>NC_045797.1:45982002-46690335 GCF_009873245.2 Balaenoptera musculus
CCGGACCCACTGTGGGAGCTATGGAGGCAGCTCAGACTCTGTCCTGGCCCAACCCCCATGTGTACTTGTCCAAAAGCTCACAGCTGCTAAAGCCAGACCTGTCCCAGCTGCAGGAGCACTTGTCCTTTTAGATGTTTCACAGGTGCTTAATTTAGGAAGTCATCGGTGGAGATGAAACTCTGTAGTTCATGCAGCTGCAAGGAGAGATTTCAGCTCTTCTTCCCTAGTCACACACCCCCTGGGGCTCAGCAGTAGTTTCAGCCCCACCTCTGCATGTGTTCTTCCCACCACAGTCTGCTCTAGAGGATGCCAGAGCACATGAGCTCATCATGCAGGAAAGAGCCCTTCATGCAGGAAAGAGCCAAGGCAGTGATCTGGGTGAGCAGGCTGCCCAGGTGGGAGGGTGCTGGGGTGGGAGAGTGCTAGCAATTGGAACATGTGAGCCTGTAAGGTGGCAATTTGGGTAAGCATGCTTCCCAGGTGGGGTGGGAGGGAGGGCAGAGGAGGCAATGGCTGGGGTTCATGAGCCCACTCTGGTGGGAGCCCTCCCTAGTGCTCGTGGAGGCAGGGACTGGCTCATGAGGAGAGAGGCTTCAATGGTGGCCCTGCCCTTTGCACATCACTCGACAATGGCGTTTTGCTTCTGTGGTGGTCCAGGCTTTCTCAATGAGCATTCCCGGTTGCAGAGCCCCTCACTCCCATCCCTTCAGGTTCTCTCCTCACAGCCAATAGCAGTCTCCTCTCCAAGTCTTCTCTCCAACCCCACGTTCCAGCCCCCAGCCCCCATGCGCACTGGTGTACACACATCTCAGGCTGGGGCATGCACGGCTGTGGCACAGACCATCTGTGTAGGTATTATTCTGTTCTGCCTGCCACAGACTGGCTGTTGTCTCTCTTCTGAGCCCCCAACACTCCCCTTCTGTCCCAGCTGATCTCCCCACTGGTAAGGGGATTTCCCAGATGTGGGAACCTCTCCTCACCTTCAGCTCCCCACCAGAGATGCAGGCCCCATCCTGCTTCCTCTCCTCTTCTTTTTCCCTTTGTCTTTCTTTCATCCTACCTGGTTACATGGGGATCTTTCTTGTTCTTTTAGGTGTCTGAGGTCCTCTGCTAGTGTTCAGTAGGTGCTCTATGAAAATTGTTCCATTTGTAGATGTATTCTTGGTGTGTTTGTGGGGAGAGATGAACTCCATGTCCTCTTACTCCTCCGCCATCTTGGAAAGTCCTCCTTTAAGTTTGATTGTCTGGGAAACTCTTCATCTTTCCTTCAATTCTGAATGATAACCTTGCTGGATACGGTACACTATTTTGTTGTTGTTGTTTTTTTTTTCCTTACAACACTTTAAATATATCCTGCTACTCCCTTCTTGCCTGTAAAATTTCTGCTGAAAAAAAATCAGCTGATAGTCTTATGGGGTTTCCCTTGTATGTGATGAGTTGCCTTCTGTTCCTGCCTTTAAGATTATAATTAAAATGGTAAAAGTTAAAGATAATGTCTTGTGTGAATCTCTTTGGGTGCATCTTGTTTGGGATTTTTTCTGTGTTTTCTGTACCTGGATGTCTGTTTCCTTCCCCAAGTTAGGGAAATTTTTAGCCATTTCTTCAGATAGTTTTTCTGTCCCTTTCTTTCTTCTCTTTTTTGTACCCCTATATTGCAAATGTTAGTATGCTTGATGTTGTCCCAGAGGTCCCTTAAACTGTCCTCATTTTCAAAAAAAAATTTTTTTTTTTTTGCTATTCTGATTGGGTGATTTCCTTTTCTCTGTCTTCCAGATTACTTATTCATTCTTCTGTATTCTCTAATCTGCTCTTGATTCGCTCGAGTGTATTTTTAAATTTTAGTTATTGCATTGTTCAGTTCTGATTGGTTCTTTCTTGTTTATTCCAAGTCTTTGTTGAAGTTTTCACTGAGCTCTTTAATTCTTCTAGTTTGGTGAACATCCTATGACCTTGTCTTTGAATTCTTTATCAGGTAAATTACTTATCTCCATTTCATTAGGTTTTTTTCCCCTGGGGTTTGATTTGTTTTTTTGTTTGTTTGTTTGGACCATATTCTGCTCTCATTTTGTTTGACTTTCGGTTTTTGTTTGTATGAATTAGGCAAAACAGCTACCTTTCCTGGTCTTGAAGGAGTGGCCTGGTGTGTGAGCATACCCTGTGTAGACTGCTTGTGACTGGTGGCTTGGCCAGCTGGAGCTGGATTTGGTGTGAGCTGGGGGCAGTTCCTGGGGAGTGGTGTGCCCAAGGCCACTTTAGCAAGGTAGCTGGGCCTAGAGTGGGTGCGGTCTGGGGGCAGTCCATGGGAAGCATTGTGCCTGAGGCTGCCTTGGTGGGGTAGCTGGAGCAGGCAACGCTGGGGGGAGTCCTGGGAGGGCTCAAGAAATGTTGCTCACTGGTGCCTCTGACCCTGGAGAGGGCTCTAGCAGATCCCTGCCCATTTGGCAGAAACTCTAGGGTTAGTAAAAGGATTTCTTTCTGATATAGTCTAGGTGCCTTTAAACTGTTTTTTTGCTGTGTTCCAGGGTGGGTGAGTCTGTGCTTGGGCTCCTCAGCAATATCTCTCCCCAATGCAGGTTGTTGCATTGGAGGTGGGGTTCCCATGGATATTTGTATCTATATGTTTGACACCCACTTCTATGTGGTCCATGTATACACAGTAGCTGTTCAATCAGCCTGCAGGTCTTCTTCAGGAGGAGTTGTTCTATATGTAGGTATAGATTTGGTGTGTCCACGGGAGGAGGTGTCTTCCTGCAGGG
Organism: Balaenoptera musculus; assembly: GCF_009873245.2. NCBI lineage: Eukaryota > Metazoa > Chordata > Mammalia > Artiodactyla > Balaenopteridae > Balaenoptera > Balaenoptera musculus. Next base: position 45,984,759 of record NC_045797.1, read on the forward strand.
TCTTCTTGCACCCTGGACCCTTCTCCACGTTTCTTGTTTTGAGTAGAATTTTATATTCACTCAATATGGCAACATTCTTTTTCTCATACTCATTTTTTGATTAATAATTTAAAACACACGTGTGCACACCTATACAAATGGAAAACTGTTACTTACTATAAGCCAATTGGTAGATCAAATTGTTCAAAACATGAAATCCAAGGTGAATAAATAGTAAATGGTATCCTTGGAAGTAAAAAAATTAGAACCACAGACACAGACAACATAATGCAGACTCTGAATTTATGCCTAATCAGATAATAGGTAGAAGGAGTGAATTCCTCAACAAATATTCATTAAGCAACACTATTTATGCATCAAGCACTGTTTTTGGTGCCCATGATACATCAGTGAGCAGAACAGAAGCATATCCCTTATTAGTGGAGCTTATGTTCTAATAAGAATGAGATTTTTATACAATACTGCAAAGAGGCAATTTATTGGATTGTGCTAGATTGTGGAGTTAAGAAATATTGATGATCTGTAGAGAAGGAGGAAGTATGTCAATGATATTAAAAATGTCTATAGAAATCAGAACACAATAGAAATTTCTGGGTAGATGTCATAGACACACTGCTTATTTTAGTAATTTTCTGTAAAGCCTGTCTCCTTTTTTCTCTAACAATTTCTATTTCTTGATATGAAAATTATTTGAAAGGTAGGGTACTTCTCATTTCCAGAGAATTATATCATTCCTCTGGTGACTGAGGTTATTTTGTGGGTGGACTATTTTATGCCTCTTCTGTTCCACCTAAGTGTGATTGTACTATGTGCTTTGTGGTATTTATTGATTAGTTGTACTGTGAAAGGAACAGGAAATGTTACATATTGATGACCTGCGTGAGGGTTTAGTCTTGTTAAGCTACAAGCACTTGTTTCTTTTAGGACAAAATATGAAGTAAACCTTCTGAACATTTTAGCTCTGGAATCTGCTCCTTTCAAAGAAAAAAAGCCATAATCTGTAGGCAATTTATGCCTTTTTCAAAAAACCACTATAACATCCAAACTCCCATAGCATTTGGCAGCTGGCTCCATTTTATTTTGTTTGGAAGAATAACTATTTTAAAATAAAATTTTACTCAGTGAAATGCTTATGGAGATGCTAGAGTGATTGTTAGAAAATGGTCACAAGAGCTATACACTTAAAAAAAAGAGGAGAGGTGGTATAATGAAAGATTATCTTGATAATTCTAACTGTAGGAACATTCATGCTTTTTGTAGAAAAATTTGACCAGAATGATTCAGGTCACATGTCTGCATGAAAAAACTTACTAGGCTGTTATTGAAATATTCTCATTTGTTATCTCCATAGGCATAACTTAAAGCACATATAGCTAATCGCATGTATATGGTATTCATGTTTAATCGCCCTCGTAGTTCATTATGAATGAATGTTTGAAGTGATTTTTTGTTTTTAGAATTTCCCATTGAAAACCATAAAATAATGAAGAAAATACATTAAAAATATTATACATCATTTGTATTAATAGTGAATTTGGGCATGATCACAAATGGACTCAAACTATTTAGGAAGGTCTCTGATTTGCCATTGTGTATAAGTGTATATGTAGTTAATTTCAAGACATGCAAAGTTAAGGCAATAGTGTTGTTACATTTATGTGTTTATGTGCTAAGGGTTGAGTTCAGAAGACAGTGGCATAATCAGAAATTTGCCAGTGCAGTTCCTCAAGGTCACATTCTTAGAGTCTACAAATCTAGGTGGGCAGGTTTTAGTCAATTTTCCAGGCAGTTGTAGATAGGCACAAAATAGATGTATTGGAGGCAGTATTGATTCTGATGTCTGTTGCTGCATGTACACTCTAGGAATGTCTGTCCTTCTTTTCTTTCTTTTCCTTAGAGGATAATTTCTCTCCCCCTTTAGAGGCTCCTCTCTCAGCATTGACTCTTGCAAGAAAGGCCACCTCTCATGATGAATTCCTGCCACTGCCTATACTGTGATTTGAGTAGCAATTTCTATCATTAACAAAGAAAAATGCAATAAGAAAACAAATCTAATCTTTATAGGGCACCCTGCTACATTTAATACTGCCATTTATTTCACATTGGAGATGTCTAATTAAATGGATGTAAAGAGATAAGAGACAGATTGAATTAAGAAGATCAATGCTCTCTGTGTGCTCTTTGGTTTCATCTTTGGCAGCCTTTCCTGGATCTTACTAGAATGTTCCTCCATTATGTGATGTATTTTTGTGATGGAGATACAATAGATAGCATCGGTCTTAAATGAAAAAGGGATAGCTTTTAACGTCTAGGGGTCTTGAGACAAAAGAAGTTTGTTTTAGTGGGAATAATATCTAAGAAGACCTGGGAGGAATGTGGCAGTGAAAAGCAAATACTGATTTGGAGAGTACACAATTCAGGAAAAGGGAAGGAGCAGAGATGGGGATGTCCTAGAGCACGGGAGGAAGACAGTAGTCAACTACTCCCTCCAGAACTGAGAATCAGGAGGAACTAAAGAAACCAGAGAGGAATGGTGATAGCTGACTCAGCAATACACCAGATTACTCTAATGCTCTTGATCTCCCTAGTATCTTTCTTCTTCTCCCTTTTCCTTCCTCTGTATCTTTCAGCCATCTTTCATAGAACCTCCCTCTGGTATTTATTGAGCAGTTCCTTGTTGCTAGACTTTGGGCTAAGTGCTGGGGAAATAAGGTGACACTGACCTTGAGGAGTTAATTGATACCTATGATAAAAGTATGAGAATATAAGTACAGGTTGCTTGAGGGGCATGTAGAAAGGGGCACACCTCAGGATTAGGAATCAGTTAAACTCTTCTTAGATGGAGGGGGAGAACATGGTGGTTTTAGGGGCCTGTAAGGGAGTCAAGAAAGTCAGTGTGACTAGAACCCAGAGTACTTGGTTTTGTGTGGCCGGGGAAGTAGTGTAACAGAGGAGTGTATTACAAGGCATAGGGTAGAGAAAGTGTGAGAGACAATCAGGGGCTGATCATAAAGCTCTTTTTAAAAATATAATAATTTGGACATTATCCTGAGGACAATGGGGACTTGTTGAAGGATTTTAATCAAGCAGTGACATGATTAGATTTGGAGTTTCAAAAGATCACTTTGGCTGCCATGTAGAGAGAGGATCAGGAGGAAATGAAATTTATCTATTATTCATTAAGGTATTAAAATTGGTCAGGGAGCATTTTCACAGACAAGACTTCTCTTCATTTACTCAAAAAATTTAAAGGCGAGATTTAAGCTCTTGTTTTGTGACTTAGAAAAACCATAGTGAAGACAAATAAAAATGGGAGAAAGAGCAACCATGTTTATGCAAGAGTGGTGTTTACTTCTCAGGTTTGAGAATTATTTTTATAACAGTTTTCTCCCCATGAATCTCTAGGCACACATACCTTCTATCACTAAAACAACAATTATCATTCTATCTGGATTTGTTCTAAAAATATAAATCAAGGGAAATCAACATTGTCCTTCCCTCATTGTCTTATCTGAAATGAAAATGGATCCATATAAAAAGCTTGTCATAGAGATTTGCCATGGCTTGACCAATATCTCCCATTTTAGGGTCATCCTTGGTTAATGAAGACCAGACACATTTCAGCCTGTCTGACACTAAGCTCTGAGGTGTAGCTTAGGGGCCCCCAACTGATAATAGTTATCATTCACTGTATTTGCATTGTGAGATGCTCTGGTTTCCATCACAGGGCCATTATTTCCTGCTTCAAGGTCTTTATGAACAGTATAGTGATAAGAGCAACTTCAAGGGACTGATATTATGAGTTTGCAGGTTGGAGCTTTTCTCTTTCCAAGACTAGTCACGGAGTCCGTGTTTGCTTCCTCAGGAGAATTGTTCATAGCACAGAATTATCACACAATTGAACACAGCTGGCACTCTGGCCTCAAGAGAAACCAGAAAAAGATTGGGGAGGATAAATGGCAGGCAGGTTAAACATAGGCTAAGAAAGGGACCTGGAGAAGAGAGAATCTCATTATAAGTTTAGGGATATTTTAAATCTCTGGAGGTTTCTATTCACATTCAGCCAAATTCTACTACAATTGCAAAGTAGTATCATTTGATTATTAGTCTTCCTATGATCACATTTAATATAGTTTTCTAAAAGTTTTTCTAATTATTTATTACCTCTTTTCATCTTTGCATTTTCTTATGAGATGTATAGTATATTATTGTCAATTGGCAGCTGAAGAAAATGAAGTACAAAAATATTAAATAACTTATCCAATGTCATATAATTAATTAAAAACAGAGCAAGGAAAAGACTCCAGTTCAACTTTCTAATTCTAGCCTCTTTCCATTCAGTGGTAATCAAAACAGATTTGGATGTAATCATTAAGTTTGCAAATAATTAAAAATAGAGTTACTTGGTCCATAATTTGGGGTTTGATTATTTGAATATCACTCCCCACCCCACCACCTTTTTGAAAATGAAGCAAATACTAACAAAGATTAAGAAAATATTAGAATAAGAAAAAATTTGATTTTGTGAGGAAATTTCTTATCAGCCTCCTATCTTGAACAAGGTTGTGTTTGTTTTTTTCTTTCTCTGTCTAAACGTAAGTTCCTTGTTGTATTCCTATTTATTTCTTTATTTTAAGATGTGATGGTAGAAGATTGAAAGGAATGGATATGGGAATATCAAAAACTCATTTGTTTAACTCAAATATGAGAGTATCAAATACATTCAAAGCATTGTAGTAGACTATGAAGGGGAGAAACAGAGTTAAGCTTAACAAAGAGTTTGCCTCAGTGGGTTTCATTGAGTTCCCACAGTGCTTACTCTAGAAGGCACTAGTGGGAGGATTTAAGGAAAAGAAAATCAGACAAAATTCCCACATTAGAGAAGCTTTGCAACCTAATTAGAGAAATATACATACTTGAAACAGCTAAGTAACAGCATGAGGTAATATGTGATTAAGTGTAAAAACGGGTGATTCCTGGCCACGTTTTTTTTTTTTTTTTCTGAAAGTATCATAAAATTATTTCAAACCACAAAGCAAAAAAGGAATTAGATGGATACCTGAATATCTTTGCCCAAGGCAGGATATGCAGTAAAATATCACAAGAGAATGCAAAACTGTTAGAAACCTTGTCAGCAGTTGACTTCAAACCTCATCTCTGCACCCCTCTGCCTACCATTTTCCTTCTTTGTTTTTCTGTAGATCAAGATTTTCCTGCTTCATTGTGCACATGGCTAAAAATGCCTTCCTTGTTATTCTGAACTTTATGTGGGTTTTTTTGTTTGTTTGTTTAAGTAATCAAGCCAGAGTCATTAGCTATCTCTGAGTCCCAATTCTAGTTATTAGGACAGAGATTCTGACTGGTTCATCTTGGTCACTACTTCTTGATTCAGTCAGCTGTGGCTGGGTTGGAGAGCCATATATACAAAATAAATGTTGGATCAAACATCTGGGGGACTAAGAAAGTTCTAAGAAGAAAAGTGTCATATCCTAGCAGGATATCTTAAACTGTGTGTATAAGAGAAACTAATTCAGAAAAAAAATTATGGGCTGAGATGCGTTGCTGGAAGGCCTTGGGAACTGGTAGAACATAAAGAATCAGTAATACTTGGATTAGTGCAAGAGGATGGAGGAAGGAGTAATTCCAATAGAGCAATTGAAATGGCATAAAAGTAGAGATGAGTCAGGTATGTTTGAGAAGCAATGGGTAGATGGGTCTTGCTAGAGTCAAGGATTCATGTAGTACAGTTTTGAAAAATAACTCAATATCATTTATGTGGGAAATACATTAGAGGTGGGTTTCTGGTTTCCTTTTCAGATTATAAATGTAGCTTTAGAGATCGTCAGCATTTGAATGCTAACTTTTCTAAACTCATGAGAATAGATTAAATAATCCATGGATGTATATTTAAAATGAATAGGGAAGAGGATTAAGGATAGAAACTTGAAAAACATCAACACTTTAGGGATGGAGAAAAGAAGGAAATCCTGAGGAAAAGCCTGGAAAGGGATGGCTACAGAGACAGAAGGAAATGCTGTCATAAAGGGCAAAGGAGAAGAAAATTTCAATTAGAAAGTAGTGAACAGATCATTTGCAGGAAATTCAAATAAGATAAGGCCTGAAAAATGTTCATTGGATTTGACAATTGGAAGAAAAACAGGTGGATAAAATGATGTTAAGTCTGTGGAGAAGACAAATATATGGGTCAGTGTGTGAATGAGAGGGTATAGATGATGGAGGCATGAGGTCACCATCAAGAAGATCCTCTGTGAGGAGGAGATGAGTGGAGGGAAGTCACTGGGGAAGGAAGAGGGAGGCAAAGAACTAGGGAAAGGTTTGAAACTGGGGAGCACATTGACCAAGTCAATAAACTGAGGAGAAAAAATAATGAGGGAAAATTCACAGAACGATTTGTGAGAGTATGGAACGTGGTTGAGATGTGTTTTGGAGAATGACAACATGCAGAAAGAGTCAAGGACTGAGTTGAGGTCATCAAATTTGAAAATAAAATTATAAAGGGATATTCTGAATTACATGGTTTCTCAATCACTTTTATTTACCTGATTGCATTAAATCTACCTAACCAGTCTGTGAGGTTGGCAGCCCAAATATTATTGAGCCACTATTCAGGAATGAGGAATTGGAGATTACTTAATTAAAAAGTTTGCCTGGGGTTCCAAGGTATTAAGGTGCAGGGACTCAAATCCAGCTTCTAAAACTCTAGTTCATTCAGCTTCACTGTGATTTCTAATACCTGTGTATCTGCAGCTATGTAGGATAACTACAGTTATCGTGAGACCCAAGAGCAGATGTCATGATTTTAGGTGAGTAGTAAGGGAGTAGAAATAAGACATATAGATCTATGTTTTGAGAAATTTAAAAGTAAAGGGAAATGAAATTTCAGAACAGAGTAGGGGTTTGGGTATTTTTTTATAGTTTTAAATTGATGTAGAAGCCTTGAGGTGCTTGTCCCATAAGGAGAAATACCAGAGGTGAAGGAGAGCCTGGGGATGAAGGAGAAAGAAATGGTCAAATGCAAAGTTCTGAGAAAGACAGCACAGGTGGAGGGGTCAGCTTTCAAAAGAGTAGCCACAGCTCCTCCTTGGTGAGCCATGGAGATTAAAGGATGGTGAAATGTGGGGACATTTTGAGACAAATTAGTCTACAAGTTCTAGGTTTCCTCCTTTGTCAACAGATGATATGCATGATAAAAAGGTTTTGTGAGAACACCATTAGAAACTCTGTATAACTGCTTAGAAAACAGTAAGAAATGAATTTTTGGTGGCTATAAGTGTTATGTTGAATGCTAGTAGGCTAGACTCACCAAAAATTCCATCAACTCTCTCATGTTCCTCATACTCCTTACAGTTAGCTGGGGTCATTCTGGTCATGGGCTATGAGCAGAAGTGATGCAGATTCCTTCTGGGTCAACATGTGAACAGTTAGTGATTCTCCCATTGTCTTTTCCTCTGCCCAGCAAGGAAATGTTCCATACGGTAGAGACACTGTCAGCCTGGATGGAGTAGAGCTTCCCCTTCTACCTCTTCCTGACTAGCATTAGTCACGTGTCATGATGAAAAAAATGTACTTTTCTTGTGTTATGTCACTGATTTCAGGGTTAATTTGTTAAATCTGCATAACCTAGCCTATCCTGACTACTGCTACTGCCACCAGGCTAATGGCAGTTTCCACAGCCTATTCATCTTGTTTCTAAGAATAGATGTTAAATTAGACCCTAGTTAGTTATAAAGTATTTTTATATTTAGCACTGGGAATCTTCTGTAAAGTTAAATTTACTTGACTTCCTTTCAAAGAGATTCAGAAAGTACTGTTTTAGCATGGACCATGGTGCCCTGTGCTGGGAGTTTAGAACACAAAGTTAATAATAATAATAGTGAGTATGTATCAAGCTGCCTTACTCCAGGTGTAGTGTGCTTCACAACAAAACTCACAATTAACTCCATTTTACAAATGAGGGAACTGATCCCAGAGAGATTAATTACTCTACCAAAAACATAGAGCTAATGGGTGGTAAAACTAGAATTCTAAATTAGGCACTAGAATTAATACTTTCAATCACTCTGTTATATTCTCCCCTTACTCAGTGGTATCTACCCCAGGGAAGTTCGGAATCTCTGGAAAGAATTCTAAAATTCTAGGCCATGGATTGGGTGCATTAGAATTAGCTGAGGAACTTTTACAAAAATAGGTATTCATGAGCTCTTCCTAGACCCACAGAGTCAGGAGCTCTATGGTAAGGCTTTGCTTATTCTAATTGCCAATCAAGTTTGGAAACCACTGTCTAGGAGTAATATAGGCACTTAAGTACTTCTGATATGGTGAGAGAAAAGATAGATTCCTTGAAAAGTCCAATGGAACAGATATGAGGGCAATTAATTCTGCTTTTGTAACTATAATACAAGGTGAGTTTGTAGTTGAAGGAGGAGGGGTAATAGTTTGATAAAAAGATGGATAAAAGAAAATCCATGACATAAAATAAGCAAACACAAAAAGGAATATTTTGTCCACTTAATCTGTAAATATTGGGGTTTCATAGGGCTTAATGGAAGTTCCCTTCTCTCCTTTCCTTATATTTTCTCCTAAGTGATCTTAATTATTGCTGTGGGTCTCAATACTATCTCTATATTAGTAACTTCCAAATTTATATCTTAAGCCCAAAGTCCCCCCTAAGATCAAGGTTCTTATAGGAATTGGTTACTGTTCTCTTCCCACATATATTTCACAAGCTTAATACATCTGAAACTCTTGATTTCTCTCCTAAACTAGTTCTTCAAAACATTTGAATCTTAATAAATGACACTGGTCTTATTACGTATTGTTGCATAACAAAGATCCCAGAACTTAGTGACTTAAAGCAATAATTTATTATTATATCCCAAGATTCTGTGCATAAGGAATTTGAGCAGGGCACAGTGGGGATCACCCATCACTCACTAGACACGCCATAATGTCTGGGGCCTCAGCTGAAATAACACTACTGGCTGGAAGTTGGAAGAGCTGGGGGTTGGATGGGCAGATTTCCCTCCCCTCACCTCCCTGTCACTCCTGCCCCTGCTGGTATCTCCACTTGGCTGTCTGAGGCTTTCTCATAGTATGACTGACTCACAGTAGTCAAACTTCCTACTTGAAAGCTCAGGGCACCAAAAGCAATTGTCCCCAGAAACATGGGCAAAGCTTCTTCTAACCAAGACTCAGAAGTCCCAGAATGTCACTTCCGCTGTATTTCTGGGTCAGACAAGTTCAACTCAGAGTCAAAAGGTGTGTGTAGTATGGTAGTGGTAGTGGTGGAGATTATAACCTCTCTTTCAATGAAGGGATTAGCAGAGAATTTGTAGCCAAATTTAATCTACCACAGACACCATCACATCAGTTTCTCAAGCCTATAATTTAGGATTAATCCTTAATTCCTTCTTTCTGTGACCTCCAGTAAGTCTTGCTGTTCTTACCTCCACAGCTTATCCTGAATCTATTTCTTCTGACACTACCATAGTCCAAATTGCCATCGTCTCTTGCTTGCAGATGCATCCTAACTATTTTCACAGTTGTCTTTCTTGCCTTCCTATAATGTATTCTCCACCTAGAAGTCAGGGTGTGATCCCATTACTTCTGATTAAACTACTCCATGGCTTTACACTGAGAATAAAATCCAAATTCCTTGACAAGACCTAAAGGCCCTTCCGGATCTATCCCCTGTTTAACTCTAAACTTATGTCAAACCATTTTACCCTAACTCATTACACTCAAGACACACTGCTCTTCACACAGTTCCTAGAGCAGTGGTTCTCAACTGGGGGAAACTTTGCCCCCTCAAAAGGCATTTGGTAATGTCCTGAGCCGTTTTCAGTTATCACAGTGGGGAGTGGGGTTGCTATTGGCAGGCAGTGGGTAGGGGCCAGGATGCTGCTAAGTATCTTCCCAGGTGCAGGAAGCCCCCCACAAGAAAGGCTGATTCTGACAAAGGATGGGAGGTATTTCTGTTTATCAACAAAAGAGGTACTACACCGTGCAATTCACTTGGTCCCAGCAGCTTTAAAACATATGATTCTTTACACATTAAAAATGTCGGGAGTTTTCACTATATCAATTATTTGCATAAATTGAGACTTTGCTACGATTTTTGTACCACATTCTTTCAAATTTGGATAATTCAAAATCATATAAAATGTATTGTGTGTTATTTCCAGTCTATCTAGTTTGGGAAGAATGAAGTAGCATTCTCTCTCTACTACTCGATCTGTTTTTGGAGGTCTCCGGACCTGGCCCTCCTTCCCTTGTTAGTAATCAGCAACTCCCTGCAATTCTACAGCTTTCTCCGAGGCATGATGACCACTGTTGCTATGGAATCTGAGGTGACATTAGGCCCCAAAGGTTAATGGTGCCTTTGTCCTTGGTGTTTAGGCTGGTGATCAACTCCCTTCTTCCCCACACTCCTTTCAGTACTTGCTAACATGAATTTAGACTCCAGTGTTGTCACTGACCCTGACCCTGAGATACATTTATCAACAGACTCTGAGCAGTATGGAAACACACACTTTGGGCAACCAAAGATAGATTGCCCAAAGATAACTTATAGATTAAGTTATTCCAGCAAACATAGATTTGTGAATTCTTCCTTTCTTATCCAACTCTGCCCCCATTACTTGTCCAGAAGAGAGTCTCTGCAAGGGAAAGTGATTTGCCACCTCTAGATAACACTAGGATAACACTTTTTTTGGCCCAGCCCGAAGAGGAAAACGGACACACACACGTGCATTCCATCTAGCACTGACTTTGTGTTGCATTTGGCCCATTGGTTTGGGGGAGGGGGGTGGAACCAACACAGGATGGCAAGGAATACCTATTTAATCATTTGCCAATTCTGCCTTTGGACATAAAAAATGCTATTTGAGATCAGATTTCCTGTGAGTCTGATTGAGGTATCATTGGCAACTGTGAAATCTGAAGGTTCAAGAGGAGTAGCCATACCAGGCAATAGCTGATTCTTTTTGCTACGCTTTCATTTCACTCTTAGTTAAGGAAAATTTTCAGGGACTATAACCTATAGAAAGCTGTTGACACTTTAGAGTGTACTCAAAACAGCTAAATGTAGAATCAAAATTTATTTTAAGCGTCTGTGTAATACTTTGAAATACACACACAGGATTTTTTCCTGTTTGTTTTGCATAATTTCTGCACTCAGCAATATCATCAAAGAAAAAGTGAGCTCTTTTCTTTCAGCTGTTGTATGCCTGGTTTGTTAAGTAAAATCCTTTAGTCTCATTAGACCAAGGAAGAAGACTATGACCTCTTGTGGAAGCTAGGTGAAGCATTTTATTGCAGTAAGAATTATGCAGCCAAGTACATAGAAATATATGTAATAGCGTCCATGATTCCCTGATCATAGCAGCTAGAAGTAATTTCTCCCTGTTTTGACCTCCAATATCATGCATCTGCTCTTGTCATAATTCTTTTAAATACTGCCATATTTTGTGATTATTTTACTTATTCAGTATATTTATTTAACATGTCAGCCATTTTTATGTGGCTAAGATTATGAATAAAATACAGTTCTTTCCCTTAAGCTACTCACAGCCTACTAAGAAACTGCATAAAAATAAATATATAATTACAATGGAATGTGAAAGGGTGCTAACAGAGATTTGTGCATAGAGTTTTGAAAGCTCAGAGGTATTGATAATATCTTATTTTTCAAACCAATTTGTAAAAAATTTTTCCCTGTGTCCATTCCCATAATAACTTGAATTTATTTGGGAGTTCTTCAGTGTTTATTAATTTTGTTTCATTTTTGGTTTTGTTTTTGAATACTTCCTCATTGGGAGAGCACATCCTCTAGAACTCTTAACGTTTTATTTTTATTGAAGTATATAATATACAGAAGGTACTCCACATCCTAAGTTTATATCTCAATGAAATATCTAAAGTAAACGTGGCCATGAAACCACACCCCAGGATGATGTGCTGGAGATGGCTTGTACCAACTTGTGGGATCCAACTGTAAATATTCAGGAATTTTGCCACTGGTTGTTCAAAGGTTGGTAGCTTGAAATTGGGCAGCATGAGAATATTTAACTACTAGGAGCTTTGTTCCAGAAAACAAGTTGTTAAACTTGTTCTAAACATTTAACATCACTGATTAATCACTGCTGACTAATAAATACAGAATTAACAGCATCCCTGAAGCCACTCCTATGTCTACTTCCAATCATTAAGCATTCTATTTTAGGGGTAACCACCAACTTGATATCTAGCACTATAAGGTTAACTTACTACTTTACAAATGTATAGGTTGAGGAAAGAAGAGATTCATGAGGGTGTGAAGCTTAAACGATTTGGGGCTCTCTTTAAATAAACAAATACATAATTATAAATAAAATAATAGGTACAGGGCCTTAGATGGAATCTGAGCAAGTTAAAGGACCTCCATATTATCTTATAGTAAATCTAACTCTGCTGGTGTGCGTATTTTCTTTCATTCTTTCTTCCTTTTTTTTTTTTTTTTTTGGTCTTGCTTCTATCATTTACTATTGTGTTTGAGAGATTCATCTATGCTGTTGCACGTGGCAGTCTGTACATTTCATTGTTTGAAATTACCACAATGTACTTGCCCATTCTACTGTGGTTGTTTCCAGTTTGAGGCTCCTACCAATACTCCTGCTGCAAACACAAGTACATGCCTTTTGGTGCACATGTGTTTCATTGTGTTGGACGTATATCTATGAGTGGCATTGTGACATAATAAGGTGTTCATGTGTTCAGCTTTAGTAGATAGTGCCAAACAGTTTTTCCAACTGGTGGTAAAAGTGTATGGTCCCAACAGCAGTGTATGGGAGATCCAGTTCTACCTTTTTGCCAAAGCAGGGTATCGTGAGACTTAAATTAAGCCATTCTGTGCATTGCCCTGATGTCCAGTTAGCTTTAGCATATTTTTCTAACAAGTTTTGCTCCTTTGGATATTTTCTTTTGTGTAGTGTTTTGTGCATTAAAAATTGGGTTATCTATTTTTAATGTCTTCTGGCAGTTATTTTTATATTATGGATATGAATTCTTTGAGGGGTATATGCAATGCAAATCTTTTCTCTCATTTTCTAGTTTGGGTTTCACTCTTTTAAAGTTATCTTTCAATGAAGCTAAGTTCTTGATTTTGTAGAAATTTAATCATTTTAATAGCTAGCATATTTTGCACTCTGTTTATGAAATCTTTTCCTCCCCCAAAACACTAAGGATACTCTCCTGTGTTATTTTCTAAAAGCATTACTGTTTTACCTTTCATTTACTGAAAAATATCTATCACTATGATGGAGGATTTTTCTGTATTTCTTTTAGTTCTGTCACATTTTGCTTTATATAATTTGAATTTATTATTCATTGCAAAGAAATCCAGAAGTATAATGTATTCCTGGTGGACTGATATTCTCTTCATCTTCAACAATGCTTCTTGCCTCAGAGTCTACCCTTTTTGATATTTGTATGCTTACAATAGTTTCCTTTTATTTAGTATTCACATTGTAAACTTTCCCCTTCCTTTATTTTCAATCTATTTGCATCCTTATTTTTAAGGTGTGTCTATTGTATCTACTGTTGTTTTTATCCAGTCTGACAAATGTTGTCATTTAATAGGAGTATTTAGTTCAGTTACATTTAATAGTTACTTATGTGTTTGGACTTAAATCTACTATCTTATGATTTGGTTTATATTTCTCCAATGTGTTCTGTGTTCCTTTTGCCATGGTCATTTTCTTATTTAATAGGTTATTGTAAATGTTTTACATTTTCCCCTATGGGCTTGTTAGTTCTACCTTTGTTTACTATTTGTATTGGTTGCCCTAAATTTTACAACATGCATTTCTGACTTATTCTAAAAAAAATAGTGTTTTTACCACTTCTCCTCCTACTCCTAATTAGGCTTTTGCTGTTTTTTGTCATATAATTTATTATACAAATGTCTATATATCACAAGGCAATATTTTTATTATTTTACACAGTTAATGGCCATTTAAATTTAGCCACATACTATCCTTTCCATAATTCTCATTCCTTCCTGAACTGCCATGATTCTATCTAGGTTCATTATTCAAATATTGAATGTCCTTTAATATTTACTTTAGTGCATATCTTTTGTCTTAATTACTGTAGCTTTAGAGTAACTCTTGAAATCAGATTGTTTATGTCCTCCAAATTTGTTTTCATCTTCAAAATTGTTTTGGCTCTTCTACATCTTTTGCATTTCTACATAAATTTAAGGTTATCTTGTCAATTTCTAGAAACATAACTCTTCATTTTATTCTTTGACTTTCCTATTAGTTCTAGTATCTTTTTTGAAAATTAATTTTTTTAATACATGTTGTCTATGAATAAAAGGAGTTTAACTTCTTAATTTCCAACCTGTATGACTTTTCTTTTCTTCCTCAGTTGCACTGGCTAGGACCTCTAAACCTATGTTGAATAGAAGTACTGAGAGTGGACAGAATAGTCTTGTTCCCAGACTTAGGGAGAAAGCATTGAGTCTTTTCCCTTTAACAACTGATACTAGCTGTAGGTATTTTACAGATGCCTTTTATGGGATTGAGGGTATTATTTTCTATTCCTAGTCTGCTGAGGGTTTTTATAAATGGGTGTTGAATTTTTCAAAAAAATTCTTACGTATACTGTATATTGGAGCAGTTATGCAGTTTTTCTCTTTATTGTGTTAATATGGAGGATCATATTGTTCAATTTTCATATATTAAACCAAACCTGTACTACTTGAATAAATCCCACTTGTTCATGATGTATTAGACTTTTTGTATATTGCTGGATTCAAGTTGCTAACATTGTTAAAGACTTTTGTATCTATGCTCATGAAGTATATTGGTCTGAAATTTCTTTTCTTGTAATAATATCCTTTTCTGATTTTGGTATCAGAGTAGCACTGGCCTCATGCAATAAGTTGGGAAGGGCTTGTTTTTCCTCCATATTCTGAAACAGTTTGCATAGAATTAGTATTTTTTATTTCTAAGTGTATAATAGAATTCATCAATGAAGCCTCTGTCTCTGAAGGGTTTTATATGTGTGTGTGTGTTTTGGGGGGAGTTTTTATTTACGAATTTGGTTCTTTAGCTATACAGTTCTACTATGTCTTGAGTTCATTTTGGTCATTTGTGCCTTTCAAAGTTGTCCACTTCATTTACATTTTTTAATTTATTGACAAATTTTTCATAATATTGTCTTATTTTAATGTGTGTAGGATTGCTAGTGGTTTCCCCTCTTGCATTCTTCTTGGTATTGGTAGATTTTGTGTTCTCTCCTGGTTTTTTTTTTTTTTTTTCTTGATCAGTCTAGCTTGAGGTTACTCTTTTCTATGGACAAGTTTTTGGTATCTTTTTTTCCTCTAGAGTTTGTCTCTTTTCTCTTTGATTGATTTCTGCTCTTATTTTATTCCTTCTACTTACTTTGAGTTTAATTTTCTCTTCCTTTTCTAGCTTATAAAGTGGAAGTTTAGAAAACTGAGTTTAGATCTTTACTCTTTTCTAATATAAGAATCTAAAGCTATAAACATCCTGTGAGTGCTATTTTAAATTCATCCTACAAATTTTGATTTGGTGTATTTTTATTTTCATTCAGTCCAAAATAACTTCTAATTATGTGTGAGATTTCTTTGCTTACCCCTGTTTTTTTAGAAGTGTGTTGATTAATATCCATATACTAAGGGATATTCCAGATATTTTTGTTACTGATTACTAATTCAATTCATTTGTTGTCAAAGAAAACACTTTGCATGATTATAATCCTTTTAAATTTATTGAAAATTGTTTATGGACCAGCACATGTCTACCTTGGAGAATGTTTCATGTGCATTTGGAAGGAATGTGTATTCTCTAGTTGTTGAGTGGAGTGTACTAAAATGTCAATTAGATTCATACTTACTTTGCGCCTACTTGCTTTACAAATTACTGAAGGAGGATTTTGAAATTTCTAGCCCTTATTATGGATTTATTTGTATCTCCTTACATGTCTGTTAGTTTTTGTTTCTTGTATTTTGAAGCATTAATTTTAGGTGCATAGCCATTTAGGATTTGTATTTCTTCTTAAAGAATTGAAGCTTTTAAATGTACAGTCGATTCTTATTATTCATGGTAGTTATGTTCTATAATGTCACTGTGAACACTGAATTAGTGAGTACTGAAAAATCACTCCCAGAGAAAATATATACACATATGTACACGTAGGACATAGATTATAATCTTAAATACTAAAAAAACAACATAGCATGGTAGATTCTTCTTCCTTTATTTTACAAAAGAAAAAATGAGGCTCAAAAACGTGAAGTGACTTGCCTGAGGCTGCCCCACTAACATATGCCAGAGCTGGGATTAAACCCTGTCTATCTGGCCCCAGAGACGGATCTTCTTGCACTACATCTCACTGCCTTCTGCTGTCTCTTTACTCTGGCCATCACGATATGAGAACTGGAAAAAGTAGGAAGAGCATTGCTTTGTTCAACCTCAGCTGGGAATGTGTATGTTGGAAGGCCAAAATTTGCCCCCATTCCTCACAAGTCCACGAATTACCACGAAAGTATGGGGAACGTTGATTTGGGGATTAAAAATAAATTTTAGCCAGGAAGTGAATCCACAAATAATGAGGATCAACTGTACCTCATTTGATAAGTAGGAAGTTGATAAATAATAAATAATATCCTTATTCTGAAGTCTATTTTATCTGACATTAAAATAGGCACTTTTCTTGATTAGTGTGTTTGCATGGTTTTCTTTTTCCATCCTTTCACCTGTAATTTTTATATCTGTATGTTTAGAGTGAGTTGCTTTTAGCTATAGGTGGGTCTTGAATTTTTATAAAGTCTGCCAACTCTATCCTGTTAATGTTTTATCCATTTATATGTGATGTTATTACCATTATGATTTGAATCTACCATGTTTCTATTTGTTTCTTATTTGTCATCTGTACTCTATTTATTCTTTTTTCCCCACTTTTTTTTTTTTGCATTAAGTGATTTTTAGGATTACAATAGATTCACTAGTTTCTTACTGCTATACCTCTTTGTGTTGTTTCTTTAGTTTTTTCTCTTGGGCAGAGGCTTTTGTAGGTCCTTGAGTTTCTTAAGGAATCTGTGAGGTCAAACTGTTTTCACAGTGATGCTAAGAGTTATTTGCATTTTTTTCTCTCTTGTATGGTGGGGTTTTCCAGGAGCTATATATCATGTCATGCTACAACAGATTAAAGGTGCAGCAGATATGAAAATCTAGTCATCTTTTATTAGGCCAATATTAAAATAATTTGCAAAGTGTGAAGTAATGATACTTTTAAGTACTCTTTTGTTTTGTTAGACACAGTATTTTTTCATTAAAATATGTTCTATGTATGTTAACATATAATGAGCTTATCACTATTTTTTTTTTTTTTTTTTGCTTATCACTATTTTTAAACAAATATTTAAAAATTAATTTAATTTATAGTATGATAAATACTGAGAGATAGAACTAATATAAATAAGCTCTTTAGAGTCCCAAATAATTTTAAGGTTCTAAGTTTTTCTAAGATCAAAAAGTTGGAGAATTAGTGCTCTGGGTTTTATCATATGTATCTCTAATTTATCACAGTCTACCTGCAAATAATAATATACCACACTGCACATAGTATAAGAGCTTTGCAATAGTATACTTTCATTTTTCATCTTCTATTGTTTGTGTCATTGTTATTATACATTTTATTCCTACATATGTTATAAACTCCACAAAGCATTGTTAATGTTCTCTCTTTAAACCATCTTTTACCTACATATTTACCATTTCCAGTAATCTTTATTTCTCTATGAAAATACGACTTTCTTTCAGGTGTCATTTTCCTTCTACCTGAAGAATTTCCTTTAACATTACCTGGAGTGTGGCCTGCTGTCAATGAATTCTCCCCAGACAGGGAGATGCTTAGGAGTCATAAAGATCAGTTAGTTTTGATGAGTGACTGATATTAGGACAGATATAAAATATAGGAGAGAGATATTTTAGAACCAGAGTTGGCAAGACTTAGCAACTGATTGGATGGATTGGGGATGAAGTGTTACGTGCTAAAATGCCTCTTAAACATCATAGTCAATGCAATAAGAATAAAAGAGTAAATATGGGGAAGGTTCATCCAAAAGTATTATTTGCAGATAATAATATTGTCTAACTGGAAAACCCAGAATCCACTGAAAAATCATTAAAATCACTACATTTAATAAAGAAATTAATGTGTATATAAAATTCATTTCTTGTGTATAAGAAAGCTATTATCTATTAGAAAATATAATAGTAAACAACAGCAGCAACAAAAACCATAAAAATATCTGATCAAAATAGAACAAACGTTTGAAATACCTGGCTAAGGAGCTACTAATAAGAAATGTAAAGAGCTGATGATAGAAAGAAAACTATAAAGAACTTGAATGAAAAAATGAATAATTAGAAAGATGCATCTTGAAATATGAGGCTTAATATGTCCATTCTCTCTAAATTATAGATATAATTAATTCAAAATAAAAATTCAAGTAGATAAATTTGATTCTAAATGTTTATTTTGAATGAATGAGAATATGATATAAACATTTTTTAAATGGTAAGGAATCTTGTCCTATCAAATATTAATATACATTATAAAGTCATTATAATGCTAGTACAGGAATGAATAGACAATCAGTAAAATAGAATAAAGGTCATGGCCACATTTAAGTATACATATCAAGATTTACTGTATAATGACTATGGGCCAAATTAGTGGGGGAAATAGAGATTGACAGTATTAGACAAGAGCTGCTATTTGGCAAAAAAAAATAAAATTAGATCTCTACTACATAATATATGTTAACATAAATTTCAGATAGGTTAAAGATTTGAATATAAAAGTAAAGCCATAAAATTACTAGAAGAAAAATACAAGTAGAAGACTGTGTGGTCTGGAGTTAGAAGACTTTCTAACATAATAACAAATATATAAACCTTAAGAAAATGACTTACTTTGGCTCATTTAAAATACATAACTAGTGGATGGAGACACAATGGCAGAATAGAGGGTGTGATCTTACCACTTCTTATGAAAACACCAAAATCACAACTACCTGCTGAATAACCATCAAAAAAAAAAAAAATGCTAGAACCAACCAAAAAAAGATACCTTGCATCCAAAGATAAACAAGAGGTCACAACAACATGGTAAGGAGAGTGCAATCAATCATGATAAAATCAAATCCCACACCTGCCAGTTGGGTGACCCACAAGCTGGAAAATAATTATATTACAGAAGTTCTCCCAGAGGAGTGGAAGTTCTGAACCCCACATAAGTCTCCCCAGCCTGGGGGGTCTGGCATCAGGAGGAGGAGCCCCCAGAGAATTTGGCTTTGAAGGCCAACGAGGGTTGATCACAGGAATTCCACAGGACTGGGTGTAAGAGAAACGCCACTCTTAGAGGAGACACACAAAGTCTCGAGCATCAGGACTCAGGGAAAAAAGCAGCAATCTCATAAGAAACTGGCCAGACCACCCTGTTAGTATCGGAGGGTCTCCTGCAGAGGTGGGGGGGTGGCTGTGGCTCATTGTGGGGACAAAGACACTGGCGGCAGTAGTTCTGTGGAATACTCATTGGGGTGAGCCCTTCTGGAGGCTGCCATTTTCTTACTGAGACTTGGCCCCACCCAACAGCCTGCAGGCCCCAGTGCTGGGATGCCTCAGGCCAAACAACCAACAGGGCGGGCACGTAGCCCCAACCATCAGCAGACAGGCTGCTTAAAAAGTCTTCCTGAGCCCACCTCCCTCTAGACATGCCACTTTGTGCAGCCCTGCCCACCAGAGTGACAAGACTCAGCTCCACCCACCAGTGGGCAGGAACCAATCCCTCTCACCAGGAAGCCTGCACAAGCCTCTTAGATAGCCTCATCCACCAGGGAGCAGACAGCAGAAACAAGGAAAACTACAACCCTGCAGCCTGTGGAATGGAAACTGCAATCACAGAAAGTTAGACAAAATGAGACAGCAGAGAAATATGTTCCAGATAAAGGAACAAGGTAAAACCCCAGAAGAACAACTAAGTGAAGTGGAGATAGGCAAACTACCTGAAAAACAATTCAGAGTAATGATAGTAAAGATGATCCAAGATCTCAGAAAAAGAATGGATGCACAGATCAACAAGATACAAGAAATGTTTAACAAAGACCTAGAAGACCTAAATAAACAGAGATGAACAATCAAATAACTGAAATGAAAAATACACTAGAAGGAATCAATAGCAGAATAAGTGAGGCAGAAGAACGGATAAGTGAGATTGAAGACAGAATGGTGGAAATCATTGCCACAGAACAGAATAAAGGAAAAAGAATGAAAAGAAATGAGGACAGTCTAAGAGACCTCTGAGACAATATTAAATGCACCAACATTTACTTTATAGGGGGTCACAGAAGGAGAAGAGAGAGAGAAAGGACCTGAGAAAATAAGTGAAGAGATAATAGATGAAAACTTCCCTGACATGGAAAAGGAAACAATCACCCAAGTCCAGGTAGTACAGGGAATCCCAGGCAGGATAATCCCAAGGAGAAACACGCTGAGACACATAGTAATCAAAATGACAAAAATTAAAGATAAAAAATATTAAAAGCAACAAGGGGAAAAAAACAAGTAACACACAAGTGAATTTCCATAAGTTAATCAGCTGATTTCTCAGCAGTAATTCTGCAGACCAGAAGGGAGTGGCACTATAGATTTAAAGTGATGAAAGGGAAGAACCTACAACCAAGAATACTCTATGCAGCAAGGCTTTCATTCAGATATGACAGAGAAACCAAAAGCTTTACTGACAAGCATAAGCTAAGAGAATTCAGCACCACCAGACAAGCTTTGCAACCAATGCTCAAGGGACTTCTCTAGGTGGAAAAGTAAAGGCCACAACTAGAAACAAGTAAATTACAAATGGAAAAGCTCACCAGTAAAATCACACATACAGTAAGGGTAGGAAATCATCTACACACAAATATGATATCAAAACCCACAACTGTGAGACAAGGAGACCACAAACACAGGATATTGGAAATGCATTTGAAATTAAAAGACCAGCAACTTAAAACAATCTTCTTTATATATAGACTGCTATAGCAAAACTTCATGGTAACAGGAAACCAAAAATCTACAATAGATACATACATAAAAAAAGAAAAAGGAATCCAAACACAACACTAAAGTTAGTCATCAAATCACAAGAGAAGACAACAAAAGATGAAGGGAAGAAAAAAGACCTACAAAAACAAATCCAAAACAATTAACAAAATGGCAATAAGAACATACATATCAATAACTACCTTAAACAAAAGTGAATTAAATAGTTCAACCAAAAGACACAGACTGGTTGAATGGATACGAAAACAAGACCTGTATACATACTGTCTACAAGAGACCCACTTCAGATCTAGGGACACATACAGACTGAAAGTGAGGGGATGGAAAAAGGTATTCCATGCAAAAGGATATCAAAAGAAAGCTGGAGTATCAATAGTCATATCAGATGAAATAGACTTTAAAATAAAGACTGTTACAAGAGACAAAGTAGGACACTACATAATGATCAAGGGATCAATTCAAAAAGAAGATATAACAATTGCAAATATATATGCGCCCAGCATACGAGCACCTCAATATATAAGGCAAATACTAACAGCCATAAAAGGAGAAATCAATAGTAACACAATCATAGTGGGGGATTTTAACATCCCGCTTTCATCAAAGGACAGATCATCCAGACAGATGATCAATAAGGAAACACAGGCCTTAAATGACATATTAGACCAGAAGGATTTAATTGATCTTTATAGAGCATTGCATCCAATAGCAGCAGAATGCAGACTGTTCTCAAGTGCACATGAAACATTCTCCAGGTTTGATCATGTGCTGGGCCACAAAGTGAGCCTTGGTAAACTTAAGAAAATTGAAATCATATCAGACACCTTTTCCTACCACAACACTATGAGATTAGAAATTGACTACAAGGAAAAAAAACGTAGAAAACACAAAGACATGGATGATAAACAATATGCTACTAAACAACCAATGGATCACTGAAGACATCATAGAGGAAATAAAAAAATAGCAAGAGGAAAGTGAAAACAAAAGGACAACAATCCAAAACCTATGGGACGCAGCAAAAGCAGTTCTAAGAGGGAAGTTTATAGTAATACAATCTTACCTCAGGAAACAAGAAAAATATCAAATAAACAACCTAACCTTACACCTAAAGCAACTAGAGAAAGAAGAACCAACAAAATCCAAAGTTAGTAGAAGGAAAGAAATCATAATGATCAGAGCAGAAATAAATGAAATAGAGATGAAGAACACAATAGCAAAGATCAATGAAACTAAAACCTGGTTCTTTGACAAGATAAACAAAATTTATAATTCTTTAGCCAGACTCATCAAGAAAAAAAGGGGGAGGACTCAAATCAATGAAATTAGAAATGAAAAAGAAGTTACAACACACATCACAAAATACAAAGGATCATAAGAGACTACTATAAGCAACTATATGCCCCAAAAATGGACAACCTGACAGAAATGGACAAATTCTTAGAAAGGTACAACTTTCCAAGACTGAACCAGGAAGAACTAGAAAATATGAACTGACCAATCACAAGTACTGAATTTGAAACTGATTAAAAAACTCCCAACAAACAAGAGTCCAGGACCAGACAGCTTCACAGGCGAATTCTATCAAACATTTAGAGAAGAGGTAACACCTACACTTCTGAAACTATTCCAAAAAATTGCAGAGGAAGGAACACTCCCAAACCCATTCTATGAGGCCACCATCACCGTAATGCCAAAACCAGACAAAGATACCACGAAAAAAGAAAATTACAGGCCAATATCACTGATGAACATAGATGTAAAAATCCTCAACAAAATACTAGCAAACAGAATCCAACAATACATTAAAAGGACCATACAACATGATCAAGTGGGATTTATCCTAGGGATGCAAGGATTATTCAATATCCACAAATCAGTGTGATACACCACATCAACAAATTGAAGAATAAAAACCATATGATCATCTCAGTAGATGCAGAAAAATCTTTTGACAAAATTCAACAGCTATTTATGATAAAAACTCTCCAGAAAGTGGGCATAGAGGGAACATATCCCCACATAATAAAGGCCATATATGACAAATGTAGAGCTAACATCATTATCAATGTGAAAATCTGAAAGCATTTCCTCTAAGATCAGGAACAAGCGAAGAATGTCCACTCTCACCACTTTTACTCAACATAGATTTGGAAGTCCTAGCCATAGCAATCAGAGTAGAAATACAGATAAAGGGGATCCAAATTGGAAAAGAAGAAGTAAAACTGTCACTGTTTCCAGATCACATGCTGCTATATGTAGAAAATCCCAAAGATGCTACCAGAAAGCTATAGAGCTCATCAATGAATTTGGTAAAGTTGCAGGTTACAAAATTGATACACAGAAATCTCTTGCATTCCTATACACTAACAACAAAATATCAGAAAGAAAAATTAAAGAAACAATCCAATTTACCACTGCATCAAAAAGAATAAAATACCTAGGGATAAAATTGCTAAGGAGGCAAAAGTTCTGTACTCTGAAAACTATAAGATGCTGATGAAAGAAATTGAAGATGACACAAACAGATAGAAAGATAGACCATGTTCTTGGATTGGAAGAATCAACATTGTGAAAATGACTATAGTACCCAAAGCAATCTACAGATTCAGTGCAATCCCTATCAAATTATCCATGGCATTTTTCCCAGAACTAGAACAAAAAAATCTTAAAATTTGTATGGAGACACAAAAGACCCCAAATAACCAAAGCAATCTTGAGAAAGAAAAATAGAACTGGAGGAATCAGGCTCCCTGACTTCTGACTACACTTCAAAGCTACAGTCATCAAAATAGGAAATATTGATGACTGGCACAAAAATGGAAATATAGACCTATGGAACAGGATAGAAACCCCAGAAATAAACCCACACCCTTATGGTCAATTAATCTACGACAAAGGAGGTAAGACTGTACGATGGAGAAAAGACAGTCTCTTCAATAAGTGGTGCTGGGAAAACTGGACAGTTACGTGTAAAAGAATGAAGTTAGAACATTCTTTAACACCATACAGAAAAATAATTAAAAATTGATTAAATACCTAAATGTAAGACTGGATACTGTAAAAGTCTTAGAGGAAAACATAGGCAGAACACTCTTTTACAATAAATAGCAGTATCTTTTTTGATCCATCTGCTAGACTAGTGGGAATAAAAATAAAAATACACAAATTGGACCTAATTTTACTCTAAAGCTCTTGCACAACAAAGGAAACCACAACAAATCGCAAAGAGAACCCAGAGTTCCCTGGTGGCACAGTGGTTAAGAATCTGCCTGCCAATTCAGGGGACTTGGGTTCGAGCCCTATTCCGGGAAGATCCCACATGCCATGGAGCAACTAAGCCCATGCACTGCAACTACTGAGCCTGAGCTCTAGAGCCTACGAGCCACAACTACTGAGCCCGTATGCCACTACTACTGAAGCCTGTGTGCCTAGAGCCCATGCTCCACAACAAGAGAAGCCACCACAATGAGAAGTCTGTGTACCGCAACGAAGAGTAGCCCCTGATCGCTGCCAACTAGAGAAAGCCCGTGCACAGCAACAAAGACCCAACGCAGCCATAAATAAATAAATAAAATTTTAAAAAAGTGTTGGATTTAAAAAAAAAGACAACCCACAGAATGGGAGAAAATATTTGCAAATGAGGTAACTGACAAGGGATTAATCTCCAAAATTTACAAACAGCTCATGCGGCTTAATATCAAAAAGAAAAAGAAAAAAAAAACATGAAAACAATCAACCCAATCAAAAAATGGACAGAAGAACTAAATAGACATTTCTCTAAAGATGAATACATTTGGCCAAAAGGCAGATGAAAAGATGCTCAATCTCGCTAATTATTAGAGAAATGCAAATCAAAACTACAATGAGTTATCATCTCTCACCAGTCAGAATGGCCATCATCAAAAAGTCTACAAATGCTGGAGAGGGTGTGGAGAAAAGGGAACCCTCCTACACTTTTGGTGGGAATGTAAATTGGTACAGCCACTATGGAGAACAGTATGGAGGTTCCTTAAGAAACTGAAAATAGAACTACCATATGATCCAGCAATCCCACTCCTGGGCATATATCCAGAGAGGACCACAATTCAAAAGATACATGCACCCCAATGCTCATTGCAGCCCTGTTTACAATAGCCAAGACATGAAAGTGACCTAAATGTCCATCAACAGAGGAATGGATAAAGAAGGTATGGTACATATATACAATGGAATATTACTCAGCCATTAAAAGAATGAAATAATGCCATTTGCAGCAACATGGATGGACCTGGAGATTATCATACTAAGTGAAGTAAGTCAGATGGAGAAAGACAAATATCATATATTGCTTATATGCAGAATTTTCAAAATATGAAAGAAATGAACTTATTTACAAAACAGAAGCAGATTCACAGACTTAGAGAACAAACTTTAGTTACCAGAGGGGAAGGGTCGGTGGGGGGAAGGATAGATTGGGAATTTGGGATTGACATGTACACATTGCTACATATAAATTTTACAGATAACTAACAAGGACCTAATATATAGAACAGGGAACTCTGCTCAATACTCTGTAATAACCTAAATGGGAAAAAATTTTGAAAAAGAATAGATATGTGTATATGTGTAAATGAATCACTTTGCTGTATACCTGAAACTTACACAACATTGTTAATCAACTATACTCCAACATAAAACAAAAATTATTTTAAAAATACATGACTAACTAAAATAATACTAAATACAATAAATTTTATTTATGAATTTTAAGTGAAATCAACAATTCATAAAAACTTGTGATGGACAAAGGCTAAATATAATTAACATACAAGCTCCATTTATAAATCTTTATGGAAAGCATATCCATACACTTATAAAAATATTGCACAAAACACACGACCTGGTAATTTGTAAAATAGCAAATACAATTCACAACGAGGCATATGACAAGATATTTTTTTTATCCAATAGTAAGGGTAGAATACAATAGATCAGGATTAGGGCACTTGAAAGAGCAAGTAGGATAAGTTAAACAAAAGAAAACAAAACCCTAAAAGAAGAGCAAGGAAAATGTCCAAGAAAAGATGTGTGCTAAGTTGAATTACTTTTTATTATCAACACTTCACTCCCTTGGTGAAATATACTTTCCTGCCACAATGAAGTCAATTTGGACTGTGTAATTTTCTTTGGCTAAAAAATTTCTCTTTCAGGCAAGAATTTTAAGAACCACTTTGTTCTTTGCAAGATTTTCTTTTTATTTGCTACCATACAGATAAAATACCATATAGACACTGCTCACCTGGATCCAGAGTGAAAAGTTCATGGAGCAGGCCCCCAGCCAAACCACAATGGAAATGTAGTCTGGGTGAGAAATATACCTTTGCTGTTGTAAGCCACTGAAATGTTGGGGTTATTTGTTACTTCAGCATAACCTGGTGCATCCTGTCTGTTACATCTGGTCAACTTTGTTTTTGACTTCCTATTGGAAAGTTGACTGACCCATTGGGTAGAGATTCCAAACAAAAGAGATTATCTACCCAAAGAATGTATATGAAGAAGATAAGGTTTGGTAGGAGAGGAATATTAAGAGACTAACTTTTCATGAGTGGAGAGATTTAGATAGAAAGTGATGAGAAATAAATATAGTGAAAAGGGAAAAGGTAATAGAGGGTAGATGGTCAAATGCCTGAACAGAAGGTTTATATTTAATTGAGGACTTGAATGACAGTGCTTCAGTTTTGAGACAACTACATTTTTCTTCCTCTTCTTATTATTTTTATTACTTATTAGTTTGTCTAAATTATTTCTATGGGAAAAGGAATAGTTAGGATGGAGGAGCAGCATGCCAAATTATCAGCGAATAAATATGTCCCATACTATCTCTGTTTCAATTATATTATCATAAAACTTCTAAGACCTTTAAACTAGAGTTATTACCAGGAAAATCCTAATAACCCTTCTTGACTTATCAACTGTCCATTTTCTAGGGTGTCTAAAGAATGGAAAGAAATCCACAGAGAATGCAGGTAACAGAGAAGTTATGTGTTAGTATAAAGCTTTTTATATCATAAATAAGACTGGAATGCAGGTGCCCACAATTCTAGCCTACTGCCAGACCTAATAAAGTACACTGGCTCAGCAGTTGAAAAGCTTGGAGTTGCTATTTTTGTGCAAAGATTTCAGACCCATGGGGGGAGACTGAGCCATAAACTATGTTTGCCTCTTCAGATGGTAAATGAAATGTTACTTTGCAGTGTGTTTAGTGTGGGAACACTGTGAGGACATGTGCAGGTCACAATTACCCATTGTGGCGTATCAGCTTTGAGATATCCTCAGTGTGAGTTCCAACTGCTTCCATGGCTTTCTTTCACACTATCTAAACTTACTTTTTTCTCTTAAATCCCTTTTCTAACCTTTGCTGAATCCTCTTTCTCTTCTGATTCCTTTAATATCTATGGATCCCACATTTCTGTCTTAGCCCTTGTTTCTTTCCCTGTATAATCTTTCTGGTTGTTCTTTCTGGAGTTCAGTATTAGGTACATTTGATACTACCTACGCCTGTGTCTCTGAATCAAACTTTTCTACTGAGATCCAGGACTGTATCTTTGTTTCCCTGACATCTCAAGTTCAGGTTGTCCAAAATGTGTTCCTAACTGTACCTCTAATGCACAACTGGTGGTACCATCATTTACCAAAACACTAAAACTCAATAGCCTAGGTGTAGACTATAATTTCCTTTTCTTTTGCTCCTTGAAACTTTTTAGTCTAAATCCTATCAGTCACATTTCTTGACTATTTCTTGCATTTGTTCCCTCCTCTCCATCTCCATCTGAATTGGTTCTTGTCACCTGTTTTTTTTTTTTTCACACACACACACTGTATTTTATTTTTACAAGAGATAAATAGACTGACACCAAGCATTGTACATGGATGACCACAACAAAAGCAACAATGATTGCAATTACCAAACCTGAAACACACTCATACTATGTCATAATATTGACATTCAGTCCAGTAATCCTCCACTGTAACAGCTCCTTTACTTTGCAGTGAAAATTGATTTGTGTATTTTTTGCCTCTGAGTCCTTGTGGGATTTTTTTTTTTTAATTCAGACAGAAAGTCACAAAAATTATACTCATCCTCATCAGTTCACTCAGTCCCATGTAATTAAATTTTTTTTTCATCTTGATCTTTTGTTAGCACTTTTATGAGTTCATCAGTTTTTCATTAGAGTTCTGAAAATGCTTATTCATTCAGTTCAGCAGTACAGTCAGTTACCAGAAACCTGTCCTTGTCAGTCTTTTCCATGTATTTCTTGAAGATGAAACCCTTTTATAGGAACATATTTGCAAAAGCATCAGAGTACACCCAGAACTGTCTGTAAATGACAAAAGACTTAAAAATGACCACAGTTAAAGATTTGATGAAAGTTCATAATAATGCAGTTGACAAGAAAATTAGTTATTTCTGATATATACATTTTAAAGTAATAACTAGGATTATGACTTATAACATTATACCAGAACATATAAGATTTTTAGAAATTTCATGTAATGTCTGAAACATTTATATTAACATATGTCCATACATATTTCCATACAAATACAGATATAAGATTTTTAGAAATTTCATGTAATGTCTGAAACATTTATATTAACATATTTCCATACAAATAACCCAGTGAAAGTTTAGTATTAGTTGTTTTGTTTGTTTTTTTATACTGCAGGTTCTTATTAGGCATCAATTTTATACACATCAGTGTATACATGTCAATCCCAATCGCCCAATTCAGCACACCACCATCCCCACCCCACCACAGTTTTCCCCCCTTGGTGTCCATATGTCCATTCTCTACATCTGTGTCTCAACTTCTGCCCTGCAAACTGGCTCATCTGTACCATTTTTCTAGGTTCCACATACATGCATTAATATACGATATTTGTTTTTCTCTTTCTGACTTACTTCACTCTGTATGACAGTCTCTAGATCCATCCACGTCTCTACAAATGACCCAATTTCGTTCCTTTTCATGGCTGACTAATATTCCATTGTATATATGTACCACACTTCTTTATCCATTCGTCTGTTGATGGGCATTTAGGTTGTTTCCATGACCTGGCTATTGTAAATAGTGCTGCAATGAACATTCGGGTGCATGTGTCTTTTTGAATTACGGTTTTCTCTGGGTATATGCCCAGTAGTGGGATTGCTGGGTCATATGGTAATTCTATTTTTAGTTTTTTAAGGAACCTCCATATTGTTCTCCATAGTGGCTGTATCAACTTACATTCCCACCAACAGTGCAAGAGTGTTGCCTGTTCTCCACACCCTCTCCAGCATTTGTTGTTTATAGATTTTCTGATGATGCCCATTCTAACTGGTGTGAGGTGATACCTCATTGTAGTTTTGATTTGCATTTCTCTAATAATTAGTGATGTTGAGCATCTTTTCATCTGGAAAGCATAGACTATTGTAATAACACTTCAGAGGGTCTCCTTTGCTCTAGCCTTCTCCTTCTCCACTTTATCCACCGTGATGTCTTACCATCGACACCGAGAATTATGATTCTAAAACGCAAATTAGATCATATTACTCCACTTCTTAAACTTTCCAATATTTCTCCATTGCCTAGTCCATAGCATTCACATTTGTGTGCATACAAGGCCCTTTGTGACCTGGCATCTTGTCCACTTCTCCAGCTGTGTTTCCTCTCATATCTCTTGGTGCCCCTAGAAGTGAGTTCATTTTGTTCCTTCACACCTCTTGGCTGTGCACATGCTTCTTACTCTGAAATAGCCCTCTACTGATTGTCTACTGGTTAAACATTGTTTAAACTTCTACTCTCCATTCAGGAATCAGTCTAAACACTCCCTGTGCAAAGCCCTGGGAGGAAAGTGCGTGTATGTCAGGCTGTCACTCTATCTTTCCTCTCAAAGCCTCATATTAGCATTATCACATGTAGTCCTTTGTTTACTGGTCAAGCTTTATATTAGACAGCATGCTCCTTTAGGAAAAGAACTCTATCTTCATACATTCAGGACTCAGCTCAGTGCCCAGCACATGGTTAGTATCAATAACAAGTGTTGGGCTTCCCTGGTGGCACAGTGGTTGGGAATCCGCCTGCCAATGCAGGGGACATGGGTTCGAGCCCTGGTCTGGGATTATCCCACATGCCGTGGAGCAACTAGGCCCGTGAGCCACAACTACTGAGCCTGCACTCTAGAGCCCACGAGCCGCAACTACTGAGCCCTGTCACCTAGAGCCGGTGCTCTGCAATGAGAGGCCCACATGCTGCAACGAGGAGTGGCCCCTGCTCACCACAACTAGAGAAAGCCCGCACGCAGCAACAGGGACCCAACGCAGCCAAATAAATAAATTAATTAATTTTTAAAAAAAATAACAAGTGTTAAATATGCCAGTGAATAAATAAATGCATATATATATTTTTGGCTTTAAAATAATTCAGTATATTCCCTCTTCCCGCTGTACTAGGAACAGTAGTTTAAGAATACCTTTGTCACTTATTAATTTTATTTGCTCATGAGATTAATTAACAAAGTTATGGTACTTTAAACTGGTGGGGCAGCAGTAGTACTGGGTGAAGGCCGAGGGCTAACAATGCTGGATTTATTATGCTTATTTGTACTTTCATGGATAATTAAAAATTATTTTTCTATTCTGGCTAGTATCTTGCATGCCCACATAGAGGCAAAAGTAATTGATATTAAGAAGTCTTTCTTTGATCAGATTTTCTTTTCTTCTGGGAAAAAAAATATTTAGTTGTCATTTTTCAATTTAAATATAAAAGTGAAACCTGTATTTTTTCATTAATCTGTACAAAATTTGTCCATATACAGTAACCTATATCTAGGTTAGTCTAAAATTTTTGCTGATTTTTGAACAATTCAGACTTAACAGGTCATTCAATGATGTATTTCCTCAGTTTCTGGGATCTAGCACTATAACAAACTCTGGGAGGTGAAGCAGGGTGGGGGGAGCAGTTGTTTTTATTTCATTAAAAAAATCATGTTATACGAAGAACAAAACAATTGTTTCAGACAAGGCATGTAAGAATTTGGTTAGATCTGACTCAAATGAAAAAGAAATAAGCCAATTTTGATTCAAAAGCTGCAGACTTTGCCTAGTTGTGGAATGAAAGGTTCTATGAGGTTGTCGTCATGGCAACCAGCACTGAGGAAGCTAAGCTTTGAGTGCTCTTGTCCTCCATCACTGTCAGGTTAGAGATCCCCTATCTGGAGGAATGGTGTTGGTGAGTTGGTAGTAAGAAATCACCAACTGAACCATCTACCACCATTAAAGCTGTCTTTTGTATCATTAACTCCTAGTTATGATTCTATCCTACCTCCTATCAGGTTGCAAATCGAAACTGCTTCCAACAGAAAAACCAAAGTATTTGGTGGTCTTTTTCTGCCTTTAAAAAAAAATATTTTGCTGAGGATTTTCTCAATTCATTGCATTTCCACATGGGCCTCTGTTTGCTTTGGGGAGCGATTAGTTTTTGTCTTACCATAAAAATGCCTGTCGTCTACCTCTCCCTGTCCCTGCCTTGGTTACTCTGTTAACAGCCCCATAGAGTAAGCTGTCAACATGTGAAGAGAGAATTGATGGCATAATGATTTTCTCAATGTAGGGAGGAGATTGAGGGGACCCACAATCTCTTTCAGAAGGTTTGCCAGAAGCACCTTTAAGTAAAGATTAGATCTACTGCTCTTGAAAGGCTCTTTTAAGGAGCTGGCAGTGGTTTCTGAAACAGAATTCTCATTAAGACTTTTCCAAATCCTTCCTCCTACTTCTCCTCTACTATTACCCCATTTTCACCATTATTCCAACAATAAGTATGCAATGAACTCTTGTGGATTGCTTTTAACCTTGCTTAGTGACAGTTTACATAGGAAAGAATGTTGGAAACATTTAAAAAGTGGAATAACAATATAATAATAATTTCCAAGTCCTTAATGTGAGACTTTGTGCTAAACACTTTATATACTACTAGTTCTTTTAATTCTCAGTAATCCAATGAAATGGTATTTTCATCTTCATCTTAAAAATGAGGAAATTAAGTCAGGAAGGTTTAACAACTTGTTACAAGGTCAACGACTAGAATGTGTCAGAACTAGAACCCAAACACAGACTTTTCTGGCTCCAAAGTCTGAGGTTCTTAACCACTCTATTGCCTCCCAACATCAGGTCTTTAGGAAGTTAAGCTGTTAGACTGATGTTAACGTGATACTTTTCTTCTGAATAATTACTTCTGGCTTTCTATTTCTTATTAGGTCAAATTCATATCAAATGCCTACTATGTGTTGACCTGAAATAGACTTTATATATTTTTCAGATACTTCTCAGCAAAGATGAATTTATTCAGGGTCAGCAGAGAATTGCAAGCCAGGGTCTGCAACTCTGTCGAACTATGTGTAAGTCCCACATGGCAAGGGAAGGAGAAAGTGTTTACAGAGGGGAGAAGTCAGGAGGGCTCTAGTACACAAAGAGTCCATGGCTTTTCATTGACCAAGTCCTTGCCAGGAAAGCAGAGGAGTCTTTCTTCTTTATGTGAGGCTCTGCTATCATCACAGTGCGAGAGATCCTCCTTGTCTCCCAACTCTATTTAATTCAAGTTTCTATTTATTAATTTTTAACATTTCCCTGTCTTGATCCAGATCTTTCTCTGAGAGCATCACTGATCAAGAGTCAGGTTTTCTAGTTTCAGAGGCTTTTTGTCACTCATTGTAAGGAAGGACCTTTCTTGGATGTAGTGTCTCACGTAGTAAGGAAAGTGCACAGATTGGAAACATATTAAGATCACATTTGAGTAACAAGGAGAGGTAGGAAGGACAACTCTCAGATATTATACTTTTTTAAAATCTAAAGTCCAACATTATCAGATTATAGACATCGGAGATTATCTGAAGCATTACATCATTATCAAAGGTTTGGCAACAAACTTCCAACAGGCTTACTCTGGATATCTTGGGAAAACTGTCTCATCAGATGTTGTCTGCTTTAGTTCTTGAAAAACTTTACTTTCAGGTCACCAGATGATGTGCAGTTCTAGTTAGGTTTCGGCAATTTCTTTAGGTCTGTCACGTGAATCCAAGACTTTATTCCTTGGAGTTTGATGGCATAAGGGTTGCTTAGCAGTACTTGATAGGGGCCTTTCCAGTTAGGTTGAATAGAGTTCTAGAGATGTCTTTTCCAGTAGATGATAATAGATGTGCCTCCTGAGGGCACACAGTGAAAAGACTGCTCCACCAAAACATGTTTTTTTTTTTTTAATTTTATATTGGAATATAGTTAACAATGTTGTGTTAGTTTCAGGTGTACAGCAAAGTGATCCAGTTATACATATACAGGTATCTATTCTTTTTCAAATTCTTTTCCCATTTAGGTTATTATATAGTATTGAGCAGAGTTCCCTGTGCTATACAGTAGGTCCTTGTTGGTTATCTGTTTTAAATATAGCAGTGTGTACATGTCAATCCCAAAGTCCCAATCTATCCTTCCCTCCCACCCTTCCCCTCAGTAACCATAAGTTCATTCTCTAAGTCTGTGAGTCTGTTTTTTGTTTTGTAAATAATTCATATGTATCATTTTTTTAGATTCCGCATATAAGCAATATCATGTGATATTTGTCTTTGTCTTACTTCACTTAGTATGATAATCTCTTGGTCCATCCATGTTGCTGCAAATGTTATTATTTTCTTCTTTTTACTAGCTGAGTAATATTCCATTGTATATATGTGCCACATCTTCTTTATCCATTCACCTGTTGATGGACATTTAGGTTGCTTCCAGGTCTTGGCTATTGTAAACAGCATTGCAGTGAACATTGGGGTGCGTGTATCCTTTCAAACCATAAAACATGGTTATTTTTAATAGAAGCAGTTAGGCCTTTGCAATCTCCTTTTATCACTTGTGGGTCAAAAGAAGCAGGATACAAGGCATTGGGGATCCTGTGACTATCTCAAAGTGTAAGAGTTTTGAGTTCCAAAAGGGGTGGATCTGAGATTTAGAAAGACAAATGGCAATGCTTTTGGCCAAGGTATTTAGAGGGCCTCCACAAATTTTGCCATTTGAGTCTTAGTAATGCTATTAGTGTGTTCAGCTAACCCAGAGGATCAAGGGTAGTAAGTACAATGAACGTGTTGTAAAACCAGCCAAACAGTGGAGAATTGTTGAGGCACCTGGCCAGTAAAAATGTGTTCCTCCATTACTATGAAGTTCAAGAGCAGTTTCCCAGGTAAAGATAATCTTTTCCCAAAGGACTTGAGCCACAAAAGAGGCAGTAGCCTGCCTGCAAGGGAAGGTTTAGTCCAATGTGAAAACATACAGACCATGACTAAAACGTTTATATCCATATGTATGATCAGGCCACCCAAGACGGCTGTTCTCTTGCTCTCTGTACATCCCCTGCTTGACCAGTCCCTTCTTCACCTACACCCTACTCACATGAGTGACCTTCCCTCTTAATCAGAGAAACTCATCAGTAAATGCCTACATACTTACCCTTGACCCCAGCTAGTGAGTGAGTGGATCTTTAGATCAGAACATCTCTACCATGATAGCTTATCAAAGGGGCAGTGAGGGGCATGCTTCTCTGCTGGTTTCCCAGATAACCAATGAGCTAACCTGATGTTAATTCCCCCTATAACTGGTAACCTCCCTCTACCCTGTGCTTCCCTCCCCCCAGAGTGAAGACTGCTGCCATGTCCTGCGTGCTGTCTGCCACACATGGTGTGGGGTGTCGCTCCAGGACCTTGCTTCAGACAGGTGAGATCCCCCTATCCATTCAATCACTGATGTTTCTGTCTGACTCCGGGCTCTTTCTTAGGTCTTGAGGCTGGGCAAGTACAGGGCTTGCAGGTCTTCGGGGTGCAACCCATCACCATGAGAAAGAGGAATTTGTATGAAATCCATTTTCCAGACCTCAAATAGTCCATTAGGCAGTTTATAATGTCTGGGAGCAGTACGAACAGACTTCCCTGGGTTGTACTTTGGATAAGTGGGACAAGTGATGTAGGCACTGTTTGTGGCCTTGTTAATATTTTCCCACCTATATTGATTCATGAATGCTATCATTTTGTCAGTAGACCAATGGTTTAATGCACATATAGCATATCTACTATTAATATAAATATTGACAGTTTTGTCCTTGGCTAAAGTACAAGCCCACATAAGAGGATATAATTCAGCCTATTGAGCTGAAGTAACCATAGGTAAAGATGCGGCCTCAACACAATCAAAAGGAATTGTAATAGCATAGTCAGCACAATATTTGTTACCGTCACCTTATAATAAGAACCATCAGTGAACAATAAGTCAACGTTACCCAATGGAATTTCCTGTAGGTCATTATGAGGAGTCAGGAGGTGACCTGTCAGTATTAAGTAGTCCTGATATACTTTGTTGGTGACAGGGGAGAAGAGTAGCAGGGTTAAGGTTATTATAATGTAAAAGAATTATGTAAGGGGCAGTTAACAGGAAGACTTCATAGGAGGTGAGGGGGCTACCTAGAAATGTTGAGTGTGATGAGAATTCAGGAGAGCTTCTACTGCATGAAGTACAAATGTGGTTAAAGTGTATACCACAACAATTTTCTTGGTGGCCTTACCCGAAAAGGCCGTGGCCATAATGACTCTAAAGCAAGGGGGACATCCCCATGCCACAGGGTCTAGTTGCTGGCTACAATACCCTATGGACTGATGGTAGTCCTTGTGTTTTGGGTGAGTGCCCCAAAGGCATTCCCTTCCTTTTCATATACAAAAAGGAAAAAGGGAATCTACTAATTGGGATGCTCAAGGATGTGGGGTAGGCGGGTAGCGGGAAAGGAGGAGGGGGATCATCAAACTTTCCTTTAAGGCCTTGAAGGCTATGTTGTCCTGTTCTTCCCATAAAATTGGGTCAAGTTTGTTCCTGTTGAGTAAAACGTATAGAGGCTGGAAATAAGAGATTACTGCTGAAAATGGATTTCAAAATTATCAACTGGCCTGAGAAAACCTTGCAGTTGGCACTTAGTTTTGCGTTTTGGGAAACTCAGGACACAATGAATTATTTCTGGATCTACGTGTAGCCCTGGTTCTGTTATCAGATGCCCTAAATATCAAACCTCAGTTTGGGCAAACTGCAGTTTCTCTTTGGCGACCTTATGTCCCTTTAAGGCTAAATCTTTAGCAAGTGGATGCTGTCTTCCTGTGAGGAGGCTTGAGAAGGAAGGAAAAGCAGCAAATCATCCATATATTGCAACAAACTGTAATCTCTAGGGAGCTTTATGTGATCCAGATTAGCCTTCAGGATTTAAGAGAAATAAAAAGGGCTCTCTGTATAACCCTGAGGCATTACTGTCCAGGTGAATTTTTTTTTTCCCCAAGTGAAGGCAAAACGATATTGGCTAACTTCATCAGCTGGCATATTAGGGAATACCTTGCATGAATCAATTACACTAAAGAACTTACTTTCAGTGCGAATGGAAGTTACTATGGTATGATGATTAGGAACAATGAGGTGTCCACGGCTAACAGCATTATTTATTGCTCAGAGTTCTGGACAAACTTCCACCCTCGACTTTTAGGTTTTCTCACTGGTAAAATGGAAGTTTTACAGAGACTAGTACAAGGGATAATGAGGCCTTGAGGCTTGTAATCTTCTATTATGAGCTTTATGCCTGGAAGGGCTTCTTTATTTATAGGGTATTGGTTTATTCTGGGAAGAGGTTTTGAAAGGTCTATTTGAATTTTGATGGGAGGTGCACTGTGAATTTTGCCAACATCAATTGGATATTTTGCCCATAAGGAAAGTGGTAGCTGATTCATTAGAGACAAATGATCAGTGTTTCCATACAGCTCTAGTACTGTCAGAGATAGAACAAATGAAAAATGTCAAAGGGTCATTTAATTCATCTGGTAGGTTACTTTGCTACCTATTATCAATTTCTAAAATTATTTCCCCCCTTTGGGAGATAGAAATTCTGGCATGATAATTCTCTGAGAAGTCTTGGCCTAATGAATGGATAAGATTGAAGGAACTAAGGAGAAAATGATGTGTATCTCTCAAAGGGCCTAAGCAAAAGGGGATACGTTCAGAGACAGGAACCTCTTGAGATTCATTAAAGATCCCCACCATTTGAACGGTTTTAGTATTCCAAGGCAGTTTAATAGCAGTGAGGTTGAGCAGAGAGAGTGTGGCTCCACTGTCAATTTGGACTGGAAGAGATTCATCCCCAAACTGGAGAAGTGTTTCCTCCAAGTCGATTAAAAGGGAAGATTGCGAAAAGTCCCTATCCTTGACAGGAAAGAAGAGGAGTCTTCTCTTTAGAGTTCTGCCATCATGGCAGGGTGTGAGACCTCCCCCTCGGGTCTCCTGACTCTATTTAATTGAGGTTTCTGTTTTAATTTTTTACATATGTGCCAGGTGGTATTTTAAGCACTTGGATTATTTGTGAACAAGACAGATTAGCACCCTGACCTCTGGATCCTACAATTTAATGGGGGACAAAAGTCAAACAAGAAAACAAGCAAGCAAGATCATTGGAGGTAGTGATTCATGCTCTGAGAGGGGGGTAACAGTGATGGAATGTGTCTTGAAGTTTGTATATATAACTACGGGGTAGGAAATTTAAGAACATGAGATCATTAGGGAATAACTATTTATAAAGGGAACATTTGCTCAAAGACTTGAATAATGGGAAAGGGACATTTTGTCCAGGCAGAAGTTCTGAAGGAGAAATATACTTAGCCTGTTTCAGAAATTCGAGGAAGGTCACTATGAACCAGAGAAAGTGAGAAATGAAAAAAGAATGGTAAAATATAAGATTGGGAAAGTGGACAGAGATCAAATCATGTGGGATAATGCAGACCATGATAAAATGATTAGGTTTTTTTTAACATCTTTATTGGAGTATTATTGCTTTACAATGGTGTGTTAGTTTCTGCTTTATAACAAACTGAATCAGCTATACATGTGTTCCCATATCTCTTCCCTCTTGCATCTCCCACCCTCCCTATCCCACCCTTCTAGGTGGTCACAAAGCACCGAGCTGATCTCCCTGTGCTATGCGGCTGCTTCCCACTAGCTCTCTATTTTACATTTGGTAGTGTATATGTGTCCATGCCGCTCTCTCACTTCGTCACTTCGCTTCCCCTTCCCGTGTCCTCATGTCCATTCTCTATGTCTGCGTCTTTATTCCTGTCCTGCCCCTAGGTTCATCAGAACTTTTTTTTTTTTTAGATTCCATATATATGTGTTAGCATACAGTATTTGTTTTTCTCTTTTATTCTAAATGCAAAGGAGAAATTTTAGAAAGCATTAAGCAGGGTAGTAACGTGATTTGCTTTATGTCTTTAATACTATTCCTGTGACTGCTGGGTGGAAAATGGAATATAAGAGAAAGGACAAGAATATGAACAGGGAGACTTGTAAATAAATTATTAGTATAATCTGGGTTAGAAATGAGGGTGGTTTGGATTAGGCTGGTGACAGTGGAACTGGAGAGAACTGGGCAGAATCAGGATACCTTTTGAGGGCATTATCAATAGATCTTGCTAGTAGATTGACTATAGAAGTGTCAGGCCTAGAGAGGAATGAAGGACAATTATGGATTAAGGACAATTCTGTAGTTTTGGACTTGAGTGACCAGGTGGATAAATGTGACATTTTTTGAGATGTAGACAACTGAGTAGGAAGCAAGTAATAGAGTTGGGGTAATCAAGAGCTTCATTTTAAGATTAAATCCAAATTCTTTAGCCTGGTATCCATCTATGTGCACCTATGTCTAATTAGATGCTCTTACAGTGTAGTGTTTCATAAGTGTTTATTGGATTAACACATGGAAAAGTCAGTGAGCTTACCTAGTTTCTCTCAAACTCAGATGAAAGCATCCACCGAGAAAATCCTACTGATTCTAGAATGCTATTGCCCAATTTTTGAAAAAGGTCAATTCTGCCCCATTAATCACTAAATAGGCATAATCATTTGTACTGTAAATTGTAAAATTTTTCTCCTTGAAATTCACCAGACTTCTGCAAAACCTCTATTAACCCACTGCAAGAAATATTCACTTCCTAAGTGAATACAATATTTGTATAAGAGCCAAAGCTAGAGAGCCCCATTGTCACTTTATGAAAATTAGCTTTCTTTTCCCTTGAGGTAAATTGCAGATTCTTGCAAATAATATAAAATGTGACCTATGTTCTGTATGATAGAAGAAATATCTCCAATCATCCAGATTGCTCAACAAGACAGACTTATTCTTTCACTCATATTTTAATTGCTGTAATGTCAGCCTCAAAGCTCATTAAGTTTTTTAAGGCACCATATCTTGGGTGTAAAATATTTTTATTGAGAAAATGAATTTTTTCCTGCCTTGAGAATAGCTCCCTAATTAGAAGGCACATACCATTAGTGCAAGTATATCACATTAAACATACCCTCTGATGAATTGATAATTCATCTCAATCTCAAATTATAATCATTTTATTACCTTTCTGCAAGAAAGAAACCTCCAGTGAAAGGAGAAAAGCACTAAGATATTTTGAAAAATTGGACTGTTCTTGGCTCACTTAGGTTTCCTTGACGGTCATGTTTGTGTAGATGGTTTATAATAATTTTATTGTTTTGTTTTATCCTTTCAGCATCCAATTGGCATTTGAACATGCTGCCTCCAACCTGCCACCCTACCGAGACTGTTACATAACTATTTATATTTTATTTTGCAATAATCTCAAAATTTTTTATCTTTGAAAGAGCTGAAAGAAAATTACATCTGTCATCATTAAAATACCTTCCATTTATTCTAGTCATTATGGTGATTATATGAAGAGCATGGTCTATATCTTCCTTAAGACACTGAATCGTGCCAGCAGAGAATGACTGTCTGCTATTGTCATAGAATCAGCAGTTTTAGGCAGCATATAATACATTAGCTTTCAAATTCTCTTCATTAGAAACTCTCCAAGTTTAATTTACTCAACTATATGGAGGTTAAAGATCTGCTGGTAAAGAACTCATCATTAACAGTGATTATTCATCGTCACATTTGAGTAGGCAAATTCCACTTTTGGAGATTTTCTTGCTAAAGAGAATTAATGGGAGCTGTGGAATCACAGTGGAAATGCCAGGCCACAACTCTGAAGGTTGAGACTTAAAAATGGAGAGGAACCTAAGAGTCCCGGTCAAATGAGCAGAGCTGGGTCCTTGTCAAGGCAGAGAGCAGAGGCAAGAAGGGAAGCAGGAGTGACCTAGAGAGCCAGCCTTACTAATCTCGCCAGCTTGACTAAACTTTTGACAGGTGTCTTCCTGACTATAGGCCTCTGACTTCCCTTTTCTTAGAGAAACCTGCAACTGTAAATTCTTTCTCCATCCCTTTTGAGATATAAATCATGTACAACCCAGGAATGTCTTTCTCAAGGACCTGGGAGTCTTCCCTTGGAACTATAATCATCAAGAAAGATGTTCTAAGCAGTTGAGAAAAATCAGTGAGGCTGTCAGTCTTTCAAAGTGGATCCTATTGACCACGTACAGGAGAATTACTTGAATAATTAATGAAATGCAGATTTCTGGACTATTTCAGAAAGTCTTAAAATTAAACTATCTGGGCATGGGCCTCAGAATCTCTTAGATAAGTTCCTGAGTTCTTTCTTTTCCACACTAAAATCTAAGTATAACCGCCGTATAGCAAGTAATTACAGTAAGCTTCATAATAAAAAAGTAAAATATGATGAAAGTCATGAAAAAGAATTTGAAACAATGGTAAGGAGAATTTTAATTCCTTTTTTATAATGATAAAAGCAGTGAGGTAGAAGTTTTCAAGCTATATTGCACTGAGATAGAAAAGAAATCTTAAATCACTTGATTTTTCTGTGTTTTTTTTTTTCCCCCATAAAAGACCTCATCAACTGAGAAGGTATTATCCTCCTAACATTTTCTATTGAAGAAAATTCCTGAATTTTTTTCATTTGTTCATCAGAATGTATGTGATTATGTTTGGCTATGCTTCTTTGTAAATTATTCTGAATTTCTTACTACATTTGAAATTTATTTCTTTTTATTGAAGCCATTAGTATTATGGGAAACTAGTGATAGTTACAGGAGAAGAAGAAAAACTCTTCCCTTTTATTTTCATTTTTCTAAATGAAAAATTACATTTAAAAAAATATTCTCCAATTTGTAGAGTAAGGAAAATGATGTCCTAAACCAGGTCCAAGAAAATTGCCACTGGTCCACTGACTTTCAGCACAGTGATTTGGCTAACTTTTGGAGGCCCTTTTTTTCTGGAAAATGTGTCCTTTCTCTTGATCCCCTTATCCCTGTCATTAATCACTTCCATGTCTTTAAAATCTATTCTGAAGAGAGGCTCTGTCAGCAATTATTTACACTAGAGAGTAGGAATTTATTATATCACTGTGTTTCTTTCTGATATTTCCACTTTAGGAAATTTTCCATTGTGGAGTCAAACATTTTCCACCATTAATGAGGAGGAGAGAGTAATTCTAGAAGCAGGAAGGCCTTTCTAGTGTCTCTAAAATTTACCTGTTTCCTCCTACTATACCACCTTCTCTAAGACAAACCTTTTCCTGAGAAAAACTATACATTCCAGGCCCTTCTCCTTGGGAAAAAGAAGATAGCTCCACCACAATATGAAAAACCATGAAGGAAAAGAGGCAGAAAATCAAGTGAGGGAAATGTAAATAAACAGCCTTCCAGTGTGGGACATTTTTCAGTCTGTGTTCTATTCTTTTGCCCATTTCCTATCCACTATCACAAGTTGAAACATTTAGATTTGAATGTGGGTTTTCCCTGCTACAGCTTCCTACCTATGTGGGCAAGAGAACCCTGGCATGGAATGTGGGCCCTTGGATTATCTCTGACCGGAATGAGTGCCCCAATGGAAACGCCGCACTATGCCTTGACTTCTGGATGGAAGACCAGGAGAAAGCGAGGCTGGTAAAGAGTCAGCTTCTCCACACACACAAATCTTCTAATAATTAGCAATCACTGGGAGAAATACAGGAAATTGTAAGTAGGTTAAATTGCTTTTTTGTTTTAATGCTCTCCTTGTTTGCATTTGTCCTGGTTTGGAAAGCCTCCCTCTGTGTGTGAAGCTGCACTGCAGCCCTCGGTACAATTAAAAGCTTGGTGAGAGACTAAAGCTTAAAGAGTTCTCTCAAACAGAGCCTTTTATTTTTAGGAGTGGATAACAGGGGCTCTGTAACACACTTAGATTGGGAGAAACACTGTGCCCTAAGACAGTAAGGGAGCATGTGCAAATTCAAGCCACCCAAAAGGGGATCTCGTGCATGCTCAGAGAAATGAACTTTGGAGGTTTACTCTGCTCTGCTTACAAACTGCCTATGTAACTTGTTTTTTTTCTAATAAAGCTGAAGATAATGAAGTTTTGCTGCTCAATATAATAAAATAGCATACATGAAGGCATGATGGAAAGCTAAGTGGCTATAAATAGAGAGATGGGTTGAAGTCCAAGTACTGATGAAGTGCAGACCAGAGGTTTGGGGAGGTGATCAGAGCAAAAATAGGAGACATGGGCTTGGAAGACATACAGGAATAAGAACAGGAATAAGAATTTTGCTTCTGGGCAGGACCTGAGAAGTGTGGATGCAAAGATGGATTGGTTGTAGCCTTGATGGCTGGCAGAGTCATCCATTTTTTTTCTTCAACATTTATTGAACCAGTACTATGTGTCAAGTGTTATGCTAGATCCAGAGGCTACTTAGGAGACTAGGAGATGGCTACTATCTGGAAGAATATAGAGATGTAAATATAGAAGCTGATAATTACATTTAAACTGGATCCAAATCAATAAAAAATATAGAATATAATGAGGCTGCCAAATGAAAACTGGCATTTGCCATCTGCCTTCACGAGAATTAAGTCACTAGCCTCTGCAGTTGCCAAGCTTCAACACACCCTGAAAGGAGTTCAGGGTACAGATCAGGAATGAGACATTCCATGCTCTGGAAAAAACTGGCAGAACAGGCCTTCAAGATAGATATTTTCAGGAGAAGATTTATGAGCCCAAATTCCTGCATCTTCTCATATTTAGAAAAGCACTGAAATCATTAACGGTGACATCTGCTCCACATGACTCGCAGCAAGCCTCTGCCAAAATGTGTGCTTGACTGCATGTACCACCCCCTTCACTAAAATCGTATATAATACTGATCTTCCCCGCTACCACTTCAGAGCAGTTCCCCAGGGCTTTCTGAGAGGCTTCCAGGCTATAGTCCTCATTTTGCCCCAAATAAAACTTAACTCACAACTCTCATGTTGTGTATTTTTTTTCAGTCAACACTGCCAACCTTTAAAATATTTATATTTTGAAGTTTTCATGACTTGCACATGAGAGAAAGTGTTTGAAAAATATTAAGAATAAAAATGAAACATTAAAGATGTGTGCCATGTGCCCTGTTCTTTAGTCTAACATACACAAGCATAAATATGGACTTGTACTTTCTCTCTATATCTACGTGTAAAATCTCCAAAATTCCTGTTGAAAGAAGATTTTAAGGAAATAAATGAGATGATAAGAGTAGACAGTATCCACTGGAATATCCATCCATTTGCAACACACACATGAAAAGTGATCTCCTGAGGAACATTTTTGCGATTCAGGTGAATTAGAACCATAAGTAACTATGATGACTCTACGTAGAGAGATTAATCGTCAGTATGCTGCTTGAGCTTTTGTTATTTGAAATTAACAATTTCATTCTATATTACATTCCAAAATCCTAAAATAGCTCTAATGTAAAATGCAATTATTTTAGCTATCAGAAAGTTTCAACAGTCTTCTATTTAATTAAAATATTATTTCCTATATAGAATACCAGAGAACTCCTTGAAGAGATTTGAAATAGCTGCACCAATGACCTCATCAATATCAAATAATAATCTGCTGAAAACCAAAAATAAGCAAATAGGTAATATGATAAATTACAAAAAAATGGGCACAGTCTTTCTTCCCTCCATTTGTACTATACCTATGATGCTCTTCTCAATGAGAGGGGGAGTCTATTTTCCACCCCTTGAATCTGGTTTGATGATGGGACTTGCTTTGGCTCTAAGAATACAGTAAGATAGAGATGTGCCAATTGTGAGTCTAGGACTCTACAGACTTTGCATGCCTCCTCCCAACCCTCCACAGTCTCCACAAACATGTGAACAATCTCT
The DNA here is from genome assembly GCF_009873245.2 of Balaenoptera musculus. Lineage (NCBI taxonomy): Eukaryota > Metazoa > Chordata > Mammalia > Artiodactyla > Balaenopteridae > Balaenoptera > Balaenoptera musculus. Next base: position 46,029,096 of record NC_045797.1, read on the forward strand.
GACTGGCTGCTGGAGGATAAGAGACCATGTGGAGCTAAGACCAGTATGGATCAGCCATTTCTCATCCACATTAGCTGCTGATTCAGTGAACCCAGGTGAGAACAAAGGAAATCCACGGCTGAATCCAGCCCAAATTGCCAACCTACAAAATTATATATTATGTAAATGGTTGTTTTAAGCCACTTGATTTTTGGAATAGTTTGTTACGCAGTGATAGCTAACTGGAAATGAACAGATGAACCACAGAATAGAATTCTTTAAATAAAGTAGCTTTAACTTCCAAATCTATGAAATCAGTAGAAAATAGAGCAACATTATAATAATACTCATCAAATCTTACTAAAACCGAGAAAACTAGAGCAAACTTGGTAAGTAACCTCATAGTTATATTCATTGAATTGTACTTTTCTGATTTCTTATTTGCATAGTACAATTTCCAGTAAAAACATTTTTCATCTCTCAATAACAATCATTATTGCTCTTATTTTAGTAACCTATAAAGAACATACTTATAAATTGTATAAAAATGCAGGTCCAATATTTTTTAGTTAAATGATGTTCAATTTTTATTTATAGCAAATGACAAAAGTTCTTTCTTCAGTTTAGATAACTCCTCCTAAGCAAATAGGAGATCAATGAACAGATGTTGGAATAAAATAGCAAGTTTTAATCCTAGTCCTAACAAACTATGAAATATTAGTCAATTCATTTTCTCTCTGTTGTCCCACCCATGAAATGAAAGAGAATAAGGCCTCTGCCCACCTAGCCTTAGAGGGCGGCTATTAAGGTAAAGTGAGACAGTTGACCTTAAAATACTTCATAAAACATAAAGTGCTATGTAAATGTAAGGTGATATGACCCTATTACATCAGGGAATAGCCTTTCTTCTGGGTTGAATAAACAGAGAGAGAAAGGAGAAAGAATCAGTCCTTAGTTAAAAAATAATCACTTTATTTTGTGAGATAAAGAAAACATTTTTTTGCCCTCCCTGAGAAGTTGAGGGGAGACTGTCTGGTGGGCCCTCCAAGCATTTCACAATCAATCTCACATTTCATTAATCAACTGTGGGCATTTAAAAAGGCCACCTGTCCTCTTCTAGTTGTTGCTTAAAATGAAAAATGTTGCCCTGGGTGACTATTTTCTGATTAATATGAATATTTACTACACTATTTCTCACTTTGTCATCAATCCCCCACAAATATGTAAAGTCAAAGGAAGCTTATAAAAATATTATGTTCAGTAAGGACAACAAGGGAAAGAAGGGGAAGAGAGTGGAGGAGAGAGAGATACAAATAGAGAGACGGACAAAGAGTAGGGGAGGGGAGACAAGTGTTCTGGAGCAGTAAACTTTACAAATGCGTTTCTCCTGGTAAATCACGGTTTTTAATTTTTTAGGAGAACCTGTTGTTAACACTATGGATTTCATAATGACTTGTTTTGTTTTTTTTAATCCTTAGTCTATCTACTTGCCTCAGAATGAAGTGCTGAAAAAATAAGTGTTTTAGTTTCTATGTCCACATGGACCACTTTTCTTTGCCCTATAGCAGGGTTGTACACTGAGCTGAGCCCCTAACCCCAACGAGCTGTGATAAGAGTATGTGTTATAGGTCCCAATGGGACTATAGTGGAACAAGCAATCGTATAAACAGCTAAACAGCCTGTGGGTCTGGGGGCTTATGTTCTCATATTCTCTCTTTTTCTCTTTCTCTCTCTCTCTCTCTCTCTTCCTCCCTCCCAACTCACTAAGTTCAAAGATTCCTTAATTTCTTTAATAGTGGCAAATTTTTCAGGACACAGTTAAAAATAACACTCCAAATTGAAATGTTCCTGAGAAAGTTCACAACAATTCATTATAACATTGGTTAAGTGACCACTAATAAATCCTCTCTGAAGGCAGCGTATCATAGACTGGAGGCAGTCATGAAATTGTGAGATTACCCTATTGGAAAACTGAGAGAAGGACAATGGCGGTAAGAGAATGGCATTGGTTTTGATTTTGAAGATGACCTTAATAGATGTCACAGTCTGGGCAAGTAATTACCCTACATACGAGGTAATGCGGATGGATCAAATTAAAACAATTTCCAGTATAGGAACAACAACTCAAAGGGAGTGTGCTCATAAAGGTGAATCATTCAAGCCATTTGGGTTAAGAGCACAATGTAGAGCTTAGCAGCTTCTGGTATCTGCTTTACAGTCTGGTCATTGCATGGCATAGACCCAGTTCTCAACCCTCAGTTCCAATGGATTAAAAGTTTGCCTTCAGTTACATCAAGTACTTTCACTTTACTTTATGAAGGAAGCAGAGCTAGGGAAAAGTCAAATAATATATTGGTCTAAAAGGTTAAATCACCAGCAGAGGATTAAAAGGCAATGGAAGAGAAGGGTCCTCTGAGGCTATTTTGTGTGAGATGACCTGGAACAGATCCTCTTACTCACAATAACCAATTACTCTCTACACCTCGCTCTTTTCTAACAGATAGTATCAGCAATCGCAGTTACTGCAGGATTCAATCATTTCAGCAGAGACTCCCAGATGTGAAATGGGTGCTGATTATGGCGGCAGGTGAATAAGATATTCTTCTTACATATGACTGAAGAACAATTCCAAATTCAAAGTGTGGAGGCTCTTGGAAATAAATCAAAACCAAACAAAAAACTCCCCTCTTTGTTAAGATTTTGATAACTGGGTCACATCTATCCTTTCTTGTGGCCGTTCTAATAGCTGCCAATTAGAAGAAAACTCCAACCTCCCTATTGTATCTGAGCAGTTATCTACAGAGTAATTACATGAGACCTATGGTGAAAGTTTAGCTAACAGGCTTTTTTCAGCAAAAATTTATTATTTTGCTTGTGGCAAGGTCTCAATATGACATCAGAAAATGAATACCATGTATTCTCTGATTAAATTAATGTATCCATTTGAAACTATAATTCTGCCTGTGAAAGAAATAGGCCTTTTTCATTTACATCTTGTGATTTTTGCCAATTTGTTATTCAACTCCATCCTACAACTTTATGTAAAACAGAGGCTTTAGTGTAATATATAGACTGCCACTGCGCTTCAGAAAGGGAATGATTAAAACAGGCCCCAAAGAATTAATCATCTCTACCTATAATAAAATCTCATGCACAGTTTTTGGTGTATACTGACATACTTTGAACTATATCAGAAAGTTGACAGAAAATAAATATTTCTTATTAAATCATATTTTTAAAAAAGATTTGGGGGATGAAAACGCATTTGCTTTATCTTCAGTCACTTTTGTTCCATTACCTGTTCTTCCTTATAATTCACCTAGAAAAATGGACTAGCCTTAAAACATGGTTCCATCTGACACATGGATAACTTTGTTATCTAAAAGATACTTTGGTCTGATTGAAAAGGTATGAAGTTAGAAGTTAAACCTACATTCTCAAATTGGGTGGTGTCAAAACAAAACCATAGAATGTCCTTTGGCCTCAAATGTATCATGTGAATAATGAGAAAAATATACTAAAATTGTTGTGGGAAGTAAACTGTATAATTTTCAAAATTTCAAATTTCAATATTTCAATATTTAAAAATTACAGACACAATATAAGTGTTGGTTAAAATGGTATTGTAGTAATTACTTAATAAACACTGTATTCTTCTGATGGAAAAAAAGGGACAAACAAGTAATCTTATTCCCCATTTTATAGCTGGAACATACCTCATGCTAGAGTTCACTGGATGACTATAATCAATAATGACAAGAGGAGGAACCAAGATGGTGGAGTAGAAGGACGTGCTCTCACTTCCTCTTGTGAGAACACCAGAATCGCAACAAGCTGCTGGACAATCATCAACAGGAAGACACTGAAACTCACCAAAAAAGATACCCCACATCCAAAGACAAAGGAGAAGCCACAATGAGACGGTAGGAGGGGCACAATCACAGTAAAATCAAATCCCATAACTGGTGGGTGGGTGACTCAGACTGGTGAACACTTATACCACAGAAGTCCACCCACTGGAGTGAAGGTTCTGAGCCCCACGTCAGGCTTCCCAACCTGGGGGTCCAGCAATGGGAGGAGGAATTCCTAGAGAATCAGACTTTGAAGCATAGTGGGAATTGATTGCAGGACTTCGACAGGACCGGGGGAAACAGAGACTCCACTCTTGGAGGGCACACACAAAGTAGTGTGTGCATCAGGACCCAGGGGAAGGAGCAGTGACCCCAGGGGAGACTGAACCAGACTTACCTGTTAGTGTTGGAGGGTCTCCAGCAGAGATGGGGGGTGGCTCTCTTTCATTGTGGGGACAAGGACACTGGCACCAGAAGTTCTGGGAAGTATTCCTTGGCGTGAGCCCTTCTAGAGTCTGTCATTACCCCACCAAAGAGCCCACGTAGGCTCCAGTGTTGGGTTGCCTCAGGCCAAACAACCAACAGGGAGGGAACCCAGCCCCACCCATCAACAGTCAAGTGGATTAAAGTTTTACTGAGCTCTGCCCACCAGAGCAACAGTCAGCTCTACCCACCACCTGTCCCTCCCATCTAGCCTCTTAGAGAGTCTCATCCACTAGAGGGCAGACAGCAGAGGCAAGAAGAACTACAATCCTGCAGCCTGTGCAACAAAAGCCACATTCACAGAAAGATAGACAAGATGAAAAGGCAGAGGGCTATATACCAGATGAAAGAACAAGGTAAAACCCCAGAAAAACAACTAAATGAAGTGGAGATGGGCAACCTTCCAGAAAAAGAATTCAGAATAATGATAGTGAAGATGATCCAGGACCTCGGAAACAGAATGGAGGCAAAGATCGAGAAGATGCAAGAAATGTTTAACAAAGACCTACAAGAATTAAAGAACACAGATGAACAATACAATAACTGAAATGAAAACTACACTAGAAGGAATCAATAGCAGAATAACTGAGGCAGAAGAACGGATAAGTGACCTGAAAGACACAATGGTGGAATTCACTGCTGCAGAAAAGACTAAAGAAAAAAGAATGAAAAGAAATGAAGACAGCCTAAGAGACATCTGGGACAACATTAAATGCAACAACATTCACATTATAAGGGTCCCAGAAGTAGAATAGAGACAGAAAGGATCAGAGAAAATATTTGAAGAGATTATAGTTGAAAACTTCCCTAACATAGGAAAGGAAATAACCACCCAAGTCCAAGAAGCACAGTGAGTCCCATACAGGATAAACCCAAGGAGAAACACGCTGAGACACAGAGTAATCAAATTGGCAAAAATTAAGGACAAAGAAAAATTATTGAAAGCAGCAAGGGAAAAATGACATATAACATACAAGGGAACTCCCATAAGGTTAACAGCTGATTTCTCAGCAGAAACTCTACAAGCCAGAAGGGAGTGGCATGATATACTTAAAGTGATGAAAGGGAAGAACCTATAACCAAGATTACTCTACCCGGCAAGGATCTCATTCAGATTCGATGGAGAAATCAAAAGCTTTACAAACAAGCAAAACTTAAGAGAATTCAGCACCACCAAACCAGCTCTACAACAAATGCTAAAGGGACTTCTCTAAGTGGGAAACACAAGAGAAGAAAAGGACCTACAAAAACAAACCCAAAACAATTAAGAAAATGGTCATAGGAACATACATATCGATAATTACCTTAAACGTGAATGGATTAAATACTCCAACCAAAAGACACAGGCTTGCTGAATGGATACAAAAACAAGACCCATATATATGCTGTCTACAAGAGACCCACTTCAGACCTAGGGACACATACAGACTGAAAGTGAGGGGATGGAAAAAGATATTCCATGCAAATGCAAATCAAAGAAAGCTGGAGTAGCAATACTCATATCAGATAAAATAGACTTTAAAATAAAGAATGTTACAAGAGACAAGGAAGGACACTACATAATGATTAAAGGATCAATCCAAGAAGAAGATATAAGAATTATAAATATATATGCACCCAACATAGGAGCACCTCAATACATAAGGCAACTGCTAACAGCTCTAAAAGAGGAAATTGACAGTAACACAATAATAGTGGGGGACTTTAACACCTCACTTACACCAATGGACAGATCATCCAAAATGAAAATTAATAAGGAAACACAAGCTTTAAATGTCACAATAGACCAGATAGATTTAACTGATATTTATAGGACATTCCATCCAAAAACAGCAGATTACACTTTCTTCTCAAGGGCGCATGGAACATTCTCCAGGATAGATCACATCTTGGGTCACAAATCAAGCCTCAGTAAATTTAAGAAAATTGAAATCATATCAGGCGTCTTTTCTGACCACAATGCTATGATATTAGAAATGAATTATAGGGAAAAAAAACGTAAAAAACACAAACACATGGAGGCTAAATAATACGTTACTAAATAACCAAGGGATCACTGAAGAAATCAAAGAGGAAATCAAAAAATACCTAGAGACAAATGACAATGAAAACACGATGATCCAAAACCTATGGGATGCAGCAAAAGCAGTTCTAAGAGGGAAGTTTATAGCTATACAAGCCTACCTGAAGAAACAATAAAAATCTCAAGTAAACAATCTAACCTTACACCTAAAGGAACTAGAGAAAGAAGAACAAACAAAACCCAAAATTAGCAGAAAGAAAGAAATCATAAGGATCAGAGCAGAAATAAATGAAATAGAAACAAAGAAAACAATAGCAAAGATCAATAAAAATAAAAGCTGGTTCTTTGAGAAGATAAACAAAATTGATAAACCATTAGCCAGACTCATCAAGAAAAAGAGGGAGAGGACTCAAATCAATGAAATTAGAAATGAAAAAGGAGAAGTTACAACAGACACCACAGAAATACAAAGCATCCTAAGAGACTACTACAAGCAACTCTATGCCAATAAAATGGACAACTTGGAAGAAATGGACAAATTTTTAGAAAGGTATAACCTTCCAAGACTGAACCAGGAAGAAATAGAAAATATGAACAGACCAATCACAAGTAATGAAATTGAAACTGTGATTAAAAATCTTCCAACAAACAAAAGTCCAGCACCAGATGGCTTCACAGGTGAAGTCTATCAAACAAACATTTAGAGAAGAGGTAACACCCATCCTTCTCAAACTCTTCCAAAAAATTGCAGAGGAGCGAACACTCCCAAACGCATTCTATGAGACCACCATCACCCTGATAGCAAAACCAGACAAAGATACTATGAAAAAAGAATATTACAGACCAATATCACTGATGAATATAGATGCAAAAATCCTCAACAAAATACTAGCCAACAGAATCCAACAACACATTAAAAGGATCATACACCACGATCAAGTGGGATTTATCCCAGGGATGCAAGTATTCTTCAATATACGCAAATCAGTCAATGTGATACACCATAATAACAAATTGAAGAAGAAAAACCATATGATCATCTCAATAGAGGCAGAAAAAGCTTTTGGCAAAATTCAACACCCATTTATGGTAAGAACTCTCCAGAAAGTGGGCAAAGAAGGAACCTACCTCAACATATTAAAGGCTATACACGACAAACCCACAGCCAACATCATTCTCAACAGTGAAAAACTGAAAGCATTTCCTCTAAGATCAAGAATGAGACAAGGATGTCCACTCTCACCACTATTATTCAACATAGTTTTGGAAGTCCTAGCCATGGCAATCAGAGAAGAAAAAGAAATAAAAGGAATACAAATTGGAAAAGAAGAAGTAAAACTGTCACTGTTTGCAGATGACATGATACTATACATAGAGAATCCTAAAAATGCCACCAGAAAACTACTAGAGCTAATCAATGAATTTGGTAAACTTGCAGGATACAAAATTAATGCACAGAAATCTCTTGCATTCCTATACACTAATGATGAAAAATCTGTAAGAGAAATTATGGAAACACTCCCATTTACCATTGCAACAAAAAGAATAAAATACCTAGGAATAAACCTACCTAGGGAGACAAAAGATGTGTATGCAGAAAACTATAAGACACTAATGAAAGAAATTAAAGATGATACCAACAGGTGGAGAGATATACCGTGTTCTTGGATTGGAAGAATCAACATTGTGAAAATGACTATACTACCGAAAGCAATCTACAGATTCAATGCGATCCCTATCAAATTACCAATGGCATTTTTTACGGAACTAGAACAAATCATCTTAAAATTTGTATGGAGACACAAAAGACCCCGAATAGCCAAAGCAGTCTTGAGGGAAAAAACGGAGCTGGAGGAATCAGACTCCCTGACTTCAGACTATACTACAAAGCTACAGTAATCAAGACAATATGGTATTGGCACAAAAACAAAAACATAAATCAATGGAACAAGATAGAAAGCCCAGAGATAAACCCATGCACCTATGATAAACCCATGCACCTATGGTCAACTAATCTATGACAAAGGAGGCAAAGATATACAATGGAGAAAAGACAGTCTCTTCAATAAGTGGTGCTGGGAAAATTGGACAGCTACATTTAAAAGAATGAAATTAGAACACTCCCTAACACCATACACAAAAATAAACTCAAAATGGATTAAAGACCCAAATGTAAGACTGGACACTATAAAACTCTTAGAGGAAAACATAGGAAGAACACTCTTTGACATTAATCACAGCAAGATCCTTTTTGACCCACCTCCTAGAGTAATGGAAATAAAAACAAAAATAAACAAGTGGGACCTAATGAAACTTCAAAGCTTTTGCATAGCAAAGGAAACCATAAACAAGACAAAAAGACAACCCTCAGAATGGGAGAAAATATTTGCAAATGAATCAACGGACAAAGAATTAATCTTCAAAATATATAAACAGCTCATGCAGCTCAATATTAAAGAAACAAACAACCCAATCCAAAAATGGGCAGAAGACCTAAATAGACATTTTTCCAAAGAAGACATACAGATGGCCACGAAGCACATGAAAAGCTGCTCAACATCACTAATTATTAGAGAAATGCAAATCAAAACTACAATGAGGTATCACCTAACACCAGTTAGAATGGGCATCATCAGAAAATCTACAAACAAGAAATGCTGGAGAGGGTGTGGAGAACAGGGAACCCTCTTGCACTGCTGGTGGGAATGTAAATTGATACAGCCACTATGCAGAACAGTATGGAGGTTCCTTAAAAAACTAAAAATAGAATTACCATATGACCCAGCAATCCCACTACTGAGCATATACCCAGAGAAAACCATAATTCAAAAAGACACATGCACCCCAGTGTTCACTGCAGCACTATTTACAATAGCCAGGTCATGGAAGCAACCTAAATGCCCATCAACAGACTAATGGATAAAGAAGATGTGGTACATACATACAATGGAATATTAGTCAGCCATGAAAAGGAACGAAATTGGGTCCTTTGTAGAGACGTGGATGGATCTAGAGACTGTCATACAGAGTGAAGTAAGTCAGAAAGAGAAAAACAAATATCGTATATTAATGCATGTATGTGCAACCTAGAAAAATGGTACAGATGAAATGGTTTGCAGGGCAGAAGTTGAGACACAGATGTAGAAAACAAACGTATGGACACCAAGGGGGGAAAACCGCGGTGGGGTGGGGATGGTGGTGTGCTGAATTGGGCGATTGGGATTGACATGTATACACTGATGTGTATAAAATTGATGACTATTAAGAACCTGCAGTATAAAACAAACTAAAAAACAAACAAAAAAACAACTAATACTAAACTTTCTTTCAGTTATTTGTATGGAAATATGTTAATATAAATGTCTCAGACATTACATGAAATTTCTAAAAATCTTATATGTTCTGGTATAACGTTATAAGTCATAATTCTAGTTATTACTTTAAAATGTATATCTCAGAAATAACAATTTTCTTGTCAATTGCATTATTATGAACTTTCATCAAATCTTTAACAGTGGTCATTTTTAAGTCTTTTGTCATTTACAGACAGTTCTGGGTGTACTCTGATGCTTTTGCAAAAATGTTCCTATAAAAGGGTTTCATCTTCAAGGAATTCATGGAAAAGACTCTGACAAGTACAGGTTTCTGGTAACTGACTATACTGCTGAACTGAATGAATAAGCATTTTCAGAACTCTAATGGAAAATTGATGAATTCATAAAAGTGCTAACAATGATCAAGATGAAAAAAAAATTAATTACATGGGACTGAGTGAACTGATGAGGATGATTAACATTTTTATGACTTTCTGTTTGAATTTAAAAAAAATAATGAAAAATGTACAGCCTCTGTGTTTATATGTTATACAAGAAAGGATTCTGTGAATAACTTATGCCTCAACTACATTCTGAACATAAACTTTACCCTACTATTCAAGTCATAATTAATTAGACAAAAGATGGACACCTTAGCAATGGAAGTAATCATTAAGTTGCCAAATGCACATGAGATGACATTGGAAATCTCCCCAATTGAGGTTTCTCTATATTAGGTAGATACCAACAGATCCATAAATCCTGTCTTGTAAAGAGTTTGAAATTAGTCATGAATAACAGGTCACAGAGTAATGACATAGGAGCTGAGCTACCTGGTAAGTAATGTCCATAAACAGAGATCATAGGCAGTAGAAGGCACCAGGCATAAGAAAATTGAAGCCATTGGTAAGCAAAGGCCAAAGACTAAGAAAGGAGTGGAGAGTTCATTAGTTGAGAGAGAGAGTGTAAACAATGAGGTAGGTGTAATTGGTAGTAGAAAAAAAAAACAAAGGAAGTGGAAGCAGAGATAGAAAGTTCTTATTACTGTGTAACAGGGTAGAGTTACAGATTCTTGGTGCTGAAGGAAAGGCAAGATAACTAAATTCAAAGAACTGCAGTATTTTATAAACAGTGGCCAATTAAATCTGACTAAATGGCTTTTGAGCCAACTCCTTGTTCTTCATCGCTGCTTCTCCTTTATGGGGATTAGCCAACACTCTCCATAAATTGAGGCAATCTCCATTCTTTCCAACTGAAAAATGTTTAGCTTGGCACAGTGGAACCTTGGCAGTGAGATCCACGTTCTTTACCACTGAAGTTAGGCAGTATATTCATAAGAGATCCAGATACCAGTTTGTGGCTTTTCCAAGACTCTTAATGCCTTGTTTTCAGTTAAATTTAAAAACAAAATAATCGAAACCTCAAAATATCTAATAATATCTAACCTCAAACTATCTCACCTACAAATTATGAGTTGATCCTTCAGGTTATGAACCTTGCCCTTATCTTTATTTCTCTCTAATCTGAAGTCAGATAACTATACTTTAGTGACTGGCAGAAACATATCAAAAGAACTAAGATTTAAACCCAAATCCCTGCACCATCAAATTGACAGTTTTTTAGAAGTAGTTTTTTCAGAGGGTTAAAATGTGAACAAATGTCTTATATGTATAGCCCACTGTATTATGTAAACACCCATACACACATGCATACTACATACTACACATACACACAATTTTACCTCATTTGCTGCTCACAACCACATAAGGAGGCAAATTGGATTGCCTTTATTATCCATTTGTCAAATGAAGCAGTGTGGGATGTTTAAATGCTTTGTCCAAGGTCCTAGAACAACTCTGGAGAAGTGGAACTAAACGTCAGGAGTCCTGGCTCATTGTCCATTCACCTCTATGTGGTGCCACACTCCTCAGTCACGCCTGTCACAGACGTGTGAGCTTAGGAAAGATTTCAAAGATTGTTGGTAGAAGTATAGTATATTTGAAGATGCCTGGATTTTTGGAAGAAAGGTGCAATGTGTGGGAGGTGTTGGAGAGAAAGGGCTGTGCGGGAAGGGAGACAAAATGCGCTCTGATAAATTCCCATCACTCTACTCCCTAGATAACACCCATTGCACTGTGGGCTGTACTTTCTTGAATAGATTAACCATCTAAGTCTCATGGGTGGTGGCCTTAAGCCCAAGGCAGTCAATTTTAGGTCTGGGAACATTTTCCCAACTCTCAACCAATGTTTGCTTCCCAAAGGCAGGGAGAGAAGAGGATTTATTATTGAAAAGAGAATAAAGCTTTCTCATCACAGAGATGTGACTGTATAGATACAGAACACTGCCCAGGAATCACAAATAACTACTGTGAACTGATGATGAGAAAACTTAGGAATCAGAATAAAATGCTAAGCTATGATTCTAGAAAAAAAAAATAACAGCATAGTTTTAAAAAGTAGACACCAAACATGAATTTTTTCACTTTCAAAAGTAGAAATATAGATTTTGGGCAGATGAACTATTTTGTGATAATTTCACTGTCTTTCAAATACATGAATTAGTTTGGGGAGAATGATCAAGTTACGTGAGATTGCTCTATGAACATCTGAATTCTAAAGATACCAAACATTCTGAAATATTCCACCAATCGATCTGTGGCGTGATGAACCTTCCTTGAACCATACTAGGCATCAAGCAGTCTGCCCAACATGGGTTACTTTTTCTCTAGATCTGCTGTAAAACTGTTAACTTAGACCTTCCTTTATCATGAACTTGAAGATTGCCTTCGCCTCTCTGGTATTGGATCCTAGGTCTTTTTTTTTCTTGGTTACTCTCTTACTTTAGTCCACTAGCTCCCTCAGAAAGGATTCATGGAAGGTAATCGTTTTAGACCTTTCATATAAAAAATACCTTCTTTCTATCTTATACTAATTATTGCTATCAGTTACTATAGGCTTGGCATGTTAAAGTGCTACATGACATCAAAATCTCCTTTAGACATGAGTCTTTATGGCTTGACTCTCTAATTTTCTTTCTTCCATCTCTTTGTCTTTAACCAATACTTTCTGGGACATCCCAAATTTATTTTTCACACTTTCTGTTGAATTTTTCATATTTGTTATCATATTTTTATTCCCTACAGCTCTTGTTTTTCCTCTTATTAGTGCTCCTTAATAGCAGCATGACAACCTGTTCTTGATTCATGGGTACATTTTCTTATTTCTCTGAGGATATTAATAATTTTTTCTAAGTTTCTTATAAATTAATTCATTATCTGCTTTTCCTTTAAATTGTGTATTTCAGCTTATTTGCTTTGGTGTCTGACTTTAGTACTAGAGATTTTCCTCAATGGTTGCTGGCCCTTGGCTGACTACTAATACTGAACAATAGGAATTGAAAAGTTGACTGGAAACCAGGAGTACCCCATGAAGTTTGTCAGCCATGGGTCTTCTGAGAGGTGATTGAAATTCCATGGTGGAAAACCACCACTGTACATATCTTTAGGTCTTTTCTCCTGAGCTTTTCTGATTTCCCACAGCATAATAATAATAAACACTTAACTAGTGCTTATTATATGCCAGACAGTTCTAAGTACTTATAAAGTTCTATTTTATTTAATCCCTACAGCTCTATAAGAAAGGTACTATTTTTATTCCAGTGTTGTAATATGAGGACACTGAGATTAAAAGAAGTAAAGTTACTTGCCCAAGGTCACACAGCTAAGTAGTGGTACACAAACAGGCAGCCTGGCTCTGGCGTCCACTATGTCATATTACCTCTAAGTTCCCATTGGGAAGGTATAAGCTTAGAGTTACTTGGGTGAAAAGGTCTGGGATATCAACATTCTGTGTGTAGATAGATATTCAATTAAACTCTGTTTTCTATAAAGTATCCCTGCCTTCAACACTACCTGATGCCTCCTCTTGTACTCACCTGGTTCAGAGACTTTATGTTTTAACCTTTTTAGAGAATAAATCTCTAGGCTTCTGCAGGATCACAGAAGGAAATCTGTCCTACTTTTTGGCAAGGAGAGAAAATCTGAGGTTTAAAGGCTTTTTAAACAGACTTTTGGCCAAGTCTTTTTTTATTACTCATATGTTATTATCACTTCCAGTGGAACCCGGTGCCATGGATTCATGAGCTTTGAGGTGTGTTTGTATGTGAGTGGGTGTGCAGATCATGGTGCTTCACAGTTTTCATCATTGCCAACTTAGAATTATTTTTAGAGGGGCTAAAATATTTACCATGTGTTCTTTTGGTTTTCAGTTCCAGAAATGTCATTGTAATCATCTCTTTTCCCATTTTTGGGAATTTATGCTTTTTAAAAAATCTCTTTACTGTTTCAATGGGGTATTAGTAGAGAGCAGAGGCAAATTTTATTTTCAAGAGTTTGTGTCAACTGGGTATTTGTTATGTATTTTTCATTCACAAACATTTATTTTAGATGAACTACCCTCCCAAGCCAGGAATTGGAACTAATTTTGGCAAATTTAGTTACAAGATATCATACCTGGGATTTGGAAGAACTATTATTTGCTAAGTATTCAACTATATACTAGGCAATGGGATAAGCAATTTAATCACCTTCACTTGCTAATTTATTGATTTTAATAAATACTTATATGCCAGGTTTTATGGATTTTTATGCATAGATTCCAATACGCAGTAGTTTCAAGCAGGGGAGATGTTACTCTCAGGAGGCATTTGGCAATGTCTGGAGACATTTTTGTTGTCACAACTGCTGGGGGTGGGAGGGGGTGCTATAGGTGACCATCCAGTGGGCCTAGTTAGAAATGCTTCAAAACATTATACAATGCACAGAACAGTCCCTCACAACAAAGAATTATCTAGCCCCAAATGTTGATAGCACCAAGGTTGAGATACTCTGAAATAAAGTCTTGTGAAAATAATAACTGATTAAAATGATAAAGACCTGGTTTCTTATACCAGTGCTAATTTAGCTACTCTGATTTTTGTGCCTTGGTTCTCTTTGATTTTATCAAAAAGGGAGCTTCCATTGCATTGCTATTAGTCTGCTACTTTCTCAATGGGATATTTTGGCCCAAAGAGGGGAATGTTTTCCTGTTTATTTTTCATTGTCTGCTTTTGTCAGAATGGAGTAGAAAACTGCTCTCCTATAACTAAGGTTCAGCTAGAACAGTGGCAATGAAGATTCACAAGGACAACCCAAGATAATCTGCCCCAAGCCTTGAGAACACTGGGCAGAAAGTGTGGCAGAGGAGTGGGTCACACTTCTGCTCACAGACGTGGGAGGAAGCAACGTTTTCCCCCAAAGAAAGCTAGCTCTTTGTGGGAATGTGAACACCCACATTACCTCTGTGAATTAAAGAACTGGTCTCACTGTGCCAAAAACGTAAAATAGATCCCACAATTGAAGGTTACTAAAGTTGTTATACTTTTTGAAGAACATCTCATAGGAAAAAGTTTATTTAGGTAAAAACATAAAGTTTCCTTGAGTCATAAAAGATTTATTATGTGAGGGATTTGTTATACCAGAGACCGAAGATTCTGTAGGAGAATTCATCTGCCATAAAATTGTACAACTACTTTCAAATATAATGAAAAATTCATCGTTTTTTTCTTCAGCAGAGTTGGTATCATTTTAAAGTAGAGTGAGAAGTCATATGTCCTATATTCCCTTCAGTTTTCATGTGGAAAAAGAAAAGGTTTTGATTTTTCTGTGAAATCATATGAGAGTTTTATTTCTACGTGTCTCTTCACTGCTCTGTCCTGACCAACCTTCCCCTTATTTCACCTGTATGCTTAAGGACTTGTAAGTCTTTCCTATTATCACCTTTGGGTAGTGGGTCTTCATCACATGTATGTGTGTGTGTGTGTGTGTGTGTGTGTGTGTGTGTGTGTGTGTGTATCGGGAGGAGGGATGTATTACTTCCAGAATTCTAAAAGAACCAGGAGCTAAGTATGGAAATTTCATAGCTTTGTCCATGTTGTCCTATTTCTCTTGGGTTTCAAAATACAGGCTTATTAATATTGACCAATTTGCACAATACTACTAGCAATTTTGAAACTAGTATGGTCAACTTTGTGACAAAACCTCAATTAAGGTAAATACTTCTATAATTATGTCATTCACATTTGGGCCCATTTTCTAATATAACTATAAAAGTGAACATGAAATTACCTTCTACTATCTTGTCTAAATCTTTATCTTTTCCTCCTGAATGCGCTACTAATATTGTGAGTGCTTTTTCCAATTAGAATATAAGAGGTAATCAATTTTCTCCCTACAGAAGAGATATTTAAAATTACACAATGGATACTTAGGCAAAGCCTATTATGTTCTCCAAATTAAACTAGACAGTTGCCAGACCCAGCAGAAAACAAGAAAGAAGATTGGTGAGCATTTGTGTTTCAGTTCAAAAGTACCTAAATAATTAATCCGTTCAAAATTTTAGCTAATTCTTTGAAAACAAAATGAATTTCCTGGGACCTTTTATAATTTATGTAATATAGCATTTCTTAAGACCTTTTGGTACTTAAGTGAACATGAACATTTTCCTCAAATATTTTATATATTTCAATAAGGCTCAGTTAAAACTTTCCACAAAATCAATAAAAATATGATTCCAAGGGTTCCTTTATATATCCAGGAGGGTTTGCAAGATAGCTTGTTTTACCATTTTTGTTTCACATAACCTTGAAAATCTTCTTTATTATTTCCCATCCCCATTGAGATGCCAATCACCTTAAAACTCTGTGGGCCCCGCAAGTTGACAATAGAACCAATGCCACTGCATTTGTCTTGATTAATTTTGTACAATTCATGTCTGTTTCTTCTCCAAGGTTTGTAATGTTAAGCCCAGCCTTCATGATGGATTCATTTAAAAAGAATACTGGAATAAGTGCTTGGTAAACTCTAAGTCAAGCAACCAAAAAACTGAGTAAAAATTCTGAAAATGATCTGAATTTAATCTTTCTCTGGATTTAAATAAAGAAAAAAAAAAGTTTCTGGGCATGGGATGGGGAGGTAAGATGGCAGCAAAAGCTCTGAGATCCTGCCCAGAGCCTTATAAGAAAGAACATGGAAGAAACACTGAACGTGCTTCCTTGATAGCAGTAATGTAATGCTCAGGAGCACAGCCTATGGACCAGACTGCCCAGTTTTAATTCCCATCCTTAGCACTTAACTAATTGTGTGACCTCAGGAAAGTTACTTAACCTCTCCTAGCTCAGTTTCCTCATCTAAAAGATGAGGATAATAGTAGTGTCTATTTAGGAAGTTCTTGTGAGTCTTAAATGAGGTAAAATATGTAAAGGGCATAGAACCATGCCTGGCACACAGCACAAGTCCTGTGAGTGTTTG
This sequence comes from Balaenoptera musculus, assembly GCF_009873245.2. Lineage (NCBI taxonomy): Eukaryota > Metazoa > Chordata > Mammalia > Artiodactyla > Balaenopteridae > Balaenoptera > Balaenoptera musculus. The sequence goes on from NC_045797.1 coordinate 46,046,092, forward strand.
CTCTTATTATTTTATCAGCTCAAGGGGTCTAAGTCTAAGAGTAAAAGATTGAATGACTGAGTGTCTGGCAAATGCAATATATACTGGATAGGCCTGGAAGTTTCAGCTCCCTGAGGGCTTTCTAACTATGCATGAGGGGTGAAAGAATGAAACAAGAGGACAAGACCAGGGAGAGGTGGAGCTGAGTCCACTTGCTGAATCCCAGCACTGAGGCTGCTTGCTCCAAAGATAGCAATTACCTTCAATGAGCCAACACTCCACCTTCCTCTACCTTCAGAGATACATGAATCCAAAATATTTTATCAACTTTCTCTAAACATGTGAGGCCATAGTAATTGGATTTATCATTTTTAAGTGGTGGGTTTCAGGGAGATTTCTTTATTATTTATTTTCCCTAGACAGCAAGGTAGGGAAAAACATCGGACCAAATTGGACCAAATTCCATATTTGTCCGCCATAGCTATGTGACTTTAGGGAAGTTATGTATCTTTCCTGAATATCTCCATAACCTATTTCACAGTTTTGTTTGTGTGGAGGATTAAATGATTTACTCTGTATAAAATGACTTATATGGGGTCTTGCAGTGCCTAGTACACAGGAGGTACTCAATAAATATTAGATAATCTTTTCCTGCAGAACAAAGGTCAGCCAGGTTTGTTTGTTGCCCATGATAAAAGTTTGAAGTTCTGTAAGCTTGGGATTCCTCAGCTTGACACAAGCTCACTCTGTGAGCAGCGTCCATCTGGACCAGTCTACTTCACGCCCCTGGAAATTAGGCTTGAGGTGTACCAACACAAACCTGAAGCTCATGCTAATTTTTCTGCTGTAAATAACAAAGTCCTTTGTCTCTGAAAAAAATCCTCTAAAAGGAGAATTTAATACGTCATGGTTGAAATCTATGGCAGGAAGATAAGGGAGTAGGTTCATGCTTGCCTTCCATCAAGTCTAGTTTGTTCTAGACACAAATAACATGCTTATGAGTATAAATATATGTACAAAAAGCTAACATTTCTTAAATGGCTAATACATACACACACACACACCAGGCACTATTCTAAGAGTTTTGCACATATTGAGTCATTTAAGTCTGCCAACAGCCAAACAAGCTACTTATGAATGAAGCACGGAACCTTTAAAATATGTGATCATGATCACACAGCTAGAAGACAGTGGAACCAGGGTTTGAATAATTTTATTAAAAAAAAAATTTTATCCTACAAATGTGGCTTTATAATAATGATGATGTTTTTCTTTTAATGAATTTCAACACTTGTCAAGGGTAATTTTTTATACTTAAAAATAATCTTAGAACTTCTTTTTGAGTTTATTTAACTTTCACCTTGATTCATGTTTTCCCCACCCTCCAGGGTTTTAAAGAAGCAGGTGACCTGGGCAGGCTCATCAACAGAGTCCTCATTACATTAATATTATATCATGGTATCCCAAATAATACATTATAAAATGCTCAATAAATTGTGAATGAATGAATCAATCAAGGTACCGGTTATCTACTATAAACTAATGAACCACTCTAAAACTTACTGGTTTAAAACAGCCCTTTATTATTGCCTTACGCAGTATTTTGGGTTGATTGGGCTAAGCTGGGCAGACCTTTCTGGATGTCCCTCATGCAGGTGCAATCAGATAATAGCTAAGCTGAAGTCATCTGAAGGCTCTACTAGGTTGGACAACCTGGTTGACAGTTAATACTGACTGATGTCTGAGAGCTCAGCTGCAGCTCTTAAATGACCCTTCCATTTAGCCTGGATTTATCAGAGCCTGGTGGCTGGCTTTTGAGAGGGAATGTCCCCAGGGCAAATATCCCAAAAGGGAGGAAGCAGAAGCTGCCTGGCCCATTAAGAGTTAGCATTGTATCACTTACTCCAGGGCTGAATTATGACATTCATGAGCCCCAGGCACTTTTGCTTTCATGGGCACCTTCCTCCATTAGATAGATAGATAGATAGATAGATAGATAGATAGATAGATGAATTTAAATATATAACTATAGTTTATGACAGCATTGATAGGAAGGTAAATATATGTTCAAATATTTTCTTAAACCTAAATGTTCATTTTTTTAAATTCTGATCTGAAGAGAAATGAAAACATTTTCATGGGCCCCTAAAAGTGTCATGGCCCTAGACATTGTGCTAGCTGTATCTGATGGATAAGTTACCCTGACTTCTGTCCTTGTCTATTGATCAAAGCAATTACAAGGCCCACCAGATTCAATGGGGTAGAGAGATAAGCTCCATTTTTTGATGGGGGAGGGACAACATAACATTGCAGAAGAGCATGAGCATGGGAGATATTATTATAACCATCTTGAGAGAATAAAGTCTGTCAAAATGATCATGCTTCTGAGAAACAAGAGCCCTTTTGCTGTCTTTCTTGGAATGCATACATCATAACATTAAGATCTACTACTCCAGTAGTCACAGAGAAGGGTTAAATATTTCTTAGTATTCAGGAAAATATAAAACAGCCATACTGTTTTCAAAATTCTGGCATACAAATATAAAGATATGCTGTAGGCCCAGGAAACTGTTATTGAAGCAATCATAAGTTTACAGAAATTTTCAAGAAATTTAAATGAGTTCATGAAGGAATATCTACCTCTATGTGCAAGTCAAAAACACAGTACTAAGGAAATTGATGTTAGCTAGAGTGTTTCAATTTCAATGCAAGGTAGAACCTAATGGAGTAAACATGTATCCATATCATAACATCAAATGGATACAAGAGTTATGAATGAGTATCCACCATTGGTTTAATGGACCTGGTTGTTTTCTACCTCAAAGACTGATATACTTTGTTGCAGAAGACAATTCTTACTATGTTCTGAGAAATTTAAGTTTCTATCTCTCCCTCTCTCTCTCTCTCTCTCTCTCTCTCTCTCTCTCTCGCTCCCCCCCTCCCTCCCTCCTCTCCCCCCACCACCAGTTTCACCTTCTGAAACATTTTCCAAGTAATAGAAATACCAGATGTAGATGACAAAGTGAAAAGTCAGTACATTAAAGATTAGTCAGGATATTTTTCCTCTTTCTTCCATAGAAATACAAAGTCATTTTTATGCCTGGTTAATATACTAGACTGCAATGTTGTAAGTCCACTTACTCAGAGCTATTTCAAAATACCAATTATAGCAGCACAGGGCTAGCCTGGAAGGCTAGAATGAACGGATTGGTCTGTGGAAGACTGATTTTACATGTATAAGACAAAAACTATTTGAGTCAAAACAAACAGCCAATTGTCTGAGTCAATATCATACAAAATACTCATTACAAAAATGGGACATGTAATAAGAATGCACTAGATGACCAGACAATTTTAAAATATTATAAAACAGAAGCTGATGCTTAAAATAGTAGTAAGAAGTTAGACAGCAATTTTGACATTCCAAATGTAGGAGAAATTAGTCTTTTAGCTATCTAACATACATTTTTTTTGAAATTTCATCCCCACTGTTGTTGGGGAAATTGACCTTTTCACCAACCCTTTTTGGCCCCAGGATGTGGTTCAAATTCAAGTTTCCATCTTATCACCTTATCTCTACTGCTATTGAATTGGTCTGCTGTGGAAATCCAATCCAACTGATTTTACTTAAGGATTTTCTAGAATAATTCTAAAGAAATAATAATTGTAATGGATATTTGTTGAGTACTTTATTATGTTCCAAGTACTGTTCTAAGAATTTTGTAGACTTTAAATCATTTAATTTCCTCAATAATCCTAACAGAAGTAACACTATTAGCCACATTTTACAAATGAGGAAACTGAGGCAGAGAGAACTCATATAACTTGCTGAGTAAGTATAGTATTCAAATTAAGATTAAAACCCTGGCAGTGTAACACCAGAGCCTGGTACCTGTATATTATCCCACCTTTGGGGCATAAACATTGGAAAGAACACAGATGGTTACAGGAAAGTTCCATGGAGAATATTAACAATGGTTACTTTTAATTTGCCTAGAGAGTTGCATTCATTACCAAAGACTCAAAAATAATGCTCATTATGATAAAGTCCTTATAATTACAGATATATTCATAATTGTGAAGTTTAATTTTCAAATATTTAAAAGATACAAATTGCACTCCTTTCTTGAAGCCATTACCATATACATATCATATGAACTTTTCATTAGAAACGTATCCATAAAAAAGCACCATTTCATTTTACTGGAATTATGATAGAAATTAGCTTCTCTCAGCTGATTAGAAAACATATATCTCAATGCTAGGAAAGTAGCATCGGAATCTTCACTGTTTAATGGCAGATCTATCCCTGATTCCAGCCTTTACTAGATTCTAGGATTTGAGGAATGAGAATCCTCACTTTTATCCAAGGTTCTCCAGGATAGAAACAAAATCTAACTTCTAAAGTGCTACTTTGAGTGTGGCCAGAGGACTATACTTGTTCTGTCAATAAATCAAAAGCCTCAGTCTCCTGGGCTATCAGTCCTATCCCTTTCCTAGCTCCTACCTTCACCCTAAACGATAAATCAATAGGCCGATATTAAAATGTTTCAGCAGCTACAGAGAGTGCTATATTTGTTGGTACCAGACTTTGTGCTCCTTGTACACTCCTTGGACACAAATAATAGGGCTCTCACTTTGATGTGTGGGGTTAAGAGAGAATACTCTGTAAGTATATACAACACATCAGGGTCTATAAAATAAAGTTGCTTCTTTCCTTGAAATTGGTCCTAAAACTCATAGTGCAAAATAGTCTGTGGGTCCTGAATAGCCCAAATTTGTTGCTTCCTTTAATCCTTTTATTCCATAAGGCTTCTTACTCTGTGTGTCTCACCTACCCCTCTCACTGAGGTCAAACTTTTCAGCCCTTGGGTAAGCTCCAAAGTACAGACTAAGTCAAACAATGATAGGATTGATTTTCACCCCCCATGATTACTCTCTCCATGGAAGAAACCAGGGACTGCTATCCATTGTTATACTTGAAAGGAATTAAAAATGTAAAATAGTTTCAAGAGACTTTTTTGGTCTTGTTTGCTATCTAAATGTTCAATTTCATTGTGGTTGTAATATGCAGAATTATTTACCCAAGCCACCCCCTACAAAGTACCACTATGATTCTAGAAATGTAGCATCAAAGCCTCAGAATCTTTTACCGGTATCTTAGCTTTCAATTTGCCAACAGAAATACCATTCTATGCTAGCATTTGTTTTTCCTGAGCTGTCTTTACATTCCTCTTCTAAACTTCATTGTAAAACTTCTACTTTCTGTTGACCCTCCTTTACGACTAGTCCCGACTTTCAATTTCATTTTTCTAATTAGTTGCATAGGATAATTCATTTAGGTATTGTTTATATTTTTAATCTTTTGTATATTATGATGTTTTGACTTTTCTGGTTGGGGAAAGACTGCCCTTCCTGGGACTAGCCAGTTCTTAGAGAGAGTAAAGGGCTCAGTCTGGAACATGTCTTTCATAAACCAACTAACCAATACAGAGCCCTGCCTCCTTTAACTGGCTGGTACACCTGGGAAGCAATATTCCTCTCTCTGCCTTAATCATCCCAGAGCCAGTTTCCAGGCAACTAAGGCCTACCCTTTAGAGCTTAGAGCTTGCTGAAATTATTCATACTAGCCAGTCCTAAACTGTTTACTCTGGCCTGTCTCATCTTTCCTGTGGAAACCCAAATAAACACTGTGGCCTGAGTTCCCCCTCAATCCTGCCCCTTCTGCCTCTTGACCACCCTGGTGTCTTTCTTATGTGGCCATGCCTCCAGTCTCTAGGACCTGTGAGTATCATAAACTTTGTTTTCTTCCTGAGCTTCTCCTTTATCTTCTCTGTGGCCATACCTGACTGATCATCACATAAAAGAAACAGAACAACTTCTACTGGAACCAAGGATCTCTTAATTGACAAAAATGTTACCTAAAAATAAAGACTTTGCCTTAAGTGAACTTGACGTTGCAGAGGGATTATTGTAGTTACAACATATGATGATAAGTACTTCGATATAACATGGTATTCAGAGCATGGAAATATGAAAGAATGCTTGTGTTGGTGGAAAGATGACTAGTTCCAGACGTTAAGAGACTGGAGAAGGGGTACGGGTAGGATTATGGAGTAAGAGACAATAAACATATACAGAGTAAAGGGGTCATTCAAAGCTTTTTTTTTCCATGCTAAGAAAATAGACTTTTATATAATGGTCCTCAATCTCCTCTCCCTGCTCTGATACACATGGGAGATATTTACCTGAAAGAAAAAAAAAAAAAAAACCTGGAAATATCTAATACAGTTACCACCATGCAAGCTAAATGTAACCCCTTTCCCTAGCTCTCAAAAAAATTAGAATGAATATTGCTTAAGCAAAACAATATTAAAGAATTATTCTAGCATCTTCTTTATTATATAAAGCATGTAAATCATTCAAAAAATTTCAGCTTTGTTAGTAGTAACAAAAAATATGAGACACATTTCTCAACTGAGCATAATGCATTTGTGTCTTGACAGAAAGTTTTAGAATCACTGGAAAAGAACATGGTTTGGGTGTAGGGAGAACACTGAAGGTAGAATACCAGCTAGAACATGAGTGAAATTGTCCAACTGTGATTTTACAAGTGACAATAGGAGCGGAAGCAGAGAAAGACTAAATATATCTGGGACCAAATTGTTGTTCAGGTTGAAGGAGAAGAATAAAATCTTAGTGGTTAAAACATTTAGGCTACTCTTTGGATGATGAAATCATCATTATAAGAAAAAGAGAGTAAATATGAGGAGCATATTTAGTGGTGAAAGGAAATGATGGACAAAGGAAGATAAATCAATCACGTGGGAATGCATTTTGCTGCAAATTGCACACTTCCCACTAATAGTAACTTAAATAAGTAGGGTTTTTTGTTTGTTTTTTGCTTTCATAAATGAAGCTCAGATATTAGTAGGTGTTGGAGATTATCCTGCTACTCAGGGACATCTTCAGAAATGCAGGCTTTTTCATTAGGGTTGAAAACAGTCGCTAGCATACTATGTACTGAGACATGAATTAGGAGCATTAAATAAATACAAGTGTCCAAATCCACATACAATCTCCAAAAGTTTGGTAATAAAGGGAAAGGAGGAGAAATTCAGAATTAACATAAAAGAGATGAAAATTAGTAAAAACAAACAAACAAACAAAAAAACACCAAAAAACCCTCCTGCTAGTATTGGGGAGTTTCTAGAACAACCGTAGACTGAGGGGAAAGGAGAGTGAAGAAAATAACGGACAATAGAAAAGAGAATAATTTATGTCTCAGAAGAATGGTGAGAATTTGTTTCAAGAGAACAGGTAGGTGCTGGGTTTCTGAGAAAACTGGTTTTTTTTTTCTTTTTTGTAATTTCTGTGTTCCTTAAATTCTCTCCAATGATCATGTATCACAAATATGATAGAAGGAAAATAATTATTGTGTTCAGCTCATGTCGAACTTGGAATCAAGTAGAGATGACACATGTACGGAGCCCAGGGCACTGCTTGGCGTGCATTCACATCATTCCTTTTCCCCTTTTCACTGAGATAAAAGGGAATAATATAGGGATGGAAACTGATTCAGATACATTTAGAAATAGAAGGAAACTTAAAGGAATTCACTAGCTACAGTCTTTCTCTCTCTTAGAATACTGCTAGACTTAAAAAATAACAAAGTGATACACTCTTTGATCTCTTTGAAGAAGGGAATCCTCTATACCTGCAGAGTAGCTATTAAAGGAATGCTGATGATTTGGGTCTTGTGAAAGTACAACTCAGCGCACAAACTGAGGTGTTAAAAGCCCTGGATTCATGGATGAAACCCTGACTTTTTCATTAGAGCTGTCCAGCCCCCAGGTTTAAAAGCCCAGATCCTAAGATTTGAGAAAAAATACCAAAGGCAGAGATTATGTTTCTTTGGGTTTTTTTTAACCCTGAAACTAAAAATAATCAAAATAACACTAACGCGGTTCCTGTTTATTGATATCGGTTTCCCTAGCAGTCAGAGAGATACCACCTTTGGATGTCTCAGAGGGAATAAATAACTTCCAAATTTTCTAACTCTAGGCTTATTAAATTCTAAAAGCAAACTACACAAAAGATTGTAGGCTATAAAGAATGTTACCACACATGTATTACAAAATCCAGCCCAACCTCTTCAGAATGCCTCAGTAACCTTCCATTGTATTTTACACTTTGGATTCCAATTACCTCTTCACAGCTGCATAGGATAAGTGTCCATTTACTAGAGAGTTATGGTATTTTACATTACGCACATAATGCTATCCTTTCAGTGTGCTACAGGATTGCTAGCTGAAAATAGCTTTCTTTTTAGAAAAAAAGAGATAAATTTTCTTTCATTTTTCCACCTTGCAGTTATCTATTAAATAGACTAAGGAGGAAGATCCCAGCTTCATCTTAGCCATTTGCTATATCAGAACTGTAGAGTAACAGCCCTCTGTTGCTGGAGTGAGAACAATCATTTTAACAAAAATCCAAATATGATCCCATTGCTCCTCCAGAAAAGATATCCTTCACTTCCCGGACTGAACTATCCCATGCTACTCACTTACCTTATGTCTTTCTATATTTAACAATAAAAGAACCTCCATCTTCTTAAGTAGAAATAAATTAAGCATCTTCCTAAGATGTGTGAGACTTTCAACATAACCCATATATGTGTGACAAAATGAGCATGGAGACCTCATCGGTAGCGTCTGTCTCAGCACTATTCAAAACCAATTAGGACATCCAGCAGCAGCAATGCGCTCTACTTGAAAAGATTTCTTGAAAGACATAGAACTTAAGAACCACCTCTAATAGAGACCTCCATGCAACTTCTCTAACTGTAAATATAACTAACAAATATTGGCCTAGATATATATAGAAAATAAGTGAGCACGCCAACATACTTCTCTCTTTATGTCTCTCTTCATGTAGTTACCTTGAGAAGAGTAGAAGTAGCTACCTCTTTAAATAACACAATTAAGCTCTTTCACAGGCACAAGGTAGGTCTTCTGAGAACTAAGTGGTAACGGAATCAAAATAATTGTAGAAAAAAGTCTGAACATGGTTCTCAGGACACACCTGTCATTTATGAGAGCCTTAAATCTTTTGAATATCCTTGCCTCACTCTGGTGGCTTTCTAATATCATGAATCTAGCCTTCCCTTGGTAGAAGCACTAAATGATCATTCCCAGGCTTCCTTGACATGAGGTGTAGACATTCGACCAGCTTTTATTAAGCAGACTCATTTGCAGGAAACGTAAAATGTAAAAGTGAACAATTTGTGACTGAGGAGTTCTGGCAAGCACAGCCTCATGAAACTGTTGCATTTGCTGCACCAGCTATAGGAAAGGGTTAGCTTCCAGTTCCTGACTTATAGACTCAACTAACTAGTGGAAAAAACAGTGGAATTTTATTTCTTTTTTCTTTTCTTTACTGGAGTAAAATTGCTTTACAATGTTGTGTTAGTTTCTCTACTGTACAATGAAGTGAATCAGCTATATGTATACCTATATCCCCTCCCTCTTGGACCTCCTCCGCCCCATCCCACCCATCTAGGTCATCACAGAGCACTGAGGTGAGCTCCCTGTGCTATACAGCAGGTTCCCACTAGCTATCTATTTTACACATGGTAGTGTATTTTTGTCAAACCTAATCTCCCAATTCGTCACTCCCTCTCTTTCCCACTGTGTCCATATGTCCGTTCTCTATGTCTACGTCTCTATTCCTGCCCTAAAAATAGGATTATCTGTACCATTTTTCTAGATTCCACATATATGTGTTAATATACAATATTTGTTTTTCTCTTTCTGGCTTACTTCACTCTGTATGACAGACTCTAGGTCCATCCACATCTCTACAAATGACCCAATTTCATTCCTTTTTATGGCTGAGTAATATTCCATTGTATATATGTACCACATCTTCTTTACCCATTCATCTGTCATTGGACATTTAGGTTGCTTCCATGTCCTGGCTATTATAAATAGTGCTGCAATGAACACTGGGGTGCATGTGTCTTTTTGAATTATAGTTTTTTCAGGGTATATGCCCAGTAGTGGGATTGCTGGGTCATATGGTAGTTCTATTTCTAGTTTTTTAAGGAACCTCCATACTGTTCTGCATAGTGGCTGTATCAATTTACATTCCCACCAACAGTGCAAAAGGGTTCCCTTTTCTTCATACCCTCTCCGGCATTTATTGTTTGTATATTTTTTGATGATGGCCATTCTGACTTGTGTGAGATGATACCTCATTGTAGTTTTGAATTGCATTTCTCTAATAGTTAATGATGTTGAGCATCTTTTCATGTTCCTCGTGGCCATCTGTATGTCTTCTTTGGTGAAATGTCTATTTAGGTGTTCCACCCATTTTTTAATTGGGTTGTTTGTTTTTTTGATATTGAGCTCCATGAGCTGATTTTATACTTTGGAGATTAATCCTTTGTCTGATGATTCATTTGCAAATATTTTCTCCCATTCTGAGGGTTGTCTTTTCGTTTTGTTTATGGTTTCCTTTGCTGTGCAAAAGCTTTTAAGTTTAATTAGGTCCCATTTGTTTATTTTTGTTTTTATTTTCATTACTATAGGAGGTGGGTCAAAAAAGATCTTGCTGTGGTTTGTGTCAAAGAGTGTTTTTCCTATGTTTTCCTCTAAGAGTTTTATAGTGTCCGGTCTTACATTTAGGTCTTTAATCCATTTTGAGTTTATTTTTGTGTATGGTGTTAGGGAGTGTTCTAATTTCATTCTTTTACATGTAGCTGTCCAGTTTTCCCAGCACCACTTATTGAAGAGGCTGTCGTTTCTCCATTGTATGTTCTTGCCTCCTCTGTCATAAATTAGGTGACCATATGTGCGTGGGTTTATCTCTGGGCTTTCTATCCTGTTCCATTGATCTATATTTCTGTTTTTGTGCCAGTCCCATACTGTCTTGATTACTGTAGCTTTGTAGTATAGTTTGAAGTCAGGGAGCCTGATTCCTCCAGTTCCGTTCTTCTTTCTCAAGATTGCTTTGGCTATTCGGGGTCTTTTGTGTTTCCATACAAATTGTAAAATTTTTTGTTCTAATTCTGTGAAGAATGTCACTGGTAGTTTGATAAAGATTGCACTGAATCTGCAGATGGCTTTGGGTAGTATAGTCATTTTCACAATATTGATTCTTCTAATCCAAGAACATGGTATATTTCTCCATCTGTTTATGTCATCTTTGATTTTTTTCCTCAGTGTTTTATAGTTTTCTGAGTACAAGTCTTTTGCCTCTTTAGGTAGGTTTATTCTTAGGTATTTTTCTTTTTGTTGCAATGGTAAATGGGATTGTTTCCTTAATTTCTCTTTCTGATTTTTTGTTGGTGGTGTATAGGAATGCCAGAGATCTCTGTGCATTAATTTTGTATCCTGCAACCTTACCAAATTCATTGATTAGCTCTAGTAGTTTTCTGGTGGCATCTTTAGGATTTTCTATGTATAGCATCATGTCATTTACAAACAGTGACAGTTTTACTTCTTTTCCAATTTGTATTCCTTTTATTTCTTTTTCTTCTCTAATTGCCGTGGCTAGGGCTTCCAAAAATATGTTGAATAAGAGTGGCTAGAGTCGACATCCTTGTCTTGTTCCTGATCTTAGTGGGAATGCTTTCAGTTTTTCACCATTGAGTATGATGTTTGCTGTGGGTTTGTCATATATGGCCTTTATGATGTTGAGGTAGGTTCCCTCTATGCCCATTTTCTGGAGAAATTTTTATCATAAATGGGTGTTGAATTTTGTCAAAAGCTTTTTCTACATCTATTGAGATGATCATATGGTTTTTATTCCTTAATTTGTTAATATGGTGTATCACATTGATTGATTTGCATATATTGAAGAATCCTTGCATTCCTGGGATAAACCCCACTTGACCATGGTGTATGATCCTTTTAATGTGTTGTTGCATCCTGTTTGCTAACATTTTGTTCAGGATTTTTGCATCTATGTTCATTAGTGATATTGGTCTGTACTTTTCTTTTTGTGTGTGTGATATCTTTGTCTGGTTTTGGTGTCAGGGTGATGGTGGCCTCGTAGAATGAGTTTGGGAGTGTTCCTCCTCTGCTATATTTTGGAAGAGTTTGAGAAGGATAGGTGTTAGCTCTTCCCTAAATGTTTGATAGAATTCGCCTGTGAACCCATCTGGTCCTGGACTTTTGTTTGTTGGAAGATTTTTAATTACAGTTTCAATTTCATTACTTGTGAGAGGTCTGTTTATATTTTCTAACTACTGAAACAATTTTGTGGTGGGATAGGCATTTATCCTGCTTTAAGCTGTATAGCCTTTAAGCTTGGTACCTGGCTCTCATAGGCATTCTGTAAAATATCAAAATTCTTCTAATAAATCCACTTAATACTTTATCTAGAATAAATTATCTTGTCTGAAACAAAACCCTGGCTGATAAATTGTTTGGTTTAGAAAAGGTTAATGTGTATCTAGGATTCCTGTATGAAAAGCCGAGACTAAACTTTAGACGTATGTGGTTAATGCAAGTAGCTCTACCTACAGAGGTCATTTACTATTTCAGAACCTATGGGTTTGACAAGCAATTTTGCTGTTGTCAGTCATATTTTGATGTCCATTTGATTTCCCAACTGTTAGGAGGCATTTCCTCATCATAAAATAGTATATTAACATAAATATGTTTAAAAATTATGATGTGATTTTGCATAGGTCAACCCAGTTTTCCCAGAGGTGTATTACCTGTAGGTAAATTGACTACTATTATTTTATGTTCAAAGATTTTCAAAGATTACTATATTCATTTCTATAATGATTTTACCATACCTCTAAAATTCCTGTATCCTGAGTCTATATGAGTAGTTCCTGAGGACTTAATTTCTAACACTGCACTACCACCCAAGGAGACTGTGTCACAAGTGATAATCCTCTCAGTAGCCCTAAATGCTTAAAAGTAAAAAAAATATCAGGGGAAACACCAGACATGCCCAAATTACCTGCTGTACTCTTATACTGCTTCTTCTAATACACTATGATTTGCTATTTATTATGTTTAATGTCTGCTATGTAAGTGCTATGAGGACAAGAGTCTTCACTTTGTTTAGTGATATAACCCAAGCCCCTAGAACAGTGTTGGTACAGCTTTGAATTAATATTTATTCAATGAAACAGTTTGGCTAAATTTAGTCTCCAAATAAGTGGAGAGCTACTATCTCCATGACTTACTTCCAGGTCATAAGACTCCATTTGATAAGTCTTATTCATCACTGATCCTTCATATATATTCCATGGACAATGCTGAGTTTTCTCCTTTTCTTACCAAATAAACTTTGACTCCCTAAAGTGTCAAAATGGTAGTTGATATGAACCATCTTTTTTAATATTTATTTTCATTGTTTTTCTTGTATTCCAAAAAATTAGAATTCAATTTAACATGGGAAGAAACACAATAAAAAGGAAATAAGTATACATAATCTATAAGAATTTTTGGATATTTTATCCTTTTAATGGAAGTATAAATTGGGAATTTTTTTCTGCCTGATATAGTTATTTTTTCTGTCTAGTTTGGTATACTATAAATATTGCTTGGTTTATTTTGCAGCCTGTCAAGGAAAACTGTGGCAGAGACAAGAGAACTAGAACTGATTTTAAGCACAGAATTCTTCTGACTTCTGGTAAAATGTTACTTTAAAAAATCTGAGCACCATAAACTTAAAAAAAAAGCTAGTGTCCCATATCATGCACTTTTATATGCATTAGCTTATTAAGTGCTTACAACAGCCCACTGGAATGGGTATGATAAGTCGAACTTTTAGAGATACACATGGTAGTCTACCCTTTACTTTTACATTGCTTTTTAATATATTGCTCTACAACATAAGATTCTAATATCAATATGATATTTTATTTACTCCAAATTTGAAGCAATTTTATCATATAAGACAGGCTGGATTTGTGATCATAAAGCAAGTCCATAGGGCAGTTCATAATATGGCAGCTGGCTTCACCTGGGCAAGCAAACTAAAAGGGCCAGAGAGAGAGAGAGAATCTTAGCAAGACAAGTCTCAGAGTTTTACAACCTAATCTTGTAAGGGAAATTCTATCACTTTTACAATATTCTATAGTACATTAGAAGCAACTCATGAGGCCTAGCCCACCATCAAGAGGAGAAGATTACACAGTGTGAATACCAAGAGGTGGGAGTTATTGGGAGCTATTTTAGGAGAGACTTGGACCCACTGGGTCCTGGAGAGACTTGTGAAGTAGTATTCCAGATGTGGGTTTCTATCTTCACAGTCCTGCCTCAACGTTCTTCCTCTCAAGGGGAAATTTAAGAAGTGATCACAAACCTGATGTGATAGGATCATAATAGGATCATAGGTCCTATTATGGCTTCATGACATGACACCAATACGACCTTGTTGTTCATATTTACTCTGGTTCTGGTTGCTACATGTCTTCCTGATTTATGGTTATTGTCAGTAGATGGACTTATTTTGTACTCCACTCTCTATCTGCCTCAGGCCATTTCTTCTCATCTTCCATAGTCCCATAATTACAAAAGCAAGTCACAACAAAGTACATGCTCTACCATTCACTGAGTGTTTTTTTGTATGCCATGTGCTTAGGAGATATTATCCAACTACAACCACTGATGGAGTAGGGATCATTCTCACTTTATAGAAAAGAAAACTGAGACTCATAAAAGTTAGGTATACATCAATATCACATAACTAGTGAGTGAAAAACTTGGATTCAGCCACAGATCTGTCGAAATTCAGAACTCAGGCCCATAACCTCTGCTTTCTTCCCAGTAAATCTCACCCTTGATATAATTTTCTTATGCTGTTGTTACATCTTATATACTGGCAAATAGGATTCACTTCTGTTGCATTAAAAACAATTTCATTTTAATAATAGTGACTTCTGCTTATAATTATTAACTTTAATGGTAATAACAACTGCACCGAGTTTAGAGTAATCCTCTATTTCTGACCCTTTGTGTTATATTAGGTGTTACAAAAATCATCACTTATAAACAAGGGGGAAAATGACACAGAAGGGTAAATAATTTGTCCAGTTTCACACAGTTATTATGGAGTAAACAGCTGTGCCTCACTTTAATTCATTTCCTCTTTTCACTGATACATGCTGTCTCTTGATCATGTTTTCATCTTGCCTGTGAAATGTCAGTGTGATTAAATGACATATGATAACTCTGGCAACTTCAGCTTGCCACCTTCCAATCCATCTTTCATTCATTACCCTTTTAATTTGCTAAGCAATCACATATTTGCACCTACAATGTGGCAACATAATTCATGCCAAATTCTCTCCTTAGGGCTGATGTGACCTCAGTGCCTAACACAGCCTCCATCTGTTCCATTTCACCCAGCTCTTCTCTAGTCCAAAACTTCCTTCTTCAGCTATTACTGGCTGACCTCAGTCCCCTGGAACAACACACTCAGCACAAGTGATGCCTTTCAGTTGCCCACAAAGTCGGGGTTTGAAATACATTTCCATTACTGTCCCTCCCCTACACTCTACCACAGCATCACCGACTCCCTGCTCATCTGACACCCTCTTCTTATCTCTAAAATGTGAATGTCCTGGGGAGAGGGCAAAACCTCTCCATTCTAGCTAGCCCTCTGGGGGCCCAGTTCCCAGTCATTAAAAACCTCAGCTTCATCTACTGAATCTATTAGGCATAAGACACTGTGGGAGTCTTAAGAGAACACCTCACAGTGACTCATTTGCTCCCCAGGCAGCCAAAGAACCAGGGCAAAGCTACATACTGTCACGGCATTTATTGAGCCCGATTCTGTCCTCGGTTTGCAGGAGAGTATCATTTATGGTCAAGAATACCCCAAAGTTGCCATTTATCTTACCCTTTCTCTAAGAACTCTCATTGTTTCTGCTTGAGTTTTGTGGAACTGGTAAACTCTAAAAATTATTCTCTATCCCCCCTTTTTATCCCTGTGTCCACTATCTATCTATTATTCACTGATTGAAACTATACCCAGCACAATCAGGGCATCTAAGGTACACAGTCGATACCAAATGCTTTATCCTTCAGCTATCTGTGCAAGCCTGAAATTCTAATTTATTGTCTTCTTATTTCTCTGGTCTCCAAACATATAGCTTCATATCGTAATAACATTGACTGTACCTGTTCAGGTTAAAGCTTGTGTGGGTGCAGTTTTGTTTTTTATTTTTAAAGAACAGCTATTTTTTAAAAAGCTACATCCCAGCATTGCTATTCCCTAGGACCATAAGCAGAGGATATAAACTCTCCTTATGTTATAGGGTTCAATTTATCACTGTAAAAGAGACTATAATGCAGTCATTATCATTTTCGTCTGGCAAATCAAACTACAAAGTCTTTCTTGGGAGGCAGCATTGTATAATTTGGGAGTAGGAGATGTTTGGCTCTCTTACAAGGGATAACTTGTTCACATCACTAGCTACTTTAAATTTTACCAAGTTTACCAACTGGATTTCCTTCATTTTCTCTTGATTTATTGTCTTCTCATTGAGACTGTGACACTAATGAATGTGGATCAATGCAGTCTCCTAGGCAGAAGGGCACATAAGCTAAAATTGCCTGGGCTTCCATTTCTGGAATGGAATCTCCTGCTCCCTGCTGGGGGCCATGGGCAAGTTTAATAGCTTCTCTGAGCCTCAGTTTGCTCACCAAAAAAGGGAATAACAGTACTTTCTCCACATCGTTGTTGTGATGATTAAATGAACTAAATTTAGTAAAGTGCCTAGTACAATCCCTACCACAAGTAAGTGCCCCAAATATATGACAGCTCTTACTAAGGAAAAAGAGAGGACCAGTGAAAATCTTATATTCCCTTAAAGTCTCTAGCTGCAGTAGATTATGTCCTCTGAGGAAATACTGACAGCATCCCAGCCTGTGTATCCCTAATAAGAAAAGGCCAAGTGAGGCCTGTGTCCCTCCAGGCCTGCACTTTGAAACAAGGAGCTGATCACTGGGAGCTGCCAGTAGGTACCCACTCCTAGGTTTCATCAGGGAAAAGGAACAACCTCCCCAGTAGGTTCTAATCTTATCAAATCATTCTAACAGATAGTTTGTTATCACTGCCTTTCTTCCAGCAGAATAGCAGGAAAATGCACCATTTTAAACAACCCTAGGAGTAGGCTTGCCAAACCTCTTGACCAAGCCCAGACACATATGATTCTATATCTTGTAAAGTATGCTGAGTGGGCTTCATGAACTCATTTTCACTGGAGGCCTATAGATTCCCTTGACATCCAGAGGCAATCATTACCCCTTAAGATCCCATCTGAAAACAGCTCAAGAAACAGGAGCTATAGGTCACCAGGGGCTTTTTGAACTGAAATGAGAGACAGCAGGATAGAATGAAAAGCTCTGGGCCATGGCCCAGCTTAACCACTAATCACCTGCATGACCTTGACCAGTCACAAGGCCTCTGACCTTCCAATCACTTTAGCTGTAACATGAGAGGACTGGACTAGATCAGCATTTTTCACAGTGTGTTTCATGGAATATCAGCCCAAAGAGATGGGCCATAAAAAGAAGGTCCTGTGATTAAGTAAGTTTGGGAAATGCTGCATATCAAGTAAGTTTGGAAAAAGCTGTTTTGGGAAATCTACTGTGTTTATTAGGGCACAGTCTTTTAAGCTGTTTAAGCTTGTTTAAGCCAACATTTTTCTAACCTGTTTGACCACTGCCTCCTTTTGTTTTTTTCTCCTATGTGCTGTTGTCAAGGTTCTTCATACCTGGTACCCATAGACCATCCTGTGAGAGACACAGTCATGTCTAGAGTACCATCCAATCATGACTCCAAGTCAGTCTCTGCTTTATGAGATTTCTGATTTAAACTAATCTCCAGGCAAAAGGACAGGCCACTGAGGCAGGCACAGTCGGTGCTCTGGCATTCATTCTACCTGCTTGAAAGCTGTTTATTGGGAACAATTCAGTCTTTCTGGTTGAAGGACTTTGTTCAATGATAGGAGCAGACCCACATGCACAGAGCAAGCCAGAAGTGGCAGAGTTAATGTCCCTGGAATCAGCTCAGGACAAATTACAGAAAGAGATTTAGTGGATAAATGCTCCAGCTTCATTATCCTCAGGTGAGATAACTATGCTCTGCACTGACTCCCAGAATTCCCCAGTAGGATTAAACTTGAGTTGTTCTCAGTAGTAACTTTGTGGGTGAAGAAAGATGTCATCTTATGTTGTTTCACTTATCCCCCACTGGGATCCTGGGATCACCTCCCAAGTGAACTACTGTATTAGAATCCTTGTCACAGTGTCTGCTACTGGGAAAACTCAAGGTAAGACAACCACCCTCCATGCCCAATAATGACCCCAGATTGTAGCACTCCACTGACAAAAGTATGCAAAATAAGTCTTCAGTAGACTGAAATTGTAAACTAAGTTCAAAAGTCATGTTCTGTAAGCAACCAATACCATTGGCATTACACCAAACAGAAGTTAGTAAAGAGAAAAGATCCCAGGCAGATTTTTAAACATCCTGTTAGGTTGATGGGCCCCAAGAGAGAACGCAACAGGTTCCATGGGACTGCAGTGCGCTTATCTGACATTGCTGCTTCTCATAAGTGTATACAGATATTGGAAGGAGGGTTGTTGTAATGAATTACAAGGGAAGTTGTAGTTATATAGGACATTCTAATCAGAGCTGAAATTAAAAAGACTAGGAGGCAGTAAAATAAAAATGAGACAGGCAACTGTCCCATTTTTTTTTCAAACATAGCTAACCTCATTGAAGAAAATCTTTAAAATTAATCATATCCCATTGATGTTAAAAATAATTTAATATCAAGAAGAATTGTTCTTATATACAAGTAATTATCATAAGTAATTATGCATTAGTAATTCTTTATAAGAGAGGAAGATAGAAAGGGCATAACAGTTTCCTGGGTCATTAAGATTACTTGGCATGAAGGTAACAATATTGGAAACACAATATCACAGAGTGGGAAGGGTCTAACCAAACCTTCTACACCAGGATCTAACCTTTCCAAAGCCCCCTCAGAGAACATCTGTGGCGATGTTCACCATTTCACTAAGACAGCCCATTTCATTGCTGAGTGGCTGCTTCTTATACTGACATAAAATCTGCCTCTTTTTCTACCTATTGGTTCTTATTTTACCCTATAGTCAGAGATGCAATTAGTCTTCTCTTATTTGACAGATCTCCTTTTCATAGGAAAAAAATCATTTTTCTATTTTAATCATCTGCTGCAAATTATAATTACAGTTCTAGGAAGTTTAGCTCTATTTTTATAATGAAAATACTATTCCTCCTTTCTCCTGAATGAGAAGTAACATTTAATGGATGTTGACTATTGTAACCCATGACTGCTGATACTATCATTCTAAAATTATCACAGTGACTTGCACCTAATTTTAAAAAATTCTGATCAGTGACAAAGATATCCTACAATTTCACTTAGTCATAGAGTCTCGAGCCTAACTGTGCTATGGCTGTCTAACTTATCCCTAATTACCTAATTTGATGTTTTCAAACTTGGGATTTTGAATAGGAATTGGGAACTAGCACTAAGAGCTTCATAGATATTGAATCTGCAGAGTATTAACCAGGCATTTTAAACAGATGAGCTGACACTTCACAAGTTCGATACTTAATTATGAACTTGATCCTCTAAGCTCTGTCATATTTGGAAATTCTGGAATCAAATGCCTGCTTGATAGTGTGGTGCCTCCATGATAGATTATACCCTGGATTATTGCCAGCAGGGTAATGGAAAGACCACAGAACTGGCGGGTAATTTATAGGAGGAGTCAATGTTTCTGATTGATGAATTTGAGTCAATGTTATATGATAAGAAAAGAACAGAATTTAAAGATAGACTTTGAGTTATAATATTAACCTTCAAAATGTATGTGATCTTGGGGGAAAAAAATGTGAGCCTCAGTTTCCAGGTCTGTAAAATAAAAAAATGATCAAAAATTTTTGTCCTTATTATTGCAAAGTGATTTTTAATGCTTAAATCAAATGCTTCTATAAAAAATTCTGTTATGAAGTACGATGCAAATACATACCATTGATATTTTTCAGTTTAAGCCTTTGTTATCATATACCTCCATATAATTTGTCTTTCCTTAAAGAAGAAGAAAGAAAACTAACCTGATCCTAGACAAGAACTCTTTGTATATCTGAAAATCATTAGTTTTATATTTTGTATTCTCAATGTTTGTATTCCTTTTTCATCTTTCCTGACCAATGTCATTTACCAATCTCTATTCACACTGGCACCCTAGCATGGTGTGGCTGGACTTGGAGGTCAGGATGCATTATGGCACCTTAAGGGCAAGACTCCAAGTGAATTAAAGAGAGAGGGTTTCCTATTGGGTTCATACCCTCTGAGAGTGCTTAGAGGAGAAATTTAAAAATGAAGACCTCTACACTCCTTGTTGAACAATTAAGTTTGGTAACTTATAAAATAATATTGACTTCTCTATCTGCTCATGTTTTATTTGGCAGTAAAACACCAAAGAAGTCACCTTGCTCTAACATCTTCAAGTAACTCTATTTGTACTGAGCCCAATAAACTAAGCATGTGCTTAGGGAGCCAGCAGATTACAGTCACCAAAAGTTGTTTTGAAATATATAGTATTTGATATTTTAAGGTGGGCATAGTAAAGGCTAGGATCTTGAACATTTTTCCTTGGTAGGTCTGGAATTCGGTCTGGGCAGCTATTTTTTAAAAAGTCCTCTCTATGAACATAAAAGTTTAAGAATCCCTGCTTTTGGCACTGTTTGTTTTGTTTCACTTTATAGCCAAGTCTACTTCTCCCTGTGATTCAGATGCTTTACAACAAACTCTTCAGTGCTTCTCTTTACTCGTTAGAAGAGCAAGTTTCTGCCGAGTTGAGATAGGCCACATTTCTTCTGCCTTTTTAAACTCTATTAAATGAGAATAAAGGATAGCAAAGGGGAAAACATGTTATAACAATGGTGTAGAGAATGAGGAAAGAGCTATTAGTGATAGAGATTTCAACATGTTCTTGGATAATAAAGGTCAAAAGGGAGAAAGATAACTGCTAAAGGAGGTAGAGGAAAATGAAGCCTAGACAACATCAAGAGGAAGATTCACTCAGTGAGAGAGACAGCCAGACTGCTAAGCCCATGGAGGTCACTGACACTCATAAGTGTAGGGTACTATGGTAGGCTGGAGTGAGAATTGATATTGAAGACAGGGCTGGTATTGATTCAAACACAGTTAAATTGTTCAGTCCTCCAGAATAATTTCTCACAGATGTTTTCTCCCAAGGCAAAAACAACAACAGCTGCAACAAAAAGCAAAAAAACAAAATCCCTCTAAGACATGTAAATCAGTCCTAGAGAGGAAAGACAGACCATAATCTAGCATTGTAGGCTTCCACCCAATCATGAGTAGCTTTTTGCCTATACACTCTGAGGCAAACCCATCAATGTACAAACCCTGCAAATATATATGGAACCTCCAGTCAGCTTCTTTTTTGTCTCCTTTCTAAATACAAACAGATAAGCAAGTATCCCATGATATGTGATGAAAGCCAACACATTAAAAAAGATTTAAGACGAATAAATAAGAGAAACTGACCCCATAAAATGGAGATACATCAAGGAATATAGAGAACTTAAGCATTAAAATATTCAGTGCAGAGCAGAGTAAGCCAAGAAGACATTTTATCTATATATTAAGGTCATGCTGCTGTTGTAAATAAACAACAAGAAAACAAGAACTGTTTCTGAGAAAGTAAAGACAATTTCTAGAATAACAAATTCATCAGAACTGAAAATTAAGTCAAGATAATTAGCTAGAAAATATGGGGGAGGAGATGTAAATAAAGGCATAGAGAAGCATTCTAAGAGTTACAACTTGTAGTTGGGATTCCAGATAAGGAGTGCAGAGAAATGGGAAGGAGAATTATATCACAGAAATAATGAAAGAGAGCATTCTTCTCCAGATTAGAAGATTATACCAAGTATCAAATAATTAATATCTATACTTACATGCATGACTATTGTAAAATTTGAGGATACCCAAGAGGTGACTCTCTTACCCTTGGAGGTAGAGAAGCTTAAAGGTTGGGAGGTAGTTTCTTAAAAAGAGAAAATTAAAATGGAGGCAGTAATACTGCATGCTAGGAAACAATGGGACTATTTTTTCAAAGTACCAAGGGAAAAATTTTCTCAACCTCGAATTTTTAAGCCAGTCAAATCATGACTCAGCTGTAATGTTATGAGATTCAAGAGTCAATGGATTCAATGCGAAAGATGAGGGAGGGAAGGCCCAGGAGGAAAGTTGTGCAGCAGGGCTAGAGAGAAACAAAGTCAGACTGAAGGAGGAAGCTTGATGGTCTTGGGGCAGAGCCTCCAGAATAAAGAGAGAGGGAAGACACACAAAATAACAGATATAATAGAGTGCTTGAGGGAAACAACTGAAGATAAAAGAAAAAATAAAAGGCACATAGAAAATACAGAGAAAAAACAAGTCATACAAAAAAAAAAAAGAAAGAGAAAAAGGTCATGGCACATGACTTATCGCTAAAGTGAACCACAATTACATAATAATAGTATTCTAATCATTGTCTATTGATTTAATTAAACAGGGATATAATTTTACTGGAACACAGAGGAGGGGATACAAGAGCTTGTGTAAAAAGCAAAAACGAGTCTATCTATCATGGTAAGAAGCCAAGAGATCTTGTCTAAAAACATTAAAATAAATACTGTAAAAGACAAATTATTTAGAGGTAAGAAGGGACTACTTATAGTAAATGCTACAGGAGTTTAAACGATTACATTTGGAGAGGAAGTCTGGAAAATGACAGAAGCTTAGAGAAGGAAACTTACTTTTCATTAAAAAAACCTTCAGTAATCTTTGATTTATTTTAAACATGGGCATTTTATCACAGTTTGAAAAGTACATTTTGAAAATATTAGGTGTGTATGACAACTCTGAAAGAGTGGAGGTGGCAAAGTCTTCCAGAAGCGACTGCAGGCAGTGGAGGGAGGAAGAGCTTTTTGGCATTAATACATGATAGATTTTAAACATCATTTAGATGTTATTTCTAAAAAAAAAAAATTTAGATATGTTTACTTCAGTTATGTGATACATAAACTTGTTTGTTTCTCCACGAAATTTGTCTTACTCTTTCTCTTTTAACTTAATATTTAGAAATAATTTTAGATTTACAGAAAAGTTACAAAAATAGTGCAGAGTTCCAAAACACACTCCACTCAGCTTCTCTTATTGTTAACATATTATGTAACCATAGTATAATCATCAAAACAAGGACATTAACACTGATTCACTAAATCTAATCTACAAATCTTATTTGAATATCACCAATTCTTCCTCTTTTTCTGTTTCAGGATCCACCCAATTTCCCACATTCTGTTTAGCCGTCATAGCTCCTTGGTCTTCGCTATTCTCTGGCAGTTCCTTTGTATTTTATGATCCTAATGCTATTGAAGAGCCAGCTACTCTGCAGAATGCCCCTCAAATTGGTTTTGTCAGATGTATTCTCACAACTAGATTAAGGTTATGCCTTTTTGGCAAGAGTACTACAAAGGTGCCCTTGTTACTTTATCATATTGGGAGGAATATCATGTCCATGTGTTTCCTTACTTGGTTAGAATGGTGTCTACCAGATTTTTCCACAATAAAATTATGAATTTTCCTTGTGTAATTAATACTTTATAGGGTAAGGTCCTCAGCCTTTCTAAGCTAACATTTTATCTAAGTCATTAAATGTTCAATATATGCAAAATGCTAGTTATTTAACTGTTATTATTTGAAGCTTTAAAATTTTTTTCTTAAAATGTATTCATTTCTTCATTCACTGAGTATCTTTTTAATTATTTAGGACACTCCCCATAAAATCCCATGTTCAGGCTGGTGGTTATTTATGCTGTTGACTGTGGTCTTGCCCCGGCTAATATAAATTTGACTTCACCCTGCATAATATCTGTAGATAGGAATTATTATCCTAAACAGGTCTTTTGGCCTTGCCTATGATATGAGGATATAGTTGCGTTTCTCCCTTCTTAGTAGTGACTCTTATGGAGTGGGGTTGCTGCCCTCTGAATGAGCTCTACATTATGAAATCTATGCACAGTGGAGCAGATCAGAGATATGCGAACTCTCTTGGACAGAATATTCTCAGATCAGCCTTCCTTGACTGTAAATTGATTGAATGCATTAACAAGCTTAAAGAAAGAATGTGTCAATCAGAAAGGGATGAGTCAGGCTATGGAAGCACACAAGAGTCACTTTGCAAACATTAGCAACATCTACCCAAGTAGGGTCCAGAGGAGGGTTTTGGCTTCCTTCAGAACAGCTGCATCCAGGCCTGTTATAATCAAACCTCCAGGCACTAGAACTAGCACCTCTTGTTTTGAGCACCGCAGACAAATCGTGAGTTCAGGACACCAACAAAGCAAAGTCATAAAAAAAAAAATTGTTTTGAAAGAATATAATATTTGAAATTTCAGTGAAACTATGGAAGTATTCATCATGGGGAAAGTCAAAACCTTGTTAGACTTTTCACATTTTTGTAGTTTATATTGTTTATTTTTTGAATAACATAAGGGAAGTGGGGAGGCACACTAAAATGCTTATGGCCTCTAAAGGTCTTAATCTTGCCCTGTTCTGATCCCATGCTCACCAAGCAATCTTGGTGTTATAATTTAGCTTCCCATGTAGGAGTTGTTGTATGGTTTCCTGGAATACAAAGTTGACATTAGCATTCCAGTCCATGTAACAGCTATTTTTCTCATTGTAAATCAGTAAATAGGCATTCTGGTTTTATGCATTGGTCTGTGAGCTTGTTCAATTTGCGTCTGCCCCTGAGATATGAGGTACTCTCAGTGAATGACAATATCAGGTCTCCAGTTCTATCAATCTAAAACCCAGAGTCTAGTCAATGTAACCAAATGCAAACAAAAGGAAACCTTTTGCAAAGTGTCATCTAGTTCCTCCTGGAGACAACGTTTTAATTAAATTTTTATTTTTTAAACATCCATCCATGTTTGAGGATTAACTCTTTAAAATAAAAGCTCTTTATCAAGAAAGCACCATATGTTCATGTTCAATGAAATAAAAGAAATATTAATGCTCAGCAAGAAAAACAATGTGGATTCCAAGTCTATACCTGCAGGGATGGAAAAAGTCTTAACTAACATCTTAGGAGCAAGCTTAATTAGGAAAGTAGACTTAGTAATAAACAACATAATGACCGAAGTTAAGATGCAAAGAGAATCATTCCCTGAATACCAGTATGTAGTGGTTTTACTGGACTTGATAATCTCTTGTTCTAAAGAGTTTAAAATCTAGAGCACAGGGAGATCAGCTCGGTGCTTTGTGACCACCTAGACGGGTGGGATAGGGAGGGTGGGAGGGAGGGAGACGGAAGAGGGAAGAGATATGGGAACATATGTATATGTATAACTGATTCACTTTGTTATAAAGCAGAAACTAACACACCATTGTAAAGCAATTATACTCCAATAAAGATGTTTAAAAAAAAAAATCTAGAGAAACAAGACAATCACACATGAAACCTCTTAGGGCAGAGATATGTTCAAATCTATGACGAAATATAGGCTGGGGGAGCTACTTTCATGTAAAAGACATCTCTTGAGAAGAACACAGATGTAAAGTCAAGGTTTTTAAAGGAGAGTTCAATCAAGAAGAGTGACACAGCAGACTCAGAAAATGATACTGGGTCATTTAGCAACAGTGAGATGTGGAAATAATCAACTGAAATTTAGTATGTGTGAAAGCAAGAGATGGCAAACCTGACAGTAATTTACAGGTGGATAATGAATGGTCTTGAAGTCGTGTTTGTCATCTTGATGCTTCATTGCAGAGATAGGTTGGAGAGGGGGAAAATAATTTTCTAGATAATGGATGCCTGATGTATCCTAAGTCCCCTTTCTTTTCCCCCCAAAGACAATAGTTTCTGCGAAGTGTAGGAACAGAGAGAAGGAGGTTCTGAAGGCAGAGAGGTAGACTAACGTGTGATGGGTTTTATTTTTTTTTAGTAGTGAATATTAGTTTATTTTATCTGATGCCCAAAGACCCCTTTTTCTTTTCTTTTTTTTAAAGTGAAATATATTTGAGAAAGCAAGTGTCCCTGCTAATCAATCTGCAAACTCATATTGAGAACCTATTATATAGGCAGTTAGTCAACACTGTAGAAGAGAAAGGAGAAATTAATAAAGTGAAAGTTGGCCCTTTACTTGTTTATAATGTGGTTGGAGAGAAAAGATTTGCACATCTAAAATGTTAACTAGAAATCTAAGGCAGAATGTCAAAAACCCTCAGCAAGTGATTTCATCTCTCTGGGCTTTATTTTCTTGATCTGTGAACTTAGAGGCTTATTTAAAAGTCCTAGGATTCTAGTATCAAAGGAGTGTCTCAGATAATTAGGGGGTCAGAGAAGAAAGGAAAGTGTGGGCTGGGACAGTTAGAGAAAGCTTGAGAGGTCAAAGTCCTTAAGAAGAGGTAGAGGGAAATTGGAGAAAATCAGGAGGACAGAATAGCATTCACGAGAAAACAGGAAAATAATATGTTCTTCTTCTAAAGGAAAAATGCAATAGCTTGTTAGATATCCTATATCTAACTTGACTCAAGTTTTCTCTTGAACACCCTTCTAAAAATAAACATATGTCTGCCACCTATTTTTCAAAACCAGACAGGTCTTTGGCATCACTCTGCAATTTCTCTAGCCTCCTGCCCACTATTTCCTCTGACTTCCTCTGCTCCTGCCATTCTACAGTGCTCACTCTGCCTTGATCTCCAGATGTTCTCCCTTGCATTCATTAGCTCTTGCTCTGTGCTTCAAATGTCTCCCCACTTAACCTAGCTTGTCTGGCAAACACCTTGCAAATGATCCTCAAGGGCCCAGCAGAGCACACCTCTTCTGCTATGAGGTCTTTTCCTTCCTGCCCCACCCCCTTTTGAAAATTGATGACTTCTTCCTTTGGTCACCACTTTTGGTGCTCATATTGCATACTGGATTATGCTGCATCCCAATTACTTGCTTATACAGCAGCTTCCCTGTGAATTCTCTTATGTTAGGTGTGATCCATGTCTCATTTGGCATTGTCTCCTCAGTACCTAGCAAAGTATGTAGCATAAAATAGATGCTCACTGATGTAAATATTGATACACACTCAAGTGAAAAAGTTGGGCAAGTTAAGTGAACTCTGGGGGTGACTGTTACTCATCTCTTTCTTTCTTGTCTGAAAAATGTAGACTCCATGATTCATGTAGAGAATAGATTAGAGACAAGGTATCACTCTTCGTGCCATACTTAACTGTTTCAGTACTATGAGTGTTTGCCTTCAAAAAAAGGTTTCAATAATAGATTGCTAACTAAGCATAAATGAAAGAAAAATGAGAGCTCCACAAGAAAGAAACTTTATGAATCATTGCCATTTTAAATTTCTACCCCACTATTTTGCCCTGAGGGCTCTCACTCACTAATGACTTGGAAAAAAAAAAAAAACAAACCTGAACAAAGAAAGTTATCAGATCTACCAATTGTGCTTACCACCAAAGCAATTGTCTCTTTCCCCCTGCAAATAGTAAATAAAGGCCAAGTCAGATTATAATTTATCTAACATTTGTTCCTTTCAGAATAAGCAAAATAGATGGCAAGTAGAGCAGAAAGTATTGCTTTTCCCCTTCTCTAATGGCCTGATGACTGCCTAAGAGGAACTAACGAGCTTTTTGGAATCTACAACTTTCTCACTGCCCAGGACATGTCAGGCTTTATGCTGTTCCTGCCATTTGAAGATAATGAACCATAATCCTCTGTCAGAAATAAGAACTTACTTAATGAATAGTAAAGCTAGAAATCATAAGCAAGAAAAGTGCTTAGTAGCATTTTACACCATTAAAACACATCCAACTTGATTCCTTTTTGTTCTTTTGTTATATTCTCGCTATTTCTCTAGGGTTCTTTCCAGGTGCATAATTCAGTAAAAGTTTCTTCTTTTGATGACCTCCATCATGTTCTTCCTCATTTTGTTTAAGTTCTTTTAAATTCAACTTCCCCAACCCTTGTAAAGTCCATCATAACACACATATATGCATAGTAGAATGTTTTAAGCATTGGACTAAGGAACATTTTAGTCTCCCTTCTCTGAGTTTTCTATCCAATGATCTTAAAACTACTTTGAAAATAGTATTTTAAAATTGTTCTACACAGAAATTCCATCAAACTAAAAAAAGCGGTATTGCTCCAATATTCAAATATTACCATTCCTTATCTAATTCGTAACTATTCTCAGATTTCATTTAAAGAGCACTGACACATTTTACCAGGGCCTACTCACTTCAGTTTTGAACAAAAACATAATCTAGGGAGAAAAAAAAAAGAAAAAGGAAAAGTAGGTATATAAGGAAACAAAGAGAAAGAAGTAGGTACATAACAACTTAAATGTTTTGAATTGCTAAATTTCAGTACTATTTTATAGTTTTTTTGTATGATCTAAAAAGGCCCATTGGGATCATTTATAAACGTCTAGATGAGCAGTGTACTGGAGTGCTTCTGGAATACCAACAGAACTGAAATATAATCTCGATTCAGTACTTCCTTGGAAGGCTCTCTAGGGCTTGGTTTATTCATCCAAGGTAAAGTGTAAACTTTCAAGCCAGGTGGTCAAGGATTAACTCACAGCCCTTAAGTGGACTGACTCCTTTCTATACTTCAAGTTCATGCTCTATACAATGGAGATTATAACTGTACCTGTGTCATAAAGTTGGTGTGAAATGAGATAACACATTTAAAGCACTTAGAACAGGACTTGGCACATGATGAGCATATAATAAGCATTTGTTATCATTGTCTGTATAATGACTATATTACTTCTTATCCCATGCAATTTTTATGTGGCATAAATTAAATTACAACTATTTTCATGGTGATTTGCAGTTTTCAGAGAATTTTTCACATGTCCACCAGGGACGTATTAATATGTTCATATCCCTCACAAATAAAAATAAAATATTGTGTTAATGTATGCATTGAAACAAACCATAGGTGTCTCAGCCTTTTTAAAGAATCACCTATAAAAATCTATGCTCTATAAAATGAAAATAAATGATATTGTTTAAAATATATTACAAAATAATATTCATGATAATACTTAATGCTTATTGAGTAGTATCTATATGCTAGAGACTATGACAAGTGCTCTATTCACATTGCCTCATCTAACCCTCATACAGACTCGGAGGTATTAAAAAGCTGTGTGAATGGCTTAAGATTAAAAGCTATGTGAATGGTTTAAGATTAGCAGTTTAAAAGCTATGTGAATGGTTTAAGATTATGTAGTTAGTTGTAGACAAGGCTTTGAACCCAGACATTCTGACTTTAGTTCTTATATTAGTAACTGATTTACTTTTCAGAGGCCATATGGTGCCTTTAAAACAAATCAGATAAATAATTATAACTACGTGTGGTAGGATGATAATTACTTATCTGAGTCAATCATTGTTACCTCTTGTTTCTGTTATCTTTGATTTTCTGGCTAACTTTAAGATGATATTCTTTTTTTTTTAAGTTTTATTGGAGTATAGTTGATTCACAGTGTTGTGTTGGTTTCAGGTATACAGCATAGTGATTCAGCTATACATATACATATATTCATTCTTTTTCAGATTCTTTTCCCATATAGGTTATTACAGAATTTTGAAGATGATATTCTTTGTCTTTAGTTTTCTGCAGTTCTAAATTATGTTATACCTAGGTATGAGGTTTGTTTTTTCTTTTTTTTCTTTTGATCAGGATTCTTTGGACTTCTTGAAGCCATGGGATGGTGTCTTTCGTTTTTTTCTGGAAAATTTTCAGCCATGTTGACCTTAATTAATACCTCTATCTTATACGCTGAGCAGCAAAGTTCTAGGTAACTTCTTCTGATATACCTTTTTATACACTAGTTCTTTTTTCAGCAGTGTTTTATTTGGTGTTAAATCCACCTATTCAGTTCCTAATTTGGGTTAGTGTTTTGTTTTAGTTCTGGAATTTCTATTTGGTTATTTTTCAAGCCTACTCTTTTACTTTTTATAATTTCCTGCAGATATTTAAAAGCATGTATTTTATTTCTTTAAAGATAGTAAATGTAATAATTTGTTTTTAATATTTGTTTAGTCATTCTGATCTGTTTCTCTTTTTTCTGCTGCTTTGCTTTTTTGTTTGTTTCTACATGTGCTCAGTAATCTTTGTATTTGAAAAATTAGTTGTAGAAATAATCTGAAACTTAGAATAAAGCTCCATTCTAACTGAGAAGGTTGTTGTTTACTTCTGTAATCTGTCTGGGGCTCCCTACCAGTCTGAGAACATTTTTAAGTTCATCCAGAGTGTGAGCATCTTGGTTGCAAGTTCATATAAGAGGAAGTTTACTTCCAGTTCAAGTTTTCCCTGACAGTAGAGCCATTCAGAAGATTAGTATATCAGGTGGACTCTCCACCTAGGAGTGACCCTGTGTTTTAAGTTTTGTCTTCTTAGTCTCATGACCACCAAAATGAAAGCTCAATTTCTTAGCCTTTTGTTTCCAAATGGGAAAATGCTCTCAGGAGAAAGGGTCACTATAAGTTTTGACCCTACCTTTCTAGTTTCTCATTTATTTCAACATTTTGATCTGGTAATACCTTGCTTTTTTTAAAAAAAGGCTCTTTGGTGGTTTTTAAGTTTGTTTTGAGTAGAATAGCTGCTCTACATTTCCTAGCTTGCTATTACTAGAAGCAGATGTTTCAGCTCCGTATACTTATCAATTTTTATTTTTCTCTTGAAGTTTGAAATCGTCCTTTCCTTGGACCGATATCAAATATTCCTTAAAAAAAAAAAAGTCTATTACTGGTACTAACACCCACCCCCAAAAACTTATTAGAAATCTTGGTTAGAATCCAACTCCTGGCTTTGCAGTCTGAAGTAGCAAACACCTATCTAACTTTTCAGTGTCTTGGCCCTTTTCTAGCTCTACTGCTCCCAGAAAACTCCAGTAACACTTCCAAGTTAGACAACTGAAGAGAGGTAGTCACTTTAAGGAGAAAGGAGCTAGAGGCCTCATGATCTTTAAAATGCCTTGAGTGAATACTAACACTTTAGGTGAACAGATAAAAATCATCAGTATGAAAACATGTACCAAGCTATTCCCTGGTTCCTAGTAGCACTGACTAGATTAAGGCCATCTGATTTCTGACTCAGTTGCACTGTTTAGATATTTTCCTCACTCCTCACCAACATATTTCTTATGTCTTAGGGTGAAGGAAAGTTACTATTAATCAGAGAAAATCTTGATACCGAAGGGTCATTTTTATGGTCAACCTAGCAAACACCAGTTTTTGGCTCTGCCAACCCCTGGAACACAGGAACACTAGAAGTTTATTTTCACTTGCTTATCTCACCAAAACTTTAGCCATTTCACCAGGAGTCCATCTCACACAAGTGAACTTAATTCCCAATGGCATGGTTTTAAAAGAACATTTTATTATTTTGTCTACTTACAGCTTACTCTTGGATTAATCGATGGTTTCCCAGGTATAATGCCTGATTTGTTTTTAACAAGGAAGCAGTAGGGACTTCCCTGGTGGCACAGTGGTTAAGATGTTGCACTCCCAATGCATGGGGCCTGGGTTCAATCCCTGGTCAGGGAACTAGATCCCACATGCATGCCACAACTAAGGAGCCCACATGTGGCAACTAAGGAGCCTGTCTGCTGCAACTAAGACCCTGTACAACTGAATAAATAAATTAAAAAAATAAATATTTAACAAAATAAAAGGAAGCAGTAAAAATAGGGTTCCTACCCCTACCTTTGTTCCAATGATGACATGCCTTTTTAGATTTCATTTAGGAACTGCTCATACTTATAGAAACTTAAAAATGCCATTATATAATTAGCACTGCTATCATCAATCGTCTATTGATGAGCCCCAAATTTTCTGGGTAAAAAGCCAAAAGGAAGAACTAAATTAGTGTTTGAGAAATTTTGAGAATAATAGAAAAGGACTCATTAAGTAGTCAAATCCACAGTTTTGACCTGTGAGCACACTCAATACCATTTAACAAGGATTTACTGAACTATAACTTTTGCTCAGAATGCTGAGAATGAAGAAATGTATAAAATACAATTCCTGTCTTTAAAAGATAAAATACGTTTTACATCTTGTTGGAAGAACAAGATATACATGAGGTGAAATGAGAAGAGGTGAGAGGTAGCAGAGGTAGGGAGCCACAGTAGGGACAAAATATTGGGCAAATACATGAAGTATGAGTATATTAAAAGCTTCTGCTGGAGGGAGGTGGGACAAAAGCCAGGATAAAAAGTTCTGATACTACTAAGGACCAAAGATCTTTGGCTATGGAATTCATAATTTATCATCTACATACTATGGAGCCCTTCTAAAGTTTCTGGACAAGAAAAAGCATGATGAATAAGGGTTTATGGTCATTACACATTTTCCCACGATGTCTAATAGAAAGTAAAGAATGAGTTGGTCTTGGGTAAATCTTAGAGAAGAAAAATTTGGAGAACACTTTAATAATTGCATGCTTTTATGTAAATAGACTATGTCAAAATGGCACAAAGATGTTTTCAGAAAAACAGATCACCAGGTTTAACCTCTGTATATTCATATTTAGTAAGTCTGGTAGAGTACCTGGGAATCAGATAAACAAGTTGGAAATCACTAGTTGTGAGAGAAAATAAATGCCAGTCTAAGGTAATAATAGTAGAAATGGAGAAGAAATTCATTAAAAGGGTTTCCCAAGGGGAACATCAGTAGTATTTGGATTCCAGACATGAAAAGAAAGACAAAGAGATATACTGCATTAAAGATGATTCCGAAATTGTCACCTAATAGGTACATAACAAATCCTGATTAACTGATTCAATGCCATTAACATTTTAAAGTTAGATTTCAGTAGAATAATAGAAGGAAGAATTGAAGAAACTCAAACCGTTAGTCCTTAAACATATAGAGAGAATGGGAAAGAGCAAAATTATACCAGAATAACAAACCCCTAACCTCCCCTGTGATGACTGGTAATTTATCACTGGCAATCAACTACATAGGGAAAAAAAAGTATAATCAGGGAGGAATTGATCACATTTAATTTCCCTAGATGCATAGTTCAAGAAAGCAGAAATAGAAGGACCTTCAAGATGGCAGAGGAGTAAGACATGGAGATGACCTTGCTCCCCACAAATACCTCAAAAATAATCTACATGTGGAACAGCTCCTACAGAACACCTAATGAACTCTGGCAGAAGACTTCACACTTCCCAAAAGGCAAGAAACTCCCCATGTACCTAGATAGGGTAAAAGAAAAAAGAAAAAACAGAGACAAAAGAATAGGGGTGGGAATTGCACCTCTGGGAGGGAGCTGTGAAGGAGGAAAAGTTTCCACACACTAGGAAGCCCCTTCACTGGTGGAGACGTGGGGTGGCAGGAGGGAAGCTTCAGAGCCACGGAGGAGAGCACAGCAACAGGGGTACAGAGGGTAAAGTGGAGAGATTCCTGCACAGAGGATCAGTGCCGACCAGCACTCACCAGCCTGAGAGGCTTGTATGCTCACCCTCCGGGGCGGGTGGGGGCTGGGAGCTGAGGTTCGGGCTTCAGAGATCAGATCACAAGGAGAGGACTGGGGTTGGCTGCGTGAACACAGCACGAAGGGGGGTAGTGCGCCACAGCTAGCATGCCACAGCTAGCTGGGAGGGCATCCGGGAACAAGTCTGGAACTGCCTAAGAGGCAAGAGACCAGTGTTTTGGGGTGCGTGAGGAGAGGGGATTCAGAACACCACCTAAACGAGCTCCAGAGATGGGTGCGAACCAAGGCTATGAGCTCAGACACCAGAGATGGGCATGAGGCTAAGGATGCTGCTGCAGCCACCAAGAAGCCTGTGTGCAAGCACAGGTCACTATCTACACCACTGCCCCCGGGAGCCTGTGCAGCACACCACTGCCAGGGTCCTGTGATCCAGGGACAACTTCCCCTGTAGAACACACGGCACACCTCAGGCTGGTGCAATGACATGCCAGCCTCTACCACCGCAGGCTGGCCCCACATTCCATACCCCTCCTTCCCCCAGCCTGAGTGAGCCAGAGCCCCCTAATCAGCTGCTACTTTAACCCTGTCCTGTCTGGGTGGGGAACAGACACTCTCAGGTGACCTACATGCAGAGGCGGGGACAAATCCAAAGCTGAACCCCAGAAGCTGTGCGAAATAATAAGAGAAAGGGAAATCTCTCCCAGCAGCCTCAGGAGCGGCGGATTAAATCTCCACAATCAACTTGATGTACCCTGCATCTGTGGAATACCTGAATAGACAATGAATCATCCCAAAATTGAGGCGGTGGACTTTGGGAACAACTGTAGACTTGGGGTTTCCTTTCTGAACCTAATTTGTTTTGGTTGGATGTTTACCTTAGTTAAATAGTTAGAGCTTATTGTCATTTGTAGATTATTTATTTGGTTGCTCTCTTCCTTTTATATATATATATATTTTTTTTTTCCTTTTTGTCTTTTTGTGAGTGTGTATGTGTATACTTCTTTGTGTGATTTCGTCTGTATAGGATTGCTTTTACCATTTGTCCTAGGGTTCTGTCTGTCCATTCTTCTTGTTTTTGGGGTTCTTTTTTTAGTATAGTTCGTAGTGCTTGTTATCATTGGTGGATTTGTTTTTTGCTTTGGTTACCCTCTTCTTTATTTCTTTTTTTTCTTAATACTCTTTTATTTTTAAAAATATTTTTTAATTTTTATTTTAATAATTTTATATTATTTTATTATTTTTTCTCTCGTACTTTCTTCCTTTTTCCTCCCTTTTCATCTGAGCCATGTGGCTGACAGGGTCACAATGCTGCAGTCGGGTGTCAGACCTGAGCCTCTGAGGTGGGAGATCTGAGTTCAGGACACTGGTCCACCGGAGACCCCCCAGCCCCACATAATATCAAATGGCAAAAGCTCTCCCAGAGATCTCCATCTCAACACTAAGACCCAGCTCCACTCAATGACCAGCAAGCTACAGTGCTGGACACCCTATGCCAAACAACTAGCAAGACAGGAACACAAACCCACTCATTAGCAGAGAGGCTGCCTAAAATCATAGTAAGTTCACAGACACCCCCAAAACACACCACCGGATGTGGTCCTGCCCACTAGAAAGACAAGATCAAGACTCATCCACCAGAAAATAGGCACCACTCCCCTCCACCCGCAAGCCTCCACAGCCCACTGATCCAAACTTACCCACTGGGGGCAGACACCAAAAACAATGGGAACTACGAACCTGCAGCCTGTAAAAATGATACCCCAAACACAGTAAGTTAAGCAAAATGAGAAGACAGAGAAATACACAGCAGATGAAGAGGCAAGGTAAAAACCCACCAGACCAAACAAATGAAGAGGAAATAGGCAGTCTACCTGAAAAAGAATTCAGTGTAATGATAGTGAAGATGGTCCAAAATCTTGGAAATAGAATGGAGAGAATACAAGAAACGTTTAACAAGGACTTAGAAGAACTAAAGAGCAAACAAACAATAATGAACAACACAATAAATGAAATTAAAAATTCTCTAGAAGGAATCAATAGCAGAATAACTGAGGCAGAAGAATCGATAAGTGACTGGAAGATAAAATAGTGGAAATAACTACCACAGAGCAGAATAAAGAAAAAAGAATGAAAAGAATTGAGGACAGTCTCAGAGACCTCTGGGACAACATTCAATGCACCAACATTCAAATTATAGGGGTCCCAGAACAAGAATAGAAAAAGAAAGGGACTGAGAAAATATTTGAGGACATTACACTTGAAAACTTCCCTAATATGGGAAAGAAAATAAGCAATCAAGTTCAGGAAGTGCACAGAGTCCCATACAGGATAAATCCAAGGAGAAACATGCTAGGACACATATTAATCAAACTATCAAAAATTAAATACAAAGAAACAATATTAAAAGCAGCAAGGGAATAGCAACAAAAAACCTACAACCAAGATTACTCTACCCAGCAAAGATCTCATTCAAATTCGGTGGAGAAATTAAAACTTTTACAGACAAGCAAAAGCAAAGAGAATTCAGCACCACCAAACCAGCTTTACAACAAATGCTAAAGGAACTTCTCTAGGCAGGAAACACAAGAGAAGGAAAAGACCTACAATACGAAACCCAAAACAATTAAGAAAATGGTAATAGGAATATGCATATAGATAATTACCTTAAATGTAAATGGATTAAATGCTCCAACCAAAAGACACAGACTGGCTGAATGGATAAAAAAACAAGACCCATACTTACACTGTCTACAAGAGACCCACTTCAGACCTAGGGACACATACAGACTGAAAGTGAGGGGATGGAAAAAGATATTCGATGCAAATGGAAATCAAAAGAAAGCTGGAGTAGCAATTCTCATATCAGACAAAATAGACTTTAAAATAAAGACTATTACAAGAGACAAAGAAGGACACTACATAATGATCAAGGGATGAATCCAAAAAGAAGATATAACAATTGTAAATATTTATGCACCCAACATAGGGGCACCTCAATACATAAGGCAAATGCTAACAGCCATAAAAGAGGAAATCAACAGTAACAGAGTAAGAGTAGGCGAATTTAACACCGCACTTTCACCAATGGAGAGAGCATCCAAAATGAAAATAAATAAGGAAACAGAAGCTTTAAATGATACATTAATCAAGATGGACTTAATTGACATTTATAGGACATTCCATCCAAAAACAACAGAATATACTTTCTTCTCAAGTGTTCATGGAACATTCTCCAGGATAGACCATATCTTGGGTCACAAATCAAGCCTTGGTAAATTAAAAATAATTGAAATCGTATCAAGTATCTTTTCTGACCACAACATTATGAGACTAGATATCAATTACAGGAAAAAAAGTCTATAAAAAATATAAACACATAGAGGCTAAACAATACACTACTAAATAACCAAGAGATCACCAAAGAAATCAAAGAGGAAATCAAAATATACCTAGAAACAAATGACAATGAAAACACGACTACCCAAAACCTATGGGATGCAGAAAAAGCAGTTCTAAGAGGGAAGTTTATAGCAATACAATCCTACCTCAAGAAACAAAAAACATCTAAAATAAACAACCTAACCTTACACCTAAAGCAATTAGAGAAAGAAGAATAAAAAACCCCCAAAGTTAGCAGAAGGAAAGCAATCATAAAGATCAGATCAGAAATAAATGAAAAAGAAATGAAGGAAACGATAGCAAAGATCAATAAAACTAAAAGCTGGTTCTTTGAGAAGATAAACAAAATTGATAAATCATTAGCCAGACCCTTCAAGAAAAAAAGGGAGAAGACTCAAATCAGTAGAATTAGAAATGCAACAGGAGAAGTAACAACAGACACTGCAGAAATACAAAGGATCATGAGAGATTACTAGAAGCAACTATAGGCCAATAAAATGGACAACCTGGAAGAAATGGACAAATTGTTAGAAAAGCACAACCTTCTGAGACTGAACCAGGAAGAAATAGAAAATATAAACAGACCAATCACAAGCACTGAAATTGAGACTGTGATTAAAAATCTCCCAACAAATAAAAGCCCAGGACCAGATGGCTTCACAAGCGAATTCTATCAAACATTTAGAGAAGAGCTAACACCCAACCTTCTCAAACCTCCCAAAGTATAGCAGAGGGAGGAACACTCCAAAACTCATTCTACGAGGCCACCATCACCCTGATAGCAAAACCAGACAAAGATAGTACAAAGAAAGAAAACTACAGGCCAATATCACTAATGAACATAGATGCAAAAATCCTCAACAAAATACTAGCAAACAGAATCCAACAGCACATTGAAAGGATCATACACCATGATCAAGTGGGCTTTATCCCAGGAAGGCAAGTATTCTTTAATATACGCAAATCAATCAGTGTGACAAACCATATTAACAAATTGGAGGATAAAAACCATATGATCATCTCAATAGATGCAGAAAAAGCTTTTGACAAAATTAAACACCCATATATAATAAAATCCCTCAACATAATAGAAGCCATATATGACAAACCTACCACCAGCATTGTTCTCAATGGTGAAAAACTGAAACCATTTCCACTAAGATCAGGAACAAGACAAGGTTGCCCACTCTCACCACTATTATTCAACATAATTGTGGAAGTTTTAGCCACAGCAATCAGAGAAGAAAAAGGAATAAAAGGAATCCAAATCAGAAAAGAAGTAAAACAGATGACATGATACTATACACAGAGAATCCTAAAGATGCTACCAGAAAACTACTGGAGCTAATCAATGAATTTGGTAAAGTAGCAGGATACAAAATTAATGCACAGAAATCCCTTGCATTCCTATACACTAATGATGAAAACTCTGAAAGTGAAATTAAGGAAACACTCCTATTTACCATTGCAACAAAAAGAATAAAATACATAGGAATAAACCTATCTAAGGAGACAAAACACCTGAATGCAGAAAACTATGACACTGATGAAAGAAATTAAAGATGATACAAACAGATGGAGAGCTACACCATGTTTTTGGGTTGGAAGAATCAACATTGTGTAAATGACTATACTAGCAAAAGAAATCTGCATATTCAATGCAATCCTTATCAAACTACCAATGGCATGTTTCACAGAACTCGAACAAAAAGTTTCACAATTTGTATGGAAACCCAAAAGACCCTGAATAGCCAAAGCAATCTTGACAAAGAAAAACGGAGCTGGAGGAATCAGGTTCCCTGACTTCAGACTATACTACAAAGCTACAGTAATCAAGACAGTATGGGACTGGCACAAAAACAGAAATATAGATCAATGGAACAGGATAGAAAGCCCAGAGATAAACCCACACACATATGGTCACCTTTTCTTTGATAAAGGAGGCAAGAATATACAATGGAGGTAAGAGAGCCTCTTCAATAAGAGGTGCTGGGAAAACTGGACAGCTACGTGTAAAAGAATGAAATTAGAACACTCCCTAACACCGTACACAAAAATAAACTCAAAATGGA
The DNA here is from genome assembly GCF_009873245.2 of Balaenoptera musculus. Classification (NCBI taxonomy): domain Eukaryota; kingdom Metazoa; phylum Chordata; class Mammalia; order Artiodactyla; family Balaenopteridae; genus Balaenoptera; species Balaenoptera musculus. The sequence goes on from NC_045797.1 coordinate 46,085,120, forward strand.
TTAAATACCTAAATGTAAGGCCAGACACTATAAAACTCTTAGAGGAAAACACAGGCAGAACACTCTATGACATAAATCACAACAAGATCCTTTTTGACCCACCTCCTAGAGAAATGGAAATAAAAACAAAAATAAACAAATGGGACCTAATGAAACTTAAAAGCTTCTGCACAGCAAAGGAAAGCATAAACAAGACAAAAAGACAACCCTCAGAATGGGAAAAAATATTTGCAAATGAAGCAAATGACAAAGGATTAATCTCCAAAATATACAAGCAGCTCACACAGCTCAGTATCAAAAAAATAAATGAAATCCAAAATGGGCAGTAGACCTAAATAGACATTTCTCCAAAGAAGATATATGGATTGCCAACAAACATATGAAAGGATGCTCAACATCACTAATCACTAGAGAAATGCAAATCAAAACTACAATGAGGTATCACTTCACACTAGTCAGAATGGCCATCATCAAAAGAGCTACAAAGAATAAATGCTGGAGAGGGTGTGGAGAAAAGGGAACCCTCTTGCATTGTTGGTGGGAATGTAAATTGATACAGCCACTATGGAGAACAGTATGGAGGTTCCTGAAAAAACTAAAAATAGAACTACCATATGACCCAGCAATCCCACTACTGGGCATATACCTTGAGAAAACCATAATTCAAAAAGAGTCATGTACCACAATGTTTATTGCAGCACTATTTACAATAGCCAGGACATGGAAGCAACCTAAGTGTCCATCAACAGATTTATGGATAAAGAAGATGTGGCACATATATACAATGGAATATTACATTCTTTTTATTGCCATAAAAAGAAATGAAACTGAGTTATTTGTAGTGAGGTGGATGGACCTAGAGTCTGTCATACAGAGTGAAGTAAGTCAGAAAGAGAAAAACAAATACCGTATGCTAACACATATATATGGAATCTAAAAAAAAAAAATGTCCTGCTCTGAAGAACCTAAGGGCAGGACAGGAATAAAGATGCAGATGTAGAGAATGGATTTGAGGACATGGCGAGGGGGAAGGGTAAGCTGGAAAGAAGTGAGAGAGTGGTTGGACATATATACGCTACCAAATGTAAAATAGATAGCTAGTGGGAAGCAGCCGCATAGCACAGGGAGATCAGCTCGGTGCTTTGTGTCCGCCTAGAGGGGAGGCATAGGGAAGGTGGGAGGGAGATGCAAGAGGGAGGAGATATGGTGATATATGCATATGTATAGCTGATTCACTTTGTTATACAGCAGAAACTAACACACCATTTTAAAGCAGTTATACTCCAATAAAGATGTTAAAAAAAATAAGAGAAAGCAGAAATACTTTGATATTATCAAGTAAAAATTATTCCTAGCATGAGTTTTGAGGGAATTATTTTCTCTCTACTGGCAGTCTTCATTTGTGTTAATCCTTAAAATGGGTTAGTCTGGAAGCAGTGAAGATAGAAAGAAGAATCAATTTCTAGTGCATGACCATGAGTCATGACATTCAGGTTTGTTTTTTTTTTTTTTAATATTAACTCCTAATGAGTGGACTACTTTTTGGAATGAGGGAGGGATATACTAACAATCTCGATGGATTACCTCAAGGAAGTCTTTTATTCTCCCTCAGCTTGTTCCTTTACCTAGAAAGACAGGGAATTAGACTAAATAATCTCTGAATCTATTCTTCTTCTAACCTACTTCTGCAGTATCAGCTGAATGATTGATAATCTTTTTTTTTCTTCAGTTATTTGCCTGTGTTAGGTCTTAGTTGTGGCACATGGGATCTTTGTTGCAGCACGCAGGATCTTTCGTTGTGGTGTGCACGCTCTTTGTTGTGTGTGGGCTCCAGAGCGCTCAGGCTCAGTAGTTGTGGCACATGAGCTTAGTTGCCCTGTGGCACGTGGATCTTACTTCCCTGACCAGGGCTTGAACCCATGACCCCTGCATTGGAATGTGGATTCTTAACCACTGGACCACCAGGGAAGTCCCAATAATCTTAAATTACCAAATGTTTATATTAGAAGTAATGAAATGTGAGAGGCTCATAAAAAGCCCAGGAAAAAGGATAATATATATTAAAATGCTTGTCCAATTCTTTCCTTTTTATGAATTAATGTTTATTATTTATTCTTGGAAAAACAGAGAGAAAGGATGTTAATATCATTATTATTATCATCACTTTTTTTAAGAGTTTGACAATTCAGTATTTGTCATTATTATTTTTTAAAAATGCTGTTATGTAAATTTCATTAGCACAAACAAACCTTCAATTTCCTCAGGGAGCTCCCAGGTATAAATTAGATTTTTCCTATAGGATAGCTGGCTACTCATTTATTACATCCATTAAAATGAGTAAATTCTATTTTTGAGAGGGAGAAAGAGGAAAATAATAATTAACATATCATTCTAATTTAAATAGTTATTAATTTCAGTCAACTGTATAAGCACATACTTTCGTGACACACAAACATGCCTATGTCTTGCATCCATACATTTAGCGTTTCTGTTACAGGATTATGCACAGAGGCATCTCTACTGATAGAAAGGGACAGGAATAGATATTCCATAACTCCCAGTAGTTGCTTCTTCTCACAGATTTACCATTTCTTCCTCATTAGTCTTCCTCAGGGTTTTCCCTTCCAACGGCCGCCTATGTTTCACTCCTACTATCCATTAGAGTGTGTGCTTACTGCTAGCTTCCTTCCATCTCTCTTTAGGCTGCATGAATGCACCAAGAGGCAGCACATATCCAACCGTGATTGGCCACGGGACCACTGGCTCTATCTGTTCGGTTCGGCCATTTTGGATACCACAGAAAATGTGCAGATACACCTATGCAAGGAAACTCACGGACACACTATTTTTGCTTTGTTTACACATGGAATATATTGTTTTTGCTTCATTTATACAAAATATTTGAGTTGGGCCAAAGGTGAGATTATCTCAGTCAGACACGTGGAGTCAGGCAACTGCTTAAAAGTATTCTGTGTACTCTGGGCAGACTAATTCACTAATTGCTAGAATCTTCAGGTTACTTCCTAACATTGTGAAATATTAAGGATACTGAAACTGATGTCAGGGGTCCTAGGAGATCAGTTGGGAAGACTTTAAGCCTGGTCCTGAAGTGTTTTTCAAAGATGCACAGAGTAGTTTGATGGACTGAAAGACCCCCAAAGGAGACTGGCCTGAAAGAAAATATACAAGACTTCCTTGGACTGAAGTGAAGGGGAAAAAGTGTGGTGGAGTGGGCCAGACAGATTATCAAGCCATAGCTAGTTAGAGGGAGCAGGGGAAATTTCAAGTACATTACAGACTATACTTAACTTGCCCTTAGTACGTGGTCTCTAGGAACAGGAGCCCTTGCAATAGAGAGCTGTGTCACAGAATTCAACAGCTATGCTCTCAAAATACTCTGAGAAAGAACTGGCCAAGAGATGCTCACTCCTAGGAAACTGGGTGAAGAGACTGAGGTTAGGAGTCTAGGAAAGGAGACAGGGATGGGCAGAGGCTGTAGGCTTAGGCCCCACAGAAAATCTGACTGCCATTCTCCACCCTGAAAGGACCTGTAGAGTTATAGTTTTACAGTTACCCATTCCATCTGACTCTTGGTATTCTCTAGAACAGAAATCGCTGGGAAATATTGACATTGCTGATATAAGGAATAGGGGTCTAGAAACATTGACATTAAGAGTATTGTGACTTACATGTACCTACCAACTGGTAATCGTCAAGGAATATTGGTCATGCGTATTCTATAACCAGCTTGATCACAATATTAAAAGCTAAATTTTTGGAGAATTTATAACATTCCTAATACTTTTCTAAGTGTTTAACATGGATAATTTAATATAATACTCCAGATTAAATGCTCACATTTCTGTGTAGTTGGGGTTGTTCACATTTTACAGGTAAAGAAACTGAAATACAGAGAGGTTCAGTAACTTACCCAAGGTCACAGAGCTGCTAAGGGTGGGTATGGGATGTAAACCTGGACATCCTAAATTCAAGGGTCATGTTTTATGCATAATACCATGCTTCTTTGACAATCAATTGATTACTGTCTCAACTGAGAGAGGAAATGAGAACTGTTTCTATAAGATCTCCATGTTTGTCTATACAGTTGTGTGTGTGTGTGTGTGTGTGTGTGTATATATATATATATATATTTATATATGCAGTCATTTTTTTTACCAAATTCTTTTCCTCACTGCCTCTGACTATTAGGTCTGCTTTTCCAATGTAAAATTAATGCCATGGCCTGTTACATAATGTAAATGGCTCAAACAACCAGCTCACTGGTGAAGAAAGTAAATAGGCCATTATCTCATAGGAGATAATTAAAGTTGTCCATATTTATAGAGTTCCCTTTTTGCCCAGTGCCCACTGCTATCCCAAGACATCTAACAGATATCTTTAATTCACAAATTGCTGTCTTAATGCCTTCTAAAGGACCTCTCAGAGCCATGCAAGATAATTGCTTATGTTTGAAGTAGTGTCCTTCTCTTCAAATAGCAGTTAACTTAGGAAGCAGTATGCTAGACACCTTTATTACACAACACTCCTTAGTACACAGATTCCTTGACACACTTGCTCTGGTCACTGTTGCTATCACTGCAAAGTACAGAGTAGAGCCCAGGACTCCACACAGCCTGAGAAATGACAGAATCTCCAAACAAAGCTCTCTGTGACACCATTTACCCAAAGTGCAAGGCCCTGTCAGTGAGGACACACATCACCTCATGTCCCATCCACCACACATGTCTCTGGTGAGGCCAGTTGCAGCCATCTTCGCTATTGTTGGGTAGCCAGTTTCCTCTGGACTCATAAAGATGAAAAAAAGAGAAACTTCTACTTTTTGCACCATATTTAAATCTTATTGACAAAAGCAATTAAGGAATGCCTAAGTAGAATAGGTAAGGAAATAAAATCAAACCATTCTGCAGATGTTTTAATTCCACCTCTTCCATTTCTCTTGAGCTAGCACTAATGTCTATATCTTGTATGAATTTTTAATTAAGGTAAATTATTGAATTAGACCTCTATCTACCTGAAAAACTGCCTCTCACTCAATGAGCTTATAAGCTATGTCTTTAATGAGAATAATGAACTCCCTTTTTATTTCTAAAGGGAACAATCATATTGTCAGTTTGCAATTCAGAGTTGGTTTTGCTGTTGTCTGCTTCCAGATTCTTGACTGGCATTGATGTATTAGAGAGAGAAGTTACTGAAGCCTTGTTGCAGGCACTTCTGCATCCTTAGAATGTGAGCTGAATATATGAGTCAGGAAAAATCTCTCCAACACAAGGTAATAAAAAGTACAATTTAGTATTGTTTCACTTATGATCAGGCAAGGCAATAAGACTCTTGTATTACATTTCTCCAAACCCTGTGTTAACTATTCCAAGTGTGTGAGTTTTAGGTAAAAGACTGTTTTTGTTTTTCTATTGAAATGAACAGCTCCCTGCAAGGGATCAAATAGAGATTTACATTTACCCCAAGGGGGAAGCTTTAAGTACAATGATGTTACTGTAATCAGTAGAATGCAAATTGTGTACTTCAGGGACCAGAAGGCATAACTGTAACTTCAGAGATTTTCAAGTAAAAAAATAGTGCTATTCATTTCCTAAGGTTTTCAGATAATATTATGGCAAATTTGGAGTGGCCTGTTATAGTGCCAGATCCAGAAAGATGTAAACTTGTGAATTAATAACAAAGATATTGGAATATTGCTTTGATTTTTAATATAATATGTTCTATCCTGGAGAGGGAGATATAGTTCAGTACTGCTCACAACAACACATCTTGCTCTTCTTACTACCTTCATTCATTATACTTCATAGCATTTTGCTGGTGTTGTTTCCTTCTCTGTCTTTATTCTCCTTTAAAGAATTCATTTGGAGTAAATTGGTATCATGGTGCAATAGAAACCTTTTTAATGAATGTGGCTAGAAATTGCATTTATTACATGTGGTGCAAGAGATCCTATATTCAATATAGGGCATATGCTGAGTGCCAGGTACTGTTCCAAGAGACTTACACACATTTAATTTTCGCAATCTTATTAGGCAGATGCCATTGCCATCTCCATTTTATTGATTAGGAAACTTAGGCATAGAAAAGCTAAATTACATTTGACACAGGAACGTGGATTTGTATCCACACAAGCCAGTTTCAGAGACTGTGTTTTTGACTAGGGTAACTATGTAATAATTTAGCACCCAAATTGAGATAATTTTGAGAGCTGAAGGGGACCCTGCTAATAACTGAACTGGGAATATAGGCGTAAATTAAGATGATCCCAAGCAAACAATGATATATGGTCACCCTACTGTTAATCTCCATTCTGTGCTGCCTCAAGTTTATTACCACACCTACTATGTTGCCAAATGGTGCATATATGTAGGGTAATTGTAGCCCTGTAGTAAATACAGGCATTTTATCACTTATAGAAGCAATATATATATAACCAATAAATTCTTTCATTAGTAATGAATCCATTCCTCAGTTTCCACTACAATATAGAATATGAGCTACTATTAAGGGTGCCACCTTAATTACATATTTTCAAGTGTCCCCCAACTTCATTGTCAGAGGAAATTAACTACATCCCACTTCCTTAACAAAGATTTACTGCTATGAGAATGAAGTCCAACTTTAAAATTCCCGTGGCATAGTCACCCATCACAAAATAAAGCTATTGGTAACAAGTCAAAACAAATTAAGCAATGTCAGCTTTGTTAATCTTCTGCTACAACAACATTATTTCTAGAATACAGATCAGTCTAAATTGTCATTAAGGTAACATCACAATACCTTCTTTTAATGAAAATACATTTTAAATTTATTTCTAACTCATTGAACACAGTTACATGCTAAGAGACTGATGGAGTCTTTCCTAAGGACAATGAGGATTTAACTGGAAAAATCTCATTTGCAGAGAATAAATAAATCTCAGCTGATGCCTGTGGAATTCAACTACTCAGAGTCAGAGCATTTCCCACACATGAGAAATTTTCTTTAAAGGAAAGATATGAAGCAGCCATAAGTCAAATGCAGGGTCATTATGTGCACAAATTAGTTCTTGTAATAAATGGGATTAAAGGCTCTGAGCTTTAATCAAGCCCACTGCAATAAATGGGCATATGAAGGAATTTTAAGACTAATCAGAAGGTCGGTTCTATATTCCATTTATAGAAACATCTCTGTAAAAGCCTGTGTATACTAAAACATCATTTACTTTGAGCTTAGATATCAAGATGTAGCATATATCTTAGTTGAACTATAAGAAATAGTCATTCCAGTAACTTTGCCATTCAGTGGGGGGAAGAGAAAAGAAATTTGCTATTTGCCTAAGCAATTATGTGGCACAATTATTTGGTTAAAGGTTAAAATATTGAGTGTCGGAGAATATCAGCAGAAATGGTGGGGTAAAGATCTCTGAAAACCTGCTCAATGAGAACAATAGAATTATCTGGAGATTTAGATGTACATAGGTGCTTTAAAAAGCTCTGACACATACTTAGGAATCTAGAAGTCCTTGCACATGGGCTGTGTGCCCTGGAAAGACGTAGGAGGGCCCTAAACTCTCAAGTCAGACTAGTCTTGAGGCTCTGTGCAAACAGGAAGTGAAAGCTATGGCAGAACTGTAACCTTCCTGCTCGAGTGTTGAAGGCATGTTGGGGCAACCATACAGAGCTCCTATACAGCTCTGATTTCTCCTTCCTTTATGCTGTTATTGTCACAAATTGCATTTACATAAATTGTGTGCCCATCAACAGAGACTGATTGTTATTGCTTTACGGTAATTTTCTTTTAAATCAGTAGGAAAGAAGATTATAAACAAAAAATACATATATATTGTCCTCTTTAGTGTACATTATCATACACTATTAATCATAATCTTTTGAGTAATCGCAAAAAATTTTTTTAAATATAGCAAATGCAAAACAAAACAATTAAAATGATGCACTAAAGGTCATCTCTTTAGTACAAATCAAGACATTAATAGAGGAGTACAGAAACAAAAATTCATAAGACATGTAAACACCAAATAGCAAAATGAAAGATGAAAATCATACCTTATCAATAATTTATTTAAATGGAAATAAATTCAACACTCCAATTAAAAGGCAGAGATTAGAAGAATGGATTTTAAAAATGATCCAACTGTAAATGAATGGAACTTATATGCCAAATAAACAGTAAACAAAGAGGTCTGGAGTGGCTATGCTCATATCAGATAACACAGTGTTTAAGAAAAAAACTGCTCCTAGAGAAAAAGAAAAATATTTCCTAATGATAAAACTGTCACTCCATCAAGAAGACATAACGATTATAAACATATATGGACCTAACACCAGAGCTTCAAAATATATGGGGCAATATCTGACAGAATTTTAAAGAAAAGACAACTCAGCAATGGTAGTTGCTAATGTCACTATCATTTTCAATACTGGATAGAGCAACTAGCCAGAGGATCAACAACTTGAACAACACTATAAACCAACTAGACTCAACAGACGTCTACACAACACTCCATGCAGTAGCAGAACACATATTCTCAAGGGCACATAAAACATTTTCTAAGACTGACCTTATATCATCCCATGAAACAAGTCTTAATATATTTAAAATGACTGAAATCATACAAGGTTATGTTCTCTGATCAAAATGTAAACAATTAGAAATCAATAGCAAATGGAAATGAGGACAAGTCACAAATATGTGGAAATTCAACATTACACTCCTAAATAACCAATGTATCAAAGAGAGAATCACTAGGAAAATTAGAAAATACTTTGAGATGAATGAAAATAAATAGACAATATACCACGCTGATGAAACCCAGTGAAACGATTCCTGTCTACATGGAGCTTTGATTGCAACAGGTAGAGACAAGCAATAAATACAATAAATAAATTGTCATATCAGTGGAGTTCACTACTATTGTGCAAAATAATTCCTATCTCTGTCACAACCTGTCTTTTATCACAGTTTAGGACACTGTCCACTCTGTCGCATGGTATGTTTGGAAGAATAGACTTCTTTTAGGAAAGGAAAAACTAACAAGATTTTGTCAGCAAAATAAGAGCACACTGGTTCTTCATCTTCCCTCCTTCCCAGAGAGGCAAGCTGGGGCCAAGGTACTCAGCTGGATATGCAAGATGCACCTATAAACTCTTCCTTTTCATAGGCAAGGAAAAGCATTATTTTTAGTGGAGGGATACTCAGAACACTTTGGTCCAAGACACTTTGGCATTTGTGCCACCTGTTTAGAGCTACTCTCTGGGAAGCTGGAACTTACACCTGGAACCCTCTCCTAGTGCTGATTTGTATTACCAGGCAATGGATTTACAGTCTCCCACCTTCCATTCCTCCATGTCCTAACTAAGGGAGGGAGCTCATCAAGCCATGGGAAGCTGACATGTGTACAAGGTCCAGGACTGAACCCTGCTTGTGTATTGTTCAGGCAAAATTGAAAGGAATTATATATCTCTATCCCAGTTTTGACTCAAGGGATTTTGGCTATTAACTGAATCAATATACTCAACTTCATATGATTTTTTAGCATATTTCAAAGATACTGATTATCATATTTTAAAATAAGAAGAAAATGTAGATGAGTGAACCATGGGGCTAACGAAACCTCCCTTCCATCTTGAAATGAAGGGATTGCCCATGATGATGGCCACGCATTGACAGACTAAAGAGATTCTAGCCTCAGACTCCCACTCTCTCTGGAAACACTATTATCATGGTACATTTAGCAAATGCTTTATCATAATTGAACTTCTATGAAACTACATATTATGCAAATAAATTAATTATCATTTGTAGCATTACAATGGCTAGTAAATCAATTCATAATTATATGACACTTAGAATAAATAGAATAACACTCTTTAAATTTCCCTGCTGAAGTGTAATGCATAATATGCTCAGCAGCAAAGCAATAAAACAGTAAAAGGCGAAGCAACATTGTAGGCTGAATAGCGGGTACTGAGCATAAAATGAAGCCACAGTGATAGCAAGCTTTGCTCTCCATCTCTCTACACAGAAGGCTTTTGAAGATGCCAAATGCACTGAAGAACTGCCCATAAATATATCCAATATGTTTTTTTCATAATCAATAGCTGACATCTGAGTCTACAACAGAGTATTTGTTGACACAACCATTTTAATTTCTATCATTTTCTAATCTGGAATACTGGTCTCAAGAAGCCTTCTGTATCAAGGAGATTGTTTTGCCAAACAAGAATACCTGATGAGGTAAAATTTAAAAAAATAATAAGAGAAAACTCTTACCCTCGCATTGCTCTTGCAAAACACACAGGTTGGACACAATACTGCTAGTGGTATTCTTTTAGGCATCTCAATGGAGAAAGCCTCTCTAGAAATCGAGATATAACCCAATTCTGAAGACAGACATCCGATGACTGGGGCTCTAGAGAGACAGTGAGAATAAAGTGTCAGTAAGAAACCATTCCTTATTTTGTGTTTCTTTATTTTCTTGTCGAAGTCTGAGGATCCTGTCATCCAAAGAATGTCTATAATCCAATATCCAGGGAAGCATTTGATTTATCCCAGAGGTTACATACATTTAAAGGCCTTCAGTAGGTAAAACAGCCAAGTTGCCTTATTTTATTGCTACAATAGAAACTGCATATGTACATATACACTAGAAGCCATGATCTGAAGAGCAAATGGAATGTATAATGAGATGTGGCTTTGACATGCTTGGTTGGCAATGTTCCCTCCATTCCATAGTAAATCATAAGAATGACAGCAACATTCTGTCAGAATGTAAAATAAATAAACATTTTCCTAAGTCCCAGGCACTCCTCTAGATGAGAAGGAAACCAATTTAGAAGCAGTTTTACGTTTGTGGAGTGTGGTCACAAGAGCACAGCACTAACAACAGGGGGCCTGGGCTCTCTAAAATACTTATCTGTGGCCTTGGAAATTCATTTAAATCTCCAAGTTCTAAAATCTGTGAAATGTGAAGATTTGAAACCTTACCAATTCACCTCTGATAAAATGTCGTAAGCTTGAGATCAAATCATATTAAAATAGTAGTAATTATTTTCAGTTGCCAGATGCAATAAAATTGTGAGTAGAAATTTTGCTAATCAAATGTCATGTCTATTGATTCGTTTCATAACTTTTGAAGCATCCAGTGAACAATTGTTTCTAACACTTTTAATATTTACCAAACATTCATGAGTAAAAGTAATCTGAATACATCTAAAATATAATAGAAAAGATCTATCTTCAGGCGAGTTAAGGAAATAAAACTCCATCTCTGCAGGGTGTCTGGAAGCAACTGGAGGGAGAGTTACTGGAGTACAGGAAAGTGGGCATGGCTAGCCTGCAGGGGTGGATAAAAACTTCACCTGACTTTTAAAACTTGGTAGATAAAAAATAGCTAGCAGTGTGTGCATACGTGTGTGTGTGTGTGTGTGTGTGTGTGTGTGTGTGTATGCATTCTCCTCTGCTGGGTGACACTAACTGCACTGGGGCCACTGTCACACTCAGAAGAAGTTGGGGTCCCTTAACAACTCAGGCCCTGAGGAAGCACCTTGCAAAATGGAAGCTCAAGGTATGTGACCCAGAGTGCTTCTAAATTGCAGGAAGTCTAATGCTGACCTACTGCACTGAAAGACACTAATGAAGTTCGGTACTTCTCAACCCATTTCAGAAACCAAAACTGAGTTGAAGATACTCCTTGATTTTGCTAAAATTATTGAGCCCCTCTCTTCCCTCGCTTCAGAAAAGAGATGTTCTGGCAGAGAAAGTCACTTAAACACACACACATACACAAAATATCATACAATTTGTTTTATTTACTCTTCTTCCTGTGTTAGGTTTTTGTGGAATTTGCTCAATCCTCTTTTTCTATGTAAAGTAGAGGGTTTGAAGCAATAAATATAAGAGGTATTTTACTAAGATCTCTGTAAGTGATTGGGCCTATAGCCATTTAATATAAAAACTTGAGGAAGGCATTCTCTACAGAAAAGCCAGCATGATCTTTAAAAAAATTAAATGTAAGCACACTACTGCCATGCTTAAAATCCCTAGATGACCTCCCACTGCTCTTGGAACAACAGCCTAAGTCCCTGCCGCAGCTCAGATGCATGGCCTTGCCTGTAATGCATTTTCTGCTTGCCTCCTCATTTCCTTTTCATACCCCTGGCTCACTGCACCTGAAGGCACAGCTTCCTTCTATTTCCCAGACACGCCAGGCACAGTTAAACCTTTGAGACTCTGCACTTACTGCCTCTGCTTGAAAACCACTTCCTTTAGCTTATTCTTATCCTTCTGATCGCACATTAAATGGTTCTTCCTCTGACAGGCCTTCTCACTGACCTTAACTAAAGAGACCTACTCTGTGCTCTGCTTGTTGCTCTGTTAACTTTGTGGCACTCAAAACAATCAGTAACTAACTTGTATAATATGTATTTACATGTTTGTCCTTATGCGTCCCTAGAATGTTACCTCTATGAGATCAGGGATCTCATCCTTTTATGTACCCTTGTATCTGCAATGCCCAGAACAAGGCTTTGCACATAGTACAGACTCAGTATTTGTTAGATGAATGGAGTTGCCCTAAACTCTGCCATGTTCTTAGTACTGAAATCAACTCATCTAGAGAGCCACACATATTATAGAATATTAGAGATAGAACACCTTTGAGAACTAGCCTCCCTTTCTTATTTTACTAGAGATGAAATGAGACTTCACATAGACACGAGTTTGACTAGAGTTGTCTACCTAACAGTTATATAGTTACCCCTGGGCCTGTAGTTCTACTACAACCATATTACAGAAGGAAATTAGCCCCCATAGAATTCTACTGAGGTAAGCATACATCAGTCTAGTCAATGTAGGGTTTTTGGTGGCTTAACAACTATGTATTTATGAAGGTCAATCATGTTATCAACATTTACCGCCTAGATGGAAAATTAGCCTTGAGCCTTTGTTCTCCCCAGAAATAGAAGAAATTGTTCCCAACTGGTATCACCAATTAGTTAAACACATCACACCTCTTTTCCTGTCATCCTTAGAAAAACTATTCAAGAAACCACCACAGATCACCATGGCAACTCTAAAACATCAGAAGAACTAGCTTTTTAAATAAGGTGTATGTATCTACAGTTTTCTATAAATTTTTTCTATGTTTCTCGTGTAGAAAAAGGGAGTAGAGGTTGTGTGTGTACAAAGCTGTAATCGAGGTGAAGGGATAGAGGATGAAATTGTCATTACTCAGATATAATTGCAGTTGCCATAAGCATTCAAAGTTGGACATATTTACCTTCTATGGACCTAAGACTAGAATTCAGTTGAATTCCTCATTTTTCTTAGGAGTCCTTTTTTTATCCTTATTTATTTTTTCTTTTTTTAATTAAAGTATAGTTGATTTACAATGTTGTGTTAGTTTCAGGTATACAGCAAAGTGATTCAGTTATACATACATATATATCTATTTTTTTCCAGACTATTTTCCCTTATAGGTTATTACAAACTATTGAGTATAGTTCCCTGTGCTATATAGTAGGTCCTTGTTGGTTATCTGTTTTACTTATAGTAGTGTGTATATGCTAATCCCCAACTCCTATTTTACCCCTCCTCCACCCCCTTTCCCCTTTGGTAACCATAAGTTTGTTTTCTATGTCTGTGGGTCTATTTCTGTTTTGTATATAAGTTCATCTGTATCACTTTTTTTTTTATTCCACATATAAGTGATATCATATTTGTGTTTCTCTGCCTGGTTTACTTCACTTAGTATGATAATCTCCAGGTCCATCCATATTGCTGTAAATAGCATTATTTCATTCTTTTACATGGCTGAGTAAATATTCCATTGTATATATGTACCACATCTTCTTTATCCATTCCTCTGTTGGTGGACATTTAGGATGCTTCCATGTCTTGGCTATTATAAATAGTGCTGCAATGAACATTGGGGTGCATGTATCTTTTTGAATTATGGTTTTCTCCAGATATATGCCCAGGAGCAGGATTGCGGGATCATATGTAGCTCTATTTTTAGTTTTTTAAGGGACCTCCTTACTGTTCTCCATAGAGGCTATACCAATTTACATTCCCACCAACAGTGTAGGAGAGTTCCTTTTTCTCCACACCCTCTCTAACATTTATTATTCGTAGACTTTTTGATGATGGCCATTCTGACTAGTGTAAGGTGATTCCTCACTGCAGTTTTGTTTGTGTTTCTCTAATAATTAGTGATGTTTAGCATTTTGCTGGGACAGACATGGAATAGGAAGGATGAATGGGGTTGTCCTATGCTACCTACATGCATTTACCTGCACATTAATGTAATATATTGTAATATAGTCAAAGTAATAGATGGCCCAAAACACAACCAAACCACGTTAACATTCCTGGATCAGCAACACACTGAAGTCATATATGCTTATAACTTTTCAACAATCTCCTCTTACTCTCTGTTTTTAGAATTTATCTTCTTTTCTTTTTGCTTTTTATTATGCTTTCAAAATGTATTTCTCAGCTCACAACACTAGGAGGGATTGTGTTTATATTAACATCCAACAGGGAAAATACTATTATACAATCTTATATTTGGTTGAAATTAAATTTAATCATTTTCTTCATCAGAATAACTATTCACTGCATAATGAAATTCCACTAATGCCATATCAGCTGCATTATAAAGACAAGCATAAATCACAAAATGACATCAAATTTGTGTAGATTAAATAATTCTTGAGAAAATTCTGCAATATTTAAAGCTATTAGAATACTATTAAGTTTCTCTTTACAACCTTATTGTTTCAACAGAATGAGTTTTCTAGAGGTCAACAAAGTCATCTCTTGATCTCTAGACAGCATTTTTGAAAATACAATGTTCACTGTAAAAATTCTATAAATATCTTTGGAAACTTGGAGAGAAAACAGGGGAAAAGAACTTTACTACCTTACCCAGTTATGCTTTAGAATATTAAAGCTTCTAATTTCTAACTATAGACACTCTCATTGAGGTCATGACTGTTTTGTCTGCTGATTATATTTAGAATCTTCCAGTTACTAATATCACAGCAAACTTGAGAACAGAGATATGTAGAGATCTAAAACTTTAAACGTTAAAAAATTAGGGATGGAATTATATCACATTTGAGAAATAAAACTATTAAAATAACTTGTGAAGGGGGGATAAATTTCATACAGTAAAGTGATAAATTAATGAACCTAAACAGAAAAAGCAAACAAAGTACAGATGAATTCTATGCACTTGGCTGGCACCCAACAGCTGGTGTTCTAGCCCACTGTTTCATATTCTATAAAACTGTCTCTACATAAATAACTATGCTCAGTGACTGTCTTTCACACAGAGCAGGGCTTTTGTTAGGAATGACAAATTAAGAGTACAAGTTAGCCAATGCCACAAAAGAGCCAGCCGATAGCCTTTCATATATACACATAGTAACTGCACAAAGTTACTATGTAATGTAATTTTACTTTTAATTGCTTTTATTTTAACTTGTGGACCATTTTACAACATTAAAGATAGATATAAGGTGTAAGAAATATAAATGAACTATCCATGGCTTACACACTGTTTTCTAGAACCTTAGAAAGGAAACTCAAGTCATAGAAGATTGTTTTATTGTTGAGATCGCTCAGGAAACCAAACTCCAAACAATTAAACCAAACTCTGTTTCCTACTGCTACCCAAGTACAGATATTATGGATTAAGATATTCATATTTGTGTTAGCGTCATTACTTAGCATTACTTTTAGATTATGGCGTGAACCCTGCCCTGCTCTCTTGCAAGGCCATCCTGAATCTGGCAGACTAATAGCTAGGATCTAATCCTTCCCTTGATCATAAGAATAACACTTTGACTCTCGTTTCCAATTATTCACAAGGTATTCTATTTTGACTCGTCTCTCCACTGTGACATAACACATTAGCCTGAGATGAACATTGGCCATAATGTTCTCACAAGGCTGGACTAGATTCATGTACACTTAAACCTGTGCCCTTTCCTACCTACTCCCCATAAGAATAATGATGATTAATAACAGATTGAGAATAACTGTCTACACTCTTCAAAGGATAAGGCATGAAAAGATGTGTGTAAAGCACAATGCTGACATTCCACCTTAACGTGACGTCTACGATTCAGAAGTAGCCCATTTTCAGAGATAATACTTGAGAGAATCTGGCCAATGCTAACATTTTTCTCCCTCAGTTTAGCTATCCAAATGAAATGAAAAAAAACTATCTGCCTTGGGAGAGATCCTATGAGAGCATGCACAATGTGGTTTTTCCAAGTATCTGTTCAGCTGCTAAACACACCATCACTCAACCTCAATACAAAAAAAAAAAAGTCTGTGGAGAAATGTGATTCCAGCAGTTGGTTGATGGACAGAGTAGAAGAAGGAAACCAATTTTATATTTCAGAGAAAAAAAATGAAAGGGGCTTAAAGTCAAGAGCATTTATTTATATAAGGTCACATGCATAGAGCTGGATATCTGGAGCTGATTCCAGGTCTTTCTCATCTCTGGAGGCCCTTTACCTTCAATTCTTTCTGTCTCAAAAAACAACAACAACAACAAAAAACCCAGCTCACAATAGTCTGGTGTGAGAAATTCTCACTTACTAGCCCAGATTTCTACTTTTTTACCCCATTTTTCTTTTTATTTAATTCTCCACCCTAAAGAAATTCATGTTGTTCCTATAATTCAATAGGGTCTGTGATATATTCTCTAGAATGCATATTACTTAAAGGAGGCATAACTGGATTTAAAATGTAATAAAACCACTAGCCATCCTATTGAATGATTATGCTCCCTGTGTGGTCAGTTTTATAGACATGCAACTGAAATGAACAGTGCCAAAGGAACCCGTTATCTTTTGTAGATATTGATTGAAAATTAGTGAAGTGATTATTTCATTTTTACCACAAAGCCTGATATATGCCATCTCTGTATGTAATTTCTAATAAATCTAAATGCCCTGTACCATTTTCCTTTATCCACTAAAATGTAAAAATTTCCCATAAGAAAAGGAAATTTCCCCTCTATCTCTCAGTGATCTCTTTCTCTAAAATTCCAGCATCACTGGCCACTTCAGCCATACAGCCCTGAACATACAGTCTTACATAGCTAATCTTTTCCTATTGCTTTAATTTTTAAATTAAATCATAAACTACTGATGGTAAAATCCATGGTAAAAATTTTATTGTACCCCTCAAAGCACCTTTTGGTATAAACCAGGTTAATAACTGTTAATTAGATTACATCATTAAATTCTATTGTCTCATTCTTCTTCCAACTTGAACTGAAATTCTGTTTGAAGTTACCCATTTCATCATCTCCTTTCATAGTGCTTTACAAAAAAACAGTATGGGTGAAGTTAGGGGCAATATGTACTTTTTTTTTCTCACTTATGATCCTGTTCTCTTACTATTAGACCTGATATATACATATAATTGGCTAGTGGGTCAATATTTTTTTTTTAAACCTGACAAATTATTTTATTTTACTAAAAAATAAACTTTGTATATAACAAGACTTCAAAACATACAAAGAAGTATTTTAGCACAATATCCATATTATCATATGAAAAAGAACACCAATATTTTACCAACAGGAGACTTCAACTTGGTGTGCTCTTAGGATAATTCATACTCTTGATATTTTTATTGACAGGTTATACAATAAAGATTATCTGTAGAATCCATGATTTGGCATGTATTACAGGGAAAAAATAATGAAAAAGTGGTTCAATAATAGTCCCAGTGGCAGAAACAGTTTTTCAAACACTCAGAAGGAGTATGGGTGTGTTAGGAGGAAGATGGTGATACAGTAGATACACAATTTGGCAACATAATATCACAAACCATCAGCATTTCCTCATTAGTACAAACAGTGAAATGGGTTGAGCTTGCATCAAACTTAGAATAAGTCAGAAGGGACTACACACTCACTGAAGAAAATGATCTGATGAAAGTAGGCTTTCTGTAAATAAACAGGACTTATTTAATTACTATATGACTATGTGTCTATTTCACTGGGACATCAAACTGTATTGGTTTATAGCTTGTGTTTTATCATTCTGGTAATCTACTCTGATAAAAATAAGGATACCGAGCACTAGTCTGGCTTATAACATTCTGAGAAAGAAGTTCTGGAATAGGGTTCTGGTATAATTACATGCAAATATACTTCTGCCATGCATTTCCTATTGATTCTATGTAGGTCACATGAATTCATAAGTATTTTACTATACCACAGTACTCTTACCCCAGAGAAAAAATCCAATCCAAGATCATTGGTATAACTCTAGCAGTATGAGCCAGAGACTCATATTCTACCACTTACTAAAGCAAAAGCTCCTTGGAGGTGAAGAGAGAAGAGATTTTTGTGTTATTAATATTCATAATTCCATCCTGCCCTTCTAGCACTTACCACCAATCGGTGCCTGTTATATAGTAGATGCATAAACTAAGGAATTAATAATTGATCTCAGAAAAATAAACTTTCTTCCTGGGGTTTAACATAAACTTAACTAGAGGAGTAAACATAAAAAAGGTAGGAAAAATAATTCATCCCCTGCTTCCTTGTATGATAGGAGATCATAGAACAGATCAACAAAAATTAGACGATGCTGTACTAGAAAAGTTTGATACTTATATTTACTCTGAGATTTTATAAGGGTTGTTTTCCAAGGCAATTCCAAAATTCTGAGATACAAAATCACAACACGCCTCTCATGGAGTTTGGAATCAAATTGCCAAATAAGCAGAATATTTGTCTCCACTTGGGCCTGGCTGACAACATAACAAGTATAGGAAACTGCCTATATGGAAGAGTCTGGGGTTTCTCCAAATGACAATACTGGACTGAAATCACTACCTCTGTTATTACTGATTAAGTGACCATAAAGGTGTGGATTTTGTCTCTGGGTCTCATTTAATTCAATAACCATTAATTATATTTCTATTATGTTCCAACACATTGTATAAAACTATGGGAATTTCAAAGGTGAACAGGACATGATTCCACCTTCAAATATATCAAAATACACTGAAAAAGAAATGCACAAAACTACCTATAATATAATTTGATTAGTTCATTAGATTACTTGTTTCATAATGTGGTCCCCAAGAAAGTGAAATACTAGCTGGGACTGATTCAATGACCAACAGAGGGCTAAAGGTAGGGACAATGTTGTAGCATCAATTGGCCATGGTGGAAAGAATTCAGAGGGTGAATTGATAGGCAAGTCTATGGTGAAAAAGCACTGCTGAGATAATCTAACAAATTCATAGTTGTGGATATGATTTCCATGTTCTTATTCTTATTGAAACTAAATTGCTGAAAGCTGTGAATAAAAAGAAACCAAAAAGTTAAACTTCTTGAAAGCATTTTGGTGGGTCAGGTCATGTTCTCAGAATTCAAAAAATCAAGTTTGTTCTGGGTCCTGAGGGAAAGGACTCTAAGTAGCTGACATAAGTTAAAGAAATTCTCTTCTTTTTGTCCTGCTTATGGGAGGACAAAGGGGCAAAATTTAAAGACAAAGGGGCAAAAATTAGAGCAGTATATTAGTCCCCTTTCTGAATGTAATGCCGGGAGGTTTAAGAGTCTATATTTGTACCAGACATACATCAGCCATCAGCATCTTCATGGAGATGAAAAAAAGAATAGTATCTTAATTTTTTTAAAAAAAGATAAGAAAAAAAGAAAAAGATAAGATAGAAGATCTCCCTTTGATAGAGACAGATCTTTGTTGCATTTTATTCTCAATACAGAGGCAGAGACATGAGACAAAATGGCAGGTTATAGTTAATGAAATCAAGGTGTTTGGTTTTTAATAAAATCAGCAATTGGGAAAAAATGGACAATTAAAATTTAAAGGAAATATATGTAATGAGAGCTTCTAGAATCATGCTATTTTAATACAGTGTTGTTTTGTTTCAATAGTTAATTTGGAAATTTTTAAGAGTTGCATAGGACATCATAAGAATCCCAGATACTTAGAACTGCATACCACTTGGACTTTATGACCCAGCTCAAAGTGACTGTGACAGAAGAGAATACTGTATAGAAACTGTGGCAGGCCCTAAAAAGACAATCACAGGAATGGCCTTGAGGGTTTTAAAGTAAAGTCATGCCTTCTTCTTCAATAAAAGATTTGCTTTCAATAAATCAATCTTGGCTTAGAACTGAAGTGTCATAGTGCAGGGAAGAGTTGAGAGAGTAATTTTTGGAGCCAGATTGTCTGAGTTTGAATCCTATCTCTCTCCCTCATTAGCTGTGTGACCATGACCACAACACTTAAACTGTCTGTGCCACATTTCTTCTCTGCAAAATGGGGACAATAATAGTACCTACTTCATGTGTCACTGTGATAATTAAATAAATTAATGTACATAAAGTGTTTATGAAAGTGTTCGACAAATGGTAGGTTCCATATTCATGTTTCTTACTATGGTTACAACCGGATCTTGGTGGAAACTCAAGGTCTGTGCTCAGGACACCAAACGATCAAACAACTTGAGCTACCTGACATAAACTGGGTGTTATCTGATCCACCAAATGCTAAAGCATGTTCAAGCGTAGCCCATCATCAAAAGGCTGTGGTGCATACTTGATCAGGCCCTACTGAGGCCTAAAGAAGGCACTAGCAAGTGGTATAAGCAGGTGGTAAATGATATAGGTGCACCTCCTCTTGCTTCATTGCCACTTCTTTCTCCATTCTTTATGAGAAGTCCCCTAAATCGTGTGAACTAGGAAGAGCAGTTTTGAACCTGGTTTAAAGATGGTTCTACATGATACTCTGGCCCCAGCTGAAAGGGGAGGGCTGCAACACATCCGGTTGTCTTCTTTGCCACAGGTTGGTCAGGGACTTGGAAATAATGAAGTTGAAGATTTGATGAAAAAGGAATCTTGAAAAGAGACTTGTGGATGAGACTCTTGGAATGGACACAGAGTATAAAGCTATCTATATTCCATGGGAATGTTTATCAAAGGATACCAGCTGCAGAAGAGACTCAGTAATTAGCTAGATAGATGACACATTCTGTGGATGAAGTCTCTTTACCTGGACATTCCTGTCCTTGTTCAAAGGCTCATAAACAAAGTGGCCATGATGGTAGAAATGTAGGTTATGCAGGGGGTCAATAAAATAGACTTTTTCACAAAATGGCTGATCTACTACTACTACTTAGTGCCCAGTCTTCCAGAGGTAGAGATAATGTAAAGTCTGATGTGGCATCACAACTCAAGGAATCTGGTTATAATATCATAATTTTTTGAATCCAGTTATCAAGAAGATTTGTTCTTCCTGGACTATATACTTATTATGTGTGTGTGTGTGTATATATATATATATATGCCTTCCCTGCCTGCCATGCTTCTGCCAGCAATGTTTCTGCAATGTTAGGGTATTCAAATAGCATTCTATTTCTGACCAGGGAATTTAAAAGCAAAAGAAGTAAGGCAATGGGTTTATACTCATGCATTCATAGCTCCTGGCACACATTCAGTCATTCAAAAGCCATGAACATCATGAAAAGTGGAAATGGCCTATAGAAGACTCAGTCAATTCGCCAGCTATGGAATACCACCTTACAAGGTTGGATTTGGTCCCCCTGGAAGCAGTATATGCTGTGAATTAGGAATAAATATACATTTTATGTTGAATCTTAAAATCTACCAAAGAAGACCACTAAACTAGATATTATTAGAAAGCCTTGATGCCAAGAAAATTATTGATTCTGGTGACAATTAAAACTATCTCTTATATACTGTGTAACATCGTTTCCCAAAGTGTGTTTCACTTATCACTACCTCTCCAGGATATGTTAGTAAATGCTCCACTGTCAAATTATTTTGGAAGATTTGGGATTGGACTAGGTTAAATAGGCTTCTTTATTTTAAAACCTTTCAGAGCCTATAATATGGCAGTGTGCCTTGTGAATTTCCAAAAGGAGTATTTAGTAGCAGCATATACCAAATTTATTTGATCATGGAACCCTATTTATATTTTCGGAACTGCTTTTCTTATATTATTGTGCTACAGGGAAATGTTCAATGGAAAATTTGAGGAGATGTCTTAAATAATGGTATCTGGACAGGAATAATCAAGCAAGTGTTGATGAGAAAACTATTGCTATTATGTTTATAAAGAAATTGCAAAAATTGTAGTAATAGCCCTGGATAAATAGGTTTGGTAGATTTGGTATAAACATACTGTTAGACAGAATTCTTTAGCTTTAGGAAAACCAATATCTAAAAGTGACAAATCATGAACCAAAGAGTACTTATATTCCCACATTCCCAATACCTCCACTTAACCAGTATTAAAATCAAAGCAATGAGAAGTATGATGCATTCTGGATTCATAGGCATTTAGTCAAGAATATTTAACAGTTTCTAAGAAATTATTGGAAGTCTATTCTCTCTTTTAGTCGGGCATAGTTATATGCAATTAATTTTTGTAAAATTTAGAAAAATTTGTCAACAGATTTGTCAAGTACAGTAAAGATAGGAACATCTGCAAAGTAAAGACACATTTTTTATTTTCAGAACATTTTGAAACAAGGAGATGGCATTCAGTTCTCAGAACTTAACAAGCTACCAGGTAAAGAAATGGAACTGTTAATTTTCAACCTGTGACAGAAGATACAAAAGTAACTAATTGAACAATCCTGCTTGATTTCCAATATTAGAGAAGACCTAGGGAAAACTGACTGATAGGCATGAAATGTTACTTACAACTGAACATCCCCCATGTGCTGATGGGCCCTTCGGGTTTTGTCTTTAGAAGAAGAAAACCATTACACACTTAATAGTGCTATTTTGGAGCTAACAAAACCTGAAGTTTTTAACAAGTGATGCTTGTATAGCCTATTCTGTGATGAAAGTATCACATAGTTCATACTTCCATTCTCTCTTCTTCTCACAAGTCTTTCTTTCTAAGATCTGTCAGTGCTACTGTAAGAGTTAAATTACATACTTGAGATTAAATTTTTCCAAGTGACATAAATATAAACCTTTGAACTGGAAATCATGTAATTTAAAATAGGCCATAAGTTACTAGAAAAAGTTATTTCACACACTAATGGTGTTCTTGTGCCATTACTTTACTCCAAGTTATTGACCAACTTACAAGTGTTCATTTGTTAATGGTTAACCAACCATTATTGATCATGCTCAGCTAAAATTGATGGATTTGTTTGCTCAAAGAGTAGAGCATAATAAAAGGAGAAAACAGCTTCTAAAGCTTAGCTTTGTATGTTACATTATAGAAAACTATGCAATCACCTCTATTTAAGGCATTGTAGTAGGCCAAACCAGGAATTCTAACTAGGAGAGGGGAAAGTTGGCTCATTTAGTCAAACTAAATTCAGCATCTTATAAATTAGGCCTCCATCCTCTCTGGTTCATATGTATACTATCGTTTATATAATTTGTTATAACTAAGAATCTTAATTATACCAATAGGCCTAAAGTTTTTTATGTTGAGTCCTCTAACATGCTGTTTCTTGTAGACTGACATAAAGAATAATATTCTTTGTCAAGGCCATTGGAAATAAATGTACAGAAATAAATGTACATACACACACACACTCTATAGGTCTTCTACATTCATGGTCAAAAATTGTTAAAACTTGAGATATCTGAAAATGTCAAAGATTAGTAGAATTTCTTGATCTTGATTAAAATATTCAGCCATCACAATAATAAGCATATACCACCATTCCTAGCTAGGATAAGGATTCAAATCATGTTAGTTTTTTACAGCATTAATGATAATAGTAATTGATGACATTTACTAAGTTTTTGCTGTCAGTCTCAATGCTAGGCATTTTTTCCAAGTAATTTTATTAATCCTCACAATAAAACCTTGAGATATACATAATGCTGTCTATATTATAACCAAAACTTGGAAAGGCTACATAGCTTGTCCAAGGTAAACAAGACAAAACAAATCCACAAAATAGTGGAGTTACGATGAGAACTTAAAACAGTGCAGTCCCCAAACATCAGTTCTTGAATCATCCTAGTATTTTGCTGAAAGAGCAGTGTATTGCTGTATCTATGATGGCACTTGCCACAAATACACACTTATTTATGTATATCAAAATACACTTATTTATGCATAAGCCTTTTCCTACATAGCATATCAAAAATGTCTTGCATGAAACCAGAAAATTTTTTTTTCTTTCTAGTTTCTACCACATATCTGCACAGTATCCTTTTCTACAGTTGATACTCAAATGATGATTACATTCACATATGTTCCAAGAAGACTGTAAAATAATGCAATTTATCAGCCAGTTAAAAATGGTGGAGACTGGAAAAAAAGTTATAGAGGAAACTCATTGACTATTTCCCTCTCTTTCCCTCCTACTTACCTTGAAATTTTAGGGCCTCATTGACTTATTGACGATTATTATAAGCAAAAATAAAATGAACTAATGGAGGAGAGATAGAGATAGAAAATAAGTAAATTATACAATAAAAATTTTAATGCATCGACTTATTTTATATTATTTCTGTACCCTCATAGAGTCTAGGCAAAGGAGGTAAAAATTCTTTCTTCTCCTCTGTGTTACACAGCTTTCTATATACCATTCTATAGCACTTTGCACATTGTATTAGAGTCACTTGTAGACTCTCCTGCCTTTTCACTGGACTGTGAGATCTTTGAGAGATATTTTTATATCCTCAATACAAAATACTTACTGAATTAATATGTGAATGAATGAATTAATCAATCAATGAATGGAATTTACTGTACTAAGAATAAAAAATGGCTAAAATACAAGCTCAGCTCTTGAAGACCTTATAGTCTACTATGAAGGACATATACAAAGAAATCATTACTAAAATATAACTATAATAATAGAGCTATGCAAAATAGGAGCACAGAGAAGTGGCACCTAATGAAAAATAGGAATCCTTATAAGGTCTTTGTGGGGAAGAGTCTGGGGAAAAGTCCTATAGATGATTACCTGAGTGGGTCTTTGATAAATGAAGGGGAGAATAAGGGAAGAAAGAAAACACTAATTAAAGGAGGAAACATGAGCAAGGGCACAAAGATGAGAAATTGTGTGTTGAATATGATGAATAACAAATAGCTCACATTTAATGGAACGTAAGGTAAAGGATGTTTAGAGATGAGATTGGAGAGGTGGATCAGATCTAGCTCTTGATCAGAGGTTTAGGTGATGGGAAACCACTGAAAGGCTTTAAGCTGGGCAGTGATATGGTCGGACATGTGTCTAAGTGGGGAAAAGTTAAACAAGGGATAAAAAGCTATATTGTTCAGATAAGCGATATAGAGGGCTTGTACTAGGGTAGATATAGGAAACAAGAGGGGAAAAGCCTTATAAGTGTACAATTCCTTCTTCTCCTCTGTGACCCACAGGCTTCTAATTCTTATTTTATAACACTTAGCCTATTGCATTAGAGTCAACCACATTTAACTGGAATCAAACTTGAAATCAATGAGGTGTGGGAGATGTGCAAATGGGAAAAGTCAAGAATATACTCCAATCTTCCAGCTTGGTTAAATGGGAGGATAATGATATTGAAATAGAAAATACAGAGAGGTCAGTAGATTTGGACAAAGGGTAGGATTCAAGATGAGATAATGCTTATTGATTCATTTCTAGGCATATCGAGTTTGAGATTTTTGTGATATGTTTAGGTAGAGATGTTCCACAGGTAGTTGATTGTGAAGCTGAGTATGAATGTGAGGTGTAACTAAGATTTCTAGAATTAAGATCAAGATATTAGCAGTACCTAGGTGTTAAAACTACAGCAGATCAGAAAATACAGAAGAGTCTAGAACAAGAAGATAAGTGGTCTGAGGAGATAGCCTTGGAAAGTAGCTCTAGTTAATGGTGAACACAAGGAGAGTTCATGAAAAAGATAGTCATGGTTAAGACACGGTATGGTAGGACATACGAGAAAGGTAAGCCATACACAGTTAAGACCCAGTATGGTAGGATATACGATAGAATCAGAAGAGTTTGGTATTGAGGACCCAATGCAATAGAAAATTTTAATATTGAAGAGTAACAAATAGTGTCAATTCAACAGAATTCTAATGATGACATTTTTCTTTTAAAAGTGCCCTGGATTTGGCAGGTTAGGAGCCACTGGTGGCCTTCCCAAAAACAGTTTCAGTAGAGAGTGGAGGAAAGGGCTAGGTTGCCATGGTAAGGGAGATAATCTCTTGGAGATTCTCACTGCACTTTAGGACATCAAAGCCTCAAGATGTACTGCAGCAAAAATCCTGCTTATATATATTTATTTATTTTTAGTCTAGCCCTTCATGCTTCCTAATTCACAAATTTTTTTCAAGTAACATGAGTTAATGTAAAAATGCCATCTGTGTTCATTAGAACACACTTTAAGAAAGATAGATTTAGAAGCTATACATATTTAACTATATCTAAACTTAAAATGATGTATTGAAAGAAATAATGTGAAAGGGAGATCGATGGAAGTTTTGTAATGAGGAATAAATCATTTTGAAAAATTCTGAAGGAACTATTTTTAAATCTCCTTAATTTTTATGAGAATACTGGTGTGCCCTGACATTTAGCTTGGCTGTACGTAGAAAACATATGCTAAAAGAAGAATAAAACAATATTGCTTTGGGGGAGTTTTAGATTTGCTTATCTAGATTTGAACAGAAATTAAATAATGCCTTAATGTTCTGTGAGGGAGGCCGGTGAAAATGCTGATGTAAAAGGAGCGAAAAACTTGATCTATCATTCATACCCACCTGCAGTGTGTCAGAAACAGCTATTTTCTTTCCTACAAAATGTCTTACTGGATTGGAAAACATGGTACTGTCAAGTAGCCAGGCACCTGTGTATTTAGTCCATTACGGTGGTATTGTGGGACCTCTCATGCCAAGGTGGCTGGCTCAGAGGCACTTTTTAACATTATAATACATTAACATACAGAACAAGTTACTGGCTGTTTTTTGCAACTTCTCTCTATTGTTTTCATTTATGAGTGTTTTCATTTATGAGTGTTTTCATATGTGTGTTTGTATGTGGGAAAGGTGAAGTCATTTTTGTTTTTCTTTTTCAGGAGCACGATAATTTGCTTAGGAGTAAATGTGAAAATATAACAGAGACCAGAGCAAAATCTCTCATAACAGAAATGCCTATGTCACAATGAATTCATCGTCAAATGAGGTATTTTTAAAATATATACACATTACGAATTCTCCCTATGTAATAGGAAGAACAAATCTGACTCCATATTAGATCTGTTCCTTTTACTTAAAACTTTGTGTTTCATTGCCTGTGCTTAGTCATGCTGGCTCTGTACCTTTTGTAAAAGAATGTTGCCTATAGCCTGAAATATACAGGATAGCCCATTCTCAGGGTTCTGACCTTTAGGAGCCCATTCATATAGAGATAAAAAGTTGCAGAATAGAGAATAACATTTGTTTTGTTGGAGGTTTACAGGAACATCATGACCTGACCCTGACCGATATGGACAGAAACAAAGGATTTCGACACCAAGAAGTTTGTAACAACTAACCACGCCCCTCCCTCATCTCTCTTTTGAAAGTGCCTTGCTGAAACCCTTAGGAGGGTTCAGGGTTCTTTTTGGACATGAGCCACCCATCTCCTTGCATTGCCCTGCAATAAACCTTTCTCTGCTCCAAACTCCTGGTTTTGGTATTGTTTGCCCACACTGTGAGTCGGGACATAAACTTGCATTCAGTAACACCTACATTACCACTGCCCATTTTATATCAAGAAATTTTGAATTTAAATCATTTGCTATCAGTATCTCCTGAATGAAACTGAAGAACCTGTGAGCAAAGGCTGAGCAGGTCTTCTCACTCAAATGCATGTTCTGTTCTCTGGGCACTGGTTGAACCCTTCCTCCTCACTGGCTCACAATTAAGACCAGAAAACACAATTAAAATATTAGGTAATCAGTGTGGCACAACATCACTGGAGTGGAAAGGAAAATTAGACTTTTAACAATTATGGAAAATCTCCCTTACATTAATTTCTTTACATAACACTACTATATAGTCTCTCCATAGAAAGCAAGAGTGAGATCAATTGAAAATTAATTATATACATGTACAAACATCTACTGATCACTTGATCTATGCACATCACTTACCAGGTGCTACTGGGGATAAAGGAACAATGTAATGATCCTATCCATCAAGAACTGGGAACTAAATCAAGGCATGAATGCACAGAGTGCATCTTGGAGTCAACTCAAAAACGCCTTTTCTCTGAAGCTCCATATATGTCAAATATGACTCAGAAACATTTAAGCTCTCACAATAGCTAGCATATAATAATATATACAATAGCTAGCTCATAATAATAACCAACGTCAAAATTTTCTAAGTCAGTGATACCATTCAATCACAATGAGATAAAGGGCATGGGCAAAACGAACAAAAATGCATTTACCTTAATGAAAAAGAAAAAAAATCTTTGTTATTTTCCTAATGGTAATAGCAATGGAAATGACAATGGTGATAAAAATGTCATCATTTCTTAAGCACTTATTATGTGCAAGGCAGGAGACTTAGTGCTTTACAAACCTTAATTCATTTTAGCCTGCGAAGAACTATTTAAGACAGAAAAAGCCTCATTTTACTAACAAGGAAAGCAAAGGTAACAAATATTAAGCAACTAGTCCAAAGTCACACATTTGAGAAATAGGAAATCTTGGGCCCAAACCTACATTCTTAAATACCACACAACACAATACATACCTATATATGCCACTCTACACTTTAAAAATGTCCAAATAATAACATATTTACACAGATTCCCAAACTGTCTTCTGTGAGCTGAATTCTATAGTGAGAGATCATCCTATTGACCACCAGTCATCTTCATCAGTAATATGGATCAAATTACCTGTTGTTGGGCTTCCCTGGTGGCACAGTGGTTGAGAATCTGCCTGCCAATGCAGGGGACACGGGTTCGAGCCCTGGTCTGGGAAGATCCCACATGCCGCGGAGCGGCTGGGCCCGTGAGCCACAATTACTGAGCCTGCGCGTCTGGAGCCTGTGCCCCGCAACAAGAGAGGCCGCGATAGTGAGAGGCCCGCGCACCGTGATGAAGAGTGGCCCCCGCTTGCCACAACTAGAGAAAGCCCTCGCACAGAAACGAAGACTCAACACAGCCATGAATAGATAAATAAATAATAAGTAATAATTTAAAAAAAAAAATTACCTGTTGCAACATTGCACTTCCCAAAGGCAGGCAAACCAATATATCCTACTGCACAAGCTCTTTTTAAAATGCAATGTTGACTCTCTTCCACTGAGGAGTGTAGCCTATTTTTCCCCTCTTTGAATATGGCCAGGTCTGTGGCACAACTATGGCACAAGTGATGCTATGTTACTTCCAAGGCTAACTGATAAAAGGTTATTTAGCTTCCACCTGGTTCTCATGAGATTCTCACTCTTGGAACCCAGTCGCCATGCTGTGGAGAAGTCAAGAGGCCACATGGAAAGGCCATGTGCAGGTGGCTAGGCTACTGCGCCAGCTGAGGTGACATCAACCATCAGACAAAGGAAGGAACAAGCCTCTAGGTGAGTCCATTTTGCAGCATCTGAGCTGCTCCCAGTTATGTCTTGTGGAGCTGAGACGAGCTATGCCCACTGAGCCCTGTTCAAATTTCAAGTCTCTGAACAAAATAAATGTCATTGTTCTAAGCCACTAAATTTTGGGTTAGTGTGTTACACAGCAATATATAGCCATAACATCTAACTCCACATATTGTTTGTTCTAAAAAAGATAACACATACAAAAGTATATTGTGAACAGCTAAAAAAATATATATGATTATTATTGCTTTTGTTTTTGGTGTTAAAACTCTTACTACTAAAAATATGGTCCACTGACCAGCAGCAACAGTGCCACCTGGGAGAATGCAGAATCTGAGGCTCCACCTTAGATCTACTGAATCAGAATCTGCACTTTAACAGGATCCCCAAGACATACCTATACATATTAAACTTTGAGAAGCAATAGTATACACCATGGAATAGGCCATTATCTAGGGTATGTCCGTGATCAACCTTATGTATTGGTTAGCCTAAGGGAGTAGATACCCTGTGGATAGACACTAGCTCCTAATCTTCTATAGATAGAAATGTTGAACCAGTAAGAAATCCTCTGCATTTTCATGGGGAAATTCATGAGAAATAAAAACTTTCAAAAGCTCTGTCTCTTTTAAGATGAACAGAAGGCTGACAGAGGCGACCCAGCATGCTCTGACAGATGGTATATGTCAGATGGATGAGTGGAAAAGAAGAAAAAGAGCGCTTTCAAAGTACCTGATTGTAGTTTTAGTTAAAAGCTGCCTTTAAACCAATTTTCCAGAGTCCAGTATCTTCTAAATGTTTTGGATAAAGGGCTCACTATTCTAGAATTTTGCACGTATTTGGCTAGCTGGATTGCCAGTTACCTGCATGGGTAAAAGTGAGCATCCTGCCCGTGCTTTTACCTAATTAAAATAGCTGATTTGAGAAATAAATATAAGCCATTAATATGACACTGTGAGATTAGAACCTCTTCAAGTTTGATTTAACCTGGTGTGTCAACTCCAAAATTTTCAATCAGATCTTAATTTCTAACTCTGTTTGGCCCTTACCCTAAATCTAAATATTAGTTTATATATTTTTACTTGGAAAAGAATGAATGTATAAGGATTTTATCACTGCTTAGATAATCTAAACATTAAAAAGACAACAGAAAAATAACTAGGACTCTAAAAGCTGCAAGTGTTTTTGAAAATGGGAGAAAAGAAAAACCCATACAGTCTTCTTAAAATGGATTTTAAAATATCACATCATCTTTAACCATCACCATCATAATAATAAACCTCATAATTATTCGGTATTTTGCAGCTTTCTGGTTGGCCTTTTCAATAGCCCTGTGAGATTAGCAGGCTCTATTTTTTCTATCTTACGTTTGAGGAAGGTGAAACAAAGAGCAGAAGAGATCAATACAGGTAACATCTCCAGTCAACTGTCTTATGGTTGAGGAAAAACTATGTTCGTATTTCCTAATTCGTTATGGGAATATTATCCTATGGAAAGTAGAAGAGGGGTCTTAATTTCAGGTGTAAGTTATAGCTAAAAGTCACACAGTCTGGAACATAACCACAGTCTCCACATGGTGCTGTCCATTTCCAACAGGACTTTCTGTGACAACAGAAATGCCCCTTTTAAAATTTTTTTAAATTGAAGTAAAGTGGATTTACAATTTTATATTAGTTTCAGGTATACAACATAGTGATTCAATATTTTTATAGATTATATTCCATCTAAATTTATTATAAAATATTGACTATATTCCTTGTACTGTACAACAAATCCTTGTAGCTTATTTATTTTATGCATAGTAGCTTGTACCTCTTAATTCCCTGCCCCTGCCGTGTCCCTCCCTCCTTCCCTCTCCCCTTTGGCAACCGCTAGTTTGTTCTCTATATCTGTCAAAAAGTGTACAAGTAACAAATGTTGGTGAGGATGTGGAGATGAACACTTGTACACTGTTGATGGGAATATAAATTGGTACAGTCATCATGGAAAACAGTGTGAAGGTTCCTTAAAAAACTAAAACTAGAACTACCTTATGATCCATGTGGTATGTATCTGAGGAAAATGAAAACACTAATTTAAAAAGATGCATGCACCCCAATGTTCATACCATCATTATTTACAATAGCCAAGATATGGAAGCAACCTAAGTGTCCATCAACAGATTGAGAAGAGGCGGTGTGTGTGTGTATACACACACACACACACACACACACACACACACACACACAATGGAATACTACTCGGCCATAATAAAGTGAAATTTTGCCATTCAAATACATGGATGGACCTGGAGGTTATTATGCTTAGTGAAAGAAGTCAGACAGAGAAAGACAAATACAGTATATTATCACTTATATGTGGAATCTAAAAAATAAAACAAACAAATGAATATAACAAAACAGAAACGACAAGAATGATCTTTATCAGCACTGTTCAACATGGTAACCACTATCAACATGTGGCTACCGAGTACTCGAAATGTGGCTATTGTGACTAAGAAACTGAATTTGGGGGTTTATTCTATTTTAATTAACGTAAATTTGACATCTCTCTGAAGAATAGAAACATGAAGGGCTGAGAGCCAGGCTTTAGAAAACCCATCCTCCAACTATGATTTCTGGGTATCTTCACGTATAAAGCACCCTGTTCTCACCTGCAAAGATGCCAGGATAAAAAAAAGAAAGGAAAGTAGTGGAGTGGCTAGAGGACAATGAGGTGAGTTCGAGGAACCAGATTAGAGTCCTGAACCCTGCTACCTCATTTGAAAAAGAAGGGAATTGGAGTAAATAAGTTCTAAAGCATTTTCCAGTTATAAAATTATGTGATTTTTAGCAAGATCTTGATTGGTTTCTCCCTGTTCCCTTTCTTTCCCTTATCTTCACTGTCTTTAACATCATCTTGAGATTCTCTCTAACCTCACCAAATTCAAAACCACCCTTTCCAATTGGCAATTTCATGTTGCCCTCTCATAAGCCAATTAAGAATAATTTTCCTGTGGTTATCATTTCCCACTTTAAAAGAGCCAGGTAGTGTACTCATCCAGCTTCTGAGATATGGTGAAAGCAATTAATTCAAAGCATGACTTTGTTCTTCCTATTCTCTTGTCCTTTCAGAGTCATGAATCACAGGTATTTGGACTTGGTATTTATACTTGCTTTGCCTTAGGATGTTCCAATCTTTTTTTTTCCAATGGTCTCTTCCACAGCTACTCTAAGAAATATGCTCTATGCCCTAGGCAGCTCTCTTTTTTCTTACTTCACATTAAATGAAAAAGGGAAATAGTGATATAAAAATCCTCCATTTCCTGATAACTTCTCTTTAATTCTCCACTCTTCAATTTTATTAGAGCTACTTTTCTTTCATGTACATTTCAAATACATTTCCTTAGTAATAATCTGGTCTGAATGACATATATTTCTTTTCCCATCCCTAATTATCCTTTTAACTTGTTTTTGTTCACTCTCAATCCATCTCTTTTCCTATCAGCCTTCTTAGACTAAAAATAAAATAGTTATTAGTCAATTTCAATCACATCATTTTAGTTTCCCATGCTCTTCTGCTAACATTCAGATTGAACCCAATTTAAGAAAATCTGCATCTCTTCCATTTGAAGAAATGTGCCTGGAGATTTAAAGTAATTTTGAAGATGTTTCACTTTTTGAAAACAGATTTCCTACAAAGTATTAAATCCTATAAAACAAATTTAGGGCATTAATTTTCTGAAAGTCAATATCAGTATGTTTCCTACCATTCTTATTTTTTAGAATATTGGTATTTAAAAGCAGGAAATAGATTTTTAAAAAACATCCAAGATTCCCCTCTTATGCTCCTGATGGTTAAGGGACAATATTACTGAACCAAACTTGGGTCAGACCCGCTGTGTAGCAAAGCCAATTTACTGACACTGGGTTGTGGTGAGGGAAAGTATGGCATTTATTTGTGGGGCACCAAGCAAGGAGTATGGGCAGCCTATGCTCAAAAAACCCAAACCCCCCAGTGGCTTTCAAGGAAGGGTTTTTAAAGGCAACATTTGGGGGTGAGGGCTGCAGGGTGCATGACTTTCTTCTGATTGATTGGTAGTGAGATATCAGTGTGATTTTCAGGAATCTTAATCATCAGCTTTCTGGTTCCAACCAGTCTGGGGTCTAGTGCTAGTGCTCAGCATGTAGTCATCCTCTATCTGGGTGGGGGGGGGGTCTTAATTCTTACAGAACAACTCAAAGATATGTGTCAGATTGCTATGTATATCCCTTAAGGAGGAACTAGGACTCTGTTTTATTGCTGAACTGTTGTCATTACTTTTCTTGTTGAACTGCTTATCCTTTGTTTCTGAATTCCCTCATTTCCCCTAATTAGTAACAGCTTGTGCCTGCTCTTTGGAACTTGGGGAAGGCCTAGAAAACTAAAACATTTTTCCACAAACAAGAAACAGGGGACACGAAGGGCCACACAGGGTCCTGCTCGGTTTCAGCCCCCCCTTTTCTTTGATATTCCTCAATCCTGAATTGGGGCAGGACAAGAAACGGAATAAAGTTTTGGATAGAGAGTTTAATCATAAACTTAGCAGGAGAACTCGGTTTTAGGGGGACTCTGTTTCAACTGTATAAAGAGCATCTAAATTTAACCCATAGAGTTTCAAAAGATTCAAATTGGCCTTAATACATACCCGGTCTGGAAGAATTTGGGGAGAAACAGATGAGTTTCAGAGATTTCCTGATCAACCTAGGCCTAGAAAGGATTTTCAGAAAAAATCCAAACTAATTTAGATCCCCAAGAATCTTATACCCAACCTAGAGCTGACCGAGGAAAACATTCTCTCTATGGAACCAAACTCTTAGGCAACAGTTGACTGAAATCGCATGCCTTGGCCAGGCATGATGATAACCGCTTGCATGAGCTGTCTCGCAACAGCAGGTGCTGATAAGGAAACTAACCAGGAGAATCTGGGAGGGGCCAAAAGAGGGAGGAGACATCAGTCCATAATATATCCTACCAACCTCCCAGAATCCTTCTCGATGAAATCCATCTTGGCTGAGAGAGGCACACGCCACCAGGAAGGACCCTGAGTCAGACCCAATATGGGCCAAGCAAAATGATTGGCCAGAGACAACCCAGAAACTAACCCCATTACCATAAAACGTGAGACTTCGAGCAACGTAGCAGAAGGGTTCCCTTTCTCTGCTGCTCTCCACCCAGACGCCCCTTCTCAATAAAGCCTTTTACTTTGTCAGCACGTGTGTCTCCTTGGACAATTCATTTCTCAGTGTTAGACAAGAGCCCACGCTTGGACACTGGAAGGGGTCCCCTTCCTGAAACAAAACTGGTTCTAGAGAGAGTAGGACAGTGGGAACAACTTTGCCCCAGCCTCCAGCTCTCTCAATATGTCTCACTCTAGCTTCTCTTTCTCTTTATGAGAAGTTCAGTCCAAAGTGCTAGGAAGCTCAGAATTCCTATGAATAATACTTCAAGTTTGAATAATCAATAGTTATATTTCTATGCCCTCCCATCTCAGCCTCACAAGAATACTAGCTCTTTCAGTAATTTTCTTCGTTCTCATTTATCAAGTTTTCTCTCATGCTTTCTGAATAATTAAGAAACCCGTGTGACATTGTTTGCCCTGAGAGTTCATCACAAAAATATTTCCTTTTGGGCAACTGGCTCTTACAGTATTAGAATATGAAAAACCTGCCTGTAGTGAGGGCAGCTATTTTTATTGTTTTCCCCCTGAACCAGCTCCGCTTTATCAGCCAAAACATTTTTATCCTTTTCATTCTGCCCTTTCAATATTCTGTTTCTCTAATGGTATCACCTGTATCTTCGCCATCCTCCAGGCACAGCCTGAGGGAGCAGCTGGCCTTTCCTGCTGCATTTGGCCTAAAGAAACTGGCTGCCACCACCTCACTGAACAAAAGGATTCTGAGTCTACATTCCAGATGTGGTTGCCCACTCCTTTTAGAGTTCCTCTGAACCATTCTCCCCAGGCCTCATCGACTTGTTTAACAGTCACCTCCCAGGGGCCAAGCTTCATTCATCATCCATTATTCCCCAAACTCTCATCATGTCCTGCTTCTGATGTCCCCTGATGGGAGCCATTCCCCTATGCTATCCCACTTCACTCCTGAACCTTTTATCTGGAGCTCCAGAACTCATGTTCTCTGATTAGTGGATCTTAGTATATTTTCAAGATTTTTCCTGAATTTATTGCTTATCATCAACCCTCGACACTGTAGGAGTTCAGAACAAGCTTCCCCCAAATGTTTCACTTTTGCATGAGGATTATTTTGAGCTAAAGGTAATCAAGACCCTGAAGTTTCAAGAGAAACTACTGCCCCTCCCTTAACTACCTAGAGGAATTTAAATTGGGGATTTTTTTTTTCACAGAAAAGAGTTATTACCAGAGATAAATTTTATCTAAATTGCCCCATCTATATGGCAGGGCAAACATCTAATGGCCTAACAGCTACTCGTCTTGTTCTGTGAATGACCCTCCTGTCCTTGGAAGTCCTCGACCCCTATCCCATTTCTTAGCTCTGGATGGAATACAGGCCTCATTTTGCCTTTCTGTCTTTGAACCTCTCATGCATGTGGGGTCTCTGATGCTCACATGTATGTGGGGTTCCCGTACATATGAAATTAAATTTTATTTTCTCCTGTTACTCTGTCTCAGGTCAATTTAACTCTTAGCTTCTGAGAAGGCCTGAAATTAAATAAAAACAGTTTTCTTTTATTCATCCCTTCAAATGTATTTAACCTCAGAACACCTCCTCCTTTTTCTTTTTTTTTTAATATAAGTCTTATTATGTTTTCCTGAAATCTCCATTGCTGAGAACTCAATTTGGGAAACCCTGATCTTGAGTTTTAAACAAAAACAAATAAAAGCCCAAGAAAGATGAAATGACTACAGGAATAGTATGATGATGAATGCAGACAGATAAATTAGAATGCAGGTCTCCTGGTACTTAGGATGCTAAAATTTGACCCATAAAAAAGGAACTGTAAAAGGGTTTGTAAGAGTTAAATGAGAGTTCTTTTTAAAATAGCCAAAGCTGCACAAATGCTATCATATCATCTTCCAAGAAAGAAATTGAACACTACTTGCTTTCTTTTTCCGGTTTCAAGTAAGTCTGTCTTTTATCGTAGAATTGACTAGTTTTCACAGTCATCTTAGGTAATATACTATATTATATATTAACATGTATTATATACAGTGATAAAATAAAAATACGTATTCTAAGGTAAGTCAAGGACAATTTAAACAAAAAATTTTCTCTGTGTTTTGGCCTCCTCTTTCCCCTCTACTGTGCATCGTGTATCTGCATTATGCATCAGCCAAACCTCCCCATTGGCAGAAATACCTGCTCAACCATAAAGATCAACAATCTCCTAGCACCAACAGGACAACTCCTTAAAACATAACCATCCTTCTTGATCTTGTAAGGGGCCACGATGACCCACCACTTTGTACTTACAGATCTGGATTGTGCATACTATCTATGTCATTTAATATACAGCCCTCTGTCTCAAAAAGCTGTATAACTGTGCTTTGACCTCTAACGGGCAGAACAGTTCTTGGAGCTTTCTGAGAGGCTGTTCTCAGGTTATAATCCTCAATTTGGCTCAAATAAAATTTTCCTTCTTTTTTTTTTTTTTTAAGATCAACTAATGTACTTTATGTTGACAATAGTAAATTGACAAATATTATATATATGTATAAATATACATATATGCACACAGAGTAAATGCACAAATATTAAGTGAGGTTTGACAAATGTATACACCTGTGAGTATAACCCACATTCTTATCAGAATATAGAACATATTAATCACTTACACCACTTCCCAGTCAATTCCTCCAACCCCAGGGAAGCAACAAGTTTTCTGATTTTGATTTTCTTTACTACAGGTTAGTTTTAACTCTTCTAGAACTTCACATGGGTGGAATCACATAGTATATACTCTTATGTTCAGCTTCTCTCAATCAGTATAGCATTATAAAATTAATCCATATTGTTGTGATACCAGTACTTTATTCCATTTTATTGCTGAGTAGTATTCTATTGTATAAATATACCACAATTTGTCTGTCTATTCTGGTGTTGTCTTTTGGATTTTCCTAGTGTGAAGTACCACGATCTTTAGCTGGCAAGCTGGAGGCCCAGTAGAGCAGTGTTATACTTCCAGTCTGAGTCTGAAGGCCTAAGACCTAGGAGAGCCTATGGTGTAAGTTCCAGTCCAAGTCCGAGTCTGAAGGCAGGAGAAGACTGATGTCCCAGCTCAAAGACAGGCAAAAAGAGAGAATTCTCTCTTACTTAGCCTTTTGTTCCATTCAGGCCTTCTGTGGATTGTATGAGGGCCACCTACATTAGGGAGGGCAATCTCTTTACTCAGTCTACTTATTCAAATGTTCTTCTCATCCAAAAACAGCTTTACAGACATGCCCAGAATAATGTTATATCTGGGCACCCCATGGCCCAGTCAAGTTGACATGTAAAATAAACCATCATGCCTAATTTGGGGCTATGATGAATAAAAATTCTTGTGTAATCGTTTTTGTGGATATGTGCTTTCATTTCTCTCTATTAAATTCTAACAGTGGAATTTCTGGGTTGCCTTTTTATTTTTAACTATTCTAGTGGATATATACTGTTACTTATTGTGATTTTAATTTTCATTTCATTAAATTTTATTTCCCTGATGACAAATACTGCTGAGCACTTTTTCATATGCAAATTGGCCATTCAAATATGTTTCTTTGTGAAGTATTTCTTTCAACCTTTACTTATTTTTCACTGGATTATTCATTTTTTTTTGTTGTTAAGTTTCAGGAATTCTTTTTATATAGTCTGTAGACAAGACCTTTTGACAGATATATGTTTTGCAAATGTATTCTCCTAGTATGTGTCTTGCCTGTTCATTTTTTAAATGATGTCCTTTTGATGGACATACATTTCTAATTTTGACGAATTCTAATTTTCAGTTTTTCTTCTGTGGTTACTGCTTTCTGAATCCTCCTTAAAATCTTTCCCAACTAAAGGGAAATTTGACTAGATGAAAAAAACCCAAGACCTTACAATATATATCTGAGGAAGATTCACTTTACATGAAATCACTCAAAGGTTGAAAATAAATGGATGAAAAGTTTACCTCATGTAAAGATTAGTCATAAGAAAGTCAAGGTGACTATATTTACATCAAGTGAATAATCTTCAAGATATGGAGTATTACCAGAAATAAAGAGGGATATTTTGTAATATTAAAAGGAACAATAAATATATCAGGAAGGCATAAAAAGAATAAA
Organism: Balaenoptera musculus; assembly: GCF_009873245.2. Classification (NCBI taxonomy): domain Eukaryota; kingdom Metazoa; phylum Chordata; class Mammalia; order Artiodactyla; family Balaenopteridae; genus Balaenoptera; species Balaenoptera musculus. Next base: position 46,124,024 of record NC_045797.1, read on the forward strand.
TGTGTTCATGTACCTAGTATCAGAGCTTCAAAATACATGAAACAAAAACAATAAAAAAGAGAAATAAATAAATCCATAAGTACAGATGAGTATTTTCACACCTTCATCTTTATCACATAATTGATAGGATAACTAGACAAAAACTCAAGTAATAGAAGATATGAACACTTGATAGTGTGTTAGATCACCTTGGCCTAATTGACATCTATATACCACAATATCCCAAAAAGCAGAATATAGATTCTTTTCAAAAGCACATGGAGCATTGACCAAGATAGATCACATTCTGACCATAAAACAAGTCTCAATAAGTTCCACAATGTTGGAGTAATACACAGTGTGTCCCCTAACCATGAAATAAAAGTAAGATATCTAGAAAAGCCCCACATATTTAAAAAATAAACAATACCTTTCAAAAAGGAAATCAAGAATGAGATTAGAGAATATTTCAAACTAGATAATAAGTACCTAATATATCAAAATTTGTGAGAGCATGTATAGCAGCACTTGTAGAAATGTTTATATTTTCTCTAGTACCTTCAAAATAGTTGTTTCTAAATATTTTCCCCAGAGCTTATAATTTTTATGTAGGGGAAGATAAATTCAATATGAGCTACTCTGCTATTATTACAAGTAGAATTATTACTTTTTCTTTTAATAAACTGAGTATTTGTGGTTAAAAATGGAACTTTCCATACTTTTACATTTTTGAAGAAGTTGATAATTAGTTATATTTCTTATCTCCTAACTTTACATGTATAATGTATGATAGTGAGTAGTACAATAAACACCGCCAGCATAACCAGTGAACCAAACTATTGTATTCTTCTCTATCAGTGAGGCTAGAATGTCCTAGAGGGCTCATATACGCTACTGCTATTGATTCAGCAAATTCTTCTATTCCAAAGGGCAGTGAATCTTCAGAACTACACTTTCAGCTGGTTTTATTTTCATGAAGCTTTCTTTTTACTATCAGATGATTTAGCCACAATAGATATGTGACTGAGTCTTTGGAATCTAAATACATTGCAAGTTTCCTTTAAAAGATCCCAATTGTCCTTTAAAAGATCCCATTTGTCCAGTTGTTTACCCCTTTTCATTAACCTCTTCTTGGTTTCCTTTATTTAATAAGATATACTAGTGAATTTTTATTTATATCATGACTCTGAAAACTGATTGATTAACAAGATGGATCAAATCTTCCAGAGGCTCTGGAGGAAGAACTGCTGTGTTAATAACTTGTGGTAAATGGCTTCATATGCTGGACATGGTTGTTTCTGACACTTTCCTGCATTGGTTTCTTTTATTTTATTATTTAGCTCTGGAAACTTACAGACATTCTTGTTGCCTCATTTCATGAATTGTTGATATCTGGCCACGTGGACTAGAAAACTATCATCTATCACAAGAGTTTATTAGCTGCTTCCCTATATATCCTTCTGCCCCTGTACATCAAATTATTCTCTATCACATTGTAATGTAGAGCCACACCAGTACTTACTTGGATACTGTCTTATTTTGCCAGGGATCCATAACAAAATACCACAGACTTGGTGGCTTAAACAACAGAAATTTATTTTCTCACAGTTCCAGAAGCCACAAATCCAAGATCAAGGTGTTGGCAGGTTTGGTTTCTTCTGAGGCCTTACTCCTTGGCTCACAGATGGTCACTTTCTTGCTGTGTCTTTACATGACATTTGTCTTGCACATGTATCCCTAGTGTCTTTTGGTGTCCAAATTTCCTCTTCTTATAAAGACACCAGTCAGACTGGATTAGGGTCCACCCTAAGGGTCTCATCTTAACTTGATCTCCTTTAAACTTGATAACTTGATCTCCAAATATAGTCTCATTCTGAGATACTGGGTCTTAAGTCTTCAACATATGAATTTGGGGGTGGGACACAATTCAGCCCATAACGGATACCATCTAACCCAACCAAAATATCAAGTCCCTCTTTTTTAGCTACTCAGAGTAAACTTGTGTCAAGTCAAGAATGAGGAAACTTGTGTGGGGAGGGGGCACAGCCAGAAAGCAGAAAATAGCAGCTGACCTTAATTATGATTGCATATAAGAATCACATTTATCTTGTATTTACTTTTTTGTTTAGTAGAAGAAGAGGATAGATGTCCAGGTCTCCATTGTTCAGAAGGCTAAGAGCTAGTGTGTTCTTTTTGATCCTATGTCTTTATCATCTTTTTTTTGTGGCCCAGAATTTGAGTCCCATTCTTACATTTGTGGAATTCCTCACCATGTAAATCTTAGAAAAAGGCAGAGCCTGGCTTTAATAACAGATGTTGAAGATGCCAGATGCTCATTTATTTATTTTCTTTGCCTCAAAGGCATGAGCACTTGACCTAGAAAGTATTACCTCTAATCTTGGAACTGAGAGACAGTAACACAATGGGAGAAGGCATCATGGGGAGCATATTTTGATGCAGGTGATGGTAGCATCAGTGGCAGCAACAAGGAGTTTCCAGGGGCAGCAGTGGCAGCTTCCAGTATCAAGAATCAACATATGGCAGGTTTGCAAGCTGAGTCCAGGGTTTCACAGCAGTAAGTACGCACACTGCATTGGTTTAGTGGCATAATTTTGCCATTGTTCTTCAATGCTGCATACCTCCCCAGTCCCACCTATTCTCCACGCCAGGCTCAGTCACCTTTCTGGCAGTTCTTTCAATACGTATCCTTGTCTTCTTAAGTCAGCCAGAGTAAGTTTCTGTAGCTTAAAAATAAGACCTTGCCTGATTAAAGCTTAGTTTTAAGTGAGCCTATACTTCTCCATAGGAGTGTGTTTGTGTGTGTGTGTGTGTGTGTGTGTGTTTGTGTGTGTGTGTGTGTGTGTAGGTAGGTAGGTAGTTAGAGAGAAGAAAGAGGACATTCTAAGGTTCCTGAATTGAGTCTTTAAAACATTTAGTATACAATGAATTATCTTCAAGCCCAAGCTTTTCCATTTCCTTTTGTAGCTCAAACCTGACCCAGCTTCTGTCCAACAGGACCCTTAAAATCAGCTATTCATACTAGGGTACATGTACTTCTCAAAATATACAAAAATGTTCCCAAGGGATATGTGAGAATAGATAGCTTGAAGATAATTCATTATCTACACCCTGTGTGTATATATATACACACACATACATTTTTATGTGTGTGTTTGTATATTACACACATATATAAAATACACAATATATAAATATATCATACAGGAAAATTTCACAAAAGTGAGGTATTTTAACCAAAATGGTTATCACTGTTACCTCTTTCCACTCGCTCTCTCCTCCATTGCAATTCTTTTTGTGTCAAGTGACTTTGGAGTGGCCCCAGGTGTTTTTGTGATTCACTTATGAGATAGTTGAATAAATCATAGACATACACTTGGTTTAGGTTTAACAGGATGTATTTATGTGGTTTGCAGTCACTACCTTATGTTACAAAGTTATTACTAGTCAGCATGTTTTAGTTTCCATAGACCGTTTCTAGGAATACCATACACTGGGTCAACTCATCTGGCATGGTGACAGAGAGGCACAAAGCCAGAGGTCATTCTATGATATCAAGGCATCCTACAGTGTCTGGCAACAAAAGCATGTGGTTATTGGAGCAGAAAAAAGGTTTAAAATTTATGAACCCAGGAGCTTACCTTCTCTGGAGAACTCTTCCAGTCATTAGATAGGTGAAACTCTAAGGGGAATATCCACCCAGTATTCTTCATCCATGCCCTGTCAAAACAGAAATTCTCTTCTGTCAAGAACACACTTGTAATGCAACATAGGCAATTATAATGCACCACAGTTTTTTTTTTTCCTTTTGATAGCACATGCAAAATAGAATTTGTCAGAACTCCTGAGTTTGTAGGTCACAAACCTGTAACAGCACTAAAAATAGTAAATAGTTCTGCAGGAGGTAATATATGAAAGCAACTTGAGACTTCTTCCCAAAATTTGCTAATTAATCTAAAAATTTTAGATTGTTAATGAGTTGTGAGGTTAAAAGAAATTCTTCGATACTATCAAAATTTTTTTGATTAACCATTCTAGAGAGAAACCGGAGTTACTTTTCAATTCTAAAAAGTAATACTACACAATTGTTATTATATGAAAAGGAGATCAAAAAGTTATGAGGCAAAATTGTAGGGAAAAAGTAAAATGTGTCAGGCAGTTCAGAAATAAAAATATTCTGATGATTTTGGGGGATTTTATAATATCTGGTATTTCTCAGCTTTCATTCTAAAATTGTATTGAAGAATAAAGTACTCATATAAATGTAGTCATAGAAAGTGTTATCAGTTTTGAAATAGTATTCATCTATAAAATAATAACCCAAATAAAGATAATCAATATTTTCATTTTGCCCCAAATTTTCTTCATGGTCCTTTGTAATCCATTGTTTCCTCTACTCCCATTGTTAGGCAACCACTAATGTACTTTCTAACACTAAAGATTAGTTTGAATTTTCTAGAATTTTATGTAAATGTAATCATAGAATGTGTACTTTTTTTTGCCTACCTTCTTTTCACCTATCATAACGCTTTTGAGTATGTATGTTGTTGCATGAATCAATTGTTGGTTTTTTATTGTTGCTGAGTAGTATTCCGTTTTTTGAGTACAGCATGTGTTTTCTGTTTATTGATTCTATTGCTGATGAACATTTGGGTTGTCTCAGTTTTTGGCCATTACAAATAAATCTTCTATGAACTTTGTATCAATATATAATAAGTCTTTGGGTGGACATATGTTTTTACTTCTATTTAAATACTTAGGAGTAGAATGGCTGGATCATATGGGGGAATATATGTTTGACTTTTAAGAAACTGTCAAATTTTTCCAGTTCCATTTTACATTACTACCAGCAGTGTATGAATATTAGTCACTCTACATCTCCAGCAACACTTGATATGACTAATCTTCTTAAAATTTTAGCCAGTTTAATCACTGTGTAGTAGTATCTCATCATGGTTTCATTTGAATTTAAGAATATGACTAATGAAATTGAGCATGATTTCCTTTCCTTTTTGGCTATTTATATATCTTCTCATGTGAAGTGCCTGGTAGGATCTTTCGCTCATTTTTTAACATTGAGTTATTCTTATTCTAATTATTAAGTTATTGTATTTCTTTACATATTCTGCATGCAAGTTCATTTGATAAATGAATCGCAATTATTTTCTCCCAGTCTGTGGGACACTTGCGATGTGCTATAATGGGAGTGTTCCTCCTCTAGGAACTAGGACCTCTAACTCTAGAGAGCCCACAGTTGCTCCTAATTTGAGAAAGAGGTGCTACTGGAACAGGAGTGGATACATAGGAATCTGAGCTACTTGCTTATATAACTTGCTTTTTACCTTTGTCTTGCTCATGTTTGGTCCCAATGTGCCACTTTCATCTTATAATGGATTTTTCCTGAACGTGACTAGCCTTATGGATTCGTGGTTCTGACAGAACCCAACTTATGATGGATAGCTGTGGCTGCATGATCTCCTGGTGCACCAGGGTCAGACATTTCATCTCTACCAGTAGGATAATTTTCCTCTGCAGATGGCACAGAGTCTATGTTGTGATTCTCCCATTGGGGTTTGCCATAAACTCACTGTGGCCTCATTTTCCACCATTAATACTATAAATTTTTTTTGATATCTTACTATAGTTTAATTTTCATTTCTTTTATTAGGTACAAGGTTGAGAATATTTGCACATGGATACTATAAATAGTATAATATCTTCTGTATCTTCTGGCCCAAGCACTCAGGCTATTGTATCACAGCTTGGTCCTTCTGCAGAGAGCTTTCTTTTTCTGAGTTCCAATCAAAGATGACAGCTTGGACAATATTCCTCCATGAAGAATATGCTGCCTTCATAACAGAAGAGGCTTATCAGACATTACATGTCCATTTTTGTTTGTTTGTTTTGGCCATGCCACGTGGCTTGTGGGATTTTAGTTCCCCATCCAGGGATTGAACCTGGGCCCCAGCAGTGAAAGCTCTGAGTCCTAACCACTGGACCTCCAGGGAATTCCAACATGTCCTTCTTTGTGGTGGGATATAAACGATGCAATAATTCATTCTTCACTTTGGATAGGATATCCCAGGGTGCTCATAACCATTGGTCCTTAAAAATGTTACTGACATGACGGGCCAATGAAACTTCATAAGCTTTATCTCCCACCCTCTGAAGGGTATTTGTCTTACCAACACCTCCAAAATGGTAACCATCTCATGCTTATTCCATTTGATTAATCAATATAGTGAATCATTGTGTTGTTCTGTGGGATGTCCAGAGAGTCCAAGCTTCTTTAGCATAATATAGTATGAAGGAGAATGAGAAAATGGTAGCCCTGGGGGAAAAATGTGAATGTATATTATTGTCCATTCCATGTGAATACAAACTATTTATGATTCTCTTTTCTGATAGGGAAGGAAATATTATTCCTTAAGTTAGAGACAGCATACCACACACCTGAGGCTGTGTTACTATGCTCAATCAAAGATAGCATATCTGGCATGGGGGCTACAGTTGGGGCCACTACTTCATTGAGCTTGTGATCCCAGTTGAGTCTACTGTGTTCTCCAGGCTCCATCTAGTTTCTAACAAAAGGTAGATTGGTTGGTAAATTAAACAGCACTAGGATGAGTGTCACCACACCTGCATACTTTAGAGCTATGTGAGTGGCATTAGTTTCTGCCATCCCCAAGGATAACTTAATGTCCTTATTTTATTTTATTGGCTTAGGAGAAAAAGACAGGAGGGAAGATCTTTTCACTTGGACTTTGCTACTGTGTTAGCTTTTACTCCACAGACCAAGGACCTTATGTGGGCCTATGCTAACTACTAATTAGGTCTATTACCACTATATATTCAGAGAATGGAGAAATAACATTGGCTAGTGTTAACACACTTATCAAATTAATACTTGTTAAGTGGAACACAGGGTGCTAGATTGTGAACTGCAGTTCAGAAACAGACCACAAGAGGAAGTGAAATAGAGAAGTTTATTACTGGAGGAAGGTCCTGGAGGAAGTACATGGCATGCTTTGAGGGGCCACATAGGGAGGTCAAGACAGAGTGCAGACAGAGAGAAAGATAGGACTTGGGGCACATGTCTGTATCAGAGTCTGTGGGTGGAGTGCTTTGGGGTTCCTGGGCTAAGGCCAGATTGGTAAATTCAAACCAAAAGAAAAAGGTTTTGATAAGCCCCACGGGGATCTTATCAAAGGGGAACATAAAGGGAATGCACTTGTGAGGCAGGGGAGATGGTTGATCTCCTTTCTGGCTTCCTTTCTATTTTGTTCCTAGGGTTCCAGGTCCTATTAACCATCTCTATAATGCTCTGTGGGCCAGGGCTCCCTAATGCCATTCATTACAATAATTGTGCCCACTTGGCTCCTGCAGGTTAAGCACTGCATTCATACCCCTGTTGTTTCAGGGTACTGTCATACCCACCGCTATCTGTGAACTGATTACAGCTAAGACTATCTCTGAAGGAACCTATAGCCAAAGGCTGTCCATGGATCAGCACTTCCAGCGGCTGGACCAACAAGCCCTTCAGAACTGAAAGGGTTTTGGGTGAAGAGTCCCAGTGTCCACTGTACAGAAAACGTTCTAGTCAAATCATCTTTATCCTTTCTCTGGGACCATGCCCCTCTGTCTGAATGTTTTCCCTTATAATCATTGTATGGACGTAGGTACTTACATTTTTTTTATTAATTTTTATTGGAGTATAGTTGCTTTACAACATTGTGTTCGTTTCTGATATACAGCAAAGTGAATCAGCTATACGTATACATACATCCCCTCTTTTTTGGATTTCCTTCCCATTTAGGTCACCAAAGAGCACTGAGTATAGTTCCCTGTGCTATACAGTAGGTTCTAATTAGTTATCTATTTTATACATAGTAGTGTATATATGTCAATCCCAATCTCCCAATTCATCTGGCCATCCCTTCCCCCCTTGGTATACATACGTTTATTCTCTACATCTGTGTCTCTATTTCTGCTTTGCAAATAAGTTCATCTGTACCATTTTTCTAGATTCCACATATAAGCAATATTATACGATATTTGTTTTTCTCTTTCCAACTTACTTCACTCTGTATGACAGACTGTAGGTCCATCCACGTCTCTGCAAATGGCACAATTTCATTCCTTTTTATGGCTGAGTAATATTCCATTGTATATATGTACCACATCTTTATCCATTCATCTGTCATTGGACATTTAGATTGTTTCCATGTCCTGGCTATTGAATATAGTGCTGCAATGAATATTGGGGGTGCATGTATCTTTTGGATTATGGTTTTCTCCAGGTGTATGTCCAGGAGTGGGATTGCTGGGTCATATGGTAGTTCTATTTTTAGTTTTTTAAGGAAGCTCCATACTGTTCTCCACAGTGGCTGTACAAATTTACATTCTCACCAAGAGTGTAGGAGGTTTCCATTTTCTCCACACCGTCTCCAGCATTTATTGTTTGTAGACTTTTTGACGATGGCTGAGTAGGTACTTTAATAACAGAAGTTTTGTACAATAGGAAAACTAACAGGTCAGAAGAATGGTGTGTTGCCCTGTCAGTCTGTATCTCTTGGAGCACTGAGCAGCCACGTAAACAGGTTTCCCTCTGGAGGGGGCCTATGGAGGGACCCTGAAAATACACATAGAAGGAAAATTGCCTGGCTGAGCTCAACCTTTCCGCTCTCTCTGACGAAGTACCAAATAAAAAGTGAAGTCATGTTGACCCTTCCAAACCAACCCAGCTGCCAACTGAATGCCATCATGTGACCCTGGTCAGTGACACGTGGAGCAGAAGAATCAGCCATCTGAGAACTGCTCAAACTCCAGACCCACAAATTCATAAGATGAAACAACATGACTGTTGTTACAAAGCCATTGTATTTTGAGGGTAGTTTGTTATATAGCAATAGATACTTAGCTTGTGGACCATTTGTGTGTCAGCCACAGAACTCACTGAGATTCTTTGCATTATAAATAGCTGCTAAGTATTTGATTATTATTTATTTCAGCTAGAAATTATTAAGGATAGACTATGTGCCAGGTACAATATTTTGCATATATTGTCTCATTCAATCCTGACAACGTGAGTTACAAATGGTGCCAATCAATTATCAATTGTCTCTCAGCAATAAATACACTTTCTATACTCTGTTCTGTGATGCTTGGAATCAGCCACATTTTCAGACTCATCTTCCAGGGAAATTCTGGTTAGGTTTTGCCATTAGAAGGTACCAGAGGAAGACTGAAAGGTGGGAGGAGGAAGGGATGTCTTTGCTTTGCTGCTCCTATCAGCATCGGCTTAGCATCAGCGCTTGTTCCCAGTCTCCAGCATTGGAATTTCAGCACTCCCACAGTCAGCCTTAGCATCCTCTCTCAGAAGTCCTGGAGGCAGCAGTCACCCTGTGCCACCTCCTCAGTGCTCTGAGCACCAGCTCTGTCTGGATCCTCCTTCAAGTTTCTGAGGAATGTTTTCCAAATTTGCTTCAGGCCACTCAATAACAAAATAGATGATGCCTTACAGATCAAGTTGAAGCACCTTTTTCTTCTCTTCCCAATAGGATCTCCTGCTCTTCAGAGAAAGTTTTTCTATATGGTGAGTAGTTATCCTTTATTTGATAGCTGCCCTTTACATTTATTTTTTAAATATTTTATCAAAAATTATCTACTAAAAAAAATTATCTACTTATATAAGATTTCATGAAAAATACATAGTATAGTATTTTGTGTTTTTAATTTACTTAAATAGCCCTTGTATCCATAATTTTCCTCAACATCATTTTTTAAACTATCATTGTTTATATATACATATTTAACTCATTTCTTTTATCTGTCATATGGAATTCTGTTATATGACTATACTGCTATTTATCCATTATGTTATTGCTATTTTTAGGTGGGTTTTACTCTCCAAATTCCTTCAGTAACTTGATTGAAGAAAAATAATTCACTTTTTTAAGACCAAAGTGGGCTTTAATTGGAAAATGTATTTTGTTCTTTTCTTTTGCTATGCAATCACTTTCTAGAAATGTTAAGAAACTGTCATAACCAAAAACTTACAAAATGTTAAGCTTCCACTAAAGCAAAACATATGTTCCCCCAAAGAAGATCCATCTAAATAATGCCTTGAGATCTTTGTGGCATCTTAAAGTTATTAGCTCAGTTATAGCAAGGAAAGTGTTAAAATAAAAAAAGGAAAACTTCATCCCTGAAACAGACATGATCAAATGATTGCTTACAGTGTCTTTCCTAGGTTTAACAACATTTTACTTACCCACTAAAAGACAACTATTTAACAAAATCTTACCTCTACCAACTGCAAGGTACCTTCTGATACCCAATACTGCTCCTCTTTCCAGAGGGACTAATTACAAAATGGTTGTGTTTGATGGAAACTCACAAATAGCTTTCAACTTTGGTTAATTCCTATAAATTGGAGGTGGTAAATTTAAAAATCTAGTCAGAGCAAGTACACTTCCTTTCAGGTAGCTACTGATCTCAGTTTTCCTAGGACAATCCTGATTTCCCTGGACTTGGATTTTATAACAGTGACAAGACAAAAATAACCTAAACTGAAATAAAGGATGAAAATCTTGATTTACCACAAATTTAGTCCCAGTATGGCAACATGCTGGCATATGTGCCTTTTGTTCTCTCTGCCATGGTGAAGCCCTACTTAACAGTTGACTACAGCACTATTCTCATAGATCGCAAATAAGGATTTGCATTATATTGTCTCATTCAATCCTGACAACATGAGTTACAAACAGTGCCAATCTAAATAAAGAACTATACGTTTTTTATTTTAGCAAATTGATGATAAAATTAATCATTCAAACTAGGACATTTTGAGATTGAAAGAGAGTACCATTAATAACTGCACCAAGAAAATGCAAATGAAACATACATCTCAAACACATGGATATAGCTTAAAAATATTGAACATTACCTCTCTGTGATAGAACAAGTTTACATTGTGTGTTAATTTATTTCAGCTACTCCTCACAACGCTATAATATATTATTAACATTATTTCCATTTTACAGATAAGCACATTGAAGATTGGAGATGTTAGATAATTTGCTTAAAATCACACAGCTAGGAAATAGTGGGTCTGTGATGTAAATTCAACATTTCTCATTCTGGAGCCTACGTTTTAACTGCCACATTCTACTGTTGCTCAAGCTCTGAACCATATCTCATGACTGGTTAAATTGCCAGTCACCTCCAGAATGATTTCAGTGATTTTTACATGGCAACCACTCAGAAGCCTTTTTCCCTCCAGTTTAAAATGATGCCACCCTCCATGCAGCTTTGTAAGAATTACCGCAATTTCTTGAGTGAGGCAAATACAACAGCAACAAATGGAAAAAAGAGAGAACGTCCACCTCTCCTCCAAAATGGCTCAATTTAAAAGTATATATTCACTCATTTACAATCCTCATTATTCATGGATTCCATATTTTCAAATTTGCCTATTTGCTAAAATTTACTTACAGTTCCAAAATCTATAGTTGGGGCATTTTTTGTGGTTATTTGTGGATATGCACAGATTGGTGAAAAATTTGTTGCCTGATGTAAAATTTTCCAGCTGAGGTCCAGTAAGGCAATGGCCTGCCTTCTTGTCTCAGCTCTCATACTGTAAACAAGTGCAGAATAGTATGTGGTAAGGCAAGGCTCTGAGTCAATGATAGTACCATGGGGATTAGAGGTGTATTTAACCAATGTGATAGCAAAACACTATATATAAGGCATTAAAACAAGGGCTTACATTTTACTTTGGTCTTTGTTTACTGTATTTACTGCTCTATATCTTTTCAGCCCTTGATTTCTATCTTTTTCCTGTCATGAAGGTAGGTGGAATTCATAGCCATTTTGCAAGTTGCTCAGAACAACAAGAATTTATCAAAATGAAAACTTGACAAATAGTCCGAGAGCTTCCCTCAAACCATGAAACATCCAAACCTGCGGGGGTTAAAAACTAAACTCTTGATCTAAACACATGTAGGTCTTTCTGTGCTCTTCAAGCAATACATTGCTAGGCAGCCCTAGGCATGGATGTTACCAGGCCTGAAAACACTCACACGCACACATGGAGCTATCAGCCATCCTAAATACTTTCCAGTTTATAGGTCAATCCCTTCTGTCTCTCTAGATCATTAAGGCAAGTCTAACACTTGGAACTCACTCCAAATTACAAAATCCACCTACCATAAGAACAGAGCAGGTGCCAGGATCCAAAATAAGTATAAATTCCCAAATATCACCCCAAAGAATTTCTCGTTTCTATTTTCATCAAAAAAGCTGGTATATACCACTGCTGCCATTGGAGAGGACAATTAAGAGTTTGCTAAATGAGGAAAAAATACCCCTACATATGCATAATTTAAAACCCTGGAATTAAGAGCATCATTATCCAATTTTTTGGAAAGAAGGATTGCTCAAGCTAGACGATATTATTCACAGAGGTAGCAGGAGAGGCTTCTGCTGTCTTCTTCCACAGCATGGCTTGCTTCCTGCCTAAGAGCAATATATTACTTTGACCATTTACTTTGCATATATTACTGAGTTATTTTCTGAACCACAATTCAGATGTAAATCAAAACACTTGCACACTGGGTTTGAACTTAAGACAGGAAGCCTTATATGTGTTTCTCCTTTTTCCTATCCCTCACATTTAGCTGAATATTTTAAAGGTATGTTCCTCCCTGGGAAGTGAAGCAAAATATGGAGACTGGTTTTCCTTTAAAGGCACTTTGAATAAGATAGTTAATAGGTCTGAGAGTGGACAAGAGGTGTGTGATGTAGGAATTTTTTTCCTTTTCCCACAGATTATAAGGAGTGACAATTATGGAAAAATCCAAATATTTTCACAACTATAGTCTCACCTATAGTAGCTACAATACTCTTATTTTTTGTAGCTTAAGTATTATAGATCAAAAAGATTGTGGCATTCTTCAAAAATCATAATAATATCATTCCTTTTGCTCGTGATCATTACACAAGGAATGTAATTTAGTTATGAGCCATTGGGCGAAGTCTTCTGGGTGGTCTGAGAAATTTTATTTACTCTTAAAAGGGATCCAAAGAAAAGATGGCCCCTCTTCCAGCTTTTCACGTAGCTGTGTGAGGATGAAAGCCTTGGAATTGTGCACACATTTTATGACTAGGAGGGGACACTCTTAAGACAGAAAGCAACTATGAGAGGATGGCAAAGTAGAAAAATCAGGAGAATCTGAACTCTTGATTGTGCTGCTGGACTCTCTTTTTGAATGTATTATATTGATTAATAAATTTTCATTTTGGTTCAAGACATTTTTAGTAAGAGCCTCTAATAATTTTAGGATAGAACACCCTAAATAATATGTAGGTTAAGTAACATATACCCACATCGTATGTAATTTAGTGAACTCAAGATTCAAAGCCAGATTTTTCTGACTGTAAACCCTTTACCTACTTTCATAATATAATTACTTCTGATCCCATCTTGGTGAGAAATAGCTGATTACTGAGAAAAGGCAAAACACACTGATATTAATTTTCTTACCAACATGAAAGAATTCTGTTTAATTTTTTTTTTAAGTTAGATGTGTCTATTTATGTGGTTACTATATAGGATATATTTATTTTGCTCAATATTCATTATAGGTAATGATGCCACTAAAATCATAATAATTAATTATAAAAGGTCTTAAAGATTTTCATTTAGCATTCACTTTCAATTTCAAACTCTAGGTCCTCAGTGCTTTTTTATAACTGTTTCCAGTTCTCAATTACAAGTTGTCTTAAGTTCTCTCTGCCTTAAGTACAAAGTTATCAGCGCCAATATCACCGTTATCATTTTCCTATATCGTCTCATACTATCCCTTTCCAGATGAGTCCAGTAAAAAATGAAAATTCTTTTGGGAAATTTCCTTTGGCATTTAACTTCCTTTCATATATGACCCAATTCATATCCAACAATATCTCCTCCTTCAAATTCTATCTCCAGTCTCCTTTCTTCTTCAAGACATTGTTGGAATGATATCCCACCCCTAAGCAGCTCTCCATGCTTGGTTGTTGCATAGTGCTCTGTCACAAATCACCTTCTCCTCACACGCTTTCCTGACCCTTCCAGTCTAGCAGGCACCATTCCTTATCATTCTGAGTGTAACTCTACACGTCGGAGGATTTTGTGTACCCCATAGTCTAAGACAAGCAAATGCTATTTAACATGCTTCTCATTACCTCTTATACTTTGTTAATATTTATTATATACTTGATGGTATGTGCATATCTGTGTGTATATATATATGTTTTTATATGCATGTGTGTATATATATATATATATTCCAGAAATCAAACAAAATCCATTATAAATACTGTACAGTACTTATACAGTATATGGTATGCCAGTAACTATTGTTCTAAGAGCTTTAATTAAATACATTAGTATTTAATCCTCACAATAACCTGTATAGGATTAGGTAATTTTACTAACCCCATTTTTATAAAGAAAATTCTAAATTACCGAAAATCACACAACAAGGAATTGGTGGAGTTGGAAGGCAGGCGATCTGACTTCAGAATCCATGAAGCTACTATACTGTGCTTCCTTCCTGTGAACATTCATCAGCCACCCATATGGCTCACACTGCACTCATCTCAGATAGTTCATATTGCTTCCCTCACTTAGAATCTGCATCTTTTAGAAAGGAATATACATCTAATAATTACTGAGCATTGTAGAAGACATGACTAGTTGCCATCAAAATGTATATTCCCTCTTCCTGAATGTGTGTCTATTCCTGGGAGGGAGTTATCTAGCAGGGATTGTATTTCTTGGGTCCTCCCTACATCTAGGTGAAGCCATGTTACTAGTTCTCATCAGTGGGCTGTGAGCAAAATTGATTTGTATCACTTTGGGGGCAAAATTTTAAAGAAATTAATGGTGTTCTTTGTCCCATGTTTTCTCTTCTACCAGCCAGATGTGGAAGAGTATAAGGCTCATTATATGGTCAAGCTAAATGATAAATGGATGATGGTATTTTAATGGGTCCTTCATAGAGGGAAGTCATGAGCCACTGGGAATATTCACATCTGATTATTAAGTAAGCACCAAATAGTCATCTACGAAGTTTGAGTCTTCATTCAATTTTAAAGTCTGTTACAACAGCTGGCTTGTCTGTAACTAACGCAGGCATGTAATAGAGGCCAGAAATGACACGCGCATTTTCTCAGATGATTCATACCATATTCTTTGAGGCAAGTACTTTTATTTCTGTAAAAACTATGGTTCATTGAGATTGATCAACTTGTTGAAGGTTATACAATTCCAGAATGTCTGACTCTGACAGCTATACAATGTTACTACAATATGGTGTCTATCACATGCATCTTGTTTTTGAGCTTAAGCCCTACAGATCACAGTATTTTCTTTGCTGAAATATATTCACACTACTTTGAACAAGAGAACCTCTTAACAGACATCTATCCCCTCACTTCTTCCTGGCTAACAGAAGCATGATTGTATTGGTGCAGCCCCAGGTGATAGATTACACTTGACCTAAGCAAGTTAGGACAAAAGATTCCTCAGTTCCCACACTCTCTTGCTGTGCAAGTAGCAAAGATCATCTGGAGAGGTTTTGAGAAAGATTTCTTCCCTTGTGAAGGGAACAGAAGCAGATGATCCCCCTTTTTCTGCTTAAATATGGATAGGATGATGGGAGCTTCCCCACTCATTTTGTAACCATGAAAGAATAGCCAAAACCATTGCAGAGAGGTGTAAATCAACTTTATGTAATAACTCACCTCTCAAAAACATCTTCTATGACAAAAAAATCTGTATATGTGGATGCATTAGTGTGTTAGCTTTTCTGTTTAGAGCTGAAAATGATTCTAACTAAGGAAACTATCATTCCGAAATTATTTTTTTCAGTATAATCTTTATCAAAATATACCAACATCCCATAAGGATATATTATAGTTTTTATGACACTCTAAATGACTATCAATACTGAAAAAATTTTAACTTACCCTATTTATATTTACCATAAAGCCATTATTTTTCTTTAGCGTATCTTCATGGCAGGAGTTTGGTTTGTTAAATATAAGGAGTTTAACTTGTTAAATATGCATTTATTTTATTTGTGGCTTTTTGTGCAATGAGAGATTAGGGAAAAGTAGAAGAAGAGAGAATTTTACAAGGTAGGAAACACCAAATACTTTAACATTTGATATTTGAAATAGTGAATCAGACAAGTTACAGAATTCAAAAGGAGCAATGGAGAAACGTTTCCTATTTATTAGCTTTTTTCTAAGTTTGGCTGCTTTATCTGTAGATGGTACTAATGATAGTACACAGCTCATTGATTGAGTTTCCAATCCCATGCGCAATGTTATGAATATTGACAGCCCTCAATAAATAAGAACTGTTGTTTTCATTATTATTATAATCATCTAATAATAATAATGGTTCTGAAATGTCAAAATATCTTTGGTAAAGACACTGCTGTGAATCACTGAAGTGACTTAGGAGGATAACTATGTCCTCTAATTTACTTCTTGTGAAAGATATACAGTAACTTTAAAATTAGCTATGGGATGCATTCATTTACTTGGCTGTCTTTCAACTTCAAAACTGCCTTAAATTTAAAACTACATCTTAACTTCAATAAATGAGACAAAAACAATGTGCAACTTATGGCACTGAGCCAGTCATGTGAATGTTAAGCAACTTTCCTTCTACTCTCTCCCCAAAGTTATTTTGAAATATGTAGCAACAATGCTGTTAGAAATTCCAGTGTAAGTAAGTTGGCAACTTTCAAAAGAAATTAGAGTCTAAAGAGAATATTTATCCTTTGTATAAACTACTTTTAATTCCATGCTTTATCCTGCTAGGTTAAGGGTTATTCTAACCTCTACAGAGTACGAGAAAATTTAGATGCCCCTAGTCTTTTTTTCAAATTACTCTTCCTTGCTTTTAAAATAATAGAATAAAATTGATCCTTTAAATGCATAAGACATTAGGTTAGAACTTGATAATATACTTTGAACTATTGGAAATAGACTCTGTCAAGTCATTTGATCTTTGCCTCTTTTGTAGTTTATTTTAATTTCAAGAAGTATTTTGAATGCCCTGTCTGCCAAATCAGGTAATTATTGAACTTGAAAATTTTTGTGGGACAACTTTCCACTGTTTAGATATTAGGTTACTAAATGTAATCTAGGAATAAGTTTATATCTAACACTGATTCAAAATTGTGTGTATAGTGTAGTGTGCTGGGCATTAAGAAATCCAGCTTGAATACCAGATGCTGTCACTAAACTCACTGTGTGACATGTGGGAACCCCTCTTCTCGTCATCTTAATTTCCTCACATATAAAGGCAAAAGAATTGGACTAGAACTCTATGGTTCCAGCATCTTTCAGCTATGAAATTCTTTGTTGCAATGCTCATTATGGTCAGGGCTCTCACGTAATAATATAGGTCATGTGAAAAATTTTTACAATCCTTAAGAAAAAATAAAATGTCCCCATAAAAAAATTAACAAAGGCTATGAATATGCAATTATCAAAAAAGAAGCACGTGAAAAATACTCAGCCTCATTAGTAATCAGAGAAAGCAAATAAATAACAATAAAATAGGTTCTTACCCATCAGACTGTAAACAATTTAAATTTTGATAATATTAAGTTTTAGTGATACTAAAGGGACAGACATCTCTCACACATTGCTGAGAGGACATATTAGCTTAGCTACTTTGGAGGAGAATTTGGAAATAGCTTTCTAAAATTAAACTGCACATAGTACACCCCCTAGAAATTCCATTTAACTGTATTTTTACCAGAAAAAAACACTTTCCAACTCATAAGGAAACTTATTCAAGAGCACTTCTGAAGCATATGCAATCAAGATACATTTGTGGGAGAAAAACTGATGTTCATCAATAGAAAAATCATGTAATAAACTGTACTATGGAATACTATGTAGAAAAGAATGAAGTAAATTCACTGTGCTAATTTGTACAAATATGCAAGATCTGTTGTTCATTTAACATACAGAACAATATAAGTAGCATGGTAGTATGTGTACCTGTGTGTGTGTGTGTGTGTGTGTGTGTGTGTATAAATAAATTTCAAAGGATCTAGAATATTCAGGACCAAATTAATGTTTCCCTCTGGGGAAACAGGGAGAGGACTGATGTTCATGGTAAAAGAGCCTTCTCTCTAGTGTCTATACTTTTTGTAAGTATAATGTAATCATATATTAATCATGAAATTACACATTACTGGAAAAAGAGGATTTAATTCTTTTATATTACCATGAATTTCATCAAAAATTTTGTCAATATCAATTTTTTCAAAAATAAATTGACCACAGATTTATGGCTATACTTCTGGACTCAATTTATTCTACTGATCTATACATCTCTTTTTACACCAGTACGACGCTGTCTTGATTACCACATCTTTGTAATTCTGGTATACCTGCTATACAGCCTTTCAACTTTATTTTTATGTTACACATACATATTTTTCTAAAGCATTATGGTTAAATAGCTTTCCCCTTAATGTAAAGAAACAGCAAAGTCAACAAGGATGAACTAGTACTTTGTAGAACTACTTTCTCAGAAGACATAGGGAATATGCTGGTCTATGGGACTTTTAGTGGGTGTCATGTTTATGTCTCCTTGATTTCATGAACTGGTTAAACAGAAATTTCAAAAGACTGTCCAGCAATGTCAACCAATCTTGGTATCTCTTGTTAATTATTTGAATTTTTTCTCTCTCTCCCTCCCTCCCTCCCTCTTATTCTCCCTCTTCTCAGTAGCTGGTCTCTTGTGATTTTTTTCCTAAATTACTTATATAAAAATACTTCAATATGCCATTTAGTAAATATTCATTCATAAAATAATGACAATCATAAGTCACTTACATAAAACACTTTAAAATTTACAAAGCATTTTAAAATTTTATCTTATTTATCCTTATCATAGGCAGGCATCTGTTATTATAGTTATTTTATACATGACAAAACTGAGAATGATTGCATAAACAATTTGAATGACTTCATACAAGAAGTATGTGACAGAAAGAACTCAAAAATAAGTTCTTGATTCCAATTCTAATTATTTTTTTATTGTGGACTTACTAATGGTGTAATATACATGAAAGTAGTTGGCAAACTGTAAACGCCATAGAGATTTTTAGGTGGTTTTTATTGTTATTAACTTGATTATTGTTACATGGAAGAAAGTTAATCTGTAATACCAAACACATTCTTCTGTAGAAAACTGCATATGTAGAAAATTTTCCCTGAAGCAGGCTTTAGGAGATACCTACAATGAGACTGTTTTATTAGACAGGTAAAAGTGAGATAAAGGGAACAGGAGATAAAACCTTTAATTCATGGGTTATATATGAATTCATATATAATAGCCACATTCGAAACAATGGCCAGCTGGGCAAATTGTGACCTCAAGTTATTTGGATGGAGCCAATGTTTCAAACTATCACCCTACAGGATGCAAAATATATTTAACCTACAAACTCCTGAGAGAACAGGATACTTTATGCAATGGTACAAAAAACTACCAGCAAAACTAACATGTTTCCCTAAAGGCTTAAAAATACTTTTCATTTCTACCATATAAGGTCTATACAAAATCAGTCCCAATACTGCCTATCTCTCCAAACCCCTCTTTAAATATTCTCTTGCCAAGGATCCCCATGACCCAAAGAAAGTCAGTCTATCAGTTATTTAGTTACCTGTTGTGCTTTTATCAATTTATTGCCTCTCAGCTTCTAATCCATTTTTCATTGCCTGCTCTGTGATAACAGAGATGGGCCCTGTAAATATTTCTCCTTGGGCTCTGTAAATATTTCTCTATACACTTTTGATATTAACTGTATTTTTTCACGTGTAAGAAGGAAAGAATAAACCTATTTTGTGGGATTATTATGATAAAATGATATCATCTATGGAAAGTGATCATTATTGTACTGAACACATGTTAAGTTCCCCACAATTGTTAGTTCACATTCCTTCTCCATCTCATCCAACTCTTACCTACATATATCCAGGTAAAGTTCATCTTCCATATGAAAGTTTAAATTAAAATTGAATGCTCATGAAGGCCAGAGTAAGATTCTATTGTTCAGGATTAAAGCACACTGACTACCACACCAATATGCTCAATAATATGTACTGAATTAATTGATCAGTGACATCTTCCATACTATTCAGGATGTCAGTGATTTATTCTTTTCTGTTATGGTTTAATATTAAGTGTATTAGTCATTTTTCTTTCCCTTGAGGTCAGGTAATAAGAATTCTTTTGTATCCTTATAATACCAGGCACAACGTGAGGGAAAAGCAATTACTCAAAAATTGTATTCAAAAATTGCATATTGATTAAGTGTTAAATGATACTTCACAAATTCTAACATGTTTATTAGAAAAAATGTTGGATTTATTACAAAACTAAGCCTCTCTCTTTTCTGGACATGAGGTGTTACTTTTTACTCTGTAAAGGTTGAACTGCAGAACAATTTTCTTTTCTAAGTTATCTTACTGTACCTCCTCCTGAACTTCTGACTTTAACTGTCACTCACTGTCAGAAGAGCTGTCTCTAAGCTTGAACCAATCTTGAAGCTAAGGAGAAATGTGAGCTGAGTTGCACAGAGTAATGTGTCTCATTACCTCCAAAAGTAGTAAAAAAAAAAAAGAGCTTTCAATGGGCTCACCCTTCATGAGAAGGAGGATTCCCCCAAAAGAACAGTGTGTCTGAATGGCCAAGCCCATCCACCACTTCAGTTTTCAGATGGCTGACCATATGAATGTACATAGTCAGAAAGAAGAAAATGAGTTCTCTTCACGTTTGGAATAGAGCAGTGAAGAGCAAGGCATAACTCCATAGCAAAGCATAAATCTGAATTTCCCATAAGAGGGAAAAAGTAACAGAAAAAGGTTTCAAGGATGACATTAAGAGAAAGAAAAATTAGCAAAGAATTTGGGAAAATGCCATTTATAGAGTATACAGAGTACAATTACACATAGCCTCAATGACAGGGATTTTTAAGAATTGCCACTGAAAGCCTGAAATTGATAAACTATGTGTTAAATATGCCTTTTTTTTTTTTTTAGCCAAGCAAGGGAACACAAGGTAGAAATAAGTTTAGTCTTGAAGTGGAGATTAACGATAGCAAAGGAAATAAGGCACTGGGGCTAGAAGTCCTGGCTGAAATACACATGCCATAGTCCTTCTTTGTTCTCTTCCTTTTGGACATTACACAATTGATTCCCATTCCTTATTGAGATGCTGGTGCTAATCAACACCATTGTCATTCTATTTGAATTCTGTCTATAAAACCAGCCATAGTCGCCTACTGTATTATATAAACAAATCATGAGGCCACTTAACTTTTGGATTGAAAATTTCATAATTCCCCTTATTGTGTTGAAAATCCCACAAAAACTTGGCTACATCTAGCCTGCTTGAGCTAAACTAAACCATGGTGTTCAGCTTCTCAGAATAAGAGAAATTAGGAATTTCCTATCTTATTCCATTTTGAGTAAAATGAAGATACTGTGAACAGTTAGCCAGAAGCAGGGAGATTGATTACAGCCTTTTGTTGCTGAGAATGAAATTAGATTAGTCTCCATCTGAGAACTTGGACCGCCAACTGGGTAAGAGGTTGAAGGAAAGTCATAGAAGGCAGGATGATTAGTATGTTTGTACATCTTGAGAAGCTGTCTTACTCTTTACTTCACACCTCTTTTTATTGAGGAGTTGCCCCTTGCTGTGGATTTCCCTGTGTAAAGTGGAGATACTTTTGCTAATTTGCAATGTATCAAAAGAGAGCATTCAATTATCTAATGACAGATGAACTAGTGCAGAAAATTAAGACTCCATCACACTTTCTCTGCACATGGATGATCAATACTTTAATTCTCTCCTAATACTTGTTAGAGTAATCTGAAGCATGGAATGTCCTCATAGGACAATGTGGAGGAATGAAATGAGACTCTCATGGAGAAAAAAATAAGGATTTCCTAACTTCAGGAAAGCGCCAGAACCTGGATTAATACGTTATTCTAAACATCAAACTAAGTTAGTACTGAGTTCTTTAAAAAGTTTGCATTCAACTCCCAACAATCTATCTGCCTTCCTAATGCCTAGCCAAGTCTCCTTGAGGACCTGACATTGACATTAAATTCAACTGAGGACTTGATTTCCCTTGGCCTGCCATTCCTGTGACCCACTGCCGTGGACATGCTGTACCCCCATAGGATAATGTGTTGACTTTTATAGGCTACAAGTGCAGACTGTGACAAAGTTAGGAGCGAAAATAAGAAGTGGGGTGAAGAATACAGAAGTGTGGCAAAGGAAAAAGTGAATACAGAAAAGGAAAAGAAAGAAGAAAATTAAGAAGTTTGGTATAAAACTTCCAGCTACCAAAGGGCAAACTGGGGGGGAGGGATAAATTAGGAGTTTGGGATTAATATACACATTACTATATATAAAATAGATAACCAACAAAGACCTACTATATAGCACGGGGAACTATATCCAATATTTTGTAGCAAAAGGTAAAAGAATCTGAAAAAGAATATATATATTCACCTGAAACTAATGCATTGTAAATCAACTATACTTCAGTTAAAATAAAGAAGGTTGGTAAACAACAGCAAGAAAAAAACACTATAATTTGGATGAGAATAATTTAGATTGAACCACAGACTTTCTGCTCCTTACTTTTTAGGCAATTTTAGAAAATCATTTAATCTCAATTTCCTCATGTATTATATAGAGATAATAATATCTGTCTGACCTACTTTCTAGGATTCTGTAAGAATCGAATGTGACAAAGTGGTAAAAGTGGCCTATGCCTTATAAAGCACCATAAACATACATAGTCTAACTTTTAATCTTTATCACATTCAAACTCTCTATCCTGAGGCTGGATTCTAATTCCACAATCTATGTGGGTCCAAAATCATGCTAATGAATAAATACATACATAAATATACAAATGAATACATGAATGTAAAAATAAGGAGGAGGCAATTTTACCAAGATTTCCTGGGAGTATGCAGGACTACAGAGGGAGCTTGAGAAGAAGAGATAGCCCTAGAAGCTAAGTCATCATGAAGCCCTCCCTGGAAGGGACTCAAGAAATGAGTTTGAAGAATTCTGATTCACTTAGAAGGAGATACAAACTGAAAGACAGTGGTAGAACTTTTGAGTTTATTATATTTTTTAATTAAAGTATAGTTGATTTACAATGTTGTGTTAGTTTCTGTTGTACAGCAAAGTGATTCAGTTATATATATATGCACACACATGCATGGCAGATTTTTTTTTTTTTTTACTAAGTAATGTCTTTCATAAATTTTTATTTTCTACTGGAGTATAGTTGATTACAATGTTGTGTTAGTTTCTGTTGTACAGCAAGCGATTCAGTTATATATATATATATATACACACACACATAAGATTTTTTTTTTTTTTACTATGTAATGTCTTTTGTAAATTTTTATTTTCTATTGGAGTAGAGTTGATTAACAACGTTGTGTTAGTTTCAGGTGTACAGCAAAGTGATTCAGTTATACATACACCAGTATTTATTCTTTTCATTTTTTTCCCACTTAGGTTGTTACAGAATACTGAGCAGACTTCCCTGTGATGAACAGTAGGTCCTAGTTGGTTATCTATTTTAAATACAGCAGTGTATACATGTCAATCCCAAACTCCCAGTCTATCCCTCCCACCCAATCTTTTCACCTGGTAACCATAAGTTCGTTCTCTAAGTCTGTGTGTTCCTGTTTTGTAAATAAGTTCATTTGTATCTATTTTTTAGATTCTGCAAATAAGTGATATATTTGTCTTTCTCTGTCTGACTTACTCACTTAGTATGATAATCTCCAGGTCTGTCCATGTTGCTGCAAATGGCATTCTTTTTAATGGCTGTATATATGTATATGTATATACTGTATATATGTACCACATCTTCTTTATCTATTCATCTGTTGATGGACAATTAGGTTGCTTCGTTATCTTGGCTATTGTAAACAGCCCTGCAATGAACACTGGGCTGCATGTAGCCATTCAAACCATGGTTTTCTCCAGATACATGCCCGGGAGTGGGATTGCTGGATCATATGGTAGCTCTATCTTTAGTTTTGTAAGGAACCTCCAAACAGTTCTCCATAGTGGCTGTACCAATTAACACTCCCACCAAGAGTGCGAGAGGGTTTCCTTTTCTCCACATCCTCTCCAGCAATTGTTATTTATAGACTTTTGTTGATGGCCATTCTGACCGGTGTGAGGTGATATCTCACTGTAGTTTTGATTTGCACTTCTCTAATAATTAGAGAAGTTGAGCATCTTTTCATGTGCCTCTTGGCCATCTGTATGCCTTCTTTAGAGAAATGTCTATTTAGGTCTTCTGCCCATTTTTGGATTGGGTTGTTTTACTGATATTGAGCTGCATGAGCTGCTTGTCTATTTTGGAGATTAATCAATTGTCAGTTGCTTTGTTTGCAAATATTTTCTCCTATTCTGACAGTTGTCTTTTGGTCTTGTTTATGGTTTCCTTTGCTGGGCAAAAGCTTTTAACTTTCATTAGGTCTCATTGGTTTATTTTTGTTTTTATTTCCATTTCTCTAGGAGGTGGATCAAAAAGGATCTTGCTGTGATTTATGTCATAGAGTGTTCTGCCTATGTTTTCCTGTAAGAGTTTTATAGTGTCTGGCCTTACATTTAGGTCTTTGATCCATTTTGTGTTTATTTTTGTGTATGGTGTTAGGGAGTGTTCTAATTTCATTCTTTTACATGTAGCTGTCCAGTTTTCCTAGCACCACTTATTGAAGAGGCTGTCTTTTCTCCATTGTATATTCTTGCCTCCTTTATCAAAGATAAGGTGACCAAATGTGTGTGGGTTTATCTCTGGGCTTTCTGTCCTGTTCCATTGATCTATATTTCTGTTTTTGTTCCAGTCCCATACTGTCTTGATTACTGTAGCTTTGTAGTATAGTCTGAAGTCAGGGAGCCTGATTCCTCCAGGCCCATTTTTCTTTCTCAAGATTGCTTTGGCTATTCGGGGTCTTTTGTGTTTCCATACAAATTGTGATATTTTTTGTTCTAGTTCTGTGAAAAATGCCAGTGGTAGTTTGATAGGGATTGCATTGAATCTGTAGACTGCTTTGGGTAGTAGAGTCATTATCACAATGTTGATTCTTCCAATCTAAGAACATGGTATTTCTCTCCATCTGTTTCTATCATCTTTAATTTCTTTCATCAGTGTCTTATAGTTTTCTGCATGCAGGTGTTTTGCCTCCTTAGGTAGGTTTATTCCTAGGTATATTATTCTTTTTGTTGCAATGGTAAATGGGAGTGCTTCCTTAAATTCACTGTCAGATTTTTCATCATTAGTGGATAGGAATGCAAGAGATTTCTGTGCATTAATTTTATATCTTGCTACTTTACAAAATTAATTGATTAGCTCTACTAGTCTTCTGGTAGCATCCTTAGGATTCTCTATGTATAGTATCATGTCATCTGCAAACACAGTGACAGCTTTATTTCTTCTTTTAAGATTTGGATTCTTTTTATTTCTTTTTCTTCTCTGATTTCTGTGGCTAAAACTTCCACAACTATGTTGAATAATAGTAGTGAGAGAGCACAACCTTGTGTTGTTCCTGATCTTAGTGGAAATGGTTTCAGTTTTTCAACATTGAGAACAATGGTGGCCATGGGTTTGTCATATACAGCCGTTATTATGTTGATGTAAGTTCCCTCTATGCATACTTTCTGGAGGGTTTTTATCATAAATAGGTGTTAAATTTTGTCAAAAGCTTTTTCTGCATCTATTGAGATGATCATATGGTTTTTCTCCTTCAATTTGTTAATATGGTTTATCACATTGATTGATTTGCATATACTGAAGAATCCTTGCATTCCTGGGATAAACCCCACTGGATCATGGTGTATGATCCTTTAATGTGCTGTTGGATTCTGTTTGCTGGTATTTTGTTGAGGATTTTTTGCTTCTATGTTCATCAGTGGTATTGGTCTGTAATTTCCTTTTTTTGTAGTATCTTTGTCTGATTTTGGTATCAGGGTGATGGTGGCCTTGTAGAATGAGTTTGGGAGTGTTCCTCCCTCTGCTATATTTTTGGAGAGTTTGAGAAGGATAGGTGTTAGCTCTTCTCTAAATGTCCGATCGAATTCGCCTGTGAAGCCATCAGGTCCTGGGCTTTTGTTTGTTGGAACATTTTTAATTACAGTTTCAATTTCAGTGCTTTTGAATGGTCTGTTTATATTTCCTATTTTTTCCTGGTTTAGTCTTGGAAGGTTGTGCTTTTCTAAGAATTTGTCCATTTCTTCCAGGTTTTCCATTTTATTGGCATTTAATTTCTTGTAGTAATCTCTCATGATCCTTTGTATTTCTGCAGTGTCAGTTGTTACATCTCCTTTTTCCTGTGTAATTCTGTTGATCTGAGTCTTCTACCTTTTTTTCTTGATGAGTCTGGCTAATGGTTTATCAATTTTGTTTATCTTCTCAAAGAACCAGGTTTTAGTTTTATTGATCTTTCTTATCATTTCTTTTTCATTTATTTCTGATCTGATCTTTATGATTTCTCTCCTTCTGCTAACTTTGGGGGTTTTTTGTTCTTCTTTCTCTAATTGCTTTAGGTGTAAGTTTAGGTTGTTTATTTGAGATGTTCCTTGTTTCTTGAGGTAGGATTGTATTGCCATAACCTTCCCTCTTATAACTGCTTTTGCTGCATCCCATAGGTTTTGGGTCATCATGTTTTCATTGTCCTTTGTTTCACTGTCATTTGTTTCTAGGTAATTTTTGATTTCCTCTTTGATTTCTTCAGTGATCTCTTGCTTATTTAGTTGTGTATTGTTTAGTCTCCATGTGTTTGTACCTTTTACAGGTTTGTTTCCTGTAATTGATATCCAGTCTCATAGTGTTGTGGTTGGAAAAGACATTTGATATGATTTCAATTTCTTAAATTTACCAAGGCTTCATTTGTGACCCAGGATATGATCTATCCTGGAGAATGTACCATGAGCATGTGAGAAGAAGGTGTATTCTATTGTTTTTGGATGGAATGTCCTATAAATATCAATTAAGTCCATCTTGTTTAATGTGTCATTTAAAGCTTGTGTTTCCTTATTAATTTTCTGTCTGGATGATCTGTCTATTGGTGAAAGTGGGGTGTTAAAGTCCCCTACTGTGATTGTGTTTCTGTCAATTTCCCCTTTTATGGCTGTTAGCATTTGCCTTATGTATTGAGGTTCTCCTACGTTGGGTGCATAAATATTTACAATTATTATATCTTCTTTTTGGATTCATCCCTTGATCATTATGTAGTATCCTTCTTTGTCTCTTGTAATAGCCTTTATTTTAAAGTCTATTTTGTCTGATATGAGAATTGCTACTCCAGCTTTCTTTTGATTTCCATTTGCATGGAATATCTTTTTCCATCCCCTCACTTTCAGTCTGTATTTGTCCCTAGGTCTGAAGTGGATCTCTTGTAGACAGCATATATATCGGTCTTGTTTTTGTATCCATTCAGCCAGTTTATATCTTTGGGCTGGAGCATTTAATCCATTTACATTTAAGGTAGTTAACAATATGTATGCTCCTATTACCATTTCCTTAATTTTTGGGGTTTCTTATTGTAGGTCTTTTCCTACTCTTGTGTTTCCTGCCTAGAGATGTTCCTTTAGCATTTGTTGTAAATCTGGTTTGGTGGTGGTGAATTCTCTTAACTTTTGCTTGTCTGTAAAGGTTTTAATTTCTCCATTGAATATGAATGAGATCATTGCTGGTTAGAGTAATCTTGGTTGTAGGTTTTTCTCTTTCATCACTTTAAATATGTCCTGCCACTTCCTTCTGGCTTGCAGAGTTTCTGCTGAAAGGTCAGCTGTTAACCTTATGGGGATTCCCTTGTATGTTATTTGTTGCTTTTCCTTTGCTGCTGTTAATATTTTTTCTATTTAATTTTTGATAGTTTGATTAATATATGTCTTGGCGTGTTTTTCCTTGGATTTATCCTGTATGGGACTCTTTGCGCCTCCTGGACTTGATTATTTCCTTTCCCATATTAGGGAAGTTTTCAAGTATAATCTTTTCAAATATTTTCTCAGTCCCTTTCTTTTTCTCTTCTTTTTCTGGGACCCCTATAATTCAAATGGTGGTGAGTTTAATATTGTCCCAGAGGTCTCTGAGACTGTCCTCAATTCTTTTCTTTTTTCTTTATTCCGCTCTGCAGTAGTTATTTCCACTATTTTATCTTCCAGGTCACTTGTCCGTTCTTTTGCCTCAGTTATTCTGCTGTTGATTCCTTGTAGAGAATTTTTGATTTCATTTATTGTGTTGTTCATCTTTGTTTGTTTGCTCTTTAGTTCTTCTAGGTCCTTGTTAAAAGTTTCTTGTATTTTCTCCATTCTATTTCCAAGATTTTGGATCATCTTTACTATCATTACTCTGAATTCTTTTTCAGGTAGACTGACTATTTCTTCTTCATTTGTTTGGTCTGGTGGGTTTTTACCTTGCTCCTTCATCTGCTGTGTATTTCTCTGTCTTCTCATTTTTGCATAACTTACTGTGTTTGGGGTCTCCTTTTTGCAGGCTGCAGGTTCATAGTTCCCATTGTTTTTGGTATCTGCCCCCAGTGGGTAAGGTTGTTTCAGTGGGTTGTGGAGGTTTCCTGGTGGAGGAGACTGATGTCTGTGTTCTCGTGGATGAGGCTGGATCTTGTCTTTCTGGTGGGCAGGACCGTATCCAGTGGTGTGTTTTGGGGTGTCTGTGAACTTATTATGATTTTAGGCAGCCTCTCTGCTAATGTGTGGGGTTGTGTTCCTGTCTTGCTAGTTGGTTGACATAGGGTGTACAGCATTGTAGCTTGCTGGTCGTTGAGTGGAGCTGGGTCTTAGCATTGAGATGGAGATCTCTGGGAGAGCATTCGCTGTTTGATATTATGTGGAGCTGGGGCATATTTGGTGGAGCAATGTCCTGAACTTGGCTCTCCCACCTCAGAGCCTCAGGCCTGATGCCCGGCTGGAGCACTAAGACCATTTTGGGAAGGGTCTTCTGCCAGCGTTCAGTAGGTGTTCTGTAGGAGTGGTTCCACATGTAGATGTATTTTTGATGTATTTGTGGGGAGGAAGGTGATCTCCACATCTGACTCCTCCACCATCTTGAAGGTCCCCCAGTTTGGAATTTTTTTAATTACAGTTTCAATTTCATTACTTGTGATTTGTCAGTTCATATTTTCTATTTCTTCCTGGTTCAGTCTTGGAAAGTTGTACCTTTCTAAGAATTTGTCCATTTCCTCTAGCTTGTCCATTTTATTGGCATATAGTTGCTTGTAGTAGTCTCTTATGATCTTTTGTATTTCTGTGGTATCTGTTGTAACTTCTCCTTTTTCATTTCTAATTTTATTGATTTGAGCCCTCTCTTTTTTTCTTGATGAGTCTGGCTAAATGTTTTTCAATTTATTTATCTTTTCAAAGAACCATCTTTTAGTTTTATTGATATTTGCTATTGTTTTCTTCATCTCTATTTCATTTCTTTCTGCTGTGATCTTTATTATTTCTTTCTTTCTACTAACCTTGGCGGTTTTTTTTTGTTTTTTATTCTCTAGTTGCTTTAGGTGTAAGGTTAGGTTATTTGCGATTTTTCATATTTCCTGAGGTAAGATTGTATTGCTATAAACTTCCCTTTTAAAAATGTTTTCTCTGCATCACATAGGTTTGTGGTCATCGTGCTTTCATTTTCATTTGTCTCTAAGTATTTTCTGATTTCCTCTTTGATTTCTTCAGTGATCCATTGGATGTTTAGTAGCATAATGTTTAGCCTCCACGTTTTTATGTTTTTTACAGTTTTTTTTCTTGTGGTTGATTTCTAATCTCATAGCATTGTGGTCAGAAAAGATGCTTGATATGATTTCAATTTTCTTAAATATACTGAGGCTCGCTTTGTGGCCCAGCATGTGATCAATCATGGAGAATGTTCCATGGGTACTTGAGAAGAATTTATATTCTGTTGGGAATGCTCTGTAAATATCAATTAAGTACATCTGATCTAATGTATCATTTCAGGTCTGTGTTTCCTTATTGATTTCCTGTCTCGATGATCTGTCTATCGGTAAGAGTGGGGTGTTAAAGTCCCCTACTATGATTGTGTTTCTGTCAATTTCCCCTTTTATGGCTGTTAGCATTTGCCTTATGTATTGAGGTGCTCCTATGTTGGGTGTATAAATATTTACAATTGTTATATCTTCTTCTTGGATTGATCCCTTGATCATTATGTAGTATCATTCTTTGTCTCTTGTAACAGTCTTTATTTTAAAGTCTATTTTGTCTGATATGAGAATTGTTACTCCAGCTTTCTTTTGATTTCCAGTTGCACAGAATATCTTTTTCTATACCCTCACTTTCAGTCTGTATGTGTCCCTTGGTCTGAAGTGGGTCTCCTGTAGACAGCATATATATGGGTCTTGTTTTTGTATCCATTCAGCCAGTCTATGTCTGTTGGTAGGGCATTTAATTCGTTTATGTTTAAGGTTATTATTGATATTTATTTCTTATTGCCATTTTGTTAATTGTTTTGGATTTAGTTTTGTAGGTCTGTTTTCTTCCCTTCCTCTTATGTTCTCCTCTCTTTTGATTTGATGACTGACTCTAATGTTGTGTTTGGATTTCCCTTTCTTTTTTGTGTGAATCTACTGTAGATTTTTGGTTTGCAGTTACCATGACGTTCTGATATAGTATTCTATATGTAAACAAGATTGTTTTAAGTTGCTGGTCTTTTAATTTCAAATACATTTCCAATATCCTGCATTTGTGCTCTCCTCTTCTCATGCTTGCTGGTTTTGATATCATATTTGTGTGTGGATGATTTACTACCTTTACTGTATGTTTGCATTTACTGGAGAATTTTCCATTTGTAATTTTCTTGTTTCTAGTTGTGACCTTTTCTCTTCTGCCTAGAGAAGTTCCTTTAGCATTTGTCGCAAAGCTGGTCTGGTGGTGCTGAATTCTCTTAGCTTATGCTTGTCTGCAAAGCTTTTGGTTTCTTTGTTGAATCTGAATGAGAGCCTTGATGGTAGACACTTCTTGGTTGTAGTTTCTTCCCTTTCATCACTTTAAATATATGGTGCCACTCCCATCTGGCCTGCAGAATTTCTGCTGAGAAATCAGCTTCTAACCTCATGGGAATTCCCTTTTATGTTATTTGTTTCTTTTCCCTTGTTGCTTTTAATATTTTTTCTTTGTCTTTAACTTTTGTCAATTTGATTACTATGTGTCTTGGTGTGTTCCTCCTTGGGTTTATCCTGCCTGGGACTCTCTGCACTTCCTGAACTTCGGTGACTCTTTTCTTTCCCATGTTAGGGAAGTTTTCAGTTATTATCTCTTCAAATATTTTCTCAGGTCCTTTCTCTCTTCTCCTTCTGGCACCCCTCTAATATGAATGTTGGTGTGTTTAGTGTTGTCCCAGAGGTCTCTGAGACTGTTCTCATTTCTTTTCATATTTTTTTTCTTTATTCTGTTCCATGGCAGTGGTTTCCACCATTCTGTCTTCCAGCTCACTTATCCATTCTTCTCACTCACTTATTCCGCTATTGTTTCTTTCTAGTACATTTTTAATTTTAGTTATTGTACTGTTCATCTGTTTATTTGTACTTTAGTTCTTCTAGATCTTTGTTAAACATCTCTTGTATCTTCTTGATCTGTGCCTCTATTCTTCTGAATTCTTGGATCATCTTCACTATCATTACTCTGAATTCTTTTTCTGGTAGATTGCATATCTCCATTTCACTTAGTTGTTCTTCTGGGGTTTTATCTTGTT
Organism: Balaenoptera musculus; assembly: GCF_009873245.2. Taxonomy (NCBI): domain Eukaryota; kingdom Metazoa; phylum Chordata; class Mammalia; order Artiodactyla; family Balaenopteridae; genus Balaenoptera; species Balaenoptera musculus. The sequence goes on from NC_045797.1 coordinate 46,155,874, forward strand.
CCTTCACCTGGGACATATTCCTCTGCCGTCTCATTTTGTCTAAATTTCTGTGATTGTGGTTTCCGTTCTGCAGGCTGCAGGGTTGTAACTTTTCTTGTTTCTTCTGTCTGCTCCCTGATGGATGAGACTGTCTAAGAGGCTTGTGCAGGCTTCCTGGTGGGAGGGACTGGTTCCTGCTCACTGGTGGGTGGAGCTGGGTCTTGCCCGTCTGGTGGGCAGGGCTGTGCCAAGGGGTGTGTCTAGAGGGCTGTGGGCTCAGGAAGACTTTAAGCAGCCTGTCTGTTGATGTGTATGGCTGTGTTCCCACCCTGTTGGTTGTTTGGCCTGAGGCATCCCAGCACTGGGGCCTGCAGGCTGTTGGGTGGGGCCAGGTCTTGGTAAGAAAACTGCAGCCTCTAGGAGGTCTCACGCCAGTGAGTACTCCCCAGAAATGTTGCCACCTGTGTCTTTGTCTCCACAATGAGCCCCCCGCCTCTGCAGGAGATCCTCCAATACTATCAGGTAGGTCTGGCCCAGTCTCTTATGAGGTCACCACTTTTTTGCCTGGGTTCTGGTGCTCAGGAGATCTTATGTGCCCCCCCTAAGAGTGGAGTTTCTGTTTCCCCCAGTCCTGTGGAATTCCTGTGATCAAACCCTGCTGGCCTTCAAAGCCAGATCTTCTGGGGGCTCCTCCTCCCATTGCCAGACCCCCAGGCTGGGAAGCCTGACGTGGTGCTGAGAACTTTCACTCCTGTGGGAGAACCTCTGTGGTATAATTATTTTCCAGTTTCTGGGTTGCCCACCTAGCAGGTATGGAATTTGTTTTTATCGCAGTTGCACCCCCCCCCACCATCTCATTGTGCCTTCTTCTTTGTCTTCATATGTAGGGTATCTTTTTTGGTAGGTTCTAGTGTTTTTGTTTTTGTTAATGGTTGTTTAGCAGTTAGTTGTAAATTTGGTGTTTTCATAAGAAGCTGTGAGCTCACATCTTTCTACTCTGCCATCTTTTCTGCATCTCCACCTGTGTCCTGAAAAAGTCATCTCAGATTCTTTCCCTTATAGGTTATTATAAAATATTGAATATAGTTCCCTATGCTGTACAGTAGGACCTTGTTGTTTAACTATATTATATATCATTGTATGTATCTGTTAATCTCAATCTCCTAATTTATCCCCCTTTCTTTCCCCTTTGATAACCATAAGTTTGTTTTCTATGCCTGTGAGTCTGTTTCTGTTTTGTAAATGAGTTCATTTGTATTATTTTTTTGATTCCTCATATAAGTGATATATATATATATATATATATATACACACACACACACACACACACACACACACACCCCACATCTTCTTTATCAATTCTTCTGTCGATGGACACCAAACCAAGTCTGCTCCCCTGGTCTGTTCACTGAAGCCCAAGTTTTAGCACCCAGCTGCTGGGCACACCAGCTGGTGTGTATTTTGATCTAAGAAGTGCAGCGAGGTGGCAAGGGCCCTCTCTGCTGGTCTCTCTCTGTCCTGACTGCTGCAAGCCGGATGCTGCACTCTCCTCTTAGCCTTTAAGTTTCCCTAACTGTCCAAGCTGATCTCCTAGCTGGTGATGGAGGTTCCCAGGGTGAGGGAGAACCTTTTCCCTTTCACTGCTGCCTCCCAGGGGCGCAGGTCCCATATTGATTTTTTTACTTTCCTTTTATCCTACACAGTTATGTGGTGATCTTTCTTGCAGCTTTGGTTGTATGAGATTTTCTACCAGCATTCAGTAGGTATTCTGTGAGAATTTTTCCTCATGTAGATGTATTTTTGATGTATTTGTGGGAGGAGGTGAGCTCACATCCTTCTATCCTGCCATCTTGGTCTCCCCAAGTGGCAGGATTTAGTATGGAGATGAGAATTTCAAAAATATTTAGAATGTAAATACTTTTAAGCAGGTATGTGTCCATCCATTTGGTACTATCTTACTATTTTCCAGCTTCACTTATTTATTATGTATGCCTGAACTCAGAAAATAAGCTTTTTGGCCTCTGGTTAGAGGAATATAACAAATCACTGTATTCTACAAACAAGCCTGGTCTGAAGTACAGTTGGCCTTTTGTATCCACGGGTTCCATGGATAGATTTTGGTTGAATCCATGGATGTAGAACCCACAGATATGGAGGCTAACTGTACAAAGCCATTTTATATAAGAGACATGAACATCTACATATTTTGGTACCCCCAGTGTCCCCAGACCAATCCCCCTGTGGAGACCCTGGGATGGCTGTAATGTGATAGTTATTTACATGTTTGTTTGAAAAAAGATGAGGTCTCACAGCACATTTTGCCCAACTGTCTGCTGCCACCTTGAACTTCACGGTCAGTATCCCCTCTCTCTTCAGGTTAAGGGTGGCCATTGAGAAAATGTAGATGCCTCCATTTGGTGTAGGAAACTGAGAGAGGGGACAAGGAGCTTAGAGTAGGGTGGCATCACAGACGGAAAGAACAGTCCACCAAGAACAAATTCTGGCTCCTTCACAGTCTCTCTCCTCCCTATTTCAAATCTTCTTGTTCAGAGGGGAAGAACCTGAGAGAGAACCTGATGGGCTGTATCCCAGGATTATAGGAGAGAGTGAAGAATGTCTATGCATCCCCCCTCCTCATAATCTTCTATTTCAAGTTCTGCCTTGTGCTTAATATCATAAAATTATGAGGCTTTTCAGAGCACACTTATCTTTATGCTCTCTAAATTGGAGAATAACTTAAGAGTAAAATACAGTAATTAGAATTTCACTAATTTTGATTTGAAATAACCGTAGCATAAATAGAGAAAGACATGTCTCTTAGTATATGAAGTTCTGTATTTTTTAGACTCTAATATTTTTTCTCATCAGTTTGACGGTGGGTGAACTTCATATTTAGACTCCAATTCTTTAGGAAACAGAATCACTTTAAATTAAAGAGCCTTTTCAAAATCATTAAAATGATTTTCAAAATCACTAAAGACATTAAAAGTCCTTTTACATACCTTCATTTTCTTTATCCAGCAATTAGTTCTCCAGCCTTAACATGATTTTATATTTTGAATCCATTATTATGTAAAGGAGGTCTATTTCAAATTGCTATTTTCTCCTTAACTTATCTCACTTTACTTATTAGTATACAATATATATGTGCTATGTGCTTGAAAATTATAAATTTGCATTTGTAAACAAATATTTTAATTCCCAGCTTTTTACTAGGTCATTTTGAATTTCCAGGTAATAAACAGCAAATCCTCTAGCATACAATTTACTGCATTTTTTAGCAATGCCTTTACCATTTTAGGGCACTGAAAAATCCTCTGGGCAATTATTTTTTTCCATTGTAGTATTGGGGACAATAGCTAAGCAATGAACTTCTTACTGGTTCCTAAACACTAAGAGTGTGACAACTCCATGCCTTTGCACAGCCTGTTTCATGGGCTTGAAATGCTGTGCCCCAACTCCTGTCTCTTCCTGTGAAGCTCATTTTCTTCCCTCTAATGTCACCTCAATATCACCTTTCCTCTGAAGCCTTTTCCAACTCTCTGAGAATAAGTTAGCTGTCAGCACTCTGGTCACACACATCTCCTCTTTATTACAGTACTCTCTATGGTACCTTATAATTATTTTCCTTATGTCTGTCTCCCATATAAACTATGAGCTCATTAAGGACAGACATAGAATCTCATTTATCTTTTCTTTTTCAATTGAGGTATAGTTGATGTACAATATTATATAAGTTTCAGGTGTACAACATAGTTATTCACAATTTTTAAAGGTTATATTTCATTTATAGTTATAAAATATTGGCTATATTTCCTGTGTTGTACTATATATCCTCATAGCTTATTTTATACAGAGTAGTATAAACCTCCATCTTGCACCTCCCTCATCCCTCTCTCCACTGATAACCACTAGATTGTTCTCTATATCTGTGAGTCTGTTTCTGTTTTGTTATATTCACTAGTTTGTTTCATTTTTTAGATTCCACATATAAGTGACATCATATAGTATCTGTCTTTCTCTGTTTGACTTACTTCACTTAGCCTAACATCCTCCAAATCCATCCACATTGTTGCAAATGGCAAAATTTCATTCTTTTTTATGGCAGAGTAATGTTCCATTGTACATGTATATACCACAGCTTCTTTATCCATTAATATGCTGATGGACCCTTACATTGCTTCCATATGTTTGCAATTATAAATAATGCTATGAATATTGGGATGCATGTATCTTCTTGCATTAGTATTTAAGCCATGAGAAACATCAGAACTAACTTTCAGAGACTATGATTTCGAGATGGTACTTTTATGAAACTCTCAATTCTCTATATAACTAATGACTTTAAAGTACAGGTCGCTAGGGAAAATGGAGTATTTCTATTTTGCACAAAGAAAATTGGACTCTGGAAAAAAGTTGCAAAGTAATGAGAGGTTTTCATTAGTGCTGCAGTGGGTAGTTTTCAGATCCTTCCAGTGTCACCTCAACTATGGATAGCATTTGACAAAAGGATTTTAATAGTTGAAAATAAAAGCACGAAGAATAGAAATTGATGGTCAAAAGAGAAGTATCTCGGGAAAAATTACTGCAAATGATTATTCTCAAAATTGTTATGCTTAGGAGGAAAAACTTTTAAAGAGATATACAAGAGATGCAGGAAATAAAGTACTTGTGCTTTAAAGACAAGTATGTTAGGAAGCAAAGAGAATATGTGAAATCCTTGAGAGGTTAACCACAGATGCTGAAACCCCATCTGTGAGCAATCTGAGAAAAAAATAAACCTCAAGTTTCTAATAATTGATGGAAATCAACAGAGATTCTAGCCCTTGAATCACCAAAATTTCATAAAATGATCTAATACTTTCCTTTGGAGGATTACTTTTGGTCAAGAATGACTCAAAACTGTTTGGCCAGGCTGAACACCCTTGTATTCTAGGCAGATTGCAGACTTTTCTATTACACTAACTTGCGTGCACTCTCTCTCTTTCTTTCACACACATACACACATACATGCCACTTTGGTTTCCTGTCTCTTGCTGTTGATGTTGTTTTCTTTAACTATTGCCTCATTTTTTAATCAAAGTTAATGTGGCACTGAAGTTCCAAAAACCATTGTAGAAATAAAAACACAGACATGGCTGGGCTGTCAGATTTCGAGAGAGGAATCTTTCATGCTGTTCAACGAAATGATGCTTGCTTATCTCTCTCCTTTTCCCTCCTACAACTCATTGCTGAAAAGTTTTGACTAATTCTAGGGAGTCATATAACTGAATACTCACCATTCATCTCTTCAGTTGATAACCTAATCAGTCCTTAGGAAATCTTGACTTACTGATCATTCTGTTATTCTGGCTACATACTCACAATCCAATTATCAAGCTACATCTCATATTTGAATTAAGAAACTCACTAGTTCGTTTCTTCATCACAAATTTATGGCTTTTAATTTAGGACTCCCAATTTTCCTGAGATTTGTATAATTTAGCATTCAAAACTATTTGGAAAGCATAAGTCACTGACATAAAAAAAACTGAAAAAAAAGATAAAAATTTGTCCCCCAAAAGAAACATAAGCACAAATTAAAGGCAATTAAAGCACCTACAACGGAAATAAAGAATGATTCCTGTGGCAAATTTAAAAGATTGTTGGTTAAGACAGGTTTGTATAATAAACAATGAATTTGGAACTTATAGTGAAATATCAGTGGAGCTTTTTAGAAATAATCCATCATTCATAATATAGGATATGTTTGTATTAAGTATAAAAAATAAAGGAATGGCTATGCAAAAGCAAAACAGTATTTTCTTTAGATATTTCTCCACAGTGAAAGCCAACCCACACATGTTGAAAAACATGTGCTCTCTAAAAACACTTGACATAAAAATCCTTTTTAAAGAATGAATTTTAAACGTAAAACAACAGGAAATAAAGTGTTTAAAGTAATATAACAATAAGATGAAAGGAAATCCCATATTCAAGAGGCTAATTTCTTCACTCAAGAACTTAATGTGCTTTAATTTGAAAAATGCTTCAGTGAAAATATACCTCCCTGATTAGATACCTTGAATGGAAGAAGAGGAAAAATAGGAACAACGACTGAATAGCAGTTGTGAACCAGTAATGGGGCCAAGACCCCTGCCTATATCTCCAGACACATCTTCCATTGTTTATCATTCTCATATTACACTCAGGACATATTATGCTGACTGTGGTTCACTGAACACACTGTGCTACTTCATATCTTTATGACTTTTACATACTAGTTTATCAGTCTACCTTTCCTATGTATGATTGGTTAGCATCTCTTTAACACAGATCATTCATCACATTTTACATCAGTCTTTCCCAGGACTCTTGGGTATTTAATCACTCCTTCTGCTGAGGTGTTTTTCACATTACACTATGCTTTGTTTCTTTGCCTATCTCTTCCTCTAGACTATGATCTCCTTGGTAGCAGATTCCAAGCCTTTTCAACTGCCTATCACTAGACACACTTAGTGATATCTATCAAAATATTGGCACACAAGAGCATGTCTGGGTTGGTTTTCATTTACATGTGTCATCTCAGAATACCCAGGACCTAACCTCAAGAGTAGTGACTTAGTGACTCTTTCTAGCCTTTGAAAATTATATGTTTTTATATCAAGCAAATAAAACATTCTAACTTTGGACTGATAATTTTTATTTCCTATATTATGGTGTCTTGTGGTATGAAAATACACAACTAAAATTAATGTAAGAGTCACACCTTCCTCTTTAACAGGCTGATTGCAGGAGGACTCATTTTATGCCAGGCTTTCTCTAGGCTTTTCACATACAAGACCTCATTTTGTCTTTATAATTACCTTGTTCATTTATTGAACAAATATTGCCAAATTTCCCTCTGATACTGCCACTGTCCTAGGAGCATAGGTACAAGATATATCATGTTATTTCCATCATGATATTTACATTCATGTGGACAAGGCATACTTTAAACAAGTACACACATTTTTAAGGTGCATTAAGAAAACAAAGCACAGTTGGGAGATAGTCACTAAGAGGTTTTTTTTCTTTTTTGTATAATGTAGTCAGGAAAGGCTCTTCAAATGAAAAGACATTTTAAGACACTCGAATCATGAGAAGAGGCTGGGTAGAAAAAGATATTGGTGAAATGTATGCCAGACTGAGAGGACAAGTGTAATGGCCCTGAAGAGGACATGAGCTCTCTCTGTTCAAGAAATAATAAAGAGCACAGTGATTAAAAAATGACACAGGAGAATAAGGTAGGAGCTAGATCATGGAGGAACTTCTAGATAATTACATGGTGCTTGATAAAATATCATTTATATTTTTCAGTGTCTACTCATGTTACAGAGTGTTAAGTGGGCTTTATGGGGACAAGAGTGGAAGCAGGAAAATGATGAAGGTATTGCATCACCAGCAAAAGGTGACAGAGGCAGTGGTGTAAATGACACTATTAAGATGTGTGGGGGGCTTCCCCGGTGGCGCAGTGGTTGAGAATCTGCCTGCCAATTCAAGGGACACGGGCTCGAGCCCTGGTCTGGGAAGATCCCACATGCTGCGGAGCAACTAGGCCCGTGAGCCACAACTACTGAGCCTGCGCGTCTGGAGCCTGTGCTCCGCAACAAGAGAGGCCGCGATAGTGAGAGGCCCGCGCACCGCGATGAAGAGTGGCCCCCGCTTGCCACAACTAGAGAAAGCCCTCGCACAGAAACGAAGACCCAACACAGCCAAAAATAAATTAAAAAAAAAAAAAAAAAAAAAAAAGATGTGTGGGAACATAAAGCTGACCCGCTATTTGGTTAGACATGTGGGGTGATGTGAACAGTGTTAGGGAAAACCAAAGATGACTCCTAAGTTTTTCGTCTGAGCAATTTGGTAAATGGTGGTATTGTAAATTGAAATAAAAACTGGAGAAATAATAAAAAAGGTTGAGGAGGAGGGCCAAAAACAGAGTAGCAGAGATGTTGGATAGATGATGTGTTAAATTACCAAGAATGATAACAGATATAGCGGTAGAAGAGAGCAAAGCAGTTGCTCATGTTTAAGGAAATAGCAGGTTATGAGCAGTGGTCAGTGATGATAACAATGAGAAGGCCTAGTGGAAAACAGAGCTCAACGTCACAAAACTACTTTGCTGACCTAATTTATTTTGGCTCAAAATAGGAAAAAAAAACAAAACAAAAAACCCTAGGAAACCATTTGAATTAAATCTATGAAAAGAGATCTTGATACTTAAGTAGGTGGATCTTTTTAAAATGCTCTACCCACATAGTGTGTAAGTCAAAATACATCTTAGAGAACCTTCAATGTGTTGGCCTCCCTAAAGCTATTTCAAAGGGTCAGTGTTTTTTTGGTTGTTGTTTGTTCTGTTTTGTTTGTTTGTTTGTTTTTAATACAAGTAACTTCAGATAGCAGGTAAAGGGGGACCTTGAAACGAGATTAAGTTAAGCAAGTGAAAAAAGATTGGCCTAGATAAGTTCTGTCTGAGGTTCCATTTAATTCTCAACTCCACATGATTCTAAGAATATCTTTTTGGGTTAATAAAAGGCATTAGCTATGTGAAAGATGGATGCTACTGTCACAGATTTTATGAAAATAATGCCAGTTCTCCTGGACAAAATATGCTTTGAAGCTCGGAATTACGTAACATCAATCATGCCAATCCAATCTTTATCACACTGTGTATATATAATAGCAGTGGGTATTAAAATTAAAACAAGGTGTGTTTAGGACAGTCCTCGTTTATGCCTGTTTGGTTTAATTTGTATTAACAATGCCCTCCTTTGCTTTAAAAATTGTTCTGGTTTGGAAGATAAAGAATATGGTCATGCCAATTAAAAATAATATGTGGATCATCTTGCCAATTAAGGCAAAGAAGCAAATATTAAACAAAAATGCAAAATCAAATGCAACACCACAGAGAATTTATTATGTTCCTTCTGAACATATGCCTACTACCAAAATAGGAGAAAGAAACTGGAGTAAGTTTGTTCCTTTCTCAGGGATGAAGTGAAATTCCATCTGCCCCATCTATCTATATGCTTGATTTGTGACAGGCAGTGCATATTAGTCATTAAGTCATGGGCATCAACAGAGAGATCTGGATTTAAATACAAACTTTGGCGCTTTATGGCTGTGTGACTCTGGGTAAGTTACTTAACCTCTCTAAGCCTCACTTTCTCATCTGCAAGTTGGGAATGATAGGATCTTCCTTATAAAGTTGCCTAGTGTTAGAATTCCATAAATGAGAGATGATACCATTACAATAATCATTATCACCGTCATCATTATTCTCATAATTATGATTATCATTTCATCCTCTCCAAACCCCCTAGACAATGTTTCCTCAATTATCCCCTCTTCTTTCTAAACCAACTATTTCCCCTTCATACTTCCTCTATCATTACTTCCAATCTAAATACAAAACAGAATAAACAGAGTAAAACTATAAAACCCAACCCAAGGGACCTTAGTTATCCTCTACCCCCGAGCAAAATAACTTTAGATGTTGTTGTCTCCTCTTTTTCCTCAATTTTGCACCCAATGCAATTTGGATTCTACCCATTCTCCTACTTTGAAACAGTTCTCCAAAGAGTTACCAAGGACTTAAAAATAGTGAAAGTGAATTGCTTCTCAATTTAATCTTACTTGACAACCTTCAATATTTGACATGACTGATCATAACCTTTTGTTCAAAACTCCCTTGGATTCCATGACATCACCAGATTATCTCCCTGCATTCCTGGTCATTAACTCTTGATCTAAATTGTGAGATATACACATTCACTTGGATGTTTCATAAATACCTGAACCCCATTGGATTTAAAATCAAGCTCACCTTCACAGGCCTGTTTTTTCTCTATTACCTCCTATCTAATTAATAAAGTTTGAGAAGCCCCAAAATCATCCTAAATTCCTCTCTTCACATCACTATCTACAGCCAATTAAGTCCCACCAAAGTTTCCTCTTAAATATTTCTCAAGTCCGTCTCTTCCTTTTCATTTTTACTATGATTTCCACATGTCAAAATCTCTTTATTTCTCACCCGGACTATTATATACAGTTTCCTAATCTGTATCTCCACCTCCAGCTCTGCTCCATTTTATACATTCTCCTTATTATTGACACAGAAATATATATATAATGAAAATTTAAACATGCATATTAGAAACTTAAAATTCTCCAAAATTTTCACAACACATACACGCTGTATTTCAAATTCCCTGGCATGACCTACAAGAGCTGCCACTGCTCATAGAGCACTTTTGTGTAAATTAGACAAAGTTGACCTTCCTCAAATTAAGCATAAAAATAAGGATGTTTCTATTGCACAGCCTGGTCAATCATATGCTATGATTCTTAGAAATCAATGGGAACCACTGCTATGCGAATCATTTTATCAGCTGGGCCAGAAACTGTCTGGGGAACTTTCTATGAATGTACATATGTGTTTCCACAACACTGGCCTGTTCCCCCACACCCTGGATGCCAAGATGCATATGCCTCAGTGAACCTACCACTCCATGCATGCCCGCCTCTATACCCTGTCCTGTAGACAAGGTGGCCACATCAGGGGTGACACCAGACCTCCAAGAGTGACAGTGGGTGAAAGAAACCTTAGTGGATGTCCATAGTGAGATTAAGAAATGTCACAGCAGCATGTACCTATGTGTCCCAGTGTGCACTCCTTGCATACTTTTCTGAGCTTCTGTATGCGTAGCCTCCACTGTTTCCAGTTAGTATATGTCCATTGTGTGAATTTGTCCCCTTAAATATTACACCTTCATACAATCAACCACCACAGCCATACAGAGTGATTCTAAGGTTTCCATGCCAGGGCTCTATCTTTCCATCCATTGTTCATATCACGCACTGCCTTTACATGTATGCTCTAGTATCACTGAGCTGCTTATGAATTCAGCTCTAATGCCACAATTTAACAGTCCCACGTCTTCACTCATGCCTCTCCCTCTCTTTGCAATTCCCTCACTCCTCCCCTTTATGTGCTTAAATTCTTCTTTATTTTGAAGATTAGGCCCAGGAATCATCTGTTTTAGAAATTGCTTTCTGAAATTCACACACATACACACACACTTGCAGGTACTTGACACAGCAGACCAATCTTGCAGTTTCCTACATTCCATGGCACCTTGTTCCTATTTCCGCATGGTATGCATTAATGCAAAATTATCTGTTCCTGTATGCCTCCCAGAACTAGATTTTATGCTATTTGGATAGTTCAAGTGTCTTAGTTATTTTTATACTCTAGACTTAGCACCATTTTTGCCAACAAAGTAGGTGTTGAATAAAAATTTGATGATACCAACTAAAGAGGCGGTAGGGAATGGTATTTCAAGTCCAGTTATTTTGTAAAGCGAGCTCAATTGATGAGTGCTGAAAAACTATTAATTCCAGCATTAGCAAGGCCCCATTGAGGACTGGATACATGCTTTTCTCTTTCTTGTAAACATTTTAAAAACAGAAATCAAGCATGCATATAGAAAAAGTGCACAAATCTTAATTTGTGCATCTTGATACATTACCGAAGGTGAACATACCCACATTCTCAGCTCCTAGGGAAGGATATAGAACATTACCAGCACCACAGTAGTCTACGTCATGCTTACTATCTGTCTTTTCTGCCAAAGGTAAATATTCTTTTGCTATCATAAGGTTAATTTACATGATTTTGAATTTTATGTACTGGAATAATATTGTATATGTAATTGTATGTATGGCTTCCTTCACTCAATATTTTATTTATGAGATTCAGTCAGGTTGTGTTAAATCATTCTCATTGCCCTAGAGAATCCCACTATATGATTATGCCACAATGTATTTATCCATTCTATTCTTGATGGAAATTTTGTTTTTTACCAATATTTGATGACTGTAAGTAGGACTGCTATGCCTGTTCTTGTACATGTAATTTGGTGAACATATGCCCCTCCTTTTGGTGGGTATATTCCCAGGATTGCTGGATTAGAGTATGCATATGTTGAGCTTTAGGAGATGTTGCCAACCATTTCCCAAAGCCGTAGTACCAACTTACACTCCTACAAGCAATATATGTGAGATAAGGTCTCTTCATGTACTCACTAGCACTTTATATTGTCAGTTAATTTTTTTTTAATTTATTTATTTAATTTATTTATTTTTGGCTGCATTGGGTCTTCGTTGCTGCATGCAGGCTTTCTCTAGTTGCGGCCAGCGGGGGCTACTCTTCACTGCGGTGCGCAGGCTTCTCATCGCAGTGGCTTCTCTTGTTGCAGAGCACGGGCTCTAGGCACACGGGCTTCAGTAGTTGTAGCACACGGGCTCAGTAGTTGTGGTTCGCGGGCCCTAGAGCACAGGCTCAGTAGTTGTGGCGCACGGGCTTAGTTGCTCCGCGGCATGTGGGATCTTCCCCGACCAGGGCTTGAACCTGTGTCCCCTGCATTGGCAGGCGGATTCTTAACCTTCCCAGGCACCACCAGGGAAGCCCCTGTCAGCTAATTTTTTAAAACAGACTCTTTTAGAGCAGTTTATGTTCACAGCAAAATTGATAATAAAGTACAGAGTTCCTTTATACCCCTTGCTCCCACATGTGAATATTACCATCTAAAGTCCATAGTTTATGTTAGAGTTCATTTTTGGTGTTGTACATTCTAAAGTCTAAAGTTAATAGACTATTTTTTAGAGCACTTTTAGGTTCATGGCAAAATTGAACAGGGGGTACAGAGATTTCCCATTTTACCCCCATCTCATACAAATAATCTCCCTCATTATCAAAATCCCGCACTAGACACAGCAAAGGAAACAATTTAAAGAGTGAAAACACAAACTATGGAATGGGAAAAAAATATTTGAAACCATATATCTGATAAGGGGTTAATATCCAAAGTGGATAAGGAAATCCTATAACTCAATAGCAAAAAACTCAGATAACCCAATTAAAAATGGGCAAAGAACTTGAATAGACATTTCTCCAAAGAAGACATACAAATACACAATAGGTTTATGAAAAGATGCTCAACAGCACTAATAATCAGAGAAATGCAGTCAATTCTGCAACAAGATACCATTGTTAGGACGGCTATTATTAAAAATCAACAAAAGATAATGATTATTGGCCAGAATGTGGACAAACTGGAACCCTTATACTATGTTGATGTGGGTGGGAATATAAAATGGGGCACCCACTATGGAAAACAGTATGGAGGTCTCTCAAAAAATTAAAAATAGAACTATCATGGAATCCAGCAATCCTACTTCTTCATATTTATCCATAAGAATTAAAATCAGGATCTTAAAGATATGTTCATTGCAGCAGTGCAGCATTATTCACGACAGCCAAGATGCAGAAACAACCTAAAGGTCTATCAACAGATGAGTAGATTTTTAAAAATGTGCATTCATACAATGGAATATTATTTAGCCTTAAAAAGGAACAAAATTCTGTCACTTGTAACAACCTGGGGGAACTTTAAGGACATCACGCCCAGTGAAACAAGCCAGTCACAGAAAGAAAAATACTGCATGATTCCACTTGTATGAAACATCTAACATAGTCAAACTCATAGAAGCAGAGAATAGAATGTTGTTTGCCAGAGGTTGGAGGAATGAAGAGATGCTGTTGAATGGGTACAGAGTTTCAGTTTTGCAAGATGAATAATTTCCAGAAATCTGCTGAACAACATCATGCCTATAGTTAACAACACTGTAATGCACACAAACGTTTTTTAAGAGGGTAGATCTCATGTTAAATGTTCTTACCACAGTAGTAATATTAGTAGCAAGAATATCATTCCAAACCAGAGTAGTACATTTATGTTGTCAGTCAGTTTTATTCATTTTGGTATGCGTGTTTCTCACTGTTGTTTATTTTGAATTTTTCTGATGATAATGTTGAATATCATTTTATGTATTTATTGGTCATTTGGGTATCCTCTTTTGTAACATATCTCTTTAAATCTTTTCTTCAAATTGTTCAATGGATGATTTTTTTTCCTGAATTGATTTTTAGAAATTATTTGTATAATCTGGATATGAGTCCTTTTTGGAGTGATGCTTTGGAAACATTTCCTCTAACTTCCACATATTTATCCTACACTCCAAAACATTTGGATTACCTGGGAGATGTTTCTATTATCTGTTCTTGTTTGTTTTCTCCATCACCTGGTGCTGCTTTCTGTCATGGCTAATAATTCTTTATTGAATGCTGTATACTACATATAAAAAATCATAGTGACCCTGGATGGCGTTATCTGCCTCTGGGGAAGGTTTAATATTCCTCTATTTTTAGGTGAGAAATTCTTTTATCATATTTAGAATCAAAATATCCCTTAAAATATTTACATTTTACAGTAAAAAGGGTAGCAAAACACAAGATCATGTACAAGCGTAAGTATTCAAGTTTCTGAAGAGCCAAAAAGGAAAAGGAAAATAGTGGACTACTACAAAGCTGTAGCATGGTAATAAATGCCTTTAATATGTGCAGATTAAAGCAATAAATGTATTCCTTGGGTTTCTGATTCTTGGTCTAAAACTGCTTGACTAAATGATTGATATAAACCAATTACAAAGTTGCTTGGCTTTTTGTTGCTCCTCTACAGTTTCTTTAAAAACAGTGCAATTGAGAAGCAAGAAGAACTACAATCCTGCAGCCTGTGGAACAAAAACCATATTCACAGAAAGATAGACAAGATGAAAAGGCAGAGGGCTATATACCAGATGAAGGAACAAGATAAAACCCCAGAAAAACAACAAAATGAGATGGAGATAGGCAACCTTCCAGAAAAAGAATTCAGAATAATGATAGTGAAGATGATCCAGGACCTCAGAAAAAGAATGGAGGCAAAGATCGAGAAGATGCAAGAAATGTTTAACCAAGATCTAGAAGAATTAAAGAAGAAACAAACAGAGATAAACAATACAATAAATGAAATGAAAACTACACTAGAAGGAATCAATGGCAGAATAACTGAGGAAGAAGAATGGATAAGTGACCTGGAAGACAGAATGGTGGAATTCACTGCTGCGGAAGAGAATAAAGAAAAAAGAATGAAAAGAAATGAAGACAGCCTAAGAGACCTCTGGGACAACATTAAATGCAACAACATTCACATTATAGGGGTCCCAGAAGGAGAAGAGAGAGAGAAAGGACCCGAGAAAATATTTGAAGAGATTATACTCAAAAACTTCCCTAACATGGGAAAGGAAATAGCCACCCAAGTCTAGGAAGCGCAAAGAGTCCCCTACAGGATAAACCCAAGGAGAAACATGCCAAGACACATAGTAAACAAATTGGCAAAAATTAAAGACAAAGAAAAATTATTGAAAGTAGCAAGGGAAAAACGACAAATAGCATACAAGGGAACTCCCATAAGGTTAACAGTTGATTTCTCAGCAGAAACTCTACCAGCCAGAAGGGAGTGGCATGATATACTTAAAGTGATGAAAGGGAAGAACCTACAACCAAGATTACTCTACCCAGCAAGAATCTTATTCAGATTCGATGGAGAAATCAAAAGCTTTAGAGAGAAGCAAAAGCTAAGAGAATTCAGCATCACCAAACCAGCTCTACAACAAATGCTAAAGGAACTTCTCTAAGTGGGAAACACAAGAGAAGAAAAGGACCTACAAAAACAAACACAAAACAATTAAGAAAATGGTCATAGGAACGTACATATCGATAATTACCTTAAACGTGAATGGATTAAGTGCTCCAACCAAAAGACACAGGCTGGCTGAATGGATACAAAAACAAGACCCATATATATGCTGTCTACAAGAGACCCACTTCAGACCTAGGGACACATACAGACTGAAAGTGAGAGGATAGAAAAAGATATTCCATGCAAATGGAAATCAAAACAAAGCTGGAGTAGCAATACTCATATCAGATAAAATAGACTTTAAAATAAAGAATGTTACAAGAGACAAGGAAGGACACTATATAATGATCAAGGGATCAATCCAAGAAGAAGATATAACAATTATAAATATATATGCACCCAACATAGAAGCACCTCAATACATAAGGCAACTGCTAACAGCTCTAAAAGAGGAAATCGACAGTAACACAATAATAGTGGAGGACTTTAACACCTCACTTACACCAATGGACAGATCATCCAAACAGAAAATTAATAAAGAAACACAAGCTTTAAATGACACAATAGACCAGATAGATTTAATTGATATTTGTAGGGCATTCCATCCCAAAACAGCAGATTACACTTTCTTCTCAAGTGTGCACAGAACATCCTCCAGGATAAATCACATCTTGGGTCACAAATCAAGCCTCAGTAAATTTAAGAAAATGGAAATCATATCAAGCATCTTTTCTGACCACAATGCTATGAGACGAGAAATGAGTTACAGTGAAAAAAAAAACGTAAAAAACACAAACACATGGAGGCTAGGCAATACATTACTAAATAACCAAGAGATCACTGAAGAAATCAAAGAGGAAGTGAAAAAATACCTAGAGACAAATGACAATGAAAACATGACGATCCAAAACCTATGGGATGCAGCAAAAGCAGTTTTAAGAGGGCAGTTTATAGCTATACAAGCCTACCTCAAGAAACAAGAAAAATCTCAAATAAACAATCTAACCTTACACCTAAAGGAACTAGAGAAAGAAGAACAAACAAAACCCAAGGTTAGCAGAAGGAAAGAAATCATAAAGATCAGAGCAGAAATAAATGAAATAGAAACACATAGGTTGCTTCCATGTCCTGGCTATTGTAAATAGAACTGCAATGAACACTGTGGTACATGACTCTTTTTGAATTATGTTTTTCTCAGGGTATATGTCCAGTAGTGGGATTGCTGGGTCATATAGTAGTTCTATTTTTAGTTTTTTAAGGAAGCTCCATACTGTTCTCCACAGCAGCTGTATCAATTTACATTCCCACCAACAGTGCAAGAGGGTTCCCTATTCTCCACACCCTCTCCAGCATTTATTGTTTCTAGATTTTTTGATGATGGCCATTCTGACCTGTGTGAGATGATATCTCATTGTAGTTTTGATTTGCATTTCTCTAATGATTAATGATGCTGAGCATTCTTTCATGTGTTTGCTGGCAATCTGAGTATCTTCTGTGGAGAAATGTCTATTTAGGTTTTCTGCCCATTTTTGCATTGGGTTGTGTGTTTTTTTGATACTGAGCTGCATGAACTGCTTGTAAATTTTGGAGATTAATCCTCTGTCAGTTGCTTCATTTGCAAATATTGTCTCCCATTCTGAGGGTTGTCTTTGTGTCTTGTTTATGGTTTCCTTTCCTGTGCAAAAGCTTTTAAGTTTCATTAGGTCCCATTTGTATATTTTTGTTTTTCTTTCCATTACTCTAGGAGGTGGGTCAAAAAGGATCTTGCTGTGATTTATGTCATGGAGTGTTCTCCCTATGTTTTCCTCTAAGAGTTTAATAGTGTCTGGCCTTACAAAAACAATAACAAAAATCAATAGAACTAAAAGCTGGTTCTTTGAGAAGGTAAACAAAATTGATAAACCATTAGCCAGACTCATCAAGAAAAAGAGGGAGAGGACTAAAATCAGTAAAATTAGAAATGACAAAGGGGAAGTTACAACAGACACTGCAGAAATACAAAGCACCATAAGGGACTACTACAAGCAACTCTATGCCAATAAAATGGACAACCTGGAAGAAATGGACAAATTCTTACAAAGGTATAACATTCCAAGACTGAACCAGGAAGAAATAGAAAATATGAACAGACCAATCACAAGTAATGAAATTGAAACTGTGATTTAAAATCTTCCAACAAACAAAAGTCCAGGACCAGATGGCTTCACAGGGGAATTCTATCAAACATTTAGAGAAGAGCTAACACCCATCCTTCTCAAACTCTTCCAAAAAATTGCAGAGGAAAGAACACTCCCAAACTCATTCTATGAGGTCACCATCACCCTGATAGCAAAACCAGACAAAGATAGTACAAAAAAAGAAAATTACAGACCAATATCACTGATGAATATAGAAACAAAAATCCTCAACAAAATACTAGCAAACAGAATCCAACAACACATTAAAAGGATCATACACCATGATCAAATGGGATTTATCCCAGGGATGAAAGGATTCTTCAATATATGCAAATCAATCAATGTGATACACCATATTAACAAATTGAAGAAGAAAAATCATATGATCATCTCAATAGATGCAGACAAATCTTTTGAGAAAATTCAACAACCTTTTATGATAAAAACTCTCCAGAAAGTGGGCATAGAGGGAACCTACTTCAACATAATAAAGGCCATATATGACTAACCCACAGCAAACATCATTCTCAATAGTGAAAAACTGAAAGCATTTCCTCTAAGATCAGGAGCTAGACAAGGATGTCCACTCTCACCACTATTATTCAACATAGTTCTGGAAGTCCTAGCCATGGCAATCAGAGAAAAAAAAGAAATAAAAGGAATACAAATTGGCAAAGAAGAAGTAAAACTGTCACTGTTTGCAGATGACATGATACTATACATAGAGAATCCTAAAGATGCCACCAGAAAACTACTAGAGCTAATCAATGAATTTGGTAAAGTTGCAGGATACAAAATTAATGCACAGAAATCTCTTGCATTCCCATACACTAATGATGAAAAATCTGAAAGAGAAATTAAGGAAATACTCCCATTTACCACTGCAACAAAAAGAATAAAATACCTAGGCATAAACCTACCTAGGGAGACAAAAGACCTGTATGCAGAAAACTATAAGACACTGATGAAAGAAATTAAAGATGATACCAACAGATGGAGAGATATGCCGTGTTCTTGGATTGGAAGAATCAATATTGTGAAAATGACTATACTACCCAAAGCAATCTCAGATTCAATGCAATCTGTATCAAATTACCAATGGCAGTTTTTAGTGAACTAGAACAAAAATTCTTAAAATTTGTATGGAGACAAAAAAGACACTGAATATCCAAAACAGTCTTGAGGGAAAAAAACGGAGTGGAGGAATCTGTCTCCCTGACTTCAGATTATACTACAAAGCTACAGTAATCAAGACAATATGGTACTGGCACAAAAACAGAAATATATATCAATGGAATAGGATAGAAAACCCAGAGATAAACCCACGTACCTATGGTCAACTAATCTATGACAAAGGAGGCAAGGATATATACAATGGAGAAAAGACAGTCTCTTCAATAAGTGGTTCTGGGAAAACTGGACAGCTACATGTAAAAGAATGAAATTAGAACACTCCCTAACACCATACACAAAAACAAACTCAAAATGGATTCGAGACCTAAATGTAAGACCGGACACTATAAAACTCTTAGAGGAAAACATAGGAAGAACACTTCTTGACATAAATCACAGCAAGATCTTTTTTGACCCACCTCCTAGAGTAATGGAAAGAAAAACAAAAATAAACAAATGGGATGTAATGAAACTTAAAAGCTTTTGCACAGCAAAGGAAACCATAAATAAGATGAAAAGGCAGCCCTCAGAATGGGAGAAAATATTTGCAAATGAATTATCAGACAAGGGATTAATCTCCAAAATATATAAACAGCTCATGCAGCTCAATATTAAAAAAAAAAAAACCCAATCCAAAAATGGACAGAAGACCTAAAGAGACATTTCTCCAAAGAAGACATACAGATGGCCAAGAGGCACATGAAAAGCTGCTCAACATCACTAATTATTAGAGAAATGCAAATCAAAACTACAATGAGGTATCACTTCACACCAATTAGAATGGGCATCAACAGAAAATCTACAAACAACAAATGCTGGAGAGGGTGTGGGGAAAAGGGAACCCTCTTGCACTGTTGGTGGGAATGTAAATTGATACAGCCACTATGGAGAACAGTATGGAGGTTCCTTATAGAACTAAAAATAGAATTACCATATGACCCAGCAACCCCATTACTGGGCATATACCCAGAGAAAACCATAATTCAAAAAGACACATGCACCCCAATGTTCATTGCAGCTCTATTTACACTAGCCTGGTCATGGAAGCAACCTAAACGCCCATCGACAGACGAATGGATAAAGAAGATGTGGTACATATATACAATGGAATATTATTCAGCCATAAAAAGGAACAAAACTGGGTCATTTGTAGAGACGTGGATGCATCTAGAGCCTGTCATACAGAGTGAAGTAAGTCAGAAAGAGAAAAACAAATATCGTATATTAATGCATATATGTGGAACCTAGAAAAATGGTACAGATGAACCGGTTTGTGAAGCATAAATTGAGACACAGATGTAGAGAACAAACGTATGGACACCAAGGGGGGAAAGCGGTGGGTGGGGGAGGATGAATTGGGAGATTGGGTTTGACGTGTATACAGTGATGTGTATAAAATGGATGACTAATAAGAATAAAAACAAAAAAACAACAGTGCAATTTAAAACATACTTACAGAGTACACGCTACTCTCAAATTAGTCATTATATAAAGGACATTCACTAGAGGTAGTAAATATATTCCATAGTTAACCACATTTACCAATTAAGGAATAAAACTATAATTTCTAAGCCTTTACTGCATATTAATAAAACAAATCTTTGAATATACAGCAATGTAAAACTTTTAAAAATATTAACATCAGATAGAATATAAGCAGATCACTTTGACTCTGTGAATGCTGGTCTATTTCTGCTTTGCCTTTTTCTCCTAGAGCATAACCCTTCTGAGATTATAATTGAATGCCCGGCTGTGTATCAGGGCTCTCTCCTTTGGCAGGCCCTCTACTCCAAATTTTGTCTTCCTCACCTCGTGAGACTGCTAACTTCCTGCTTCCATGTTTAGCCTCTTAGAAGTCACTCCCTGCTTGGTTTCTCACTGTCTCATCCCAAGCAGGTGTAACCTGGGAGTATGCCATTGCCTTGAGAAGACATTGAATGTGGAACTTCAGGTTCACTTCTCACTTGTTCCCTTTTCTCCAGCATTTTGTCTTCTTAAATCCTGACCATCTGGTAGCCCTGAACTCAATTTTCATCTCTCCCACTTAATGAAACAGCTGCAATTTCTAGCCCCCTACATTCTGTTCAGTCTCTATGGCCCATGCTGCAAATCAACAAATACTCAGAGGGAAAATGAGAGAAAATGCAGAACTCTCCTCAGTATGTACAAGTTTCCTTCATGTGCAAGTCATCTCCATGATCTTTAAGAAGGTGAGTTATGCCTAATATTTGTACACATTAAAGACATAGGAATTAAAAACATACAGAGGGCTTGCTGTGTTTAAAAAGTAAAGAATAATCAAACATAAGTGAAATACTTCCACATTGTATGCCCTTTCCTCAACTTGCCTAATTTCTCCCCATCCTTTAAGACTCAAATGCCCCTCCTTCCATGATTTCTTTTCAGATCCCACCAGTCTGCCTGTACAGTTTTTATTCTATTTGTAGAAATAAGTGCATCTTTTCTGGGCTTTGCACTTTAGAGGGTCTATTTCTAGTCCCTTCCAGTCTGTGTCCCTCCCCAAGGGGCACATGCCCCTCATCTTAATCACACTCTGGGTACCCTGGACTACAGAACTACCTGCCCAAACAGCCCCAAGACCATTCCAGGACATGAATGCCTTTGATCTGGATCCATGCCAATGAAGGGGTAGAAATGGACAAAAGAGTGTGCGTCAGTGGGCCCAATATTTGGCCAGTGGGTGAATGCTTGTAGGTAAGGACAAATACAGATTAAATGCAGGAACACTTGGTTAAATTTGAATTTCAAATAAACAACAAAATATTGTGCAGGACATATTTGTACTAAAAATAGATTTTGTTTTTGCATATTTGAAATTCATCTTTAACTGGGCATAGTATATTTTTATTTGCTAAACCTGGCAACTCTACTAGGAATGAGTGTCAACAAAGATGGTTCTGTAGGATAAGGTGTCTATCATGGGCATCTGAGGCCCCTCATATTAGAGGGTAGAGACAGGAGCCAAAAGAGCAGTAGACTAGGTTATGAGATAGTGGCCAAGGCTGGAGTCAGGGGTCCGGGAAAGGCGCTCCTTGGGTGTCCACATTCTGGTGTAAAGCTCTAAGTCAGAGAATTCTAGCTTTGTATCTGGTCCTCCAGGTCGTTATGGAAATATGCGTGTCCAGATAAGAGGCTAGAATGTATTCTAATTAGTTTGATTTATACATTTTAAGCATGTAGAGTCTCGACAGATGGTATGTGGGCCTGCATTTGCACTTTTGCGTAGACATTGGAAATGTGGGAGGTAGGGCTGCTGGCTCTGCTATAGGACTTAATCCGTACTTACGTTCGTGTTAGTTCATCTGCATATTCAGTTCAGTTTCCCCTATTAAATCATACAAAAACACTAAGAAGCTTCAGGGTGGAAACTGACATTCTTCTTTCTGCTTACTGAGATACCTTTTGGAGATTGAGATGCATTTTATAGATGAGGAAATTGAGGCCAGGAAAGTAAAGTAGCTGAGCACACCTATCAGGTGTTAACAGCTCGGATTCAAAATGGAGAGTGTTGGGCTTCCCTGGTGGCGCAGTGGTTGAGAATCTGCCTGCTAATGCAGGGGACACGGGTTCGAGCCCTGGTCTGGGAAGATCCCACTTGCCACGGAGCAGCTGGGCCCGTGAGCCACAACTACTGAGCCTGCGCGTCTGGAGCCTGTGCCCTGCAACGGGAGGGGCCGCGATAGTGAAAGGCCCGCGCACCGCGATGAAGTGCGGTCCCCGCACCGCGATGAAGAGTGGCCCCCGCTTGCCGCAACTAGAGAAAGCCCTCACACGAACCGAAGACCCAACACAGCCAAAAATAAATAATAAATAAATAAATAAAGTAGCTATAAAAAAAAAAAAAGGAGAGTGTAAAGCAGATCCTAGAAAATTGTTATACGTCATATTTATGTCTCACTTAGCTCATCTGTAAAATCAGAATAATAAATAGGGCCTCCTTATCCATTATCAAAAAGATTAAATGAGTTAATATATGCTAATAATGAGAAAGTTACTCAGAACATAATTAGCAGAGGACAAATTTTAGTTATTTTTTAGTTTGTGGTCTTGGGGAATAATGAAAACTTCCTACTAGGATATCCTAACTGACCCTACAGCAGCTAGCATCAAAAGTGTTGATAATTCAAATCTGTTCTTGTTCTTTTCCATGTCTGTTTCTGGGAAAACCCTGGAATTCCTTATCTGTGACTCTTAAAATGACTGCTCTGTGTTTACCAAGACCTCAAAAACATTTTTTGGTTTCCACTTTAAGAGAAAGTACTGCCTGAAAGCAAGGAAGAGGCACAAAATCTTCCAACAAGCGAAGGCAAGGAAATTTGAAAAGTTTGCATCTCAGTAATATAGCTGAGGAATGCAACAAGGGAGTTTGAAAATAGAAAATATGCATCTTCTCAGAAAAACTACTTGCTACCCCAGGCTGTGTTCTTGCTTACAATAGCTATACATAGATATCCTAATGGGCTTCTTTGTACTTTGACTACAGCATATTTCTAAATAGATAAAGCATTTATTTAAAGAGAAACATGGAAATTACTCTTTAATAGTTCCCCAAAAATGCTGATAAAAATCACTGGATGACTGAACTCTGCCAGGGTCTGAGCCTCCTCACTTGACTGGTGTCTAGAGAAACTCAAGTCTTGTTCTTATCTAGTTTTCTGTCAGTCAGGAGGAATTTTTGACCCTGGCAACTGTCTGCCAAATTCCCCGAGGCTATAACTTTTTTGTGGATTCCAGTTATTCTGAGAACACCATCCATGGGGAATTTTCCTTTTCTAAAGGCTGCTGCCCTTCGCACGCCTGGTGCCACGTTATATGTCAAGCAATGAAAACGGGTGATAAAAGAATGCAAACAACTGTCTTTGCCTTCAAGGACCTGACGGTTTAATTGAAGACACAAAATATTTATACCTGAAAACAATTTCAACTAAAAGTATGAGGTTCAGCGACCGAAATAGCATAGAAAGTAATAATGATGATAGTAATACAAAGTCTAACATTTGAGCATTTATGACACAGCAACTATTCTAAGCATTTTGAATATATTATTGCAAAGAGGGGTGTATTAGTTTCCTAAGACTGCTGTAACAAATTAGCAAACTAGGTGGCTTAAAATGACAGATATTTATTCCCCCACATTTCTAGAGAGTAGATGTCCAAAATCAAGGAGTCAGCAGGGCCATGATGCTTCTGAAGTCCTGAGGGGAGAATCCTTTCTTGCCTCTTGCTACCTTCTGATGGCTCCCACATCCCTTGGCGTTTCTTGAGGCAAAGCTGCATCATTCCAAACTCTGCTTTTGTCATCACATGGCCTTCTTTCCTGTGTCTATTTGTGTCCTCTCCTCTTCTTAGAAGGACACCTTCATTGTACTTAAGGCCCATGCTAATCCAGTATGACTTCATCTTAATTACACCTGCAAAGATCCTATTTGCAAATAGGGTCATATTCTTAGGTTCTGGGTAGACATGAATTTCGCAGGGACACTACTCAGTCCACCCAGACTGAGGCTAATTGGGACAAAAACCATCCCAATATTTTCATAGAGATATAGGCCCTGGAAGATGAGTGACTTTAGGCAAAGAAGAGTTAAGATATCCATTCATCAAGGATTTACTGAGCAAATGCTCTGTGCCAGGCACTGTGCTGGGAGTCCATGGAGAGTCAACACTGTTCGTATTAGTATTTATTAGATTTGGCTTCATAGAAATGAAAAAGGGAAAATTTACAGAAGCTTAAATAAGATTGAAGTTTTGCTTTTCTTTTTTCTCTCCTAAGTAAGGTCCAAGGGTCCGCTATCCAGGACAGGTTTTGTGGCACCACAGCTCCATCAGGAACCCACACACCTGTCTCTTGGTACTGCCATCCTCAGAGGATGGCAGTCTTCCATATTTCATATTCTAATCTTCCATATTTCATATTCTAAGTCACCTCACAGTCCAGTATGGCTGAGGGAGCTCCAGTAATCATCTCTATATTTCAGACGAGCAGCAGAAAGGAGAGGGAGATAGTCAGTTTTCCTAGCTGAGTCAATTTTATTGGAAGGTTTTCTCACAGCACTTCCCTTTTATAACTTAGACACATGGTCACACAACTGCAAAGGAAGCTGGGCCTACTGCATTCCTGAAAAAAATATCAGGGTTCTGTTAAAAGAAAGGGGATAATGAATGTGGGAACTCTGTTTCTCAGTCCCCAACTCAAGGAGCTCCAAGTCCATTGGGGGAAGGGACTAAGTCGATAGATGTATTAATTTCCTTTTGCTACTGTAACAAATTGCCACAAACTTAAAACAACACAAATTTATTATGTTATAGTTCTAGAACAGAAGTTTAAAATGGGGCACAGCCTTACCAACATCTTTATTTTAGCCCAGTGAGACCCTTCTGGAGGCTCTAGAGGAGAAACCATTTCATTGCCTTTTCAGCTTCTGGAAGCTGTCTGCATTCCTTGTCTCGTTGTCCCTTTCTTCCATCTTTGCAGCCAGCAAGGTTGCATCTCTCTCTGACTTTGAACTCAGCTGGGAAAGGTTCTTCTCTTTTAAGGACTCATGTGATTAGGTTGAGTCCGCCTGGATAATCCAGGCTAATCTAACCACATCAAGGTTCATAACATAATCACTTCCGCAAAAGTGCCTTTTGCCATGTCAGGTAACATAAACACATGTTCCAGGAATTAGGACATGGACATCTTTGAAGAGGGCCATTATTCAGCCTACCACAATAGACAAAATGTCATAAAATAATTGTAACAATAAAGCGAGAACAGGTTGATATAACAAAAACAAAAAATGAGTCCAGTCTCATCAATGATCATGATTTGTTAGGGGAGAAATGTTCCATGTGTAAAACAGAGGCTACATATAAGGATTAAGAAGAAATTTATACTAGAGGGAAAGAGACGTGAAAATCGAGTAGTTCTTAAATATCAGGCCTGTCATAAAACATTAACTTGTACACAATGGAAAAGTATGCACGATTCCTGATTGAAGGAGTGATTTGATAAAACTGGTAATTTAGAAAGATAAATTCAGTAGTGAGGAGGAAAGAGAGCAGTTAACAGATTAAGGAGCTACTACACAAATTCATGCTTAGCTGAGAGGTTTTTAATTAGGTTAGAGATGGAGAAAAAAGGAGGGAATTTTGAAAGACGTAACAGGTAAGAAAAGTGAAGGCAAGTAAAAAATGACTGAGGTTTTAAATGTGAATGAGTGACAAGTGAGAATGGCAAAGAGAAAAAGTTCACAAGGTAGGGAAAAAAACATGGTATATAAAATAAATATTTTCTTTAAGTAAAATTAATCCTTGTCTACTAAGCTCTACTAAAAAAAGACAATACCTCCATTTTTTGCATCTAAATAATGGTAAATAGTTAAAATGTCTTGCATTTTTGGTGAGTTAGTTGGGCTTAGTTGGCTCATACATTGGGCTCCCTTCTATTTTTTCCTAAAGGTGAGCATTTCCATTGACAAAAAATATATATATCAAGACCCTGTTAGCAGACCTAGTCCATGAACACACCGAAACCCCCATTAGGTACACATAGATCCAAGTAAAGCAGAAATAATGACAAATCTGGCCTATAAGATAAAACAATCCTTGGATGGAATAATGACTAAGCTACCATTGTTAAAATAGTTTATCTTAAATGGCTATAGTGTATTCTTAAAGATTCAACTTCAGGGAGCATTCGTATCAGGAACAAACCACAAATTCTTTATCTGATAAACCCTTGAGAAAAATTATGTGCATTAAATTGCACTTTGTGAAATCTATAAATTATCTGTTATGCTTTCAGGAAGAATGTTGGTATAATCAAATTTCAGTCATTTGCAAGTTAGTATTTCCAGGATCATCTTTAAAACATGCTCTGCTGGGATCTGTCAGGCTTTTAAAGTCCATGCAGCCTTCCAGAAACAATAGAAACATTTAAAGTAACTGCACAATGAAACTGCCAGAAGGACCAGAAAGGAACTGAGGTGTTTGTCCTCCTGAAGGAGGGAATGCAGCGCCTAGAACGGTGAAAATGGAGTCACCAAGTCACCCAGACTTTGAAAATAGTTGAGCAGGAATCCGATTGGAACTAAGATCCATTTACACAGATAGAAGCCATAGCCAAAGGAATTTGAGCTACCACCTTCAATGTGAAGTCATTTCTGTTCTTAAGCTAATTTATTGATATTATGAGAAAATTAAATATTTTACACATGTACACATAAGTAGACAATAGCTTGAATTATGCCTTAAAAACATGGTACTTGGGATCTTTTGAATGTACAAGCCAAGCTCTTAACCACCCACCAAATAAACTGAGCTTCTTTCCTATTTTAAAGAAGCTCTAGGGTCAGACATTTCTGCTTCAAATAGTTTATCTATTAGAAGTATAAACTTGGGCAAATTATTAAACTTCTCTAAGTCTCAGTGTCCTTATTTTTATAAAGAATATAATAAGAATATGTTCCTCATGGGTGTTTTGTGAGGATTTAAAGAGATAATCCATGTAAAACACTTAGTAGAGGCTTGAAACGTAGTACTCAACAAATGGTAAAAATTCTGACATAAAAACTTATGACAAAGCTTTCCAAAGACAGAGTAGCAGCTTCCCTCCTCCCCCAATACAGAGAGAGACACAGAGACAGAGATATAAAGAGAAATAACAAAAAAGGAAAAAATCATTTCTATTTTCATATTGATGTATTATTTTATTCAGCTCAAATCCACCCATCCCCAGCCAGCAGCTCTCAGCAGTTTAACAGTTTACCACCAAGCTGACAGCTGGGAGACTGCAGATTTGGAGCTCCGTGTAAAATATTTTTGCTGTCAGTATAAATGAATATTTACCAGCCGCTGGCTGTTGCAGCCCTTTGGCAGGGGGCATACAGGGGTAAATATTGGTTTTACCTTTGAAAACTAGAGGCTGTAATTATAAACCAGGAGTCCACATACCTTCAGTGAGGAGATTAATTAATTATAAAGCCTCATTAAAAGTCAAGCTACCCATTAGCATAAATAGCGATTATATGAACTCTTGATTTATTAGAGCTGAGAAATTCTACCAGGATTTTTTTTAAGTTACAGTAAAGTGACTAATTACCAGCTGAGGACATTATCCCTTTGACTCTTCCATGTTAGAAAATTTGCCACTGGTCAAGAAGAGGAGAGTGAGCATTTTATTCTTATGATTGGTGTCACGCTTTGGATTCAATATCCTCTCAGTGTTGGGAACCACATAATCCCGTCACAATAAATCACTGTCACTTTTAATGAATCATTAGAAAAACAGGTACTTATGATCAATGAGCTAGTCTAAAGTGAGGCCAAAGTGTTTCAAACAAGTGTTTGAAACACTTTTCTTTCAAAGACCCCAAAGCCATGCTATAAAGAGATCCAAGAATCCAATGAGCTGACAAGTAATAGGATTCACTACGAGAGGAATGGATTGAGAGCTGGCAAGAAATTGAAAGCACTGTACAATCCAGTTTCCTGCCTTCCAGTAGGAAACTATCAAAAACTTGCCCAAGTTGGGGAAAACTCTAGTGTTATAGGGCTTCTCATTATGTCTGTTCCAGGTGAGTAAACTGCGATGGATTATGGAGACAGGTATCTTCAAGAACCAGGATGAGAATGGAAAGGTACGAGCTGGAAATAGACTGAAGGGCTCCCATATATTCCCATGGAAAGAATCTTGGAGGTAAACCACTGAGATGCTTTTCCTGATTCAGAGGAAGTAGAATTATTGAAAACAAACAAATGAAAAAACAAACAAAAAAACCAAACCTATGATCTTTTTTTGTCCCACCAACATCCAACCATATCTTTTTAAGATTTGTCCTAATATCCTTTTTGGTTAGTTAACCACACCTCCCTGTAATCTAGAGATCATCTTGTTTACACCAGTTGTTCTAGAATAAATATTAATAGTGTCCTTTTTACTCTCAAATGTGTACTTATTTGAATAATAAATTATAGGATAATGCTACTTTTAGGAGACATTACCGTTATAGTCTTGATGAAAGGGAAACTTCCAGTCCCCGTGCCCTCCTGATGCCTCCTTCTAAGACTATATTAAAACAGAGGTAGGCATGAAATACAAGCACAGTTGATCAGACACTGCAAGAACTTTGAACCTTGAGTGAATGACACAAATTGATCAGATGATACAATTAATCAGATTTGTCACAGTCAGTGTGGAGAGGCATAAGATCATATTGGTGCTGAGCTATGGGCTTGACAGTAATTTTGACAGCCTATCCTGTAGAGTTCACTGGGCTACTGCCTGCTGTTCACATCTGGTCATTCAGTTGTCAGTACTGGGAGACTCCAAGTTATTCTCAAATAGCCTCCTGCTTATTTGGCTCAAAATGGTTTCTGTTGCTTCCAGAATAGAATCTATAGTTGCAGTCTGCTAGAGGAAACCAAGAAAGACGTAACCTAAAAACTGGTAGCCAAGCAAGCAGAGAATATATACAATATTCTATTCTCATAGCGCTGACATTCAATTGGAGGGCAACAGTTAATAATAGGCAATTTATATATTATATTAAAGGAGAAAAGAGCTCTGAAAGAAAGGAAGGAATGAAGGAAGGAGGAAGAAAGCGAAGGAGGAAGAGAAAAAAAGCAAGATTGAAAGGCAGAGTTGGGGTAGGATAAAATTATACTTGGGTGGTTTGTGTGGTCCTCATTGGGTCATACTTCATCTTTGTAAATATGAATGTGAAATGGCAGTTCCCTCAAAATTATGAAATGTTAACAATGGTTTAAATACCATCATATATACTTCAGTCTGAGAAATTTTTTTCAATAGCACCGTTAATTTATGGGCATTTAAAAATATTTTAGGGTTTCCCTGGTGGCACAGTGGTTGAGAATCTGCCTGCCAATGCAGGGGACACGGGTTTGAGCCCTGGTCGGGGAAGATCCCACATGCCGCGGAGCAACTAGGCCCGTGAGCCACAACTGCTGAGCCTGCGCGTCTGGAGCTTGTGCTCCGCAACAAGAGAGGCCGCGACGGTGAGAGGCTCACGCACCGCGATGAAGAGTGGCCCCCGCTCGCTGCAACTAGAGAAAGCCCTTGCACAGAAATGAAGACCCAACACAGCCAAAAATAAATAAATAAATAAATAAGCTTTCATTTAAAATATATATATATATATTTTACAGTCTCTTAATATCAGTTGCCTTAGTAACTTAAAAAATGGCACTGATTTAATCAATACATGAATATTCATGAAGGCATGAGATACCTGTTATGGACTGAATGTTTGTGTCCACCCCACCCAAATTCATATATTTCAATTCTAAACCTCCCAGTGTGATAGTATTAGGAGGTGGGGTCTTTGGAAATTACTTAAGTCATGATAGTGGAGCCCTCATGGATGAGATTAATGCCCTTATAAAAGGGACTCTGGTGAGCTCTCTGGCCCTCTATCCACCAAGTAAGGATATAACTGAGAAAATGGCCATCTGCACCCCAGAAGAAGGCCTTCACCAGAATTCCACTGTGCTAGCACCTTTATCTTGGACTTCCAGACTCCAGAACTGTGAGAAATATGTGTCTATCGTTTAGAAGCCATCCAGTCTGTGGTATTCTGTTATATCAGCCCAAATTGACTACAGCAATACTTAAACTGGAGCAACACCTCATATTTTCATTCTTCATTGCAAATCACTTATTTCAATTAGATATTGATGATGACTTGGCAGAGGATCATGAAAAAGGCTTATGTAGGGGAACCTCTCTGAAGAAAATTACTTCTACTTTGATTTTAACATTCAGAATAGTTTATTTTTACAGATTTATAGAATTATAAGTGACATATAATAACCTAGACTTATTTAAGATGTACAATTGTTTAAGTTTTTTACATGTGTGTATAAGTGTGCTACCATTAACAAAATCAAGGTAATTAACTTATCTGTAATTCCCCAAAGTTTTCAAGTATCACTTTGACATCCATCTATCCCTCTATTCCTCTTTTTCCCATCCTTAGGAAATCACTGATCTGCTTTCTGTCTCTATAGTTTGCACTTTCTAGAATTTTCTTTAAATGGAATCATGCAGTATGTACTCTCATTTTAAAAACAGCCTTATTGAAGTAAAATGGACATACAGTAAACTAATCATATCTAAAGTGCTATCTACATTATTTTGCCTAATTTCTCTCACTCAGTATAATTAGAGAGCCACGTATATTGATGCATAGATCAATAGCTTGTTCTTCTTTATTGTTGATTATTATTTCACTATATGGATATATAAAATTTTGTTTATCTTTTCTCTTATTTATTGACGTTTCAGTTATTTCCAGTTTGTGGCTATTGAAGATACTGTGAATATTTGTGTGCAATTATTTGTATGGATAGATGCTTTCATAAATACCTAGGGGTGGATTAGCCGTGTTATATTTTAGGTGTATTACTGAGTTTTGAAGAAATTGCCAAAATATATTCCAAAGTAGTTGCATTAGTCTACATTCCAACCAGCAGTGTATAGGAGATCCAGTTCCTCCATATCTTTGCCAACACTTGGTAGGTTCAGTCTATTTAATTTTTTCCCCAGATTTATTATTTATAACAACATTGTATAAGTTTAAGGTATATAGCTTGTTAATTTGATACACTTACATATTCCAAAATGATTACCATCATGGCATTAGCTAACACCTCCATCTTGTCACATAATTACCATTTTTCCCCCTGTGGTGAAAACATTTAAGATCTTACTGTCTTAGCAACTTTCGAGTATGTATTAGAGTATAATTAACTATAATCACCATGCTGTACATTAGATCTTCAGAATTTATTTATCTAATAGCTAGAAGTTTGTACCCTTTGACCAAATTCTGCCCATCTTCACCACCTTCCCATCATTCTACTGTTTTTGTGAGTTCAGCTTTTTTAGATTCCACATATAAGTGGTATCACACAGTATCTGTCATGCTTTGTCTGACTTATTTCACTTAGCATAATGCCCTCAAGGTTCATCCATGTTGTCACAAATGACAGGATTTCCTTCTTCTAGACTCCTTAATTTCAGCCTTTCTAGTGGATTCGTAATTGTACCTCGTTGTCATTCTAAATTTCCATATCCCTAATGGTTAAAAATATTGAGCATTTTTTCATGTGCCTATTTGTCTTTCATACATCTTCTTTGGTGAAGGGTTTCTTAAAATCTGTTTTGTTTTAATCAGCTTATTTTCTTCCTATCATTGAGTTTTAAAGGTGTTTTCTGTATTCTAGGCACAAGTCCTTTTACTGATATGTTTTGCAAACTTTTATTCCCATCCTGTGATTTGCATTTTCTTTTTATTAATGAGAATTTCTTGAAAAGCAAAAATTTTTAATTTTGATGAAGTCCAATTTATCATCTTTTTTCTTTATAACTTAAGCTTTTGTGTTTTAAGAAATCTTTGCCTAATATAGTATATCACTAATATTTTCACCTATATTTTCTTCTAGAAGTTTTATGGTCAAGCCTCTAACATTTTGTTCTATGAGCCATTTAAAATTATTTGAATATGGTATGAAGTAAAGGTTAGGGTGAATTTTTTTTCTTACGGCTATGTAACAGTTTCAGCAACACTTGAAGAAACTGTACCTTCCTCATTGACTTGTCTTGGCAGTGTTACTGAAAATAAATTGACCATATATACATGAAGGTCTCTTACTATGCCCTCTTTCCTAGACTATTGATCTATACTTTATCTTTAATCCAATACCACACTGCCTTGATCTCTGTGACTTTATATTAAGTTTTGAAATCAGGTAAGTTCGGTGACTATTCTATTTTAAAACTGTTTTGGTTATTCTAGGTCCTTCGTATTTCCATATAACTTTTAAAGTCAGCTTGTCAATTACTACAATATCTGCTAAGGTCCTGCATGGGATTGTCTTCTGTCTATAGAGCACTTTGTGAAGAATTCACATTTTTACAACATTGAGTCTCCCAATCCATAAACATAGTTACCTTTGCATTTCTTTAGGTCTTTGTTAATTTCTCTCAGCAATGTTTACTAGTTTTCAGTGTACTCATCTTGAACATCATTTGTCAAATTTATTCCTATATATTTAATAATTTTAATGCTATTGTTAGTGGTGGTTTTGCTTTAATTTCAATTTCCAATTATTTATTGTTTTAGTAAAGAAATGAAATTGATGTTTGTGGTTGATAGCCTCTAAAATGGCTGCAAATGATGCCAAGTCCAGGTATTTGTGGCATTTTGTGTTAGCTGGTTATAGTGACTCACTTCCAATAAACAGAAGGTGAAAAAAGTATTTATTTATTTATTTATTTATTTATTGGCTGCGTTGGGTCTTCATTGCTGCGTATGGGCTTTCTCTAGTTGCTGCAAGCAGGGACTACTTTTCTTTGCAGTGCACGGGCTCTAGAGCGCAGGGTCAGCAGTTGTGGCACACAGGCTTAGTTGCTTTGCAGCATGTGGGATCTTCCCGGGCCAGGGCTCAAAACCATGTCCCCTGCACTGGCAGGCAGATTCTTAGCCACTGCGCCACCAGGGAAATCCCAGAAGGTGAAAAAATTGATGGATATCACTTACAAGATTACATTTCAAAAATACTGTGCCTTCCCTCTTACTCATCTTTTCTCACTCTCTTGAAGCTCTCACTCTGAGGGAAACTAGTTGCTGTGTTATGAGCTGCACTAGGGAGAAATTACCAAGATTAAAAATTTAAAAAAAGGTAGGCCTCCAGACAACACTCAACAAGGAACTAGAGCCCTCAGTACACCAGCTCACAAGTATCTGAATGAAGTCAACAACAATGTGAAAATATTTGGAAGCAGATGCTTTCTAGTAAAGCCTTCAGAAGGGACCACAATTTAGGCCAACAGCTCAACTGCCTCCTTGTGAGAGATCTTGAGAAAGAGGCACCCAGCTAAGCCTGACCCAGATTCCTGACCCACCGAACAGTCGGGTAATAAATGTTTATCGTTGGTGTCTTTAAATTTTGAAGTAATTTATTATACAGTAACA
Source organism: Balaenoptera musculus (assembly GCF_009873245.2). Taxonomy (NCBI): domain Eukaryota; kingdom Metazoa; phylum Chordata; class Mammalia; order Artiodactyla; family Balaenopteridae; genus Balaenoptera; species Balaenoptera musculus. The sequence goes on from NC_045797.1 coordinate 46,189,807, forward strand.
GGTAAGTAATAAGATGTTTATACATTGGTCTTTTAACACGCAACTTTGCTAAGCTCACTTATTAGTTTTAGCTATTTTGTAGATTTCTTATGCTTTTCTGCCTATGTGATCATGTCATTTACAAATATAGGCAGTATTCTTTCCCATCAACAGTGTACCAGGATTCTGATTTTTCTACATTTCTATAAGACTTGTTATCTGACTTTTTCATTCTAGCCAACTTAATGGGTGTGAAGTGGTATCTTATGGAGGTTTCAATTTGCATTTCTCTGATGACTAACGATGCCAAGTGCATTATTTTCGTGTGGTTACTGGCCATTTGTGTATCTTGTTTGGAAAAAAGTCTATTCACATTCTTTGCCATTTAAAAAATTTTTTTTATTGTGGTAAAAGTCACATAATATAAAGCATACTATTTTAACCATATTTAACTGTGTAGTTCAGTGGCACTAAGTACATTCACATTGTTGTGCAACTCTCATTGGATTTTTAATTATTGCAAGTGCTCTTTATATATTCTAAATACAAGTCTCTTGTCAAATATATGATTTCCAAATATTTTTCCCATTCTGTGGATTGTCTTTTCACTTTCTTGATGGTGGATTTTGAATCACAAAAGTTTTTAATTTGATAAAGCATAATTTATCAATTTTTTTGTTTTGTTACTCATGCTTTTGGTGTCATATCTAACAATCTTTTGGAAAATTCAAGGTCACTAAGATTTACCCTTATATTTTCTTCTAAGAATTTTATACTTTTTCTCTTATATTTAGGTTTTTGATTCATTTTGACTTAATTTTTGTATATAGCATACAATAATGATCCAACTTTATACTTTTATGTGTGTCTGATTATAATTTAATTTTACTCTGATCAGAGATTATACTTTGCATGATTTGAATCCTCCTCTTATTAAGACTGTTTTAGTTTAGAATATGGTCTTAGTGAAAGTTTCATATACACTTGGAATTTGTATTCTGCTTCATGTATTTTATTTACTCTTTTTTTTTTTTTCCAGTCTTTTTTCTCTTTGTCTTTCAGTTTTGGAAATTTCTATTGAGTTATCCTCAAGCTCAGATATTTTCTCAGTTATGTCAGTCTACTAAAGAGCCCCTCAAAAGAATTTTTAATTTCTGTTAAATAGTGTCTTTGATCTCTAACATTTCTTTTTCTTTTTTATTCTTTCTTAGTATTTCCATCTCTCTGCTTAAATAGCCCATCTACTTTATCCATTAGAGTCCTTAGCATATTAATAATAGGTGTTTTAGCATAGCAAAGGAAACAAAGAAAACAAAAAGATAATCTATGGACTGGGAGAAAATATTTGCAAATGATTTGATGGACAAGGGCTTAATTTCCAAAATATACAAACAGCTAATACAACTCAATAACAAAAAAACCCAAACAACCCAATCAACAAAATGGGCCAAAGACCTAAATAGACATTTCTCCAGAGAAGACATACAGATGGCCAATAGGCACATGAAATATGCTCTTCATCGCTAATTATTAGAGAAATGCAAATCAAAACTACAATGAGGTATCACCTCACACCAGTCAGAATGGCCATCATTAAAAAAATCTACGAATAATCTGCCTGCCAATGCAGGGGACATGGGTTCGAGCCCTGGTTTGGGAAGATCCCACAGGCCATGGAGCAACTAGGCCTGTGAGCCACAACTACTGAGCCTGCGCGTCTGGAGCCTGTGCTCCACAACAAGAGAGGCCACGATAGTGAGAGGCCCGCGCACCGCAATGAAGAGTGGCCCCCGCTCGCCGCAACTAGAGAAAGCCCTTGCACAGAAACGAAGACCCAACACAGCCAAAAATAAATAAATTAATTAATTAATTAAAAAGAAAAAAATCTACAAATAACAAATGCTGGAGAGGGTGTGGAGAAAAGGGGACTCTCTTACACTGTTAGTGGAAATGTAAATTGGTGCAGCCACTATGGAAAACAGTATGGAATTTCCTCAAGAAACTAAATATAGAGTTGCCATATGATCCAGCAAATTCCACTCCTGGGCATATATTATAATCTGAAAAGATACACACACCCCAGTGTTCATAGCAGCAGTATTTACAGTAGCCAAGATATGGAAGCAACCTAAATGTCCATTGACAGATGAATGGATAAAGAAGATGTGGTATATATACACAATGGAATACTACTCAGCCATAGAATAGAATGAAATAATGCCATTTTCAGCAACATGGATGAACCTAGAGATTACCATACTAAGTAAGTCAGAAAGAGAAAGACAAATAACATATGCTATCACTTATATGTGAATCTAAAATATAACACAAATGAATTTATTTATGAAACAGAAGCAGACTCACAGACATAGAAAACAAACTTATGGTTACCAAAGTGGAAAGGGGGTGGGGGAGGGACAATTTAGAAGTTTGAGATTAGCAGAAACAAACTATTATATAAAAAAGAGATAAACAAGGTCCTACTGTATAGCATAGGGAACTGTATTCAATACCTTGTAATAAACCATAATGGAAAAGAATATGAAAAAAATATATATCAATATATATGTATAACTGAATCACTTTGCTGTACACTAGAAACTAACACAACATTGTAAATCAACTCTACTTCAATAAAATAAATAAATAAAAGGAGTAAAGTCTGTGACCCCCAAAGAGACATAAAAACTACATTCAATGTGCTATCTTAGATGGGATTCTGAACTCAAGACATTAGGTAAAAACTAAGGAAATTTGAATAAAATATGGACTCTAGTTGAAATAAAATAATAGCTGTTTTAAGTTTTCAGTCTGATAATTCCAACATCCTTGCCATATTTGAGTTTGGTTCTGATGCTTGCTGTCTCTTCAAAGTGTGTTTTTACTGTTTAGTATGCCTTGTGATTTTTTTCTTGGTAGGTGAACATGAGGTATTGGATAAAAGGAACCCAGCACTGGTTCCCATACATGTTTCTGCTCATGGGTTTCTGCTCTGGCAAGTTGTGATTCTCTGTATTTATCTGTCTGCTTCCGCAATTCGGGATGCAGCAGTTTGCACTATGACCTCACTTCTCTGATGGAGCTAAGAAGAAAGGTTGATTTTTCAGTTTGTTCAGCTTTTTACTAGTTGTTGGGACAGTGACAACTTCCAAACATTTTACATGTCAGATTGGAAACCAAAAGTATGCTTCATGTATTTAAAGCTCTGTTTGAGGTGAAAAACACTGAATATTGTTATGTACATTTGATTACTAGAATTCTTTATTATTAAAAAATAATTACATTATCTCTGATAATATTTCTTGCTCTAGTATTAATTAGTATATACTAATATTTTAATATTAGTATAGTCATTGCAATTTCTTTTGATTGGTATTAGCATAATATATCTTTTCCTGGGTATTTTAAAATTTTTACTCTATACTTTTCTATATATTTAAAGCAAGTGTCATGTTAAAAGCACATAGTTAGGTCCCACTTTTTAATCCAATTTTTACTATCTCTACATTTAGTGGAGTGTTTAGAAAATTTACATTTAAGGTGATTATTGATATGACTGGGTTGTAATCTACCATCTTGGTTATTTATGTTCCCTTTTTCAGCTATTTCTTTGTTGCCATTTTTCCTGTTTTTCTGAATTTCTTTGGATTGAGTATCTTCTATGATTCTATGATATCTCCTTTACTGCCTTATTAACTCTGCTTTTATTAACTTTTTACTGGCTACTTTTTGGCTTACATTATGCATCTTTAATTAATTAAGTCTATTTTAAGTAGTATTGTATATCTTCATAAGCCTGAGAGTATACTTCCATTTTCCTTATGCTAGTCTTTGTGCCACTGTACTCATAATTTAACTTATACATATATTATAAACCCCACTGTTTATATTTGTTATATTGTTATTTTTATTTTATACAATTATAAGGAGATTTTTTTAAATATAAAGTTTTTGTATATTTATCCACATATTTATCATTTCTGTTACTCTATTTCTTTGAATTGATACATATTTTCATCTGGTATAATTTTCCCTGTGTATTATGTACTTCTTATGATGCTTATAGTTATTGTCTGCTGGTAATACATTCTTACAGTGTTGTATATTTGAAAAAAATCGTCATGACCCAGGAATTGTGCTCCAGGTATTTATTCAACTGATATGTGTATTTATGCCTGTTTAAGAACATGCACATGAATGGTTATAGCAGCTTTATTTATAATCATCAATACCTGGAAACAACCAAGATGTCCAGCAATAGGTGAATGGATAAAAAAACTGTAATAAATCCATAAAATGGAATACTATTCAGTAATGAAAATGAATGAGCTATCAGCCACAAAAGACATGAATAAATCTTAAGTGCATTACTAGTTGAAAGCAGCCAGTAAAAGGTTACATATTTTAAGATACCAATTAAATAACATTTGGGAAAAGACAAAACTGAGAGATTGTTAACAGATCAGTGGTTGTTAGGAGTTCATAACAGGGGATGGAATAGGTGAAGCAAAGGGGATTTTTGGCTTTTTTTTTTTTTTAGGACAGCAAAACTATTCTCTATGATATTATAATGTTGGATTCATGGCACTATACATTTGTTGAAACCCATAGAAATTTACAGTAGAAAAGGGGCTTGATAAATGCAAATTAAAAAAAAAATCATTTAAGAAGTCAGGGAATCCCAAGGTGGAATGCAAAATATGGCAAATGAGTGTAATTGTATTATAAATGTATGAAACAATGTCCCTGAAGCAGGTGGGAGAAAAAAGGTGCTGGCCTAAGTAACTTTAAAAATGATGGAGTCTGTAAGACTAAAGGCAAAAAGAACTGTAATAAGCACTGTACTATAGTAGATAGAGTTGCTTCCCATGGGTATATGGATTAACAATTACGAAACCCCTATACACAGACACTGAAATTGAATAATTAAGTAAATAGATGATTGATGGTGGGAGCCAGATTTCTTGCTATTAGAGTGGGAGGTTACAAATAAGCAAGGGAAGGAGGCTATAGTAATCCATGTGGTAGTAACTTGGAGTTCAAGACATCAGTATGAAGTGAGGTTTACCTTACAATAGATACAGTTAATTACTTATAGAAATATTTACAGAGATGTGTATATACATATTTTAGTATACACATATATAGATCCTCTCAGCTGACACAGCAAGGAAATATAAGTAATGCCATCCCAGTAGCAACAGGCACAGCTAGTGCTCAGATCTTGATTTCTAATATCATTATATCATAAGAGAAATCAGGACTTTTGTTGAAATGGGTAATTCTAGGACTGGAGCAGGAAATATACACTATGAGCCTAGAGCATCTTGTGATATCAGAAAATAAGGAAATGCTCAAAAAACAAAACAGAACCCTGCAATGACAAGGCTATATCAAAGTGACACAGGAGTCAGTTAATAGGCTTCCAATATTCCCAATTGTTCCAAAGCTGGAACAATTTAATAAGCAAAAAAGTACTGAATTATAATTCACAGTATAAAATTAATATCCATGATTCTATGTTGATATAAATGATTGAATATATAAGTATTCTTTTATACATGAGTTTGTATTAGTACACAATAATTCCAAATAATTCTTCCATACAGAAAAATCCCAAATAATTTATGTAAATACTCTGCCCTCAAAGAAGTAACATGTAACACGCCATTTTTTAAATATGGGTTGAGCATAGTGAATTCCTTCCAAAGAATACAGTAAGGAGTTCTTCGAGAAGATAAACAAAATTGATAAACCATTAGCCAGACTCATCAAGAAAAAAAGGGAGAAGACTAAAATCAATAGAATTAGAAATTCAAAAGGAGAAGTTACAAATGACACTGCAGAAATACAAAGGATCATGAGAGATTACTACAAGCAACTCTATGCCAATAAAATGGACAACCTGGAAGAAATGGACAAATTCTTAAAAATGCACAACCTTCTGAGACCGAACCAGGAAGAAATAGAAAATATGAACAGACCAATCACAAGCACTGAAATTGAAACTGTGATTAAAAATCTTCCAACAAACAAAAGCCCAGGACCAAAGGGCTTCACAGGTGAATTCTATTAAACATTTACAGAAGAGCTAACATCTATCCTTCTCAAACTCTTCCAAAATATAGCAGAGGGAGGAACACTCCCAAACTCATTCTACGAGGCCACCATCATTCCAATACCAAAACCAGACAAAGATGTCACAAAGAAAGAAAACTACAGGCCAATATCACTGATGAACATAGATGCAAAAATCCTCAGCAAACTACTAGCAAACAGAATCCAACAGCACATTAAAAGGATCATACACCATGATCAAGTGGGGTTTATTCCAGGAATGCAAGGATTCTTCAATATATGCAAATCAATCAATGTGATACACCATATTAACAAATTGAAGGAGAAAAACCATATGATCATCTCAACAGATGCAGAGAAAGCTTTCGACAAAATTCAACACCCATTTATGATAAAAGTCCTGCAGAAAGTAGGCATAGAGGGAACTTTCCTCAACATAATAAAGGCCATATATGACAAACCCACAGCCAACATCATCCTCAATGGTGATAAACTGAAACCATTTCCACTAAGATCAGGAACAAGACAAGGTTGCCCACTCTCACCACTATTTTTTTTTTTAAGTATTTGTTTATTTATTTATTTATGGCTGTGTTGGGTCTTCGTTTCTGTGTGAGGGCTTTCTCTAGTTGCAGCAAGTGGGGGCCACTCTTCATCGTGGTGCACAGGCCTCTCATTATCGCGGCCTCTCTTGTTGCGGAGCACAGGCACCAGACGCGCAGGCTCAGTAATTGTGGCTCATGGGCCCAGTTACTCCGTGGCACGTGGGATCTTCCCAGACCAGGGCTCGAACCCGTGTCCCCTGCATTGGCAGGCAGATTCTCAACCACTGCGCCACCAGGGAAGCCCTCTCACCACTATTATTCAACATAGTTGTGGAAGTTTTAGCCACAGCAATCAGAGAAGAAAAAGAAATAAAAGGAATCCAAATTGGAAAAGAAGAAGTAAAGCTGTCACTGTTTGCAGATGACATGATACTATGCATAGAGAATCCTAAAGATGCTGCCAGAAAACTACTAGAGCTGATCAATGAATTTGGTAAAGTAGCAGGATACAAAATTAATGCACAGAAATCTCTTGCATTCCTATACACTAATGATGAAAAATCTGAAAGAGAAATTAAGGAAACACTCCCATTTACCACTGCAACAAAAAGAATAAAATATTTAGGAATAAACGTACCTAAGGAAACAAAAGACCTGTATGCAGAAAATTATAAGACACTGATGAACGAAATTAAAGATGACACAAATAGATGGAGAGATATACCATGCTCTTGGATTGGAAGAATCAACACTGTGAAAATGACTCTACTACCCAAAGCAATCTACAGATTCAATGCAATCCCTATCAAACTACCACTGCCATTTTTCACAGAACTAGAACAAAAAATTTCACAATTTGTATGGAAACACAAAAGACCCTGAATAGCCAAAACAATCTTGAGAAAGAAAAATGGAGCTAGAGGAATCAGGCTCCCTGACTTCAGACTATACTACAAAGCTACAGTAATCAAGACAGTATGGTACTGGCACAAAAACAGAAATATAGATCAATGGAATAGGATAGAAAGCCCAGAGATAAACCCATGCACATATGATCACCTTATCTTTGATAAAGGAGGCAAGCATATACAGTGGAGAAAAGAGAGCCTCTTCAATAAGTGGTGCTGGGAAAACTGGACAGGTACATGTAAAAGTATGAAATTAGAACACTCCCTAACACCATACACAAAAATAAACTCAAAATGGATTAAAGACCTTAATGTAAGGCCAGACACTATCAAACTCTTAGAGGAAAACATAGGCAGAACACTCTATGACATAAGTCACAGCAAGATCCTTTTTGACCCAGCTCCTAGAGAAATGGAAATAAAAACACAAATAAACAAATGGGACGTAGTGAAATTTAAAAGCTTTTTGCACAGCAAAGGAAACGATAAACAAGACCAAAAGACAACCCTCAGAATGGGAGAAAATATTTGCAAATGAAGCAACTGACAAAGGATTAATCTCCAAGATTTACAAGCAGCTCATGCAGCTCAATAACAAAAAAACAAACAACCCAATCCAAAAATGGGCAGAAGACCTAAATAGACATTTCTCCAAAGAAGATATACAGATTGACAACAAACACATGAAAGAATGCTCAACATCACTAATCATTAGAGAAATGCAAATCAAAACTACATTGAGGTATCACCTCACACCGGTCAGAATGGCCATCATCAGAAAATCTGCAAACAATAAATGCTGGATAGGGTGTGGAGAAAAGGGAACACTCTTGCACTGTTGGTGGGAATGTAAATTGACACAGCCACTATGGAGAACAGTTTGGAGGTTCCTTAAAAAACTAAAAATAGAACTACCATACGACCCAGCAATCCCACTACTGGGCATATATCCTGAGAAAACCATAATTCAAAAAGAGTCATGTACCAAAATGTTCATTCCAAGGCTTGGAAGTCCAAGATCATAGCACTAGTGAATTCAGTGTCTGATGAGAGCCCAATTCCTGGTTCATAAATGCCCATCACAGTGTGCTCACATGGTAGAATGGGTGAGGGAATCCCTCTTGTGTCTCTTTCATAAGTGCACTAATCCTATTCATGAAGACTTAACCTTCATGACCTAATCACCTCACAAAGGTTCCACCTCCAAAACCATCATAATGGGAATAAGATTTCAACATATGAATTTGGGGGAGGGAGGCAACTCTTCAGTCTATTGTATTCAGTCCAATCATGAAAAAATATCAAACAAATCTTACTTGAGAGAAATTCTATAAAATACCCGACCAGTACTCCTCAACACTGTCAGGGTCATCAAAAACAAGGAAGGTCTGAGAAATTGTCACAGCCAGAACAGAAAAGGGATATTAGGTAAAAACTAAGGAAACATAGATAAAATATGGATTTTTAATAATATATCAGTATCAGCTTATTAGTTCTGACAAGTGCATCACAATAATGTAAAATATTAATAATAAGGGAAACTGGGTGTGGGGTATGGGAATTCTTTATACTATAGTTGTAATATTTACTTAAATCTACTATTATTATACAACATAAATATTCTTTTTTTGAAAAGAAGACCTTATTTCACCTTTCTTTTTGAAAACTATTTAGTTGGGCATAGAATTCTAGGTTGACAATTTTTTTCTTTCAGTACTTTAGAGATTTCACGCCAAAGTCTTTTCTGGCTTCTTGTGCTACTTCTGAGAAGTTGACTGTCATTCATGTCTTTGTTTTATGTATGTATTGTTCATTTTTATCAGGCTGTTTATCACTGTTTTTAAGCAATTTGATTATGATGTGCCTTGGTATAGTCATATATGAGACACTCTCTAAATGAAATGGCAGGTATTCCTAGCTGAATGTTAACACACAGGAGATTTCTTAAAACCACCAATTTAAGCCTAAAAAATAGAGATGAAACAAATGAATACGAAGGCAAAAAGAACCAAATGTATTTTCATGTTCACTAGGGACAACCCTTACAATATTACCATTATTAGATTATAAGAGAAGTTAAATTACTTTCCATCTCCTTATTTTACAAATAAGGAAACTTATGACCAAGGATGACTAAGCAATTTGTTTTAAATCTCACAACAGTTGAGATAGAAGAATGGAAACTGAGCTTATTTTCCTATTGGTTACTTGTTAGCACTCCAGCATCTGTAGGCCAGAATCTGCCTCTGCAGCCTGGTTGCTGAATGTGAATGCAGGAGCAGATGTGAGTAGCATGCTACAACCTGGATTTGCCTTGTCTTCCTTCTGTGTGATGAGTTTCACACCCACAAGAACATAGGAAGTCAAGGACTTTGAGGGTTCAAGTCTACTTGATGAAGATATATTGGCTCTCAGCCTTCTGCTGTTTCCTCTCTGGACTCACCCTGATGTGGTATGAATCTCAGTTGGATTAATGCCACAAGGCTTCAGCGTGACTTTCACTTAACAACCAGGGTCTTGGTTCTTATTTTCAAACTTGACTCTTGTTTCAGACACAAATGACCTTCATCACTTATACCTCAAGTTTATTTATGTTAAGGAAGGCTGATGTGTAGTTACAGCCATGATATCTGACCTGTGGGAAAGACTGCTGGGAAGTTTCCCACAAAATTTTACAACTTGCTGTGGGAAACAACTGAAAATTACTGCTACTGAGGTATCATGAGATAAGCTGCAATATTCCTTTTTGCTCATAGTCAAATTTTCATAAAACTACCTCTTTACTCATTAAGAATAGCTATTTCTTGTAGAAAATTGGCCTTTGAGGAGTTACCTGATATGGAGCCAAAGGAATTTATTTAATAAAATAAATGTATCTCTGTACTCTTCTCTCTATATTGCCTTTGAAAAACATCTTACATATACCAGCCACACAATAACAGCTAGTGAAATGGATAAAAATAAGCAGACCAAGGAATGAGGAACTCAAAAATAAACCAAAAGTACGCAGGTGTTCTTGAATAGTAAAATGGCACATACTAACAAAGACAAAACTATTCTTCATGGAAGAATACCCAAAGCAGAAACATCTGTGCCTTTCTCAGATTCAAAGAGATTCTAGTCTAGCAATTGATGTAGTTTGCATGGATAACAAAACATCTGCAGCTCTTACTAGACCTGATGCTAAGAACTGTATTTGGAGGTTAAATGTCACAGAGCCTCTGGCTGCAGACACCATTAAGCCACAGGTCTTTACGGAGGAAGAAAGTAGAAATGAGGTCTAAATTAAAAAATCATCTAGGTAATAGTTTATTCACAATCACACACATATAAACATATACATTTATAAATACTTCCTATGCTGTGCTAGGAAATTGCTGTAATTAATCTTAAAGTAATCCTCTTTGAGCTATGAATACTTATGCTCCATAAAGCAGAATATTGTTTATTTAGGACAAAAGAATGGTTAAAATGGAGAGGGAAAATAAAAGTAAAGTTGAGGTCTCTTTTCAGCTAAGCAATTCAAGAGCTAGATATTAATGTCTGCCCCCTGGCAGCTGCCCATTACTAAATTCCTAAGTACCGGACTCTGAACAATCGAAATACCTATTTATTTATACTCTACAAATAAACCAAAAAAGCTTCAAAAAGCCAACCAAATTACTCTGCCCTGGAAAACCTGCAAAACCAAGATGAATGAATGTATCATCATGGGACTTGCGTCACAGAACTCTAAAAACTGGTGAGTAATAGGCAGGCTATGTAGCCATACACATACAGAGATATGTGGAGATTTATCCCTGTCTACATATAAGCAGCCTCACGTACAGCAGATAAAAACAGGCTAAAAGGGTAATGCTTGAAACAGCCTTTGAATTTTTAACACAATATCTTCCCCCGTGCAAGAAATGGCGCAAATGGGAAGATGTGCCGCCCAATGACCACTGTTAAGGCGCAGTGCTAAGTTTGTCTGTGTATTTTGAGCATCAGGATCATATATATATATATGGGCAAGCTCCTCCCAAATTTGGTACCTTTTAGTACCAACAAAATCGCTAATAAGAAAATGAAACGAAACGACCATTTACTGAACATCTCTGGCCTGCAAGGCATCATGTTGCATCCTCTTGCTGTCCACACAATGTTTTCAAGATTAAACAAACAGAAACTACATTAATCCATTCACTTAAGGGGGTTGGCTAATGGTGTGACACAGAAAGCCATGTTTCTGTCCTAAGGGAAATATGCACTTCCAGTTTGATACCAATTAGTAAGTGATTCTCCCAATTTACTGAATATCTATGAAGAGTACGCACAACATCAGTGAACTGATGACAGTACTTTCCGACAGTGGTACAGATTCGCAATTATTTATCTGCAGTTATAAAATCCAAAAGTTCTGAAAGCCAAGAGTTTTACAACCCTTTTGGCAGCAGAAGCTAATTTGAGCCAATGTTTATAGCCCTCTTTAAAAATCCTTCTTCAAGTAACTATTCATCCATTTAGTTGTAAAAATATTCATATTTGATTGTGGGATGCTGCCCCAGACCCCACAGGAGTTGTTACATAATATGCAGTTTATGTCCTAATCATGTTCCAAAATCTGAAAAATTCTGAATTTTAAAACACATTTGGGATTGATGCTAATAATAAGGGAGACAAGTCATATGTGGGAGTAGGAGGTTCATGGGAAATCTCTGTACCTTCCTCTCAATTTTCTTATGAACCTTAAACTGCTCTAAAAACGTAAAATTTTTAAAAGTAATACAACTCATTTGATCTCAACAGTTTCAGGCAAGGGATTTTGGATCTACACTGCAAGTGATTTGAAACCCTTAGGCTCTTCACTTATTTAATAACAATAATTTTAAAGAATGAGAGTATTCAGAAAAAAAATAAACTCCATATCAGATTTTTAAAAATTCACAACATCATAAAGTTATAATCCAAAGATAATTTATCCTGTCTGCAAATCCTTTATAATTATTTGTCAAGCCACCAAAAACATTCTTCACAAATTCAAATGAGTCCTAATCGCATTCTTAATATTATCTTGCAGTCTCTGATATCAGATTGGCTTGTCTTGAATTGGTTTATTGGCAATAGCTGATTGTTTTTACATGGCAGATAGTCATTTGGTAAATTGCTATTTATTTTCTTTAGGATGTAGGCTCACGGGGGCTGGAGGTGGAATGATTCTTAGACCAGGAATTATACTTCCCACTTAACCATTTTGACAGTGAGACTGTCTCTGATGCTGCATTACAGGCCGGGACTATGGACCTTGAAGAAAGCATATGAATACTGACTTATGGTGATGGAGATGACATGTTTCTGGAGGGTCTCCAGTGTTCGCAGAAGACAGAAACTGAGAGTAATGACATCGGCATTACTCTGTGAATAAAAAGGAGCTGCCGGCTGTCAGGGGAGGACAGAGATTGCTAACTGGGCGGTGCACCCTTCATGCTGAGAGAGAAGAGAAGAGAGGGCGAGCTCTCCTCTCAGACATCTGAGAAGCAAGCGTGCTGTCCTCCAGACCCCGATACTGCATGGCTGTGAAACCTTATCTGGGCAACGTGGTTCTGAAGCTCATCATTGAAAAATATAAATGAACAATTCTCAACTTTCTTCTCAAAACATAAGTTTGTAATGATTTTTAGATTCTCAAATTGTCCTATTTACTGGCTTTTAAGACACAGAATGGCTCCTTTGGGAACAGCAACTTAGTAAAAAAAAAAGACATGCAGGTCCCTTATTTTCTTGGATATGCTTTCCTTGAAATTTCAAAAGCAACTGCTAGTTTCCAAATAAAACTGATTAAATGTGAGTTATTCTAATATGGACCATTAGAGCTGATACTTTTACTCTCTGGCAGCAGCCCTATGAGTAGGGGGTAAACTGAATGAGAAAAACTCTAATAGTCTCGGAGTTCAGTTTACCTTAAACAGACACAAAAAGGGCTGGCTGACTATCAGGACAGAGTCTGACTTACCTCCACTAATATTTTCAAATAGCCTGACATTCATCCTCCCTTTTTATTTCTTCTATTTAGGTATTCTGAGTAAATCTTTTTTTTTTTTTTTTCCCAGTCAAAATCCACAAGACAGTTAGAAACCCCCAGTGATGGCTTCACTGTGAGCGCAATATAAATATAAATTGTTCTTTGTGGTTCCCTGTGTGGTTCGTGGACCACTAGTATCAGCATCACCTGGGAACTTGACATCAGACTCCATCTGAGACCTACTGACTCCAGATTTCTGGAATTAGAACCTAGAAATCTATAATTTAACAAGCCCTACATTTTAGTAGTCTCATCCTGTCTTCAACACACCAAAGAGAACCAAGGACCACAATAAAAACAACAATAAAAACAGAACCTCACCACCTGGGGCCAGCATGGTAGTTAGGAAAACAGTGTCACAAAACCTCAAGAAGTCAAAATTCAAGGAGGCAGGTGTCACGGAGTGAGTGACTGATTTAGTAGATTTTTCATCTTGTGCCAAACCTTGTCTATTTTAAGTTTCCTCCTATTTAGCAGAGCAGCATTGACTTATATCTGACAAGATCCAGTAAGCCTGCATACTGCAGTGATGAAGGTCAAATCAGCTTTTCAGTTCCAATCAGCAACTAAAATAAAAGGCAAAATAACTCAGGAAGAAGTTGAACTGCGTAGTCTAATTCACAAGCAGAGAGGTCAGTTTCCAGTGGTTCACCATAAACTCATTCCTCTCCAGGTTTATGACCACTTGATCAATGTCAGACCTTCCATGGATGCTGCCCAGTTAGAACTGACTCAGCGAAGAAGTAAGACTGATCCTGCAGTTAAAGTGAGCATATATACATCCATCCATCCATCCATCCATCCATACATACATACATACATAAATGAAGGGAGATATCAGCTCACAAAGCAAAGCAGCCTTAGACCACTTCATTTGAGAACAGAAAGATCTCCTATACTAAAACAATCCTTAGATATTAACAGTATCACAGAGCAGCAAAATAACACTTTGACAATAATATGACTTCTAAATAAGGGTTATGAGATGTAAAGTTGTAAAATTGGAGAAGAGGTATTGTAGGTCAAATGTAGGTTCCAAATCAACTTATGCTCTAGAAAATTAAGGTTTTAAAAACTTTAATACAATAATGTAAACATGGTCTTGGTATACATTGCATGTTATACCAAGAACTTAATATATTTAGAAATAAATATCAATGTACATGATGACCTAAAAGACTTTTTTTTTTTAACAACTCCATCATTGAATTTTCCCAGAAGCACAGTATTTTGTCTAGCACCAGCATTCATACATATGCTCATACACAGATTTTGTCTTTAACTCTATTTTCTACTAAAAAAAAAAAGTCAGGGATCCTTAGAGAATAGTTCTTGCCATATATATCCTGGTAAGTAGTAAAAGTCAAGATGGTCCTGGAGTATCTTAATATTGTCATAATGTAAGGATAGTATAATCTGAAAGATGTTTGGAGAGGTGCCAGAGGGGGAAAGAAGGGAAAATGAATGTGCACCTACTGGCCAATTTTTGACAATTTGAACATACACTTAATTAGAACAGTTATCTAGGTAAAAAGAAAAAAAGAAACAACAAACCATTAGTCAAAGTGATTAATAATATATACAAAAGAAAGGGCAGGATAAAGTTTTCAAAAATATATATAGAAAAAAGTTGCATACAGAATGATATGCAACTCAAATTATAAATATGTACTGTTCACTTTTTGGTTGATACCTAGGTCTATAATCATAGTTAAATAAACCAACCTAAAAGCTTTAAACTAAGCCTTAGACATTAGGTCAGCATTATTTATAACTGATAGGATCCTGGGCTATGTAACCCTGATGAAGTAAAATTTAAAAATTTATCATTTCAAGAAACAGAAACTTATGTGATTGACTGATACTGGGAAGCCCAGTTGAGTCATCAGCTCAAAAGTTTCACTTTAAAAGCTTAATTATTTTGCTGTAACTAAGGAGGTCAGATATACAAACAATCATCCCTGATTTAACATTAGCTATTTTATAAAGAGAATTAGTTTATTTGGGGACTGATAAGACTACTGTAACACTAAGTTTACACACACATACACACACACACACACACACACACACAAAATCTGATGGCAGTATTTTTGTTTTAGATTATGTTTTTGAAATTATTATGCAGATTTATGTACACTTTCTTTTCAGGTATTTGAAATACTTAAATGAATGTAGTTTACTAGTTTTATAAGACCAGCCTATTAACTTTATGGAATATATTTTTCATAATTAACTTTAATTGATAGTTTTATAAGTTGATTTAAGAGTTAAAGAGAATCTGTGTGATTTTCATTTAGTAGGGTTTAATTAGTCAATTTAATAATCAGAATTTAAAGACTGAAGAGAAATTGATTCATTAGCTACATAATTATCATGCTTTAATGACTAAACAATTGTTTACTGAATCTACGAGCCCAATTCACTAACCATAAATGAAGATACAAAGTGTTTATGAAGGTTCTCCTGGATGCACAAAAAAGCCTTTGGGCAGTAAAGAACTCTCAACAGACCTGAATCATGAAGAAAAGTTCACATATCCTTATAACTTGTGCTTTAAAGGAGATGGGAATACAGAACACATTTTTGAGAAATATTTCCATAAAAAGTGATAAAAACAGGTTTTTGGTACTAGAGGGGTATGTGTCAATTATTTGGAAAATGCATGTATGTGAAACACTTCATTCCCTACCAACATGGGATAAATGAAGTGTTGCTGTACTCGCTGGCTGGTTTACTGAAGCCATCCATCACATAATGATGCTTTCTTAGTAGATTTGCTCATCTGAAATGATAATTTGCTACATCTACAGCAATTTCCAGATACAGCCCAAATTTCCAGACAATACGAATCAATTCTGAAAAGCAAGAACTAAGCTTGCTATTGAGAAAGCAGATACATTCTCCTACACTTACAGAATCATAAAGTTGGAAAAAACTTTAGAAAACATCCTGGCTCAATAACGTTATTTTACAAATAAGGCAACTAGCTAAAGGAAGTTGAGTAATTTATCCATGTTATCGTAGCCAGTTAGTAACAAAAGACCAAGTCAATCTTATGACTCCCATTCTTCCAGTCTTTCTTCATCAAAGGTCCTTATTTTAGTTTATATATAGTTGTCATTTTAGTTCACAAGTTTCTACTTAGTTCTATTGATAAGAAAACAAATCTACTGTAAGAAAAAATAGGAAATTTTCAGCTGTATTATACAACTGCCCTCTTGAATTGCATGCCCCAATTTTAAAGTGATGTGATTATGATAGTAATGATAGAATGGCTGTTATCATTTATTTCTATTGACAGTATGACATCATGCTTCCTTTATGAATTCATGTCTCTGGCATCCTTCATTTGGTTTTAGCCCCCCAAATATCTCATGAGACCACTAGGAGATCATTATCCCAAAATTATTTAGGAAACTGAGGCAGAGGGTATCTCAAATGTCCATGGGGCCATACAGTTAAAAATAAATGGGTGGTAATGCCAATAGAAAGGAAGGAGGAAGTGATAGGACCTTGGGAAACTGAAGAATACATATATACACACACTTTTCACAGATGATCTTCATTTCCTGCCATAGACTGCTGTCCTCAAATAGCAGTTCTCAAACTTTTTGGTCTCTAGACCCCATTACACTCTTAAAAATTACTGAGGATTCCAAAAACTTTTGTTTATGTGGGCTCTATCTATCAATATAGTTGTCCCTGGGTATTCCCAGGGGATTGTTTCCTGGACCCCTATAGATACCAAAATCCAGGGATGCTCAAATCCCTTATATAAAAAGACATAGTATGGTAACCCTTTCATGTCCCCGGATTCCACATCCAGGGATTCAAGCAACTGCAGAACAAAATCCAGGGATGTGGAACTTGTGGATACAGAACCCACGGATAGAGAGGGTCCACTGTATTTACTATAAATTAAAACTAAGAAACCGCAAAATATAAATTATCGGTATATTTAAAATTAATCAAAAATAAAATTCACACTAATGCAAATAACACAGCTTAGAAAAAGTAACTACGTTTTCCAAAACAAAAGTAATGAGAAAAGTTGCATGTTTAAACTTTTGCAAATCTCTTTAAAACCTGGCTTTAGACAGCTAGATTCTCATACCTGCTCTGCATTCAATCTGTTACTTGACTGACACATTTAAAAATTTTGGACTCACAGTAGTAGCCGGAAAAAAAAAAAAAAAAGGACTTCATAGAACCCCTGAAAGTGCTTTAAGGCTCCCCAGGGGATCTCAGATCACACATTAGAAATATTGCCCTACACTAAGAGAGGGAATCAGAGCAGAGCTTTATTTTAACTCAGACCAGCTTCAGATACTCATCTAAACTTTTAGAATGGTCCAAATAAAAATAACAACTAATTGAACACCATAAGTGACTGTCTTTGGCTTCCTATTTTGGAGACAGGTCTGCCACAGGATTTCATGCTTTTGTAAGAGATTCATACCCTCCTACTGACTTTTTTCTGTGTTTAGTGCTGGGAACACCAACAACCATTGTACGCCCATTGACACTGTCATGGTCTATATCAGAGTCTCCCATCTGTCTATATCTATATCTGTCTATATCTATCTATATCTATATAATCACTGGCTGCAAACAGCATATTTTAAACTAGGAGGTTTGTGCATATACTTAAAAATAAAAAATCCTCTCTAATGTACATTCTGAGTTGTTCATTTGTTGGTAATGACCCTGCTAAAGTGAAGATGTAACCAAAATGAAGAGTTGAAGAATGACAGCTTAAATGCATGTCAGCTGTGAAGGCAAATAGACTTTGCTCGTCAAAATCCAACGCTCTCCTTAGAAGGATGGAGCAAGTCTATGAATACGTGATAGAAAGAGTTGGCTACCATGACAAAAGCCAGGCAGGCTCATAGACTTGCTGTTTCCTTCAGGCTCTGTTATGACAACCACAATTACATGCTTTCTAAGCCTCAGTCAAGGCTGTAAGCCTTCCTGTAAAGATGAGCTCTGAAAAAAGCCAAGACTGCTCATAGGTTGCTACAGATTGTTCCAACTCCCTCCCACCCCCAATAGATCATATAGACAGGAGAGTAGAATACTGCTCTCTTTCCAAACCATAAACACACTCACACATATACACACACACTCACAGCCCTCACCCTTAAACAATCTTTTGTCCTTTGGTTTTGTGTAGGACTATCATTTCCTTTAAAAATGCTTTTAAGTGCTACCCTTTAAATTTGGGACAGCACTGGCTGCTAAGAATTTCAAAAGAAATTTGTCATCGTCAAACTTGTTTACATGGATCAAGCAACACTGTCATTACATAAGAAGCACCGTCATCTGTCATCTTTTTTTCTTCCCTCTTTCTTCCCTTCCAGGTTTCAAAGCAGGGTCTATAATATTGCAAATGTACTTATGTTGACTTAAAGAGAACTGCTTTTTCCTAAAAAGAGGTGGAATTTAAAGAAAACCCCCAATTCACAAACCCTCAATTCTGTAACGGGGATCAGGTGTCTCTGTAAACAGAGGTGAAATGGGAGGGAGAGTATTGGGTGTTTAGAGAGAACTATCTGCATTTTTCTTTTTTCAACTGAGCTGACACTTCATATTTTTATTTACCTTTGTTTCTTTCTGTATATCTTCAGATATGCAAACAACTCATGCATGCAGATTATGTAAGCCACTGCTATTATTTTATGTCTTAAGAAAAATATTTCTCAGCAGGTTTGGATGATATGTAAAACCTCTTCTGCCCATGACCTAGTCTTTCTGTGGCTTTTTATATCTCTGTGAAAATGACCAAGAAAAGATTCAAACCAAATTTGTCTGTCCTAAAGTTTGACCATTTGGCCTATAGTCTATAGAACTATCATTTTTTAAACCTGAGGATACATACCATAATTTACTGTCTAAAATTGGTGTCAGTGACAGATAAAGATATTCAGGGTGGCATCAATTAAAAGAAGGGTGAATTTTCAATTCAGCCTGTCTTATAAGCACTAAGTTACTTAAAATAAACTGGAAGTTCAGAATAATGATTAATTCATTTACCAGATAGTTTATTATTGCTGAGCTAAGTATCTGTGACCCCATGTAAGTTATTTAGGTTCTTCCAACCTCAATATAAAGGTAAGTTAAAATTGCTGTTACTAACTAGATGTTTGACCTCAGACAATAATAATAAACTTAACAACTGCAACATGTTTTATGGTATAAAAATAATTTTTCATTCATTATCTTTGTGTTTGCACATTTTATCTGCCTTTGCCAGATGAAATACAGGATGTACAGTTAAACTGGAATTTCATTGAAAAAATAATTATTTAGTGTAAGTATGTCCCAAGTATGGGACATGCTATATTTTCCTTTGCCTAATCTAACAATTCTGTATTTGGAGAAGTCAAGGCTGAGAGAGACAGGCATTTTACCCAAAGTCATCAGGTTCTTTTGACTCCAAATCCAGTCTGTTTTTTCCTATACTACCACTGTGCTTAGATTCTCTGAACCTCAATTTTCACAAAAAAATTTAAAAAGTATGGGAAGAGTGGATCTAACCCAGGTAACTGTTAAACTGCCTTCCATTTGCAAGAGGCTATGTTCACAGAGATCTCATGAGGGCGTGTGAAACAATGTTACACATATTATTAGATGGGATTAGGGTCTTGGTTGTAATCAACAGAGTACTTCTTAACTCATTTAAGCCAAAAAGGAATGCAGAAATACTAGGTATCTTACAGGAAATCCAGGGAGCAAGAAAATCAGGTTTGGAGATTGCAGAGCAATGAGTAATCCCAAAATTCACCATTACAACTAGCCAGTGAAGACCACAGTGCCACTGGCAGTAGGCAGAAGCTCTGCAGATGGCCCAGGCAGGGAGTGGAGCACTCTAATAGACACCGACCACTGCCACCTCTGCAAGACCCTGTCTCTCAACCACCTTCCACCATCCTCACCAGGAAGGATTCTGTGCATAGCGTCCTTCCTCGTCTGATTCTTCTCTAAATTGAAATCTTGAATTACGTCTAATTGGTGTTGCCTAGGTCACATCCCTATGTGTTAACTGCAAGGGAAACTGGAAAAGCGAGTTCCTGCCTTTTACCCTAGACAAGAATGACTCTTACAGTGGGAAATTCCCCATACATAGAGATGGTGTTTAATAAGTACTGGACAGCAGAGAAATTATGCCACATGTAGACTTTAGAAACATGTTGAAATGTTACATGCTTTGCCAGAATAATTGTGTTTGCCATTAGCAAATACACATTATACTCATTCCCATCACACATATACATGTATCAGCTGCCTTAACCCAACCTGTTTTAAATTTTCCTTTCCCCTCAAATCCTAACAAAGAGCATACATATTTTATTATATACTGAATCTTCATCCATATAGCAAACCTGACATAAGGCACCAACCAATAAATGCAAATTACCATACTATCTACCCAAATAGCTTTGAAAGTCCCAGAGAATCTGCCCCGTGTAGTTTTCCAGATCCCCAGATTTCATTTCATTGTAGGGTAGGAACATGCCTCTCTTAGAGAAGTTCTAGTCACTTTAAATTCCAAGATCGCATGAGTGTTTGCTTCTCAATTAGCATCCTGAAACCTGAAAGTACTGACAACTTTAACCTTTATTGTGGATGAAGTTTGTATTTTAAATCCAAGGTCTATAAGCTTCTCTATGTAAAGTTTTAAATAATCTACACTTGTGGCTCTTGTAGGTTTATTCTGCTTGTAGAACTGACATTGTAAGTGCTATGCATGGGCCATGAGAAGAAAAGACATTGCAAAACACACACTGGTTTTCTGGAGACCAGAGAAATCCTAAAAGGACTAGCAAAGACTGGATGCCCATATATAAACTACTCAACTACCTCATTACTTAAGTTGAACCTATTGCCTTGCAGTTGTCCCAGACAACATTCCTCAGAAACCCCTGTCTTTCTGGGCTGAGATAAAGAATCTCATTTCAATGACAGCCTTACTGCTTTAAGTAGATTCATAGATTCCATTAGGGTAAATAAACTTCAAAGAGAAACACATGTATTTTTTTGAGTTTACCTCAAAAATAATTTTTGATTCTTAGAAATTTTATCTGAAGAAACATGGAGGAAACAACAAGTTGGAGCTGAAAAGAGCTTATAACTTTCTTCAAAAGGTCTTTATTTCCAGCTTAAAATGTGTGTAGTCCTGCACTCTGAAAAGAAACAAACTTGAATTCAACAGCATTTAAGGAAAATCCCAAGTTTTCTTTAAAGCTTTAGTTCATCTGTTTTGACCTGGGTGTAAATTGCACAGGAATAGATTCTTTGAGAGAATTTTTTTCTTTATAAATAAAGAAAACTATGCAGACTGCCCAGTTAATACATTATTTCTTTTGGTAGCTCTGATTCAGTGGAGAACCTCCATCTCTTCCCATACAAATAGGATAATTGAATTTCTTTTAACAGCCCAAGCTCTCAAGTCATGCACAATTGAGTCAATACTACATTACTAACCTCTCCCCCAATAAAACTTTGACATTTTTCCTATTTTCTTTTTTAGGTAGAAAATAGAACATGTAAAAGCTATTTATACTAAATTTCCTCATTAATTTATATTAAGTGATCCCCCAAGATAAGGAAATTCACATTAAGCATTTTTATCCCCCCAATATAATCCTGAATATGAAACTTTGTTAAAGCAAAAAGCCAAGTAAGTCTTGAAGACAAAAGAAGTTACTAGAGAGTAATCACTAGTCCTTAACATATGAAGGGAAGTAGATGGGTATTTCTGCTAGTTAGCTAGCAAACAATTCTTCACAGGAATATATGGTGGGAAGACTATGGTTATGGACTGATGGTATGTGTATCAGCACCCAATGTCTGCTTCCTGGTGTCTTCCTGAGCCACTCCCCATCCTTGGTGAATTTGTCTGTATAAAGTTTATAATAATCTGAAAATTTATAAGGATGTCTTCATCCCTATACTTCACTTGGACAACTTGACAAATACTGGTACAATGAAAAGCATGTATGTGAATTTGTTTTCCTTGCTGACATATGAACTGGGTGTTCATTTGTGAAGTCATTTGCTCTGAAGGAGAAACTCCATCAGTGGGTCTATATGTGAAACTAAGTAGAACTTCAGGTGTTCTCAGGTGGCTCTATTTCTAT
Source organism: Balaenoptera musculus (assembly GCF_009873245.2). NCBI lineage: Eukaryota > Metazoa > Chordata > Mammalia > Artiodactyla > Balaenopteridae > Balaenoptera > Balaenoptera musculus. The sequence goes on from NC_045797.1 coordinate 46,212,521, forward strand.
GTAACACAGGTAACTCTACCTACTCAGATGTATTTGTAGTTTATGTTTTCCTTAGCTTTCCTGTATTTTCAACAAAATGTCACAAGTTTCTCAAAAAGCAATTAAAAACACAATTTAATCACTGATACCTGTCAGTGTTCATTTCATTATCCCATGTGCCAGACATATTTATGAAGATGACAATTATTTATCTCAGTAAACCTGTTTCTGTTCAAGGAGCAATCAAGAATAGGAATAAGGTCACTGTGTACTCTAATATGCTGTGACAGCTAACACATCTTCGTACGCAATGCTTAGGCACCAGGGATGGAATTTAAATGTTGGTACCAGCATCCCATTTCTCAAGTTTGATATATTGTTTGAACTTTTAAAGGCTTTACTATGAATGAATTTTCTACATAGGTAATTACAACAGTTGGGCTATGTTTGTTCTGGTTGTTAACTATTGAATTCAAAATATATTGGCACCCAATTGCTTCCTTTTCTTTAACTATGCTAAAGGAGATACTGATAACCAGTAGATCAAGAGTGATAACTATATGCTATGAGACTGAGGGGTATACAGAGGCAAACAGAGGTATGCAGAAGTATGTAGCCTGACTTCTGTTCCTGGCATGCTCAAAAAGGATAGGCAAGGGCTGATTGATTTTTAACTGCAAAGTAATGATTTCCTGAGCCTCTCAGTCATTTGTCTAACTATCCCGGCTTGGTGTTTATCATCTCCCTAGAAGACCTGATTGAATGTGCATTTCTGAAAGCTTCAGAGATTATTAAAGTCCAATTGTCAGCCCATAAATCATTCTAAGTTTTTATATTATATGACTCTGAGGCATCCATGCTACTAATTGCAGATTTCCTTCTAAAGCTTTTATGATAGCCAAAGTGCAATTTTTAATCCCCCTGTGACTTAGTCAGCTATTCATAGACTGAGTAATATCACCATCCAGGCTGTAGGAGAAATTGAAATTTTGTTTGAAGGCTAGCCAAATTATGGATTACTGTAGGATCTGCCATCTGCTTACCTAATAATTTACAATATTAGCTATATACCTGTAACCTTATGATATCCCCCCTTTATGTTTTCTTTATTTCAATTACTTCCAAGGTTTTTAATTTTATTTTTTCCTAAAATATTCACCAATATCATATCATCATATTCAAGATAACAGAGGTTCAATTCAAGAAATGTTTATTGCAGCACTACTATAACCCAAGAACTACCCTAGGGGATCACGGTTTGAAAAAAATCAATCAACTGTAATACACACAGATGCACCAACCATAGAATATTCTGCAAAGTGATGAGTGCTATAATAGCTGTTGAGGGAAACAGAACCATGGAAGCCTCCCTAGAGGTAGTTAACCTTAAGCTAGAAGATGTGAATTCCTCTTAGGGTACAAGAGATATAGAGGAGAGCAGGATCTGTTTGGGGAAAGAGTGGCCAAAGCAGAGGGCTTTACAGGAAAGGGAAAGCCAGAATAGAAGCTGGAAAGGGAATCAGGGACTCCTTAAAACCAGTTATAGATTCTTCTTGGTCTTGTTCTTTTGGAATCATCCCAGCCCTATGTATTCCCTTCCCAAAACCATAGGGAGCATTATTATTTCTCAGGATGCCTATCTAGATTGGTTTTCCTATCTCCATACTAGTCACTTGCTTTTTTCCTTCTTTCCCTTAACCAAATTCAATTTTTTACCCCATGGGCAGAGTGATCTTTCCCTTAACCAAATTCAATTTTTTACCCCATGGGCAGAGTGATGTAAGATGTAAACCTGATCATGGCACTCAGTGTCTCTGTAGCTCCCACCTGCTCTAGCCCATGTGTTCTAGCAGGTCATACATCCCCCTCCCCTCTATGACCTGGCACTTGCTCTCTTTCCAGTTCCATCTTCAGGGGATCTCCAGTTTGCAATCCTTGAATTCAGCATGTTCTCATACTTCTGTGCTACAGCATGTGCTGCATCTCTAAACTTGAGAAACCCTCCTCTCACCCCTGCGTCTCACTGAAAGCTGGTACTTTCAGGGAGAGGGCCTTCTTGGGGGGGGGTGCTTTCTAGAATAATAGAAACACACAGCCTCTTCTTCTTCTCTGCACTTACAGCACTCTGTATGTACTTCAATGAAAGCATTTATCCCACTGATTATAATTTTTTTTTTTAATCCCTCTCCTTACCTTTTAGTTTTTTAAGGCTAAATAGTTCATCCTGTTCATTATTACCTCACCAAGAGCTAGCAACTGTTCCTGGTCCATAGCAAAGGATTATTTTATGAACAAATGAGTGAACGTTAATATTTGAGTCAAAGAAGAGAGAATTTCAAAAATGGAGGGGCTGAGTCAACAGTCATTTTACACAGAAAGGTCAAGGAGAATTAGGGTAAAAGTTATTAATGATATTTTCAATAATAATTTCTCAAATGATCAAGGTGGGTTGAGAAGTGAATTGGTAATGAGGAAGTGGCCACAGGAGATCTCCTATACAGTATTTATAAATTGACCATATCTGTAAGACACAGAGGAAGAAATTAATAAAAAGAGAAAGGTAGAAAATACAATACAGATGGGATAATTGATGGGAAACGAATCCAATGGAGATAAGGAATAGCATCAAACTACATTTGGAGAGATTTGTCTTGTAGAGTAGAGAGACTTCTTAGACAAGTGGTAATGCAGTACACCACTAAGGGAAGAAACAGGTAACTTCACAAGTAGAAGAAATGGGATTTGAGCATTTTTGCACTTCTGCCTTATGTCTTTATTGTTTGTTTCATTGCCTGGAACATAATAATAGTTCAATAAATATCTGCCAAATGATTATTAACTACATTTTAAGAAACAGAGGCTCACTATTGGAGTATGAGGACCTAAGAGAATCATAAAGATTTGGAGAATCTACAGTTGTGCATCCAAGTGATAGCTTGGGTGGAATAAAGTTTAGCTCTCCGTAATATCTATCCCGTACCCATATAAAGTTCAAGTAATGATAGTAATAATAACAGGTATTGACTATGAACTGTCTTTCAATCTTAAGGTACTGAAAGTATCTTCAGAAACTTTTGCTGTTTTCCTAAATCTGTAATATGCAAACGAAATGAACAAAGAATGCTATTATGCAAATTCAAGGCAAGTCTCCTAACTTCTCTTTCCAAATAGATTATCAGCCTTATGTTCTTCCTATATAGAAATGCTAGAACTTCCTCTGAATAACCACCATGGAACCAAGTGACAGAATACACTAAGGTGGAGCAAAAACTTTATAAGCAGCATAAGGACCCAGTTAAAGGTTGACATCTTAAATCTGTAATGATATCAATTGGCAATGCTTTAAAATTGTCTTGTCTGGTTCTTGGTAGGGCAAATGGTAAGGGTCTAAAGCAGGGGTCCCCAACCCCCGGGCTGCAGACCACTACTGGTCCGCGGCCTGTTAGGAATCGGGCCGCACAGCAGGAGGTGAGTGGTGGGCCAGAGAGCGAAGCTTCATCTGCTGCTCTCCATCGCTCCCCATCACTCGCATTACTGCCTGAACCATCCCCCCCGCCCCATCCATGGAAAAACTGTCTTCCACAAAACCGGTCCCTGGTGCCAAAAATGTTGGGGACTGCTGGTCTAAAGGATTTGAGCATGCTGGTAAGACTGGCTGTGGGGATCCATGAGGAAATTATGCTTAATAAATTAAGCATAATTTATTCTGCTTAAACTGGAAATTTAAGGCTTTGAGTTTCTTTGGCCAGAATGTCAACAGGCAAGTTAATATTTAGGCATAGAGTAGAATGGGTCTAGCATGTTGTCTGTGACAAGCACTTGTTTAGGTTTATCCCTACCCTCTTTCTACCAGGTGGCTGGTTGCTCTTATCTCCTATTGTTTCTCATGGCATCCAGGCTCAGAAAGACCTCTTATCATGATTATAAGTCAAGACAGGCATCTGAAGTTATTGAAAAATAGTTTAGAAAAGCCTGTGGATACTTTCTTAGCATCCTTTCCTTTTGGTTAGATTTGTCCTAACTCATGCATTATATTACTCATTCATTCAACGAATATTTATGAAGAGCTGACTCTATGCCAGACACTGTTCCATGTGTTGGGTGCAACAGTAAACCAAGAGGCAAGATCCATACTCTTATGGAACTCAATATTTTGACCATGAAAAAAAGATTCTAAATGACTACACATACACATAAAATTTTTTAGAAGGTATTTTTATAAGTTAGTAAGCTAAAATTAAAAAGAAGACTGTGGGGATGGTAAGGGACTGTGTAGATTAGGTCAAGAAAGAGCACTGTGAGAAGCTCAGATGTGAGCTGAGAACCGATGGATACCAAAGAGGCATTCACATAACAACATGAATGTAGAACATTCATGGCAGAGGTAACAGGCCAGGAATGAGCTTGCAGTGTGGCTGGAGCACAGGAAAGAACGTGCAAGAAAGGAAACGTGCTTGGATCACAGTGAGTGAGGGAGAAAGGAGTACTAGATAAGGGCAAATGAGAAGACACAAAACAATTTTCTTTTTTGAAACACCGTGCAGGCTACGATAAATAGTCTGAATATATTCCTCCCTAAAATGGGAAGCCACTAAACGATTTCAGCAGAGGTTTGATATGATTTGATTTGCATTTCCACCACTTTAACTTTCACTTTAAGAAAGGATGTAGAGAAGAAGTAGGGAAGCTATTGTTAAGAAGCTATTGCAGTAGTCTGAGAGATAGATGATGGCAGCATTGTCTAAAATAGTAGAAATAAATAGATGAATTCAAGATGTTTTCAGAGAGAGAATTGACAGGACCTTGTCATCTGCTGGATGTGGGTATGAAAGAAAATGAGAAAACAAAAATCAGTTCTAGGTTTTTAGTTTGATGTTGAGCTTCAAAGAACAAATAGTGTCCAACCATTCTAAAGACACAAAGATCTACCCGAGACTCTGAGTATACCAATTATGATAGTAAGCTGACGTCCTTTTTGAAGCTCTTCCTCCTGTGTTTCTTATATCTTTAGCATGACCTAAATTCTAGTGACCTCAGTTGGAAATGCTGTAGTCATCTGGGACTTCTCCACTTCTTTCACCTACCAAATCCAGTCTGATACACCCAGTTGTGTAGATTACACTTCTAAAATGTCTCTTAAATATTTACCCTCTGCTATACTGCAATTGACATTGTCCAGATGTGCTCAGAATCTTCAATGGACCATTGCTTAGTACCCCCAATGTTCTACTCTGCCTCCAGGTTTCCTCTTCTCTGCCCATTCCCATCAAGCTGCAAGCTGCTGCCACAGTTGCCTTCATAAATCAAGGATTGGATGTATTTATATACTTACGTGAAACAGAAATCAGATATAAAAATGTGATGACTCCCAACTTGTGAGTTAAGGCTAAATTCCTGAGCATGCGACATAATAGCCTTTTCCAAGGACATATGATTAGAACAATACCAATCTCTGATAAAATTTTAACTGGCCAGAGAAAGAATGAAACATTAGAACTTCTATATCTGTGTGTATATCCTTTTCAATTGAGTGATACGTTTGTCAGTTGTCCTTTCTTGAAAAGGACCGTACTCTATTTTGATACTGTGTTCTTTGGATCTGTTCAAAGATTTCCAGTCACTGGTCAGAAGACATGTCTTATTAATATGTGTCAGGTCCAGGGGAGTTGTAAGCACCCGGGACACCAGTGGGGATGAGTCATCTGAGACAATGCCAATAGTTGCTACTCCAGCCACAAGTGATGCAAGGGAAAATGACCCCAATCAGTAGAGAATTCTTCATCCAGAGAATGTACACAATGCCAGAGAAGATACTTTGTGAGAAACTGAAAGACACCATAGGACTCTAGACCATTGTGTCTTCAGAGATTTAATATCATCTGAGGTTCTGTTTTAATAAAACTTTCTGTTGCCAAAGCCTGCTAAATAGGTTTACCAATTCAAGAGACATTTGGGTGTTCTGATGAGTATTTAAGAAGAGAGTATAAATTACTGTAAAATAACTAGTATATTCTGTGTCACAGGTAACTAAGTGGCATCATTTTATTATATTCAATTATATTATTGCATTTTCTTACGAGTTTTTTTAATACGTGCAAGTCCTAATTCTTTAAATAGTTTGTAAATCTGTTTTTAGGGCATGGATATTGTCAAATATTTATCTATTTTCCATAAACATTTTGAGAAAATTAGGGTTATTCTTGAACTTTTGTTGAGTTTAAACCAATTGCTTCCAGGATCGAATAACTTAAACTAGAATCAGCTAAAGTCTTACTTGGAATTAGCAGAGAGAAAACACCAGAAGGAAATGGAAGGAGGATCTCTGAGTTATAGGAAGGGTTACAGTAAGAAGAAGGTGAAAGAAAACACACCAGAGATAAATTTGTCTTACTGGACAAAGTAGTAAGGGGTGAGCCTTGGGAAGAAATATACTACCTGGTCGTTCTGAGATGACAAGTCACCAAGCAAGGTTTATAAATAATAAACCCATACGAAATTATAGAAACAGCCTGCTGAATTTAAAGCAAAATGAACTGTGAGTCCTCATGAATCTGTTTCCAAGTTAACCCGATAAAATTACCCTTAATTTAAAATTTCACAGTCACTACCACATTGGGTGCACATTAGAGGTGCGTCGGGTAATTACAATTTTTTAGCATTACATACAATTTAGACCAGACTCAGGCAATGCAATGTAAATCCTTTCCCTTGAATCTGACCTTAACCACAAAGTCTAATTATCTAGCCAGGACAGTTAGCAGGGCAGAGAGAACCCATTATCTAGAGCAGGTTTTTGCAAAATGCCAGTTCACTCATCATTTATTGGCTAAAAAGCAATCTGACCTTGGGTGTGAAGTCATTTTCTGAAAATCATCTTGGAATCCAGTAAATCCACTAGAAATTTAGCAGAAATTGAGATTATGAGCACCAGACACATGTTTCCTAGACACAGCCTGGCATGATAGTGCAGGAAATATTTCTTATGTTAATATTCTGATGCCAGCAATCACTGCAGACATGTATTCGCATTCAGTATGTGCAGTCACAGAAGCAACGTGATCTAAAAGCTTGTTGTGTGTTAAATGACTCACAGTGTTTCACAGACAACAGGAAGTTTCACTTGCACAAGGTACTAGAATTAATGCGTCAAGATTGGTGACAAGCTCTTAAGCTGATACATACATCAAGGAACTGAGCTCCTCATAACCAACCTGTCATACTTGATTATGTTCTGGGAAAATGCCCCAAATACAAATGTGACTTTATTAAATCTAACATATTAAATGCAGTCTGCTGCTAAAAATTACTCCCATTTTTATATAGAACAATGTATTCCCATAAACTATATAATGGAGAATAATTTAAACAACATTAACCATAAAGAATTTGCAGAAAATATTGTTATAATTTGCATTAAAATGTCATGAGATCAGAGAGGTTTAGAACAGATGATTTGATGGAGTCTTATTTTCCTGCAAGTCCATTTTATTTGAAGTAGGGTAAACACTGCCTTAAAATATTCTCTCTCATAAACAGAACACCTCAATCTTAAGAGTTCCTAATGTAGATATTCTGAAATTGTTCATTTGCGATAATGACAAAGAATACAGAGGGAAGAGAGAATCGTGTTCCTAAGGTAGAAGAAATTACCAGATGCTTGCTCTCTGTGGAGTTGGTTACTAAAACCAATGTGACAGTGTGATCTTGCCAGACTTCAGTGAATGAAGCATATTTGCACAAGGGCAATGTCAAAGACCCTGAGAGAGTGTGAGCCAACATCAGCACTAGGTCCAGTGTCCAGTGACTCTTCCTCAGGAATGGAGACTGACTCATGAAAGCTAGGTGAGCTATTAATAGTCAGGTGTCAGGATTAAGGACTGAGCAGCATCTGGTTGTGGAAGGTACAGAGCAATAGGACTGGGTGTGGTCAAACCTTGAACTAGGCAAGTCCAAAGGGGTGGGAAATGTGCAGTGGAAAAGGCATATGGGACCAGGGAGCTATGATGACTTACTAGTTGCTGTCTTGGGCCACTTGAGCAGAGTGACTTGATTCTACGTGTCATAAATGTAGGAAGTCAATACAGAACATGGCTGTAAGAGCAGAGGTTTTAACATCAGAAGAACATTAAGCTCTCTCATGTATTAACTTTATGACCTTGGGCATGTTACTTTACTTCTCTAAGCTTCAACTTCTCCATCTGTAAATGGAATCATACATGTTGGGGTCGCAATGAAGAAGTTACATAAGCACTTTATATAAGTGGCATATTTTGAGTGCACAATAACAGTAACTTCTATTAGTATTGTCTTTGTGCTCCTTACATCAGCCCAAATCACAGTGAATTGAGACAAGATTGATCCCAAGCCTGGGATGACCCCTGGCTCTGTGGACTTAATAGACTCCACCTATGTTTAGGGGCAGGTTGAGTGGCCCAGGCAACCGTTAGCTGTAAGGTCTTTCCAGGTACTGTGGGTCTCCTTATAGGTTGCACTTTGCAAACACCTTGGGAGCTTTATAAAAACTGATCCAGTGGTCTCAGTTTCAGAGATTCTGATATGAATGATGTCAGGGGTGACCTAGGTATCAGAATTTTTCAAAGCTCCCCAGCCAGGTGGTTCTAATCTGCTAGGAAGACTGTTGTCACCATCTTGGAGAACAGCCAAGTGAGTGGAAGGACCTCTGACAGACTAAAGATTTCTCTAAAAGAGGCTGGAGTTATGCAGACAGCAGCTATTTAAACCAGCCCTAATAAGGAGGTGAACTTAGAATTGACTGTAAATTTCATAGAAAAAGAATAAATCAAGAGAGATGAGGATATTATTAATTGGAGAGTTTACATTCCTTCAGCATCCAGGTAGGATGATTTCTTATGAGGAAAGTACAATAAGTTCTAAAAAGTTTAAAACCTGAATTTTATATGAACACCTGACAAGTTGTATACTGAAAGCGAGATAAATGGAGATGGAGACAGGGATGGGGACACTGACAGACTAAGATAGAGATAGGGACAGAGAAGGTCATCAGAGTCTTGCAGACGACCTTAAGAATAAGTAATCCCTGGGTGCACCAAACATTGCAAGTTCTGTGTTTGATGAATTATACTTCAATCCTAAATACTCCTGTGATTTTTGAAGTAGATTTAACAGTGAAGTAGTAAGAGACCTGGAAGTACTTGATGTGGAAGGAAAAATAAAAGAAAGAAAAAAAGAGAGAAGTTCAGAAACAACAGCAGCAGTAGCAAGAAATGACGGGCTATCAGTAGACTGAGCAATGAGAAAGCAACAAAGGATTGAAGGTAGAGTGCCAAAAAAAACCCCAAACTTAACATTTTAGAAGGAAGCAGGAGAAAAAACAGAAAGGGAAGAGGCTGAGTGGCAGTATAGGTAGGAAATCACTCTTCTTCTTTTCGGAGGGGATTCTGATTAGGATGGGAAATGTGCCCTCTCCCCCTGCCGAGAGGCCGTCATTCCTAACACAAATGTCTTCTCCTTTATTAGCAGGTGCCAGGGGACTTAGCAGCCCTTCCACATGTTCTTGTCTTTGAGTCTCTAACCAGAAGCACTGATATTGGAAAGACAATAAGCAAGCAAGGGCTGATGGGTGAAAGCTCCCTCAAGAGTAAGTAAGAAGGCTGAATTTGGGTCTCAGTTTTCAAAGAAGAAAGAAATCTAATCACTTCTTAATCTCTGATTTTGGCAACCGGGACTTGTTCTCCCAATAGATTCTTCTACAGATCTCAGAGCTATAAACCTTAAACTGCTAACAACAGCCTTGCCTCTGCAGTCCATCTTACAGCCCCAAGGTCATCTGTGATTTGCATAATTAGCAGTTCTAATTTATTTTTTTCTTCAAAAATGAGAGTTGTGATAAAAATAGAAATATTATAATATTCTTGTTCTTCAAATGCTTTTCATTCTAGTTTGCAATTGTTTTTAGGTACTAGAAGAGTATAATAATTAGGATCCATTATCAAGATGATTGGAACACTGAATCACTATAATGACCTCTGTCTGTTTAAACAATAGTGGCATGTTCTTATAAATAATAGTTTTATAGCCATTTCTGGAATCTAAATTCAAGGAAGCAAAATAATCCTATCTTGCTGAGACAGATTATACCTCCAAGAATGGAATTCTTTTTTAGCGAGAAAGTTGCCAGTGTTTTCCTTCAGAGTAGCAAGTGAAGGGTGATCACACTCCAACAGGGTCACTAGATGTCAGGACCCACCCCTGCCAGATGCTCCAGTACCCCTGGCACCCACTGAGAAAGGAGAGAAGAACTTTGTACACGGTTTACCAACTTCTCCACTAAATCACCAACTTCTCGAAAACCACAGCTCATTCTCTCTCTCCGGGGAGCAAGTAATAAAAGAAATCTTGTGTAAGGAATGATTTTCCTTCATCCTATTTTTAGAATCTGTACAGTGAAATGAGGGTTTCTATATGAATATTTTTTCTGACTTCCTGGCCTACCTGGTTACTTATTTCAAGATTTTCACCATAGCTCTTCCCTTTGGAATCCACATAAAGATGACCTCCCTTTAGTGTATTTTTCTCAAGTTTCATTGAGGTATGATTGATACATAACACTTTATAAGTTTAAGGTGTACAAACTAATGACTGAATACCTGTATGTATTGTAAAATAATTATAGTAAGTTTAGTTAACATCCATCAACTCACATAGACACAAATTATTCTTTCCTGTGACGAGAACCCTTAGCAACTTCCAAATATACAATATAGTATTGTTAACTATAATCAACATGCTATATATTACATCTTCAGAACGTATTTATAAGTTTCTATCCTTTGACCACCTTCACCCAATTTCCCTACCTTCATCCCCAGCCTCCAGCAACAACAAATTGGATCTCTATGAGATTTTTTTTTTCAGATTCCACCTATAAGTGATATCATGCAGTATTTGTCTTTCACTGTCTGATTTCACTTAGCATAATGCAAATCAAATCAAACATAAATGCAAATCAAAACCACAAAGAGATATCACCTCATACATGTAAGAATGCCTAACATCAAAAAAAAAAAAAAAATGAGAGATAACGAATGCATTCAAGCATGTGGAGAAAAGGAAAACTCATGAAGAGTTGGTGGGAATGTAAAATGGTGCAGCCACTATGGAAACCAGTATGGAAGTTCCTCAAAAAATTAAAATTATAACTACCATATGATCCAACTATTACAATTCTGAGTATATATCCAAAGGAAATAAAACCACTAATCCCAAAAGATATCTGTATCTCATGTTCACTGCAGTATTATTTACAATAGCCAAGACATGGAAACTACCCAAGTTTCCACTGACAGATGAATAAAGAAAACATATAATTACATTTATGAAAAGAACAATATATATAAATAGTAGAATACTATTCAGCCATAAGAAAAGAAGAAAATCCTGCCTTTTGCTACAATATGGATGGACCTAGAGGGCATTATGCTAAATGAAACAAGTCAGACAGAGACAAATCCTGTATGATCCTTTAGTATATTAATAGATGAGGGAAAGTGAATGAGAAGAGGGGTTAGGGTTGACCATCATGATCCCAGATCACTGCAACTGCTCTCTGCTCAGCCACAGATCATTTCTTCACTGCTACTCACAGCCTAGGACTCACAGCCTCAGACGCTTCCATGCAATGCTGTAATAAGACAGAGTCCTCTGCAGGGCTGGCGTCCCCAGATAGGCAGGCCTCATTTTTAGGATGACCATACATGCTGGCCTGGTTTTTGCTGGTTGCCTTGACATAGCTATTAATAGTACTTCCTTTCTGTAAAATTGTCTCCGCTTGAAAAACAAAGTATCAATATATGGTCACCCTACTGATTTCCCTTTATACTGCCATCCCCCACTTCTACCTACACCACCACCACACAGAGCTGTTAACATATTCCAGATTTTATTGAATAACTGGAGGAACTTATAAAGAGTAAGTTAAAGAATTTCAAACAAAATCTGATACATATGATTTTTCGTATAGTCCAACAGAAAAAGACTGAATATATTTTACTTTTTATAGGGTCTACCCATGGATGTACCCCAGTTCCTAATATTTCTCCCATCCTGAGTTGCACGTAGTGCTCTGTGTATGTGCGCATGTGAAAGTAGAAATGGGATTGGTCTCCATGAGCTACTCCTATCAAGTTATTCTAAATATACACACAGTCTTAACGCTATCATATATGAAATGTTATCATATATGAAATGCAGACACAACTTTAAGACAGGTCTCGGGGGCTCCTATTCCAACCAGGTTGCCACAATGAGACGCTTCTACACAGAACCTTGTCCCCTCCACCTTCCACATCTGCTCTGAGAGCACCATGACCTCTCCACAGTGTCAGACCCCACCCAGCTTCTCATGGGAGATGGTCTCACTCCAGGCACCATCTCTCTTCTCCTAGAAATACTCACTAAACAGAGTAGTACCCATTTGTGCATTTCCCAAGTCTGATTTATTTAATATATTATTAAAATATCATTGGAGGATGGAGAAGAAACAGAGTGCTGAGCAGTGCAGCATGGATTTTGCTGTATTAAATCCAGTCTCCTTTGAGGACATATCAATGGGAGTTGACTTTGTTGTTTCTCAAAGCATCCAGCAAATAATTGTTGGAATACATCCTCACATGCAAATGAACACAAAACCATCTCAAGACAATCATCACTCTCACAAATAGCACAGTCTAAATTCAAAAGGAGAGAGAAAAACAGTGGACGTAGCACACTATATATTTTATACTGAAGGATGTCAGTTTCATTTCTCTCTTCTATTTTCACAGTATGTCCCCTTCAAACTGCAAAGATTAAGAAATAAACATAAAACATTACAGAATCCCTGAATATCTCCTCCATTAGATTCACAAAAATTCAGCTAATGGTTGGTATTACAACCTGGGAGGACCAGAAAAAGTACGTCCAGAGTGCCCTCTTACTCTGCAGCTACTGCCTAGAGGAGAGATGATTTCATTTATACTGTTATAATATCACAAAAATGTTTTTAAAAATCACATTTATTTCCCTCTCCATTTTCTTTTTTATTTCTGCATTTTATCTTCCATTTAAACTACTCCTACCTTAAGCACGTTTACATTACACAGGATGTTATGTGTGGTCAATAGGCAATGCCATTAAAAAGAGAAAAGGCTTACTACTACCTAATGCTTTCTGTTGCAAAGATACAATGATATTAAACCTATGTCCAATCAGGCAGGTGAGCCGGATTTAATATCATTGTAAAAAAAATTTATCAACACAAATTTTTCATTCCTACCGAAAAGGTGAGTCAGCACAGGCGAGTAAATAAGACACAATGAAGTCAAAGAGATATAGATTAAAATCCTGGGACTGCCAATTACTCCTGTAACACTGGGCAAGTTACTTAAATTTCCCTGAACCTCAACTATCTTAATTAAAAAATGGACATAATATCCCCTACCTTGTAAAGTTCTTAGGAGAATTAAACAAGAAGGCAAAAATAAAAAATATCTAACACTATGTGTGGTGTCTGCCACTTCTACTGCCAAATAGGTCACTGCCCAGTGCCTAAGGGACAGTCTTACCTGGTTGCTTGACCATATCTCAAATGCAACATGACCAAAAATGAGTCTGTTATCTCTTTTCCAAACCACTTCCCCTTAAGAAAAATATTTCGTGACCAATATTTGTGAATCATCAGTGGCTGCTCCTTTTCCCTTACATTATATCCAATCAATTAGTCAGTCTGGGGTCCACTTCAAAACAGCTTTAATATTTTCTCTCCTTCTCCTCTCTGTATCCATGGCCACTGCCTTAGTTCAGATCTCCACAATCTCTCTCTGGATTACCACAATTTTCACTTGTTTTTCCGCCTCCGTCTTTACCCTTTTTAATTCACCCTCCCAATTCTCCTAGAGTGATCTTTTTGACTTGCAAATGTGACCACATACTTGCCGTCCTTGAAATAATTCAACAACTCCCCCCCCACCCCACCTTGCCTATACAATGATTTTCTGCTTCTTAGCCTGGTATATACAATATCTTTATTGGCCCTGTTTTACCCTCATTTTTCCGCTACTTCTTAACAGAATGTGTCACACTTCCTGAATGTGTCACACATCCTGAATGTGTCACACTTGCTCCAGCCTCTGGACCTTTGTACGTGCCATTTCCTTTAAAATGCCTTTCATTTCTGCTATTGAGTTGGTGAACTTAAATCGTTCTCTGAAAGATTCCACCAGGGTCAACTGTAGAGTCTTATGATCCTAAGCTACTCGTAAATAAGTTTGCTCTAGCTGTATGTAATGATCTAAGCGTCTTCTGCCTAACTAACTAAAGAGCATGTGCTTTTTGTCTTTGAAACTTCAGTACCTAGCACAGCACCTGGCACCTTGCCAGATTTACTGCCTGTTCTGAACAAACACATGAAGGAATGAGCCAGTGGAAATGCAAACACTCATTTATTTAAACTGACATGTGTCATAGGCGTAATTGTAAAAGAAGGGCTCGTAGTTGTGAAGTGGAAACACTGCAGACACATAAACCTGAAGCCTGGAAAGAATAATAACTCCTATACCGAACAAGATATGTCAAAATGACTTTTCAGTGATTTTAAATGCAGCCAGCCTGTTTTGGTTCTGGGAGATTTTGCTTCTGTGCTTATCAAAATGCATATGTCTAACAAAGAATGCACAGGGCTGCTATCGGTTACCCTGTGTTGACGTTCTAGGAAGCAATATGTCAGTGTGGAAAAATATACCAATGACTCAAAGGCTAGGGTGATCATCATTCATTCATTCAACAAATATTTCTTTGAGAACCTAACATATACCATGCACTGATTTTCTATAAAAAATATTGTTTTTAATGGAACCAGTGACAGTTGATATACTTCAACAGCCAAAAAGACTCCGAAAGTAACGTATCTGGAGAGTACTGAAGTGCTGTTTACTTCCTGTATAATTTTTCCACTGCCCTGAGCATAAATCCTCTTCCTAGGGAAGATTACAGTATGGCAAGACCTTCCTCTAGTTCAGTCTCAAACATAAAGAAAACATGGTATACCTAGGTGGGATGGTGTGGTGGGCATTCCCTAGACCACCCCCAGGTTCAGTGACATCCTAGAAGGACTCATGTGACTCAGCATATAATTATACTCATGGCTAAGATTTAATACAGTGAAAATATACAAAGCAAAAACAACAAAGGGAAAAGACACATAGGGGAAAAGCTTGGAGGAAACGAGGCACAAGCTTCCAAGAGTCTACTCCCAGTACAGTCACACAGGACGCACTTAATCCCTCCAGGAACAGGACACTGGCTAACCTCAGTGTTAGTAACCATTTAAAAATCTAAGAGGGAGTGGACACGCTGTTGAAACATACTACCAAAGGAAAGCACAGTGAAGTAATGTGAAAAAATACAAAAATCTTGCACTGCAATACAATTCAGATCCCAAAGCATCATAGTTTGTGATTCTAATTCACTTTAAGTCCCAACATTTCTAATTCTAAGAATTATCTTCTATTTCTCCATAATTTATTTCTAAGAATCGACATGTATAATATCCCTCATGGATGCATTTGTCAATTCTGCCCTCCTTTTAGAAATAACTATATTTAATGCAGTTATTCTTTACGTGACTAACTGGATCCTAGACAACAGATACTACTGGAGTCCTCTTAAAATAATAAACACTTAACAACTATAGTAGGGGTGAGCAAACTACAGCCCACAAGCCATAAGCAGCCCCAAGATTGCTTTTGTAAATAAAGTTTTATTAGAACACAATCCATGTCCATTCATATACATACTGTTTATGGCCACTTTTTCCCTGATGGCAGAGTTGAGTAGTTGTGACAAAGACTGTATGCTTTGTGTATGGTGTTAGGGAGTGTTCTAATTTCATTCTTTTACATGTAGCTGTCCAGTTTTCCCAGCACCTCTTATTGAAGAGGCTGTCTTTTCTCCATTGTATATTCTTGCCTCCTTTATCAAAAATAAGGTGACCATAGGTGTGTGGGTTTATCTCTGGGCTTTCTATCCTGTTCCATTGATCTGTATTTCTGGTTTTGTGCCAGTACCATATTGTCTTGATTACTGTAGCTGTGTAGTACAGTCTGAAGTGAGGGAGCCTGATTTCTCCAGCTCCGTTTTTCTTTCTCAAGATTGCTTTGGCTATTTGGGGTCTTTTGTGTTTCGATACAAATTGTGAAACTGAGTTATTTGTAGTGAGGTAGATAGACCTAGAATCTGTCATACAGAGTGAAGTAAGTCAGAAAGAAAAAGAAACACCGTATGCTAACACATATATATGGAATCTGAAAAAAAAAAAACTTGGTTACGAAGAACCTAGGGGCAGGACAGGAATAAAGACACAGACGTAGAGAATGGACTTGAGGACACGGGGAGGGGGAAGGATAAGCTGGACAAAGTGAGAGAGTGGCATGGACTTATATATACTACCAAATGTAAAATAGATAGCTAGTGGGAAGCAGTCGCATAGCACAGGGAGATCAGCTCGGTGCTTTGTGACCACCTAGAGGGGTGGGAGGGAGAGGCAAGAGGGAGGAGATTTAGGGATATATGTATATGTATAGCTGATTCACTTTGTTATAAAGCAGAAACTAACACAACATTGCAAAGCAATTTTACACCAATAAAGATGTTAAACAAATATTTTTTAAAAAGATTGTATGGCTTTCAATACCTAAAAGATTCACTACCTGGCCCTTTACAAAATTTGACAACCCTTCTTCTATAGCACCCAGCCTAAAAATTGAGCTTTATTTCCAGAAACCCATTTCACAACATAGAAACACTAAAACAGATCACAGCAACAGACTAAAATAAAAAAATTTTAATGTATTTTTATAAACTGTATTCAACATGTCAAAATTGAATACAATATAAACACTACAACATAAGTGCTCCCTTTTGGGTAGCACATTCCTGAATAAGCAGAAAGAACCTATGCTTTATAAAAGAAGAGCCATTAAATGTAAATAATGCTTTTTTTTCCCTAAAACTGTATAGTAAGCAGGGCCTTTCCTCATTGCTCCAAGAATCTTCAAGTGGCATTAAAAATTACATTTTCATCTCCAAAAAAAACTATTATGTTATGACTCGATGTCCATAAATTACTTCACAAAGTTTTGAGGTGCTAAATTCCAGTGAGGATGGTCTCCTCACTGCCTTCTCTAACCACCCCTTGGTTGGAGGGTGGCAGCAGACCAAGGGTCACAGATTTACTCAGTGCTGTTGTCAATACTGCAGCCATTTTATGGACATGATTAGGGAGCTGGCTATTATTTTGGGGGTCTTATCAGTAATTATTACTGTCCTAAGAACACAGAGGAATAAGTCAAACATAGAACCAAGAAGGGGTTACCCGTTCAGAGCCCCCACTGAGAACAGGTTTGCTTCTTGCTGTAACTTTAGCTTATCAAGGATCCCCATGACATAAATTCTTCTGGCTAGAGCCAGACTTTCATCTCTTCCTGATATATCCTTTTAATTTTTTTATAGTAATAGTTGTACCATCAGAAATGCTGTATCATGAAGTAGATGGAGTAGAAAATTCTATTTGTCCTAAAGGATAATTCAGACACTGCCCTAACGTTTTTTTTGCCATCACCCACACTTCTTTAGTCTGCCCTGTATTTGGGTCTCAGGGGAGTGAGATCTCTACATCAATCCTGCCCACACACTTCTACACTGCTGCTCTGGCTCCCCACTGACAGATCTGGGTTGGCATTTCTCTGTACTGGCTGCACAACCTTATGGTATTGTTTGGATGAGGGGAGCAAACAACAGTTTCACATTACACACTCAGCCCCTCTGATCTTGAGAAGGAGCTGAAGTGTTGAAACCTGTTCTTAGGGTTTGCAGAGCCTCCAGATCTGTTACAGGGTCTCTCACTCCCAGGAGGAGGCCTATCTGCCTTTCCCAGAATGCCTCACAGTGTCCAGGAGAGGGACAGCCCAGACATGGGGGAAATTACCTTGTGAGTGGTGGTAAAGATATCTCAGGATAGAGCCCTAGGGAAACCAATGAAAGTTTAGTTTTTTAAAAGCTAAGTATATGAATGATTTCTTTTATTCCATAGACATCATCATCATCATAACAATAATAATTCCAGGTAAGATTTTAAAATCCTTACTCTGTATCAAGCATTATTCAAATTACATTGATCAAGGGGTGGAAAACTACAGCCCATTTTGTAAATGAAGTTTTCTTGGAGCAGAGCCACACTCATTTGCTTAAGTACTGTCTACGGCTGCTTTTCCTCTACAGTGGCAGTGCTGAATGGTTGCAACAGAGACCATATGGTCTCTATTGCTATCTGGTCCTTTACCGAAAAAGGTTGCTGACCACTGATACAGACGATCTCAATTAACTCTTGTGAGAACTCTGTGATACAGGTAGGTACCATTATTACTCTCCCATAAATGAGGAAACTGAAATTCAAAAGGTTAGAAAATAATCCCATGGTCACAAAGTAGGTGACCTCCAGGCTGCACAAGGTTTTCTAGTGACTTTAGATGAATCATTTCATCTCCCTGGTCCTCAGCTCCATCCTGGACAAAGGAAGGCTTTGGGTTAGATGGCAGGCGTGGTGTTCCCATCTATAGCTTTATGCATGTCCAACCTGTTTTGTCATTTCACACAGAAAAGATAAAACCAGAGTTTGCTACAAAAGCATGATATCCATTTATGTCAAAGGAGATTTTCCAAATGCCTCTCAGGAAAGGGATTTCACAGAAATATCTAGAGTAATAAAATGAAATGATCACTGTTATACCACAAAATGATGCCAGAGGCCTGTTCTCTGTCATTAAATCACACAATGCCTTGTTCTCTACAGTACCATGAACAAAATTACTAGTTCTAGGACAACAATTCCCATCAATACCTCTAAAACACAAAAATTAGCCTCGAGTGTCATGAGATACGTTACAGGACAATCTTCTGGTGGCCTCCTCAGCAGTCTGAGAGTCCTTTGAGGTGAGCAGGTTTAGTCTCCTAAGTACTCCCATCACTTCAATCCATAGGTATGCAGGTAGTACCACACGTGCTACACTGTGACCCATCTGCTCTGAGAGCCATTGTCGCACTCCCCCTGCTCTATCCCACATCAGAGGTGCTGCGCCCTGCAGGCTGTCTTTCCTAGGCGCAGCATAATCGCTGTTCAGTGCCCACCACGGGACGCGCTGAGGAGAGGACAAAAGAAAAACACCTCCTGTACTCCCACTCCCTCGCCCTCTCCCTCTTCCTGTCCCTCCCTCTACCTTGGGCAGCATCTCTGACAGTGAGCCTTTCTCCTCCATGGTTCCAGCTCATTTCCCCCTGGAAAGACTGACCATGATTCCAGCTTCTTTTACCTGGTATCAACCCCTGGGCTGTGGAAACACTTTCCTGCTGCTGCTCTTCTCTGGTTGCTTCATGGCTCCCTTTTGGTTTCTTCATGTTTATGTCACCTGTATAACTACACCCCTGTATTAAGTTATATTTGTTTTAAACAGTTAAAAGGTACTATGTTCTCCTAGATTTCTCCTAACAAACGCACAACATGTGGTCAGGTTCAAACCTCCAGCATTCTGTTACCAACAGCAGCCTCAACAGACAAGCCTCTAAGTGTGCATGTTGCTTCTGTCCAAACTCAACCCAATCTTGTGATGAGGGTCATTTCTCTTAGTAGCTGATACATCTCTGACCATTCAGATATTTGTCTAAACCTTTGAATTTAATGAAAAGTTTTCCAATTGTCCTAACTGAGAACATACACAAAAGCATGGTCCACAATACTCCTGGTCCAAGAACTTATAAGTCTTTCTATGCAGATACGATATATTCATATTAAAATGATTAAATGATATGGTAAACACCTAAATGTATGGAGGAGACAGTAATGGCCATAACTGCAGACTGAAAGGAAGGAAATCATTGTAGTTGGGAATACAATCAACCCTCAGTATCTGCGGGGGATTGGTTCTAGGACTCCCAGTGGATACCAAATCCACAGATACTGAAGTCCCTTATATACAGTGACAAAGTATTTGCATAAAACCTACACACATACTCTGGTATACTTAAAATAATCTCTAGATGACTTGTAATACCTAATACAATTTGAACACTATGTAAATAGTTGCCAGTGTGCAGCAAATTCAAGTTTTGATTTTTGGAATTTTCTTGAATTTTTTTCCTAATATTTTTGATCCACTGTTGGTTGAATCCACAGATGTGGATCAAAAATATTAGGGAAAAAATCCACAGATGTGGATTCCACCCACCAATATGAAGGGCCATCTGTAGTCAAGAAAGGTTTCGGGTCATGAGCCAAGTAAAAGGTGTATGCTTTGGATGGAGAACGGACAGAAGAAAGGACATTCCAGTTAGGGGACATCATATACAAAAGCACAGCTTAGTCCAAGTCTAAGCTAATAACTGCTCATTTATATGTGAATAGGGAGTATGCTGAAGTTGGATATAGTGATTAGACATTTAATGATTCAATGATGGGCAAAAGAGAAAGTGCCCTCTGACCTTACAAAAACAGTATCTTGTAGGGAAAGCAGCACTGGCTTTGGAGTAAGAAAGACCTGGGTTTGGATTCTCGCTCCGCCTTTACTATTGGCATGACTGTGCATCTTTCTCTTAAGCTGTATCTCAGTTTCCTCAAATGCCAAGTAGAGATGGGAATTCTTTACAAGACTGATGTGCACACAAAATGAAGTAGTGTATATCAAATACTTAATGGGGTCTCTGACAGACCGTGACCCCCTCAATTAATTATGGTGGGGGGTGGCATTGTTAGAATCATTCTTGAGTTTCAGCCAGTAATCCATCAGCCAATCTTAAAGGAGTACTAACAGGTGACCTAAGACTTGTCATGAGGATTAAAGGAGAGAATGTATGAAAAGCACTCAAAAAAACTGCCTGACAGAGGTGTTCCACTTGCTATTTATCTTTGATATTATCGCATATATGTGATCTCAGGGGTGTTACAATAAACATATATGTTCTCTGCTCTCAAGGAATATGTCATTTAGTACAAGAACCTGAGGTGTAAAACAGAAAAATAA
Source organism: Balaenoptera musculus (assembly GCF_009873245.2). Classification (NCBI taxonomy): domain Eukaryota; kingdom Metazoa; phylum Chordata; class Mammalia; order Artiodactyla; family Balaenopteridae; genus Balaenoptera; species Balaenoptera musculus. The sequence continues at coordinate 46,233,586 of NC_045797.1, forward strand.
CAGTGTAACAAGAACCTGAGGTGTAAAACAGAAAAATAACAGTGTAACTTGTGTACGCTTGTGCGAGAGTGAGAGCGAGGCTCGCAGTTAAGGTCCTGTGCTGAGGCGGTGTCCTCAGGGGAGGCTGGATTGGGCAGAGTATCCACCGGAAACTGAGGAGATGGTCCAAATGAGGGTTGGGAAAAACATTCTTAAGGACCAGGACTGATGTCAAGTCTACAGTGTAAACAAGAACTTACAAGGTCAGGCACAACTGGCTGTGTGGAAGGCAGGCTGGTTGAGATGGCATTTGCTACATCGCTGGGTTTGAGTTGTATGTAAAAATGGATGGTGCAAGGGATTAAGGTGAGAGCAATGGACAGAAAGTTTTGGGGCTCTGCAGACCATTAAAGAATGCAAAAACCCCGTTTATTTGGGGGTGCTACTCACAAGCTGACATTCACACAGAAACTTCCAAGGAGACATGGCCTTTCATTAAGTCTGTGGCTCTGAATATTTTGTGGTCCAAAGCTCCTTCTTGGAGGGAAAAGACAAGGGGCAAAGAAATTAGGTATAAACAAACTTGTGGACAAACCCCTAAATAGGAAGAGCTACTCCAGCATCTTTAAGGCTAACCATTTGATGGAGGCATAATGTCTGTCTTTTTGTGTTAACCCCCTCTCAGGATTAACTGGAAGCCAGCTCCGTCATTGTTAATCCTGCCAAGAGAGGAAATCATTTGCGATTTTATCTTGCCCCTTTGTTATTTAACCATACCTAAATGCTCCTTGAGGCTATAATTACTTTTATTTTTTCTTCTTATTAGGCCAATTACTATGACTCTATCGCTGCAGCTAAGGACAAGATGACACTGTTTCAACCAAAGCCTATATTTTTAGGGATTAATAATAACCAAGGCAATCTCTGCCCTTAAACAGAACCAGTGGTACATGGAACATCAAGACAAGAACATTTTAAAATTCTGTTATATGGAAGTCTTATTTAGATCATGTTTTCACAATGCTATAAGTAGAGCACAAATGCACAAAGACCTCATGAAACTATGTGGGTTTTTTCCAGTCATTTTATCTTATTTATTACTGGATCAAATTCCGAGTTTTTCCTGTTTGTTATGAAGAAAGAACAGTAGTCAAGAAGTCACATAAATAGGCTAGTTCTATCTTTTATGAACTATAAGAAGTAGACTATTGTCATGGTACCTTATTTTTTGGTCTTAATTTTCATCTATAAAAAGATAGGATTTGAATAAATGCTTGATATCAGCTTTTCAAGTCCCCAGTGTCCTGAGTCTAAGAATCTCCCAATTGGATAAATCGTATGAGAATGTAATTCTACTATCTGAAATTTATTTCAAATTATATATTATATATAAATTAATTTTTGAAGTTTATGTATATATTAAAGTTTATGTATATAAGTTTATGTATATAAGTTTATGTATATATTAACATTATTTTACTATTCTACTCTTTAATCATGTATTCATTCATTCATTCATTCAATATATGGGTCATTTAAAATGCTTTGTAAATGCTAATTATGTTTACAACATTTTGCTTAATATTGCAGGATGGGAGTTTTTGTTAGGAAAAATCTTAAAGTCAAAGATTTGCATTGTATTTGTGAATTCTATTATTGTCACCCCAATAAAGATATAGATGTGAACTGTATCAACCATTATTATAAATGGGAAAGCCACGTAACAATAATGTTCTTTGTAATGCAGAACCAAGAGATGAGATTCATAACTTTGTTTTTGCAGTCAAATATCTCTTACCCTGTCCCCAGAAAATGCTCCATTAAACATTTATCTCCCCTTTAAACCAGGAGCTGCTTTGAGACTGTGGTTTTTGTCCTTGAATATTCAGTATACATGGGGCTATTTAATACTGAGTTACCAAATAAGTGACTGACAGAGTGAGTGAATGAAAGAAAGATGGTTAGAAAGATGTTTACCCAGTAACTTGCAGGAGAAGAACATTCTGCTTCACAAATTCAGGAGAAAAAAAATGTCAAACTGTAAGCTCTCAGTAAACAATTTGCTCATTAATTGAACATAAGAGAAGAAAAGTAGATGTGGCTATAATATCAACTAGTAGTACATATTTAAAATGAAAAGTGTTAAAAGATAGGAGACCAAAACTAGAAATTCAAAATAAATAGAAACAGGATTGATTTTCTATTGATAATGGGTGAAGCTGATTGACAGGTATGTCAATCATCATACCCTTCTTTCTACTTTTGCATATGTTGAAAGAAATACCCATAATAAAGAATTAGAAAGAAACAAATAGATATGCTGAGCAGGTGTTATTTATGGTGGCTGTCACGTTTTGCTCAGGTGATCACGGGCCAGGCAGCACAGGAATCATAAAATAAGAAATTCAGTGCTAGTGACATTCAAATAAAGGATAATCTTGGGTCTAGGCACTATTGTCACATAGTGGTACCATTTTAATTGAAATGGTATGGACAGCTAGAAAGGCAAAATGACATCTCATGATGACCTATGTGAGATCACCAGCCAAAGCAGGAGTTCTAACTGAAATTGTGACATGTTGATCCAGAGGTATCTAGGAAGGAGGGAGGGAAGGATGAAGGGATGTATTTAGAGACATATCATACCATACTTTTCTTCGTTGATGTTCCAAAAGAAGAGTGACTGGCCTTGATATCTATTGATAACCAGCATTAAAGGGGTCAATGTGAAGTGAACTCGTGGAGAACCTATGATACATTGAATTTATAAAAAGCTAGCTTTTTCTACCTGTCCTCTATACTCCCCATGCTCACAATTTTCTTAATCTATTAAAGTGGGAACTACCTTCCCTAAGACATACACACCATGCAGAAGCCCCAGACATCTGGAATGTTTATTTTGGAATGTTTAAAACTCCAAACCTCTCAGCCTTCATTTGAAACACCACAGTTTCGAACAACATGAAAATTTACTAACTCCTCACTGACTATTTGGCATTCCACTGTATTTTGATCCACTCTATGAATAAGGCAAATGGCACCAACTAATTCTTAGTGATCCAACGTGACAGTATCTCAGAGAATGCTGAGTGTAAAAACTCTCCCTGTCATTGCTCCTGGGGGCTCTTAGATGCACTAAGCCCAAATCCTTCCCACAGCCACCACTGCATGGGTTTCTCAGCTTTCCATCTTCGTTCGAATGGTTGTCCTTTGGTGACCTAATTTTTTCCTTTTCAGGTTGCCCATGATCTCCATTTGAAACCATTATTCACCTGGGTACAGATGATAGAAATCCAGAAAGACACATCTGCTCTACACTAAGCATTCCATCAACTATAACAAGGATTAAAAATAAATATGTTAGGGTCACAGTATTTTAAAAGATATTTTCTAATGTCAAATATATGATTTTGAAAATGGTCTGGGCAATCTATGTTCTAAGAAACAAATGTGTTAAAAATAAAAGATAATTAAAGGTGTGAGAGTTCATGTTTATGTGTGGAAGAGAGTCACATCACACCTTATATAACAGATTGTAACAATAGTTCTCACGTTAGAAAGATTAATTTTCTGGAGTCATAATAAGGGGTGTTCTTATGACAGACATTTCAAATGAGGCAGGGCTCTGAACTTCAGGGAAAGTCCTAAGGGATCCATGTTGTGCCAGATGAGGGTGGTCTTTTCCATTTCTCACCCCCTTTGAATTGATTTTTCAGGGAGGTTTAAAAGAAAAAAGTGTTAAGGCATTTGAAAAGGAAAACATATTAGCACATTTTACTTTGTGCAATTTCATTTTATGATTTCTTCAGAAACAACTTGTGTCATAGTTCCCATTCTGAAATATCTCTGCTTCTAATCTCTCCTTATTCCCATCTGTCTAGCTCACAGCTGCCAGAACAATTACCCTAACACACCACTTGAATCCTGACATTTCTCTGCTCTTTGCCTAACCTCACAATATGTTTGGCTTTCCATCTTATGGACATTCACAGCAGAGGCACCTTTAACCCTCACCTCTAGGTCCAGCTCTATCCTGGACTCTAGGACTAAAAGAAGTCCAAGTAAACCAGATGTTTATAAATACTCAAGACAACAAAACATCATTCAACAGGACTAGGTTTGTATGTGGAGAGTGAGAACAAAGATGAGTTGAGGAATAGTCTCAGGTTTCTCAATGGGTAGCTGTGTCTTCATTAGATATATGGAGTTCTGGGGACACATAAAATGCACACAAGAAAAAGTCAAGTAGGAAGTTGAATATATAGACATTATACATATATATAAATTCAGGAGAGACGACTGAATTGAAGATGAAGAAGCAAATGTCATTATCAAACAGCTGAAGGATGAAACCCAGGAGTGAATGTTATAAGCCAAGTAGAATCTCTCAAATGAGAAGTGAAGGCGGCCAAAGAAAGAATATGGGAAAACATAAAATTAAAGCCTGTGTAAGTGAGAAGATTCCCAAAAAATCAGAGAAGAAAACAGCCCAAAATTCTCCTCTGAGATCCACCTTCACATACCTAACTACAGCTTCACGGGTGTCTCACATTTCACAGATCACAAAATGAACTCTTGTTCTGTCACTTAGGCTAACAAACACCATTTTATTGCTCAAACAAGAAAGTTTATTCTGCTTCCAGTCACTCCCTGCATCTAATCCATCATGAAATGCTGCTGCTTCTAATTGCAAAAATGCATCTCAATATCCTTAGCTCCTCTCCATCTCCATTGTCACTTCTCAATCCAATTCATCAGCATCTCTTGCTGCAATAACCTCTTAACAGTTCTTACCACTAGTCTTGGCCTATTATAATCCAGTTTATGTTACTGCCCAACGTAAAAACTTCCAAATTTCCGTTGCATTTTTAATTCAACCTGGCCTCCTTCCAAGGATTACAAAAGGTGCTGCATGATCTGCTCCCTTGCTTTTGCTACTCAACTTCATTTTATACCGCAGTTTCCCTCTCTCATTGTGCCACTATATTAGTCAGGGCTCCCGGGAGAAACAGAACCGATAGGACAGTTTAGATATAGACAATAGATACAGATATAGATACAAGAGGGGTCTTATTATAGTAATTAGCTCACATCACTATGGAGACTTGAAAGTCTCAATCTGCTATCTATAAGCTGAAGAACCAGGAAAGCCTCTGGTGTAATTCAGTCTGCATCTGAAGACCTGAGAACCAAGGAAGCCAATGGTTTAAGTCACAGTTCAAGTCCAAAGGCCCCAGAACCAGGAATACCAATGTTCCTGGGCATATGATGGATGTCTCAGTTCAAGCAAGAGAGCAAATCTGCCTTTCCTCCACCTTTTTTGTTCTATTCAGATCCTCAACAGAGCGGATGATGCCCACCAGCAATGGTGAGAGTGGATCTTTTTTACTCAGTCCACTGGATACAAATGCTAATCTCTTCTGGAAACACCCTCACAAACACACCCAGAAATAATATTTTACCAGCTATCCCTTAGCCCAGTCAGGTTGACACATAAAGTTAACCATCACAGCCACTACTACAACTGCACACAAACAGTTCACCAAACAAATCTGCCAAGATCTTTTTAGTCTCTGTGCCTTCATAGGTACTGTTAACTCTGCCTATGATCTTGTTGGGTCTGGTTCTTTCTTTTTCTTCAGATCTCAGCTTAAATTCTCCTACCTGAAATTCCCTTTCCGCAATCATTTTACCTAAAATGTCCCCTCCCTGATCCCATTCCTCTCCAGTAAAACTTTCTGCCTGCTTCTTTTAAACCATTTATAATAGTTTTAATTCTTTTTTTAAAATTTTTTAACATCTTTATTGGAGTATAATTGCTGTACAATGTTGTGCTAATTTCTGCTGTACAACAAAGTGAATCAGCTATATGTATACATATATCCCCATATGCCCTCACTCTTGAGCCTCCCTCCCACTCTTCCTATCCCGCCCCTCTAGGTCACCAAGCATCTAACTGATCTCCCTATGCTATGCTGCTGCTTCCCACTAGACATCATTTTACATTTGGTAGTGTATATATGTCAATGTTACTCTCTCACTTCGTCCCAGCTTTCCCTTCCCCACCCTGATTCCTCAAGTCCGTTCTCTACATCTACGCCATCATTCCTGCCCTGCCACTAGGTTCATCAGTACTGTTTTTCTAGATTCCATATATGTGCATTACCCTCCGGTATTTGTTTTTCTCTTTCTGACTTACTTCACTCTGTACGACAGACTCTAGGTCCATCCACCTCATTATAAATAACTCAATTTTGTTCCTTTTTATGGCTGAGTAATATTCCATCGTATATATGTGCCACATCGTCTCTATCCATTCATCTGTTGATGGACATTTAGGTTGCTTCCATATCCTGGCTATTGTAATTAGTGCTGCAGTGAACATGGTGGTACATGTATCTTTTTTAATTATGGTTTTCTCAGGGTATATGCCCAGTAGTGGGATTGCTGGGTCATATGGCAGTTCTATTTTTAGATTTTAAGGAACCTCCATACTGTTCTCCATAGTGGTTGTATCAATTTGCATTTCCACCAACAGTGCAGGAGGGTTCCCTTTTCTCCAGCATTTGTTTGTAGATTTTTTGATAATGGCTTTCTGATGGGTGTGAGGTAATACCTCCTTGTGGTTTTGATTTGCATTTCTCTAATGATTAGTGATGTTGAGCATTTTTTCATGTGTTTGTTGGCAATCTGTATGTCTACTTTGGAAAAATGTCTAGGTCTTCCACCCATTTTTGGATTGGGTTGTTTGTTTTTTTGATAATGAGCTGCATGAGCTTCTTGCATATTTTGGAGACTAGTCCTTTGTCAGTTGCTTCATTTGCAAATACTTTCTTGAGAAAGAAAAATGGAGCTGCAGGAATCAGGCTCCCTGACTTCAGACTATACTACAAAGCTACAGTAATCAAGACAGTATGGTACTGGCACAAAAACAGAAATATAGATCAATGGAACAAGATAGAAAGCCCAGAGATAAACCCACGCACATACTGTCACCTTATCTTTCATAAAGGAGGCAAGAATATACAATGGAGAAAAGACAGCCTTTTCAATAAGTGGTGCTGGGAAAACTGGGCAGCTACATGTAAAAGAATGAAATTAGAACATTCCCTAACACCATACACAAAAATAAACTCAAAATGGATCAAAGAGCTAAATGTAAGGCCAGACACTATAAAACTCTTAGAGGAAAACATAGGTAGAACACTCTATGACATAAATCACAGCAAGATCCTTTTTGAACCACCTCCTAGAGTAATGGAAATAAAACCCAAAATAAACATATGGGACCTAATGAAATTTAAAAGCTTTTGCACAGCAAAGGAAACCATAAACCAGATGAAAAGATAACCCTCAGAATGGGAGAAGATATTTGCAAACGAAACAACTGACAAAGGATTAATCTCCAAAATACACAAGCAGCTCATGCAGCTCAATATCAAAAAAACAAACAACCTAATCCAAAACTGGGCAGAAGACCTAAATAGACATTTCTCCAAAGAAGATATACAGATTGCCAACAAACACATGAAAGGATGCTCAACATCACTAATCATTAGAGAAATGCAAATCAAAACTACAATGAGGTATCTCCTCACATCAGTCAGAATGGCCATCATCAAAAAGTCTACAAACAATAAATGGTGGATAGGGTGTGGAGAAAAGGGAACCCTCTTGCACTGTTGGTGGGAATGTAAACTGATACAGCCACTATGGAGAACAGTATGAAGGTTCCTCAAAAAACTAAAAATAGAACTACCATACAACCCACTAATCCCACTACTGGGCATATACCCTGAGAAAACCATAATTCAAAAAGAGTCATGTACCACAACGTTCATTGTAGCTCTATTTATAATAGCCAGGACATGGAAGGAACCTAAGTGTCCATTGACAGATGAATGGATAAAGAAGATGTGGCACATATATACAATGTAATATTACTCAGCCATAAAATGAAACAAATTTGAGTTATTTGTAGTGAGGTGGATGGGCCTAGAGACTGTCATACAGAGTGAAGTATGTCAGAAAGAGAAAAAGAAATACTGTATGCTAACACATATACATGGAATCTAAAAAAAAAAAAAAATTGTTCTGAAGAACCTAGGGGCAGGACAGGAATAAAGAAGCAAATGTAGAGAATGGATGTGAGGACACGGGTAGGGATAAGGGTAAGCTGGGATGAAGTGAGAGAGTGTCACGGATATATATACATTACCAAATGTAGAATAGATAGCTAGGGGGCTTCCCTGGTGGCACAGTGGTTAAGAATCTGCCTGGCAGTGCAGGGGACACGGGTTCAAGCCCTGGTCTGGGAAGATCCCACATGCCGCGAAGCAACAAAGCCCGTGCGCCACAACTGCTGAGCCTGCGCTCTAGAGCTTGTGAGCCACAACTACTGAGTCTGCGTGCCACAACTACTGAGGCCCAGGCACCTAGAGCCCATGCTCCGCAACAAGAGAAGCCACCTCAATGAGAAGCCGGCGCACCGCAACGAAGAGTAGCCCCTGCTCGCCGCAACTAGACAAAAGCCCACGTGCAGCAACAAAGATCCAATGCAGCCAAAAATAAATAAATAAAATAAATAAATTTATTTTTAAAAATAGCTAGTGGGAAGCAGCCGCGTAGCACAGGGAGATCAGCTCAGTGCTTTGTGACCACCTAGATGGGTGGGATAGGGAGGGTGGGAGGGCGACGCAAGAGAGAGGAGATATGGGGATATATGTATATGTATAGCTGATTCACTTTGTTATAAAGCAGAAACTAACACCACTGTGAAGCAATTATACTCCAATAAAGTTGTTAAAGAAAAAAAAAGAAACCCCTAAAAGACATAAAGCAGATGGGGTGAGCATGAAGAAGGAGACCATATCCTAAAATATAGGAAGAAATGACACCAATGGTGTGTTCCATGCCCAAAAGTGGTGAATGCTAGAAATAGACAAGAACCCAAGGTCGTATAACAACATAATTTGATCGAAAAAAAAAAAACACACACACACAGAAATTCCAGCAAAGAATTTCAGGCAACCTCTTTCAACCTTCCTTCCTCCCTTTGGGTAAAGGAAGAATCATGGGACTCACTGTTCTTAAGTGGGAAACATGGAAGGTGTGAGCTTGGCAGTATCTGGAGCAGCCATATCAAAAAAAAAAAAAAGAAGAAAAAGAAAAAAAGAAATAGCTCTCCAAGTAGCTCACTCATCTCTAATTCTCATTCTCTTTCAAAAACAGTTCACAGTACAGCAATAGAAAAACTTCCTGCCTCTTCCCCCAGATAAATTGCGTATCTACAACAGATAATTTAATAGGAAATACCCATTAAAGATGAGCACAAGTTCAAAAATAAGCACACGTGAAGGCCAACATCATAACAGAGAACACAAACTCAAACTCAAATCACATTTAATTTATAATAAAATAGGTATAATTAATATATTCAGAGGATAGAAAGAACATCACATGCAGGTAACAAACATAGGCCATTATTTTAAGACTGAGAGATTTTGAATAGAGAAGTGGAAATTTTAAACTAAAGACATCAGTAAATGTGCTGGATAGCATACTGGGCAAAGCAAAAGAACAAATTCATGAACTATAAGAGAAGATCAAAAAATTCCCTTCGCATGAAGTACAAAGGGAAAAAGAGATGGGAGATCTAGAAGAAACATTAAAAGAAATTGAGAATAAACCTGGATTTTCTGCCATGTGTTAAGCAGGAGTTTTGGAAGGAGAAAATAGAATGGAAAAGAGCTAATATTTGAATAAATAATAGCATAAAATTTCCCAGAACTGAGGGAAGTCAGGAGTCCTCTGAAATTAAAGCATTATAAGTACTAAGTGAATAAAAACAGCACATCTAGAAGAAATGTAATGATATTTCAGAACATCCAGATAAAAGAAATAATAATTTTAAAACTTTTACTAATTATTAATAAACAGATTACCTAGAAGGAAGAGAGTCAGATCAATGTCTGACTTCTCAGCAGCAACGTAAGATTCAAGAAGCCAATAAAGCGGTATTGTCCAAGGACTCAGAGAGGCATAGAAAATATTTGAAGAAACAATGGCTAAAGTCTTCCAAATTTATGAAAATTATAAGCCACAAATCCAAGAATTTCACTGAACCTTAACATTGACAGCTTATTTCCTAATGGAAACAATGCAAGTGAGACTACAGTGGAGAAACATCTTTAAAGCACTGAAAGGAAAAACCTCAACCTCAAACTGGATGCGCAACAAAACTTCTTTTTTTTTTCAAAATCAAGGTGAAATAAGATTTTTTTTCAGAAATGCAGAAGCTGAAAGAATTCATCACCAGCAGATCGAAGAAATATTATAAAGAGCCATTAAGGTGGAAGGAAAATGAATTCAGATGAAATTATGGATCTACTCAAGGAATAAAGAGTACTGAAAATGTACTGCAGAGGTAAATATGCAGGATTTTTTCTTTTTATTTAAATGTCTTTAAAGGACAATATACTATTTAAACAAAAGAATAACAGTAGAGCATGGGCTTGATAGCATATGCAGAAATTAAATGTATAAAAATAACATGAAGGCTCGGCAGAGAGAAAGACACTGTTGTAAGGCTCTTATACTACACGTGAATTGTTATGAAGTCACTTGAAGTAGATTGCCTTATGTTAAATATATACAGTAAATATGTCCATGACACTCTCTCACCCTGTCACATCTCACCCCTCCCCCTCCCCATATCCTCAATATATACACTACCAAATGTAAAATAGATAGCTAGTGGGAAGCAGCTGCATAGCACAGGGAGATCAGCTCAGTGCTTTGTGACCACCTGGGGGGGGTGGGATGGGGAGGGCGGGAGGGAGGGAGATGCAGGAGGGAGGAGATATGGGAACGTGTGTATATGTGTAGCTGATTCACTTTGTTATAAAGCAGAAACTAACACACCATTGTGAAGCAATTATACTTCAATAAAGATGTTTAAAAATATATATATATATATATACAGTAAAAACCCAAAGACAGTAGTAAAAATAAATAAAAGCTAATAAGCCATCAGAAGAGATAAAAAGGAATAACAAAAAGTATCTAAATACTTAATTTAAAGGAGGCAGAAAAGGAGGGGAAAGGGAGCAAAGAACAGATAGGACAAATGGAATACTAATTCCAAGATGGCAGATTTAATCTTGACCATATAAATAATCACATTAAATATAAGAGATTTAAAACCATAAGTAAAATGCAGAGGTTGTTAGATTTCATATTTTATGAAAGATAGAACTTAATATACCTGCCTCAAATGTTTGTGTGTCTAGTAACAAAGCTTCAAGATTTATAAAGCAAAACCTGACAACTGCAAGGAAAGTGGAAAAATAGACAATTATAGTTTGAGATTTTAAAAAAATATTAAGATAAAATCTTGTGACTTCAGGTTAGGAAAAAATCTTAAGTATAACATAATCCACAAAAGAAAAAATGATAAATTGGACTTTATAAAAAGTAAAATTCTCTTTGAAAGAAACTATTTAAAAAATGAAAAGATATTCCATACAAAGGGAGAAAAGTATCTTTACATAGCATATATCTGATAAAGGACTCATAAGAATATCTAAAGAATTCTCAAAATTCAATAACAAGAAAACAAACCAGTTTTTTTTTTTGAATGGACAAAAGATCTGAACAGACATTCCAAAGAATGTGCATGAAAGGCAAAAATGCATATGAAAATATTAATATTATTATTACAGAATAATACTAAATATTAATTATCATAGAAATAAAAATTAAAACCACAATATTACTACATACCTATTCAAATAACTAAAATTAAATAGATTATAGCATGTTTGGTGAGAATGTGAAGAATCTGTCACTCCCATACAGTGTTTATGAGAATGTAGAATAGTACAGCCACTTTGGAAAACAGATTGCCCGTTTCTCAGTAAGTTAAACATACACGTAGCAAATGATCCAGTTGTACAACTTATAGGTATTTAACCAAGAGAATCAAAGCATGCAGCTACAAAGACTTGTACATGTATGCTTTTGTAGCTTTGTTTTTAATTGCCCCAAACTGGAAACAATGCAATGTTCAGAAAGAGGTTAAATGGACAAATTTGGCATACTCATACAATGGAATCGATTTAAGAATATAAAGTAATAAACTACTGAAACATGCAAAAACATGGAGTGAAAGAAACCAGACAAAAAAAGAAAATATACTGTTATTTGATACATGGAATATTTAAAGACTCATTGACCCAGTCCAAATTCCAAAAGTCAAAACTAGTGCTTCAGAGAAGGGCTAAGCTCTTTAGTGGTAAAATCTGAGTACACATGTCCCCTTATTCTTAACTGAGTGTTTAGATTAATTCACCAGATGCTCTGTATTGCTCAACATTTTATATCAGAGAAAGGGAAAATATCCTACTGTGCCATAACTTTATTCAGATTCCAATATCTGAAAAAAAAACCACCAAAAACTACATCTTCATGGATATTTGTATCAGTTTAGAAATCATGACACTTCCAGCCAACATGTCACAAGACTTTCAGTACAAAAAAATAATTGCGTTGAATCTACCATAATTATGCCATTTCTAATTAAGTATTATATGGAATTATATATATATACATATATGTAAACCCATTGAAATTATATTCTAATACCAAAAGATCAGGAAGTTACACAAATTATTATAATACAACAAAGGTAATCATAAGTAATCGACAGAAGCGGAAAACATTATCAGAGTTCAAAAGAGGAGCAGGGAACTTTGGGTTAGAGAGAATAGGAATGATTGAAGGAAGGAGATATTTTAGATTGTCCTAAAAAGTATACCTTTTATTTATTTAAAAATATTACATACTAGTATGAGAAAATCTGGAAAAGCAATAGGAAGAACCATTCCATAATCTCATTCCATAGTAATTTCTCTCTAGTTTCTTGATACAAAATCATTTTTACAGTACTAATTGGCATGCATATACTGATAATCATAAATAATAATTATGTAATCTCTGAAAGTAAAGTTAATGTGTAGTGTGCTTACTGTAAAACATTCTGAAAATAACGAAGAAGAGAAATCACCCGGAATCCCACACACAAAAACACTCTCAGTATTTTGGTATACATTGTCATCCTTTTCACATTCTAGATCTTTTTAATGCATTTGATCTTGTACTGTATACATTAATTTATATAACTAACAAAGAAGCATTTACTAGTAAAAGAGAAAAGAATATTTTGAAAGTTTTGCTAATATCTGCCAATGAGAAATCTGCAAATCACTTGGATTATTCTAATACTATAATTTATATTACTTCCTGAACACCCACTTTGTGTTAGGTACTGTTCTAAGTGCTTTACATGCATTAACTCATATAAATCATATAATAAATGTCTTTACAGACCAAGAAACTGGATATAAAAATGCACAAAACTAATATCAATTATGGTAAGAAAAATGTCCATTAAATGCATTATGTAGTTCAATTTTATGGAAGGAGACAATGAGTTTGTCCATTTTGTGATACAACGGATGCAATTTTTCCATTTTATGTTTCTATTGTGCAAATGGTTTAGTTTTTCGTGGTGTGATAGAGAACAGCCCTGGTTATTTTTTAAATGATCATCAAATATAGGAATAAATTCCACTTGAACTGTGTCAGTAAATAGTGAAGAATGGTAGTTTATTATTATTACTTCCAATGGACTTTCAAAATGTGTATCCTACTTTCTTTTCTATTTACATTATCACTTTTTATTTCATTCTATTGTCAACATTTTCTTCTCAATGTCTTCTTTCCTTATGGTCATTTATACTTTTTTTTAGCCTCATGCCTCTGCTTTCTGGTCAGGGTTCCATACAAGTTTCTAAACAAATCTTCTAGTTCCTGTAATAGATTCTTTTCAAAGTTTAGTTTTTTGAATTCAAAAGTCTTTATAATTCTTCAGGCTGGTGCTTTTCCTTTGTTGTGTAATATTTTTATGGGCCTTACTGGTGCAATTCTCTTTGCTTGTCTATGATAGGGATAGGTTTATTCAGACATTGTAATTGGATTCCTGTGTTACTACATGTATATGAGAATAATAAACTCTTACATCATCTTTATTCCACTTACAGAGGATAATATGGGAATTCTGGACCTAAGGCTGCATTGTGACCAAAGGCAGGGGAAAAAAGCAGTATTTCAAAGCATCAACTATTTATCTGTATAACCAGAGGATACCTAGCCAAATGCAGAAAACACTGTTGTTTAAAATAAGCTTGTTAAAGTCCCCCATTTCAGCATCCAGAGACCCCTGGAGATAGTATAAAGGCAGAGGATGACCAAAAAGGATAACATTAAACTTTATCACTTTTGTGAGTAGGAGTGTAGGCACATTTTGCTAAATTCCTTTCCTTAATATTGGTCCAGATAGTGTCATTTTAAAGATTTGTCCTTTGCAAAGTTTGTGTGTATATCTGTATGTGTGCTCATGTGTGTGTTGTTGTACGTGTGTTTGTTTTTTTGTGTGAAAGCCTGCACACATGCAGTCACAGTAAGGTCTGAGTTTCAGACATTCGTTATCTGATGAGCATACATTACATGCTAAACAGCGTATGGCACCTCACACTACTTGTGAATCTCAAAGGACTTTGGACTACAAAACCTCCTTGAAACATTCCACAGATGCTCCTCCTCCACTTACTATGAGCTTTTATTAGTCCAAACACTCATTTTGGAAAATGACCTGCCAGGTGTTAATTGTGTCTTAGGCTTTGCATTTGTGGTAATAGATAGAGCTAAGCCCTATGGACAAGTATTAGAAGGTAGTGAAGATTAGCCCTGAGGAAGTTTAAAGAAGGAAGTGCTCTGGGACTGAAAACTGGGTGTGTCTATGTAGGGCTGTGCTGTCATACTGTATTTAACATATTTTGTGCTTTACATTGTCAAAGAACTTTAGAATTTTACCCTCCACCTTGTATTGTAATTCATTTCATTTACTTTCAGTCCTGCAATAGAATTTAATATACCTACTCCCTTACATGCAGAAATTATTAAAATTTAAGAAGCAGAATAGGAAAGGTAAGTATGGTTAGCCTGACTTCTATCCATCTGCTGAGGTTCATGTACAGACACCAGCACTATACCAAGTCCAAGTATTCTAGGTGCTGACCTGCAATAAAATAAGGAGTACTCTACAGCAGACTTTTGAGCAGTGAGGCACAGGTAATTATGGAGAGCCACTGTCTAAGAAACAAGGCTGCACTTTGATGAATATACTAAAGTCAGGTAACCATTTGCCATAAGGTAAGTGAGTTGGAAGAGCTGGCGCTTGTGGTTTGGCAAGAGCCTATTGCGCATGTCTAGATGCCCTGTCCTGTGAGATGCTAATGCTAATCCATTGTCTATAGTAAGATGGCAAGTTTGTGGGTACTGAATGTGCCTGAATAATTTGCTAATACCAGAGTGTGGCTTTGCTGGACCAATATGGGATCATCTACTATTCCTAATGAATGTCTATCTCAATATGCCAAGTTCATTAAAACTAAAATCCCCAGAATGTCCTCCTTCCAAGGTTCTTCCTATCTTAGCTATGAAATATCTTGAGAGAATGACACATACTAGCAGGCAAGGGCTCAGATTAATTCTTACCTCCAGCTATCTGCCCATTTCTTTTCTGGACATTTGATATTCAGATGGTCTGAAGGATAGAGAAAGGCTATTCTGGATGTGCTAAAAAGTACCTTCAGAGAACAGGGCACTAATGACTGAATTTCCTGTTTGTAACAGACCTCATTTTGCTGGAAAGCAGGTTGGCTCAGTAAAAATATAGCAGAGCCTACCAATGGATTGCTTCTATCCCTCCTATTGGTTTTGAATTTAGTGAAAACCACTCCCTAATTCAGAGATGGCTGGATATCCCTAATTTGGAATTGATTATGTTTTCATCTTTTATTAATTAGAAAGCTGTGAGAATATCACAGTTAAGAAGTGATAAAAGTCAGAATTAGAACTACGGGAACGTAAGAAGCAGGGAACGGAGATAGGGATATAATTTAACAAGTTGAAGGGCAGAATCTATGAAAATTAATACATAGCAGATAATAACCATGAAGAAGAAAACAATGAAAAAATGCCACTGAGATTTCAAGTCTGAGGCACTAAGAGAATTCTTGTTGCCGTTAATGGGATAAAGTCAAGAAGAGAATTTATTTCAGAAGTGAAGGGGGACAATAAAACTATAAAAAATGATTTTGCATAAGTTAAGTCTGAATGATCTGTAAATTTTTCTGAAGCAGGGTTGAGGTAGATGTTTTACTAACCCCATTGGGCTATAGTGGCTTTAAAACTATGGATATAAGGAATAATTCATAACAGTATATCAGAAGTTCACTTTCTCATCCTTATTTCCAAAGTATTTTTTCTGCATGATGATGTAAACATAACTGAAACAGTCAATCAAAAGGTAAAACTGCACAAATCTTCACCTGCCTTCTTTCCTCCCCACATTGCTTTAGATAGGTATTTGACAAAGCCCCCTGCAGTAGAGGCTATGCCACCCAATGTAGAAAAATCCCACCCCCTTTCTGTATTTCCCTATTGCTACCACGTGATAGATTGCATTTATGTTCTAAATGACATTTTGTTATGATGTTCATCAAGTAAAGAAACTATTTGCTAGGAGAATTGTCTTTCAAAATATTGCAAACCCAGTTTCAGAGAAAAGTGTCTACATGATTTTCTAAGGTATAGTCCTGGATTGGTAGGCATACTCCTTGCTGCTCTACAAATTACCTAATATTTTAATATTATGAATCATCAACAGAAAAATATCCATACAGACATAGAAAGTGGATGTTCAATGTTTATTATTGAAGACCTTTGAGCATCAAATACAAACAGACTGATACTTAAAGGAGGCATTCCAGGATTCAGCAAGAGTGACACCATGTCTAATTCTGCAGTCTTCCAAGGAGGAAGTAATTTATAGAGCTAGGATGTTATTTCTTTGATATGGTAGCACAATACGGTCAATTTTCTTTAAATTATTTACATTCTCTTTCAAAAATAAATAGGCAAAACAGAAAAAAACTAAAAAAGAAAAAAAAAAGAGAAGACTGATTGGAGATATAATTAAGCCAATAGAAATGTTCATTTAATGGAAGCATCAATGATAATGCAATATTTAAAGAATTCTTTAAGGTTATAGAGATCATCCGTTTAAAATAGTGGTTCGGGACTTCCCTGGTGGTGCAGTGGTTAAGAATCTGCCTGCCAATGCAGGGGACAAGGGTTCGAGCCCTGGTCCGGGAAGATCCCACGTGCCGTGGAGCAACAAAGCCTGCACGCCACAACTACTGAGCCTGAGCTCCAGAGCCCGCAAGCCACAACTACTGAGCCCGAGTGCCACAACTACTGAGCCCGTGCACCTAGAGCCCGTGCTCCGCAACAAGAGAAGCCCATGCACCAACACAAAGAGCATCCCCTGCTCTGTGCAACTAGAGAAAGCCCGCGCGCAGCAACGAAGACCCAAGGCAGCCAATAAATAAATAAATAAAAAGAGAGTAACTATAAAAAAAATAAAATAAAATAAATAAAAAATAAAAATAAAATAGTGGTTCAACAGACTTCAAATCATAATACCTACATTTAAACTCTTGCTTTAATGTTTTTTTAAATAGATTTTTAGCTCCTCTGAACATTAGTTTTCTTATGTATAAAAAGAGGATTATAGAAACCTGTTTCATATATACCCCAAATTCATTGATTCTTCCCTTTCTCCCTCCACTCTTATCTAGTCAACACCACCATTATATTTTGTATGGATTCCCACAAAAGCATCTTAACTAATTTCTCTGCTTCTATATTTGCCACGCCCGTTCCCTCTCCCAGTTTCCACTTTCCACTTAGAAGTTAACGCGAACTTTCCCAAAATATACAAATTAGATCAATTCCCTTCCCTGTGTAAACCATTCAATGTTTTCCATTGCATTTAGAATAAAATCCAAACTCCCTACTCTGACTTAGCTCTTTGACTTTATCAATTACTATGGTTCAACCACAGGTCTTTTCAGTTCTCGGAATTTAATTCCTATCTTAAGGCCTCTGCACTTTATGGTCTCTCTGTTTGGAGTACTCCTGGAGTGTTTACATGTCTGGGTTTTCTTAGCTAAAATATCACCTCCTCCATAGGCGTTTCCAGACTACCTAGTCTACAATCAACTTTAGCCCCCCTCAACCCCAGGCGTTACCTAATATGTTACATTGTATTTTTTCCTCCATAGAATTTACTGTAACCTGAAATGATCTTATTCACTTATTTATTTGCCTATGTATTGACTGCCTTAAGTCATCAGAATCTAATTCCTTATGAGCAGTGATCTTATATAACTAGCACTGTAGAGTCTCAGAATCTAGAACAGTAGCATAAACATAACGTACGCTGAACAAATATTCATTCAATGAATACTCAAAGTGCCACTGTAAAGATAATGTTTGTAAAATTTACCTAGAGTGAACAAAATAAAGATGTGAAATTCACTGTTATATCTGTTGTAAGGATGTTGTTGAGAACACTATTTGAATTTGTTTTGAGAACTCTGCTCTAAATTCTGAGAACAGTTTTACTCTATACTGGTAATTGTTTTGTTTAAATCACATGGCATTGAGTGTAGTCTGACTGGCAATATTTTCCTAGAATGTTTAGAAGCATTTTATGGCTCTACATTTTCCACTCTCATTTTCATTTCAATCCTGTCTCCACTTTGCACCAATTCATATTTTTCTTCTGTAGTCTTACTTTGAATCTACACTATCTTGTTATATTTTATGAAAAATTTTAGCCATCCTAAATCATTCCTGGAATAGAGAGGAAGAATAATGGGGAAAAAATAAAAAGGAATTCAAAGTCGTAATAGTTAATATTCAGTTAACATAAGTTGAATCTGAATTTGAATGTAAAACTACAATAAGAATTCATAAAATCAAATTAAAATATCTATCACAGCACCTGACATAAAGCAGGCACTCAAAATAGTGTTTATTTCAAATGGGACCTAATTAAACTTTAAAGCTTTTGCACAGCAAAGGAAACCTTAAACAAAATGAGAAGACAACCTATGGAATGGGAGAACATATTTGCAAACGATGCAACCGACAAGGGATTAATTTCCAAACTATACACACAGCTCATACAGTTCAATATCAAAAAAAAAAAAACACCCAATCAAAAACTGGGCAGAAGACCTAAATACACATTTCTTCAAAGAAGACATAGAGATGGCCAACAGGCACATAAAAAGATGCTCAACATTGCTAATTATTAGAGAAATATAAATCAAAACTACAATGAGGTACTGTAACCGAAAATGGGGTCTGGCTGCTTGCTGCTTCAAAGCCAATAAAAAGGCAAGGTTGGTGGAAAGGAAAGTTTGCTTTATTTTGGATGCCGGCAACTGGTTGTGGTGGGGGGGGAAGGGCCTGGATGGAGGGCGGACTCCTGTCCAAAGGCCGACTCCCCCTGCCCTACAACCAATGGGCAAGAGCTTTTATAGAAGGAGGGAGGGGGCTACATGCAGAAATGGCACAGTCAACTCTGACAGTCATCTTGCAATTGGTCATGTGGTGGCCTGACCAGTGTCATCTTGATTGTTTTAGGTACAATTAGTCTTTAGTTTCAGGGTGGGTTGGTTCCATTTCCTTGAGGCCAATTCTTGGAATTGTGGCAGTTTATGGCATGGCTACAGTCTGGTCCTCATGTAGTTAACTTCTTCCACCTGGTGGGGGTTTCAGTATCTACGAGACAGCTCCTAGGATATGGCTCAGAATATTATCTGTAGCCCTTGAGAAGGAACTAAAGGTCCTTGACTTTGCTTAATGACTATATTATTATTCAGTCTTGTTGGACTGTTTTCCTTTGTTTCTGTATCTTCTCACTTCTGATTAAACTTATTCTTTGGCTAAAGTTTTTCCACAGAAAATAGGCAGGCTGAGGATGTAGCGGGGAAGGACCATAGGGCCCTGCTCCGTTTCAGTATCACCTCACACTGTTCAGAATGGCCTTTATCAAAAAGTCTAGAAATACAAATGCTAGAGGGTGTGGAGAAAAGGGAACCCTCCTACACTGTTGGCGGGAATATAAATTGGTGCAGCCACTATGGAAACCAGTTAGGATGTTCCTTAAAAAAACTAAAAATAGAGTTACCATATGATCCAGCAATCCCACCGCTGAGCACATATCCCAAAAAGATGAAAACTCTAATTTGAAAAGATGCATGCACCCTAATGTTCATAGAAGAACTATGTACAGTAGCCAAGACATCAATGCAACCTAAGTGTCCATCGACATGTGAATGTATAAAGATGTGCTATGTATATAGAATGGAGTATTACTCAGCCATAAAAAAAGAATGAAATAATGTCATTTGCAGCAACATGGATGGACCTAGAGATTATCATACTAAGTGAAGTAAATCAGAAAGGAAAAGTCAAATATCAAATGATATCACTTGTATGTGGAATCTCACAAAATGACACAAATACACTTTTTTACAAAACAGAAACATACTCACAGACATAGAAAACAAACTTATAGTTACCAAAGGGGAAAGTTGGGGGGGATAAATCAGAATTTGGGGCTTAACAGATACACTCTACTATAATATAAAATATATAAACACAAGGACCTACTATATAGTACAGGGAACTATATTCAATATCTTGTAATAACCTATAATGGAAAAGAATCTGAAAAAGTATATATATATAAATAAACTGAATCACTTTGCTGTACACCTGAAACTAAAAACATTGTAAATCAACTTTACTTCAATAAAAAAAGAAAACTTAAAAATAAAAAATAGTGTCTAATTTGTTCACACCCTATAGGATTTATAATTTAAATAGCCATTTATTCATTCTAAACCTATATTAATGTCATGATAACTGCAAAATAACTTGTTACATGTGAAGAGGAGATAAAACAAATTAGCCCTCCTACTCTTCCTGTTTGAGCATAATATCCAGTAGGAAGATGAGACATAAAAGCAAATACTTTAATACAGGATACAGATTACTCTTGGCAGCCCCAACTTCAGTATGCTTGCCATTTTCAGAGCTTGTCTCTAAGAGATGTGTCTCAATCAGTAGCTGTATTGGTATTAGAGGACACACATGGCCAAAGCCTATGGTTTGGATTGGCTTTTGATCCAGAGGCAGTCTATCTAAACCATAGATTGGCCAGTTCTATATAAAGTGGTCTTGCAGAAAAGCTCTGGCAAAAGGAGGAATGGTGACTAATTTGGTTAGTCAGATCTTATGTCTGGATCGTTTTGAATTTGAGACAGGTAACATAGAAGAGTGGTGGCTGTAGTCAAAGGACACAGAGAGAACTTGAGTTGCAGAGATTAGTCAAGACCTTTCAGTGAGAGCACAGACTAAGAATCAGAAAGATTCTGGGATTGAGAAGACAACCAGATACTTGTACTACGAGAATAACTTTCTCTTAACAGTTTCTGACCATCTCATATTCCTGAGACTGTGGAGAAATTTTTAGGTTTATATAAGGGATTGCTGCATAGAAAAGATTTCTGTCTTTCTCCCAAATAAATTCACATTTTTAAAACATTTTTTATACAATTTTTAAAGGTTACACTCCATTTACAGTTATTACAAAATATTGGTTATATTCCCCATGTTGTATAATACATCCTTGTAGCCCATGTTACACCCAATAGTTTGTACCTCCCACTCCTCCACTCCTATACAGCCCCTCCCCCACCACTGGTAACCACTAGTTTGTTCTCTGTATCTGTGAGTCTGTTTCATTTTTGTTATATTCACTAGTTTGGTTTTTTTAGATTCCACATATAAGTGATGTCATACAGTGTTTGTCTTTCTCTGACTTATTTCACTTAGCATAATGCCCTCTGAGTCCATCCGTATTGCTGCAAATGGCAAAATTTTCTTCTGTTTTATGGCTGAATAGTATTCCATTGTGTGTGTGTGTGGGGGGGTATATATATATATACACCACATCTTCTTTATCCATTCATTTGTTGATGGACACTTAGGTTGCTTCCGTATCTTGTCAATTGTAAATAATGCTTCTAGGAACATTGGGGGTGCATGTATCTTTTCCCCACTCCTTCCAGAGGAGGGTTAGAAGGGAAGGAAGAAAAGATAGAGGAACCAAGTGCCTCCCGTGGAAGCAAGGGAGGCTCTGTAGGAAGTCAGGAAGAGCAGGGACATACAGAAGGAAAGTCAATGTTTACATGGGACCTATGGAAACAGAGGCTGGCTGGCCAGCCTGCTGACTCCAGGGTAATGGAGGGCAGCACCCGCCCCCTTTAGGATCTGAGGTGCTATCCATTCACTCTCTTCCTCAGTCAATCTCAGAGCTTCCTATTCTGTGTTGGGTTTTGACTGCCCCCTCCAGAGGAAGGGTTTGTTCTGCACCCAAATGCATTCCCAGGGGCTTTTTCTAAAAGAGCAAAAAGGGGCCTGGGGATAGGGTGTCTGAAGGTTAAGGTCGCAATAGGTATCCTCTTCTTCTTTGTAAATGGTATTTTTATACTCCACCCTTGCCAATTCAGTCTTTATACATGGAATTCCCCAAATGGAATTTGGGGTGGGGGTTTTCTGTTCTTCCCCCAAGTGGGTGAGCATGGGAGAAAGGTATGTATTTAAATTCACATTTTTTGAGGTAACCCAAATGAGCCTCTGTCCTTTGAACCTAAATATGTTAACGAAAATAAGGATATTCCACCCCATTGACATACACAGAAGTGAAGATATGACTTGGCTAAAATTTGGCAAAAGAGTGTACATTAGAACTGCTCTAATTGAAAAATAAAATACTCTTGGAAAGAAATTTGCTTCCTCCATGAAAACCCTGTAAAGATGTATATGTCTGAAAGAACATTCTAAGACTAGAAAAGACTTTAGAAGTTACCAAATCTAATCTCCCCCACAGTTCACAAATCCTGCCTGAACCCAGGAAGATGATCAAGCTCTCTGTTTAAATACTAAACTTTCAGGGACTATTTTACCCTATTCATATGGTAGCCATTGCCCTGCTGTGAAAAAGCACAGCTATGTGCAAATTGTGAGAAAGCTTTTTCCTATGCTGTGTTAAATCCTGCCTTCCTTTAATTTATATCAATTAGTCCTTGCCTACCAGAACAACAAAGACTACTCCTTACCTACACTGACAATTTCTATTTTTGAGATAATTGGAAAGTTCTCATAATTTCTTACTTTTATAAGGGAAACAGCCCCTCCATTAGCCATTCTCTCAATAACCTCAAATAATATGTTCCCTAATCCCTCCTTATCCTGTCCCATTCCACTCTGGTTGCTTGCTGATTTATCACTGAGCAAAGCCAAACAAACTGATACAACTGCATATTTTTTCTACATTCATATTAATAAGCTTTCAAACATACTAATTTATTCCATGAAAGGTAAAAATTCCATTTTTACATCTCTATTCTTATCTTCATATTCCATGGTAGGCATAATGCGAGACACAAGGATGTTCAAATCCTACTGCTTGTTTGCAAGGAGGTTATATCAAGTTTAGAGGATAATAAATACTTTATAGTCATTACCTCTCCAGGATCTGTCTCTTTTACATCTCTATCATCTCTATGGATCATGTCACTTTACTCAAGAGAAAAATCAACAGTAGAAAGTGATTAATGAGAAAGCAACAAATTTGGGTGCAAGTAGACCAAGAAACACTGAGGTTTTTATAAAAGTATGGTTGTAGGAGACCTCCAAACTTCCCCTGGAGGATTACTGAACATATTGAGGCATTTTTCCTTGATTTTAATTTAGGCTGCATTCCCATTAGAAATTCTACTTAATTAGGGGCATTTGTTAAAAGTCCATAATGTTAATTCAATGGAAAAATTACAGTAGTAGTCATATTAGATATTTTTGTGTTAACATTGCACACATTTTTTTAGAAATACATTAAATAGATATTCTTATTAAAAGTTATAAACTATCACAATCCAAATCTCTATTTCAAACAGCAAATTACTTTATTCTTAATTATTCAACGAAGAGCTATAAATGTACACTTCATTAGAAGTTATTTAGCATGTGGTGTACTTGGCTGCTATGACAGAAGAATCAGTGCACATTTTCTCAAAAGGAAGTGAAGATATAGCTTGATTTTTAGTTCAGAAACTAAGAGGATGGTTCTTTATCTTCATTATCATGATGTAAGATGCACAAGCCTGTGGCATGTCTTTTTTTAAAATATAATAAAGCATTTTTAAATTTTATTTATTATTTTTGGCTGCGCTGGGTCTTCCTTGTGTGCGTGGGCTTTCTCTAGTTGGGGTGAGCGGGGGCTACTCAGCTACTCTTTGTTGCGGTGCGTGGGCTTTTCATTGCGGTGGCTTCTCTTGTTGCAGGGCACAGGCTCTAGGTGTGTGAGCTTCAGTAGTTGTGGCATGCAAGCTCAGTAGTTGTGGCGCATGGGCTTCATTGCTCTGCGGCATGTGGGACCTTCCCGGACCAGGGATCGAACCCGTGTCCCCCTGCATTGGCAGGTGGATTCCCAACCACTGTGCCACCAGGGAAGTCCTGGCATGTCTTATAGCACCAAAATATTACGATATTTATTAATATGCTTATCTTGGGCATTGGAGAGAGAAATTATTTGAATACATGACACTATATTCAAATTATCATATAAATGTTTTGATAGCATGATTGGTAGTGACATGCCTGGTTTCCTACTCTTAGGCCTTTCTTGTACCTTAGCTCTAATCAATTCTAATTACAAGTTCATATGTTTATTTATAAATTGTATACATTTATTACTCTTAACATACCATTATAAAAAAGAACAAACAAGAATAAAAATTTAAAGAATTTGATAAACATGAAATAAACAATATTTTAATATACATTTGATTTTTTATATATCTTTGTACAAGTTGTTTTGTCCTTACAGTTGGTGGAACATCTTGAGTGAACAATGTGATTGACTGTGTCTTTCTTGATCAGATTAGCATCTTATTTACTCATCATTGGCTTCAAGGAACTCCTATCCTAACAGTAGAAATACAATCTCTGTGATTTTCCTTTGTTTACTTATACTCGCATTGTTCTTTCATTTTTATTAAGAGTTTTCTTTGCAGAAACTTATTTTAGGAGAGTTAGTTTAATTAAAAACCCGAGAGTATAATCCATAAATCTATTTTGCCAGGCTGATGTGAGATCACAGTGTATTCTAAGGCACAGAATGTAAACAATGGCAAGAAGGAAGGTCTGGATTGAGGCCCATGAATCTGTATTTTTAATGAATTCTCCAGAGGATTCATAGTTTTCAAACCACATTTTGAGATACTACTTCAGACTCTGGAATCAATCAAAACTTCAGACTAACTCAAAAAATCTCAAGTTAAGTGCTTGGGTATCTCAGCACCAAAGCATATTTGCTTATAGTTTTTGGACTGATTTCACTCTTCAATGAAAATAAATGCACTTCTGTCCTTTTCCCCTATGAAGCCAACAACAATCCATATCTCAGTCTAAGAAGCAGCTCTTCTTAAGGTTTTCAACCTTCATTCTGTCCTCCCTGATGCTGACCATACTCTGGCTGGATAGCTGCATATTATCCTACCGCCTTCTTGCTGTGTTCTGCAACAACTACCACTTGCTAAACTTCCATGACCCCCCACCCCCGCACTGAGGTAGAAAAGAGACCTAAAGTGACTTGGGTGTCTAATGTGTGTGAGATATAATTTTAGGCATTACATTGATTATCTCAAGTAACTTTTATAATAATACTAATAGGTAGGTGTTCTTAGCCCTATCTTACATAGGAATAAATATAGGTTCTGAGAGCTTAAATAAATTCAGGTCACTCAGGCAGTTAAGTGGCAGAGTCGGCGTGCCTGATTCAAACTCTTTGTTCTTCCAGTTTATGGAAGATTGGGACTGACATATACACACTACTATATATAAATAGATAACTAATAAAGGAACTACTGCGTAGCACAGGGAACTCTACTCAATACTCTGTAATGGCCTATATGGGAAAAGAATCTAAAAAAGAGTGGATATATGTATATGTCTAACTGATTCACTTTGCTGTACACCTGAAACTAACACAACATTGTAAATCAACTATACTCCAATAAAAATTAAAAAAACAAAACAAAACTCTTTGCTCTTTCAAAGACACTATCCTGCCTTCCCATCAGTCTTTCCCTACCTGGGCTGTCCTAAAAACCCACTAAGCTATGTGCTCCTTTCAGTCCTTTCAACAATAAGAACAAGCTCCTTTCTAATATAATTCTAAAATTAAAAGAAAAATGCTGGTAAAAGAGAAATCTTGTATTTTTGAAGGCAGATATTTTCTTATGGCTATGTATTAGACCTATCACATTTACTTCCACTTTAGCCATTCTTCAAATTTAGAATGGGAATGTGATAAATACCTATCTCTTGAAAAGGAAATGAAATCTAATCTCTTTACCACCCTTACGTGTGTGGTTGTCTCATAATGGCAACCAAAACATTAAGTAAAGCAGGGAAAAATATCACAGGTTTTGAGTTAGCAAAGTTGAATTTTAATCCACCCATGACTTAACATAAGTAAACCTAAACAAGTTATTTTACTCCACAAGTTGAAAAATCATTACCTGTAAAATGCAGATTAAAAATGTATATCACAGAGTTATTATGGGGATTAAATGATAGCATATCTAAAGTAGGCTAGGAAAACTAACAATAGGAAGCATGTTTAGAAAAGAATCAAGGGCATGGGAGAAATTAATGATAATATATAAAGTACTGACTTGATATTTTTGCCATTACTGTAAAAACATAGACTTTATTGATATTTTAATCAGTGCCTAATTAGCTCCTGTTCAAATATTGAGATACTTATACCTATTAAGATATAGCCTCTTTACTGATTCTTAAATATAAATCAGAAAAAATAAATTTTAACACTCTCTTTCCTTAAAAAAAAACTACTCCCTGTGGCTTCCTGTTATGTGTTTAAGATTTATTACAACAAATATATGAGCTCCGGGACAGCTCAAGAAATAGAATCCTTTCTCTTTGTCCTCTAATTCACTGGCATGGGGAAGACCCATTTTCATTAACCAAATAAACAAGGAATGGTCAGCAGGAACACTGATCTTAAGCATGCTTAGAAAATGAGGTCAAGGGGCATGGGTGAAGATTAATAATTAGCATTAGGTCCCAGGGGAGAGAGTGAGACCATGAGCTGGAGATAACTGTCAGGAACAAGTAATGAGGAATGGACCCAGAGCAGAATGTAGCACATGGTTAAGAGGGAAAAGCACATTGCAAAATATAATTGTATATAGTGCAAAGAAACCAAGATTAGTACATACGATTCTGTGACATGGGGATAAGCACATGATTCGAATAGAATGAAAAACTAGGCCCTGCAAACACACACACACACACATACACACACACAGAGTTTACTATTAAAATAAAAGGACTATGTAACACCATTTAAAAGATAATCCAAATATTTGCTTCATAGAACTCATAAAAATACCATTTTTCTCATGTTGTTTGTTTTCATTTATATATTGCTGTGATTCCCATGCTTTATCATTGCCTATGATTTACAGGAGTAAAGTAATTTGACTGAGCTCCTACTATAGGCCAGCCTTCCTTTCAGGCACTACACTTCTGTTTTGTAATCAGTGCTTACTACAACTATGATCTATGTATTCCTTTTCTATTTCCCACTTCTATTGATGCAATAGACTGAAGATTTCTTGACTTGCCCAAAGTCACACAGCTACCAAGTTTCTGATGGAGCCTCAAACCCACCCTCTTTCAAATGCTTTATACTGCCTAATTATATTTGTGTATTATAAAGAAAATGTATGTTTATAGTAATGTATCTCAGAATTAAGATGACCATCCAAATAGGTGTATTCTGGAGAGTAAAGATGCTCTGTAATAATTATGCCAGAACAATAGGACTAACCCAGGACTCTAAAAGCAAGACAAAGGTCATGACAGCAGATTATTTCCAGAAGTATTGCAGCAATCTCTTTTCCTTTTGCAGTGTGACTTGGCTACTACTCCCATCCACTCTTTCCTCCCCTTGAATCTGAGCTGGCTCTTTGACTTTCTTTGACCCAAAAATGTGAGAAAAATTACATTCTAGGATTTCTGATTCTTGGACACTAAAGACGTTGAAGCTCCAATTTTGTCTTCTAGGATGACAGCTGCCATATAAAGAACTTTGGGCTATCTAGCTAAAGGCCCTGGAAAATAAGAGGAAAAAGGCCACATGGAAGTGAACTAAAGCCCCACATGATTGAGCCCACTGGTAACCCAAGAAGAAAGATGCCCAGTCACCCCAGACAGCTCCCAGCCTTTCAGGCTTTCCCAAATGAGACACCAAACATGAGAATGAGGCCATCTTGGATCCTCTAGTCTCAATGAAAGCAATCCTAGGTGACACCATGTGGAGCAGAGATGAGCGATTCCTACTAAGCCCTATCTAAATGTTTGATACTTAGAATCATAAAGAATACTGTAGTTGTTTAAAGCCACAGTGTCTTGGGGTTCTTTTATTTCTTTCAAGGCCCACTCAAACCCCACCTCCCTCCTCTTTCATGACTTCTCCAAATACTCCAACCTGTTTTGAACTTGTTTGTTTTCATTGGTCACATTTAACTTCCTACTTTGTATGATTTAATGTTTATGTCTATGTCTATGTATCATTTAGGATAAAACTAGCTGCAAGTAACAGAATATACAATTTAAAATGGCTTTATCATATAGGAATTTACTTTTCTCGTCTTATGAGACATGTGAAGATAGGAGATTACTGGCATTTGGCATTTGTTTAGCTTCTTAACCATGTCAGGGACATTTTTCAGTTTCTCTTAGCCTTTTTCTCATGCTCACAAGCATAGACACCATTACAACTTCATTCAATGAAGGAAGAAAAACAGTATTAATTATCTCTCTCCATTTTTAATCAAAATATCTAAATCTTTCCCTTGGCAGACTTCATTCTTTTGTATGTGGATATCCAGTTTTCCCAACACCATTTTTGAAGAGACTGTCTGGTCTAGGCACCCCGTTTCCGCATTGTCTAGTCTAGGCATCATTATCTAAGATCATTTGCCCATATACATGAGTCAGAAATGTGTCAATGTATCATTTTTCCAAACGTGTATGGTAGAGGCAGACAAATAAGGCAGAGACTGCAAATCTCCTGAATGTTGTATTAAAATATCCTCAAGAGTCTGCTATGATCTCTACCACAATAATGACTGCATTACGAGACAAATAATAAGCACCAAACACAAACGCTTTTTTCAATCAATGAAAATATGGTGATCTACTACTTTGTGTCCAAAGCAATACTGTGAAGTAGTCTGAGTAAAGTCAATGACATTGATGGAAAATTATATATTTAATAATAATAATAATAAAATTAAGAATAAGACAAAAATTTATCATGTATATTTCCCCAATGAGTTCATATGGAGAAAGGGAGTAGAGAGAATATTCCATTAAACCACAAAACTGCATAAACCAAATTATATAATTAACAAAATAACAGAGCTAAAGGCAGTACATTGATTCATGAGGGGAAGCCAGGAAAAAACAGAAGCATCAGGAATAAATTTAAACTTAATATAAAAAAACAATGTCCCCAAAACCCTAGAATAAGGCGGTAAATCAGAAAGCAGTGTTGGAAAACAAACAAACAATAACAACAACAAAAAATACTAAGGGACACAGTGAAAACAATGAAACAAAGATCATAGAACATTCTACTAGAGAATATGACAGACAAGGAACATGACTGCCAAGCTGTTGTCTGAATTAAACACATTTCTTTCTCAAGAAGAGTCATCTATAATTTCTCTTATATGAGGAATAAGGCAAGAATGCCCACTCTCACTATTTCTCTTCAACACAGTACTAGAAGTCTTAGTCAGAACCATTAGGCAAGAAAAAGAAATAAAGGTATACAAGTTGGAAATTTAGAAGTAAATTATTTATTTTACATATGATCTTCTTTGAGAAACCCTACAAGATTTCACACACATGAAAATTGTTAGAACAAATGAATTCAGCAGATATACAGGATACAAAATCAACATACAAAAATTAATTGCATTCCTGTACACTAAAAATGGACAATTCAAAAAGGAAATTAAGAAAACAATTCCATGTATAATAGCATCAAAAAGAATAAAACACTTAGAAGTAAACTTAACCAAATATAGAAAAGACTTGTATGTTGAAAACTACAAAAAATGCTGAAAGAAATTAAAGAAGACACAAATAAATGGAAAGACATTTTGTGTTCATGGATTGGAAGACAGCATTGTTAAGATATCAATACCACACAAAGCAATCTACAGATTCAATGAAATCCCTATCAAAATTCCAATGCCATTTGGGGCAAAAATAGAAAAAAAATCCTAAAGTTCATGTGAAATCTCAAGAAACCCCAAATAGTCAAAACAATCTTTAAAAACAACAACAAACCTGAAGTCTTAACACTTCCTGATTTCAAAACATATAACAAAGCTATAGTAATCAAAACGGTGTAGTACTGGCATAAAAACAGATATGTACACCAAGGGAACAAATCAGAGATTCAGAAATAAATCTTCACATATATGATCGGTTGATCTTCAGTAAGGTTGCCAAGATCATGCTATGGTGAAAGAATAGGCTCTAACAAATGGTAATGGGAAAACTGGATATCCACATGCCCAAGAATTAAGTTGGATCCTCAACTTACAACATACACAAAAATTAATGCAAAATGAATTAAAGACCTAAACATAAGGCCTAAAACTATAAAATTCCTATGATAAAATATAGGGAAAAAACTTCATGACATTGGACTTGGCAATGATTTCTTAGATATGACACCAAAATTACAGGCAGCAAAAGCAAAAATAGACAAATGAGATAACATCCAACTTTAAAACTTCTATGCAGCAAAACAAACAATCAACACAGTGAAAAGGCAACCTAGGGAATGGGAGGAAACATTTGCAAATCTTGTGTCTGATAAGGGGTTAATATCCAGAATATATCAAAAACCCATTCAACTCAACAACAACAAAATAAACTGATTTAAAAATGGGCAAAGAATTTGAATAGACATTTCTTGGAAAAACATAAACAAATAGCCAACAAGCATTTAAAAAATATTCAACTAATCCTTGATTAGTGATAATAGTACTGATCACTAGAGAAATGCAAATCAAAACCACAGTGAGATATCGCCTCAGACCCATAAGGATGGCCACTATTAAAACTCACACACACACACACACACACACACACACACACACACAGAAAATGACAAGTGTTGGCAAAGATAGGAAGAAAATTCAAACCCCTGTGCACTGTTGGAGGCAATGTAAAATGGTGCAGCCGCTATGGAAAACAATATGGAGGTTCCTCAAAAAACTAAAAATAGAACTACCATATGATCTAGCAATCCCTCTTCTTTTCTTTTGGTTATATATCCAAAAGAATTGAAAGCAGGATATGAAAGAGGTATATGCATATCCATATTTATTGCAGCTATTCTCAATAGCCATGATATGGAACAACACAAACATTCATTGACAAATGCATGGATAAAGAAAGTGTGGTGTATACACACAATGAAATATTATTCAGCCTTGAAAGAGAAGGAAATTCTGTTACATGCTATAACATGGATGAACCTTGAGAACATTATAAGTGATATAAGGTGGTCATAAAGACAAATACTTTATGATTCCACTTATTTAAGAATTCTAAAGTAGTCAGATGAGTAGAAACAGAAAGTGGATTAGAGGTTGTCAGGGGCTCTAAGGAGTTAGAAATGAGTTGTTCA
The DNA here is from genome assembly GCF_009873245.2 of Balaenoptera musculus. NCBI lineage: Eukaryota > Metazoa > Chordata > Mammalia > Artiodactyla > Balaenopteridae > Balaenoptera > Balaenoptera musculus. Next base: position 46,265,423 of record NC_045797.1, read on the forward strand.
ATGGGTACAGAGTTTCAGTTTTACAAAATGAAAAAGCTCTAGAAATCTGTTTTGCAATGTGAATATGGTTAACACTACTAAATTGGTGCACTTAAAAATGATAAAATGGTAAATTTTGTTATGTGTTTTTTACCATGATTAAAAATAAAACTAGTCACTATATTTTATCCTGTTTTTATCATCATGAAGCATGTATCTTGATTAAAAGAAGAAATTTATTCTCTCTTCCTATATTACACCTATAGCAACTATCTGAAGGTAAGTTATTACCTTTAGAATTAACTGCTCATGAAGTCCACCTTCATTAACAATTACATTTGAACTCTTTCTCAGTATTACCCAGTTGTATCATAATGACAGATTTCCCTGTGAAAACTGGGCTGTTCTCTTCCTCAAGCCAGGTATTTTCATTAAAAGATGAGAGAGAAAGAAAGAGAGGAAGAGAGAAAGAAAGGAAGAAGTTTCTGAACTGATTAGTTAGTCTTGGCTATTATACAATAAAATATTTTAATAAGAAACAGCAATAGGAGTACTATTAGATTATTGGTTGCTTTGAGGTTTAGAAAGCCTATGATTTCCCTATTGAGAATTAGTTCTACTTACTGGATGATGGGGAATTTACACCAAAGTCCAAGAGCTTCACTAAATTTTTTCATTAATTAAAGAACTTAATTATCAGCCATTGCAGTAATTTCTTCTCCTCCTAAATGATAACAAATCCCTAATATACGTGGTTGGTTTATCTGTACACTTGGTTCCTTAGAGTTGTGATCATTATTTAGAAATAAAATTCTCAGTCTCAATCTTTGCATTTATAATTTTTTTTTTAAATTGTGACCATGCCACACAGCTTGCAAGATTTTAGTTCACCTACCAGGATTGAACCCAAGCCATGGCAGTGAAAGCACACAGTCCTAACCACTAGACCACCAGGGAATTCCCTAAAACATCGTCTACTATTGAGGTTGGAAAAGTATGTTCTAAACATATTCTAATCTGGAAGTAAAGTGGAAATCGCAGGAGTATTTATAAACAAGAATTATGAGGATTAGAAAAGCAGCTAAAAAGTGCCAAGTATTCAGATGCTATCATATAAGTGGATTTTGGCATCATTTCTGCCACACTGAGTGAATTAGTATCTAAATGTTTTTAGGGAGAGGGGTTGAATGTGAGGATCCTTGAAAAGATGAGTTCAGCATAACCAAATATAAAGTGATAAGACCAAGAAGAGACTTCAACAAACAGCAGATGAGACCAAACAAAATACATTTCCCAGAATTCCCCTCCCTGTTTTAAATCCCAGATTGGTGTTGGCCACAAGAGACATTTTTATGAGATTCGGTGAATGTGAAGCAGTAGCCACCCATTTTTATGCTGTGAAGGTTGATGTAGAGCATCAGGCACATGTAGTAGCTCAGGAATGAATTACGGCAATAACTAGACCAGCATCCTCATCTCCCACCTACATCCTCCCCTTCAGTTCCTTTGATTTTGGAGCCAACACGTGTGTCCTTGTGGTGAAGAGCCTACCTTCTCCCCAGGGTGATCCACCATGCCAAGGTTACAAGTGATGAGAGACATACCTGGGTCCCAGATATACTCATGAGTTCTAGTTACTGACTTTTTTCCGCATCCTGTTTTTCCTCCTGATTGCCAGTCTGGCGGACCAAAACAGCTTCAGAATTCACACTAGACAGAGAAGCCTAGAGCTGGATCCAATAGGTCTCACAATTATGTAAGTTTAACTCCTAAAATAAATCCTTATTCTACAACGGCTGATGACTTGTAAGAGTTCTGCTTCTCTGATCAAACCATGCCTGATTAAAAGGGTCTGTAAGAAAGGCTTTGTAGGGGGTGGTAGTGAATTGTACTGATTGCCCTGATCATTCATACCTGTCCTGTAACTTTACAGTCCCTCCACACTCTGATTCTGGGCTCATCTGTGTGATTTCATTGACCAATGAGATATTAGCAAATGTGATCCAAACTTGAAAAGCACATGTTCATTTTTCCTTGCCTCCTTCCAGAACTGGGTTTTCCTTGCCCTTGAATCCCTGCCTCCGGGCTAAATTGCTGAAGGGATAGGAGAGAGACCTCCAGCAAAGCTCAGTCACCATATCCAGGTCAACCTAAACTTAAACTGTCCACCTCCCTACCCCCCCCGCCCAGGACACATCATTGATCTCATGATTAAGCCCAAATGAAGATTAGCTAGCCTAGCCAAGATTAGCAGAACGAACCAGCTCTATCTTCATGAGGAATAAAAATTTTAATTATTTAAAGACTTTGAAGTCTTTGTAATGCAAACAATAGCTAATAATGCAGTAAGCATAGATCAAGTTACCAAAAAGTAATCTTTCCCAGATATGGGGGCTAGGGGAGAACCTAGCACTTATTGACTGCTTACTATGTCATGCCTATTCCAGGTATTAATGGTATGCTACTATGTTTAATGTCACATCATAAAATTGTCTTCATTTGTGAAATGGGGAAAAGACTATGTGTTATTTGTCTACAACTGCAACCTCAACTGGTACATTCTAAAGCCGATGCTCTTATACATTTCATTTCTCTCTAGTAAAAGAAAGACAAACACACGTGTTGCATATACACACATGTAAGCCTATATCCACTTGCCATGATAGGTGAGTAAGGAATAGCTACTAGTTAATAAAGGCCTACACAGTGTTCTTCTTAGTCAGTGGCAGGGAATGAAGGGTAGAACATGAGAGTCACCAGGATACTTGTAAAATTTAGTTCCACCTCTTCGTTTCTGATATGGTCCTCAGTGGACTAAAGGATTGGTGGAGCTTGAAGGACTGTTTGGAATTGACTCAGATACAGGAAGTACTTCCTTCTTCCCGCGGCTATGAGCCACTGAGCAAAGCGCGCTCTCCCTCCACGAACCTAGGGAACAGATATCCTCTTTGTGAAGCAAGTCCCACGTGGCTTCAATTACCTTAGAAGAACTTCAGGAGACTGCAGTGGAGCCCCAGGCAAAGATGAATTCCCTGCTAACTGCCACTGGCCCATCCCTCATTAGTTAAAAGACATTAATATTTAAAGCAATTACTGACATCAAGGAGGTAGGGAGAAGATTATGATTAAAAAAAAAAAAAAAAAGGATCCTTTCTATATTGGAAGATAGGGGAACTAGAGGGGGAAAGGGGCAGAGCAAGTCCAATATTGGGGCTGAGGCGCAGAATTGTTTAACCTTGTGCTCTACTAGATACGGGCAACAAGTTCTGCTAATGCAGGTCTAGATGCAATAAAATGTGAGGCCAAATAAAAAGAACACAAGTTTGGGGACATTTCATCTTTAGAAGGTGATATGACAGATGCTACAATCATGTCTCTGAATTTCACCATTAGTAGAACATCCAAAGATACAGAACAGTGGAGGAAATACTGAGGATACTCTCTTTGGGACAATGCAATGAAGTTAGAGAAAATATTTAATTTCAGATTTGTTTGGCACTGTTCACAGCCTAACTTGCTTCGAAACCAGTTTGATAAATTCAGGGCCAGTCTTTAAGCCAAGATCAACAGTGTGACTTTCAACATTCCAAATTTTTAGAGGAGTAACAAAGATCCATAGGGACTGAGTCATTTTTCTAAAGTTGAATAGCATTGCTTTGTATTAATGTAGGGTCATTTTTCCAAGAAGCTCCAAGCATTTGATGTTACACTAATCTGATTCAGTATTCTTGAAACACAGAACTCACAGATGACAGAACTGAGACAGATGACAGTGAAGTGGCTAAATCTTTAAGATCATCTCTAAAGGACAAACCAAATCACCTGAGTGAGGTGAATGACTGGAGGAAGACTGAAAATATGATCAAGATGATGGTGTAGAGGGTGGGGGTTAATCACATTTCAGATTTTTAAGGTGTTTAATTTCTCTCCCTAGCTATTTTTCACTAAATAAAATAAAAATAACATGATATAGCAGGAAGATCTCAGAAGTGGTTGCCAGGACCACTTTTTGAAATTGTTCGCCCAAACCTGCATTCAGAGGTAAGGGTGCCTTCGTGTATGTGATAGGACAGCCACAGGCAGAGGATGAGGTACTGCAATACATACGCCACATAGATGTCACCCATACATTAAATCCAATTTCTGTTTCTATTTAGCATTGCACTCCTTATTGGGCTACTCTTTATATTCAAAAGCATCACATTTTCTAGATAAAGTAATAAATATAGCTATATAGAGAAATGAAAAATTAAACAAAAAAGATGGCTTTTTCTATGTTTTCCCATATACGCACCACCATCAGGCCCTGCTAATATTCCCTGAAGAGACAAAAAGCTGTATATACAGCAGTGCAGTATACTAAATGGAAATCACCTGAAAAACCAGACATCTAAACCCATTTCATTTGGGAATTAGAAACTGAATAACTGAAATTAGAACAATTTAAGTCAATTCTTTAAAGGTTTATTTGTTGTTATTGTTGTTTTTCAATCTGACCAAGGCCATCAAAAATGAAGTCTTATTTGTGATTTTATTCAGCTTAATTTGTATCTTTCCAACACAGTCCACATGCAAAACTGTACAAGTCTATGACTAGCAAATTTTTACTATTTCATTACTATGTTATTTTGAAAGGCATTAATACTGGATACTCAACACTCAGTTTGAAATAGGTATTCTTTTCCCCATATTTTGGCAAACAATTTTTATAAATTTATTTCACAAAGAACTATTTCAATACAATACAGGACTGTGAAATTTTGCAAAACAAAAGGGTACAGAAAAATAGAATTGAGTTTTCTGTGTTCTTACAACAGTTCTGTTTAAAAACTTCATGTTCTCTATGTCTTTGCTCATTTCTAAGTTATACATTAAGATGTTTAGACAAATAACTACTTAACGGGTATCCTGCTTCTATTTTCTTCAAAAAACCCTGAGATATTAAAATGCTTCTTTTCTTCACCTATAGAAATTACCACGCAAACTGCAAAATGACAACCTTCCTGTATCTAGAACATAATTATTGCTTTTGTTGCAATCACAAAAGAAAACTCAGTAGGTTTAAATATTACCTTTTGTTATTGCACAATCTAAAGACATCACCTCTAACAGCAGATTACAGAAAACAGGACATTTCTTTTCTCTTTGGTTGCTGAGTAGCTGAGTCAGGCCATATGGAGTCAATTGTTGCTATGACAACATATGAAACAGGGAGAAGATAACATGTCTAAATACAGAGAATTCACTTGCCTATGATGATCCATTTTTTTCTTTGATAGGACACACAGGCTTGCACAGGAGGGAAAGACATACCTACTTTAATTACCAAATATTTAAATTATATTAATAAAATCGGGCGCCTATCATTTTTACTCAAAAACTAAAATCATTAATCATCTACTTGAACTACATGAATTTTTTTCACATCTTTATTTTGCTTTTTGATTAAAAGTGACGTGGGTAAATAACACATCTTTATGTACTCTCCTTCTCCTGTCACAATGTGAAATAGACCCATACGTTAAGAATGTAAGTAAGTTTTCACTATGGCATACTGTAATAAATATTTTACTATTCAATAGTTATACAGCTGAGATATAGTGACATAAGCCAGGGAATGTAAAAGCCACACTAACTCATAATTCCAAAGTGTTATAATTCAACCATACAAATTTGCCCTGGATTGAAATCAGTCACACACAGTATCTATGCACACAGAAATTTATTTTCAATCAATTTGTCAAAAACTATCTGTTATTATTTCTTATGTTTATGACTGCAAGTCATCAACTTACCTGGTGGAAAATTACTTTCTTCTACATTCACATACTAGTTTATTTTATTGCAGGAGTTACCAACCTGTGAGCTGTGTCTACTGGTCAATTCAATTTTTTTTTTTTTTTTGTCCTTGCCATGTGGCCTGCAGGGGGATCCCAGCTCCCTGACCAGGTACTGAACTAGTGCCCCCCACAGTGGAAGTGCGAAGTCTTAACCACTGGACTGCCAGGGAAGTCCCAAAAAATTTAAAAAATGAATGCTTAGGAAAATATTCTCATAGTCCTTATCATTATATGATAAGGCACACACCTCTGAAAAGGGAGGATTTAATTATCCCCTTATCCAAGGAACTCATAAACTAGAAAAACATTCTCAGTAGTGATACTAGCAGCTATCTAAATTAATATGAAAAAAAATTATACACACACACGTGTGTGGAATTCTTAGCATGATATAGGGAAAGAAACATGAAATATGTGGTTTTGAATTCTGCATCTGCTGATTATTCACCATGTGAATTGAGGTAAATATTTAAGTTCTGTAACCAACAGTTTTCTCATCAATTAAGTAGGAATAATTGCAATAACATATGAACACAATACACTAACACAATGTCTGAGAGAAATTGACTAAGACAAAAGAAGGAAAGTGCTAGAAGCCTGAAATGGTATTAGTATTTTTTTATTTATGTTTTTCATCTCCCATGTCACATGTAAGTTCCTTTTTTGGCCAACTGGGAAAGGGAATTCTTGGAAGCACAGTTCTCAGATTAACCAAGTTGAGAATAGAATGATACAGCACAAAGAGAAACTTCCCTTTCTCAACTTTATAGTTACTCTGAGGTTGCTTTCATTTTTTTATGTTTAGAACTCTGGTATATGGAAAGAAGTATGGATTCAATTTTATCTTTTCATTTTATCATTTATTAAAATCTTGATTTTTACCCACTGATTTAATACGCATTTTTATTCTATCCCAATTTGCATTTTGGTCTGAGTTTCCTATTCAGTTCCATGATTCTTTTTATGTTCCAACAACAACATGTTTTAATATTTGGCAGGGCTAGTGTGCCCTAACCGCTAATTTTAAGGGTTTTTAAAAATTTAACTTTGTTTTCCCCAACTTTATTGAAATATAATTGACATATAACATTGTGTAAGTTTAAGATTTGCAATATGATTTGTTTCACTTATATACTGTGAAATGATTACCACAATAGGGTTAGTTAATACCTCCATCACCTCACATACCATTTCTTTTTTGTGATGAGAACATTTAAGATCTACTCTTAGCATCTTTCAAATGTATAATACTATATTGTTAACTATGTAATGTTACCATACTGTACATTACATCTCTAGAACTTATTCATCCTATAACCAGGAGTTTGTACTCTTTGAGCGACTTCTTCCCAACTCTCCCACTCCTCAGCCTCTGGCAACCACCATTCCACTCTATGAGTTTGACTTTTTTGGATTCCACATAGAAGTGATACCATACAGTATTTGTCTTTGTCTGTCTGACTTATTTCACTTAGCATAACGCACTCAAGTCCCATCCATGTTGTCACGAATGGCAGGATTTCCTCCTTTCTTTCTCATTGCTGAATAATACTTTTGTGTGTTCTCATATCTTCTTTATTCATCCATAGATGGACACTTAGGTTGTTTCCATATCTTGGCTCTTGTTAAAAGGCTGTAACGAACCTGGAGGTGCAAATATCTCTTCAAAATCCTTCAAGTTATTTTTCATTTCTTTTGGCTATATACCCAGAAGTGAAAATGCTGGAACATATGGTAATTTTATTGTCATTCTTTTTTTTTTTGAGGAGCCTCCATACTATTCTCCATAGTGGCTGTACCAATACATTCCCACCAACAATGCACAAGGGTTCTCTTTTCTCCACATCCTTGCCAACACTTGCTCTTGTCTCTTTGATAATATCTATTCTAACAGGTATGAGGTGGTATCTCATTATGGTTTTGATTTACATTTTCCTGATATTGAGCATCTTTTCATGTACCTGTTGGCAATTGGTATGTCTTCCTTGGAAAAATCTCTCTTCAGGTCCTTTGCCCATTTTTAATTGGATGATAATTATTATAACTATTGCTATTGAGTTATGAGTTCTTATACATTTTAGATACTAACCTCTTCAGATAGATGGTTTGCAAATGTTTTGCTCCATTCTGTAGGTTGCCTTTTCATTTCGTTGATTGTTTCTTTTGCTGTGCAGTAGCTTTTAAGTTTGATGCAGTGTCACTTGTTGGTTTTTGCTTTTGCTGCTTGTGCTTTTGGTGTCATATCCAAAAAATCATTGTCAAGACCCATATCAAGGAACTTTTTTCCTATGTTTTCTTCTACCTACCTCAACTCAAGAATTAGAAGAGGAAGACAAAGTAGATGGAGAAAGAAAATGAGAAAGAGAAAGGTGAAGAGGAAGAGAAGAAGGTGAAGGAGAACAAGGAGGAGACAAATAGAGAATTTTAGAGCTGATGATAGTAGTTTTTCCCAGAGAATCTAATGAGAAAAGCATTCCTAAAGTAAATGATGTAGGTTTCATTTGGGTTAAATGTCTTCATAATTGGAGCTATACCTGTCAATAAGCTAGCCGCATGTCAATTCAGTAGTAGGCACATAAGCGTAGTCAGTCTGTATTCACTAGTTAAATCAATATGACTCTTTTCAAAGAAAAAAATTACCAGCATAAGTGTCATTTACCCCTTACAATATATTGCAAGAAAAAGTAATTTAAGCATTTTGAAGTTGAAAACTAACTTTTAATGCAAGAAATACCTGAATTCTATGGTGAAAATAGAAAGGCAAATGAGCATTTCTGATTACCTTCCATCCCTCTCAATCATTTTTAAAATGATAGAATATATACAAAATAAAAGTAAGTTCACCAGGAAACAAAGAACAATGCCACAATTAGAATAGAATGTTGAGGACTTTATAGATAATATAAAGCAGAGGAAATTATGCCAAAAGTGAATCCCAACTGGGGTGAAAAACTACAACACAAAATAATTAAAGATAGAATCACTTAAAAAATGTTTTCCCAACAGAAACCTGGAATTATCCCAATCAGATGCACCAGAGGCTGGAAGCCAGAGCTGGATGGTCAGTGAGATAGTTCATTAAAGTCTGTGGAACAGCTGCAACAGTCTCCTACTCTCAGTGATCCCGGTTCTGATTTTTCCGTCAAGCTAAATGCACAAGAATAGATTTCTGAATAAAGTAGTGAATCTGCTGTTGGGTATTCCCTAAGCAAATGTTGGAGCCAAATCGAAGCTAGAGGATGTCTCAAATTGAGGAGGCAAGTTTACCTCATACCCAAGAAGAAAGGCATCCTGATTACATGTTCCCACCCTGTTCTTTCACAGAAGCCCAAAGTCCTATCAGAATCGGAATTTGTTGCCAAGAAAACAGAGGATATTTGCTGGCGATGTGAAAACACATGCCAGAAAAATACACCACTCTATCAAAAACCTTACACAATGAACAGATAACCAAGATTTTCCATAAAACATTTAAAGAAAACGATAGCATGAAAGAAAGGCATAATGAAAAAAAACACCAAGGCTGACTCTCCAGGCGAGAGAATATATGTAGGAAACAAACATAAACGATAAGATAATTAAAATTGGTATCCTCAGAAAGATCTGTAAGAGAAAAGCAGAGTTCTTGGAAATTAAAAATATGATTTCAGAAAAATAATGATAATAAATCAAAATAATAATTGGTAAAATTGATTCAACTGAAGATTAAAAGGACAGCACTAGAACCCAAAAGATATTCCCAAAGTTCCATGTAAAAACATACATGAAATGCAGATTCAAGAAATACAATCCAATATTAATCAAAAGGACAGAAAGAAGAAGAAAAAAAGGAAAAAATCCCTGGCTTCCATTAGTTCTAGTCCTACATTACTTTGTGCCACAAGGTTATTGACAGAAGTATACACTTTCTTCAGAGAAAACCTGCCACCCTCCCTCACACATAAATATACCTTCAAGATGTGGTCTCATCTCCCTGACCCAGGAAAGTCAATCATATTAAGCAACAGAACATTTTCCTAAATCTGGCTTATTTGGGAAATCGAAACCATTCGTATTTATTGTAATCACGACTATATTTGATTTTATTTCAGCCACAATATTAGTGAGGTAAATATTAGCTGTATATGAAATAGACATAAGAGCACTGTATAATGACTTAAGTGTAATAGAAGTTTATTTCTCCTGTAATAGCCTTGACTGGTCCAAGGTGGAAAGGAACAGTAGGCTGCTCCATACAATCATTGAAGGACTCACATGAATGGATGTTTTGCCATCATCAATGAATCAAGTCCAAGTTTGATTACCCTAGTCATCTCCATCCAGGCTGAGGAAATATACCAAGGAGCCCTCATGAGGGGACTTCTGAGACCAGCCCTGGAAGTGACAACTTTTTCTTATGCTATTATACTGTTTAGACATCACACAAGTATATCAAACTGCACAGGAATATGGAAAATGTGGTCCAGTGATATGTCCAGGAAGAAGAGTAAGACATGGATTCTGGTGAGATTCTAGTATAGCCATCTTATTTTTCATTCCAGTATAGCCATCTTATTTTTCAATGTCTACAATTTGCTTTTTTTCAATTTATTATTGCCCATGTTAATCGTGTATTGTTTGTTTTGTCATCTGCTATATTGGATGTTTCAGTTTTTATTTATGTTCTACTAGTGTTTATATTTAAATTTATAGCTAACATTTGCGAACAGTTTCATTTAATGTCAAAAAGTAATCATTATCTAGAGCCCCTTCTTCTTTTGACACAGATTGACCATTACCTCACTTTTACTTATTTTCTTCTTATACAAACCCTCCAATCAGGCTAGTTATAATTTACTGATTTTTAAAAAAAATTTTTGTACTATTGTCTATGAATTATGGGTCTATTTTTAAACCCTTATGTAACAATTGAACTTTAATTTCATGGCCTTTTTATTTGCTAATCATTATTTGTATATTGTGTTTTTCTCAAACTATCACTCAGTCTTGGCTGGAGAACATTATGAGTAACAATTTTCAGAGAAACTAGTGGATAGTAAATTTCTAGATACTAGAAATGTATTTTTTTTCTCTCATGTGTGGAAAATATTTGGATTGTTTTTGTAGTTCTAAAGACATATCTTTCCTCTGAAATGGAGGTATCAGAATAGTCACAGAGGCAAAACACTAGCAGAGAACTGTTCCAGGAGAGCAGGAAACCCAGGGGGCCCCTTAGTCATTGAGAAGCCCCATGGCAGTGATATGTACAGCATATCAGGACTTTGTATGGAACATACATGAGTTTACCCTGTGACAAACACTCAGGAATAACTGGAGAAAATTTGACAGGGGCTAATTCCTGGTATATAACCTAGTAATGGGGTTCATGCCTTACTTGTTTCCATTTAAAAAGGAAGTGTAATCTCATTTTTTAATCACAAACTACTGAGAAGCACAAAATACATATTAAATATTTACAATGAACAAAATAATGACAACCATTCAGAATCTTCTTTGAGCACCTAATATGTGTCAGACCCTATAGAAGACCTTTTACAAATGTTGTCTCTAAGATAATCAACAATTCATCAAGGTCTGGATATTATTGACATTTTACACATAAAGAAACAGACTCATTGGACTGTCTTGTTCAAAGTCTCACAGCTAGTTAATGGGATTCAAAACTAGCTCTGCCTAACTGAATTCCATGCTCTTCTCCATAAACTGCTCATCTTATTTTAAATCTAAGACTCGGTTTAATTTTATCTCATTCAAATCAGCTTTTGACTGCTCTATAAGTGCACTGTCCAATATGCTAGTGACACACTGAACGCTTAAAATGCAGCTCATCTGAACGTGCCATGTTGTAAGTGTAAAACAGAAGGATTTAAAAGATAGTACAAAATGTAAGATACCTAATAAATAATTATATTGATTACCTGTTAAAATGTTACTTTGGATACACTGGAATAAATAAGATATATTATTATAATTAATTTAACCAGTTTAATTTTATTTTTTAATGTGGCTACTAGAAAATATTAAATTATGTAAATGGCTCACATTGTACTTCTGTTAGACAGTGCTGCTCTACAAAGAGCTAAATTTTGAAAAATATGGATTACCTACAGGAAAACCCAACTGGTCAATATCCATGGTAATTTCATGATTAATCCATTTATTCTTTAATTCTTTTAACAAATATTTATCAATTACCCATTTGTGGATAAGCTTTGTGTTTTAGGCACTGAAAAAAGATCAGGAGGAAAAATCAGAAAAATGTCCCTGACTTCATAACACTTACATTCAGGCTGTGAATTCTGACAACTGGTCTTTGGCAATGCTTTCTGTGCTAGAATATTGTCCAACATCAGCTTTTCTGTGACTCATAAAACTAAGAGCTCTAAAACTTAAGTTACTAATCAACTCAGATTGGAAAATAGGTAAAATAGGTACATGGAAGAGGGATGGGGCCAAAAATATTTAAAGAATCAAATGATTTGTCTTTTATTTGCAAAACTACAGTTGCTAAAAACCTGGTCCTTTTAATGGTCTGGTAAACCATTAAAAGGTAGCTTTATAGAGGCTCTGGTGTGTAGTATAGATTATTTCTGACCGAAAAATTACCATACAACATTCTATAAATGCCACAGTGTCAGGCATCTCAAGATGTTAATATTTACCTATTAGCTATAGATTATAGAAGTCATTGAACCAAAATGAAGGCTTACAATCCTATAAAGGAGGATTTGATGAATTATCTCAAAATTCTTATGTGTGGGCAGGCTTCTAGCTTTTTCTTTTTCCTCCTTTTGTTTAAACCAGTATATATCGGGCACTGCGCTAGTGTGCTTGTTTTCATATTATCACAAGTTATCTCACTTAACGGATGAGAAAGCTGGTAGTCGCAGGAGTTAAGTGTATTGCCCTAATTTCACATGATCATAAGCACACATGTACAATTCAAAAATACATTTTCATGCTTCTTTCCCTATAGTACATTGAATATTCTATGTTTTTTCCCCCCAAATTCCAGAATTTTCATATAGTCAGCTTGTATAAGCTATTTGCCTACATGTCATTTGTTGAACTCCCCTCTAATTCAGTTTCCATACATCTGGGTCCCAATAATTGCCTTACCTGCAGGTTCAAAACCATCTAATAATTCTTTGAATCTCCAAACTTCTGAAACATTTTTCCATCTCTCTCTCATTTTCAACTGTTCTTAGACATGCATGATCCACATTCTTTCATTCCAATGTTCTTAAACTTCTCTCCTAACTTTTCTGTCAGACTCAATTTTCAAAGATATTTGCTGCTTCTCTCCCCTTCTCTCCCATCTCAGCTTTTCACTATTTATATCAATTTAGCCTCTCTAGATTCTATTTCCCTTTTTTTCCGGACACAGATTCTACATGACACGGAAAGAAGTCCAGAATGTTGATCTGGTGGAAAAGAATTTTTTGTCTAAGAAAGGGTACAATAAGGAGCAGGAAGAGAAAGTAATATGTTAAATACTTATAACTCAGCATTTCATCTTTTATCATGCCATATTATGTAATGCCAGGACTGTCATGGCTATTACAGTCCTTTTCCTAAACTGTAGGTCTGCAATAAGAAACCTAAGAGCACTCACTTTAATTGCCTGTATACCTGGATCTCTGTATCAAAGTTCTACTGCCAGTTGAGATATGGTACTATTCTATCGTGTGGGTTGGTTATTTCTGAATCATAAGTAGGTATTTATAAGCCCCTTGGAATGCTTACCAGCATATACCTCAGGGTTCTGCGAGTGTGCCCAGTGGAATACACTCTACCCTAGCATTAGGACCTAGCATCACCTGTTACCTAAACTTGCAGTAAGCTCATTGCCTAATCCATCTACTGTCTCATTCAACCAATGTACCTCCATGTCACTCACTTCCTTTTCTAAGACTACTTCATTAAGCTAAATCCACCCCATGCCCATTTTTTCTCCACTGAGCTATAAAAATTGGAGTAACAAATGGTAAATAACTCATCACCTTTTTCATATAATGATTTTTAAAACTACACTTATGGTAAATGGGACTGTGAATATCAAGAAAACTAAATTACAGATCTATAGATAATTCTCCAATTATTTCAACTGCTTTGAGATATCCCTCACTTCACTTTCTAAAATAGATTCCAGCAAGCAGATAAATGAAACCAATTTGAGCATCATTTTTTTAAATTTTGTCTAAATTCTTGTAGTTATGCGGTGAATGCCCAAAAGAGTAGGAGAAAGGAGAAGAGAAAGTAAAAGCCTGGATAATCCATTTTCTAGAGAGTAATCATTTACTGTGTCTTTCCATTTTGTTATTCAATCCATCTAGCCCCTGTGCCAAAACTAAATTCTTCTTATTATGTAAATTAATATCAAACTGCTATTTTTGTGATAGGCAAAGTCCTGGTTCTTATGTCTTAGAAAAAAATATTTTTAATCCTCTCTTTGCTCCCTTCTTCCTCTGCACTCTCCCTCATCTCTATTTACATTTTGCCATTTGTCAACAGTTTTGTTTCCACTGAGACAGCTGAGTTGGTATTATTACATTTCAGTGGATAGTTATCAGTATTGTTTTGCAACAAAATAATAAGAGCTGCTGGTGTTTAGTCTAGGGCATACCACCATACACATGCACAAGCGAAAAGAAAAAGAAAGAACTGCTCAAAAGTACTATGGAGTTTTCTAGTATTTCTTCTTTTTGTAAAGTCATTCCCAAACAGGAAATACAAAATCCAGAACTTGAGACTTGCATACACAATCAGCAACCAATTACAATTCTAGGCTTCAGATCACTTGGCATCCCGTTAACAACCACCTGCCTGGGCTGTGAAGGCCCTGGAAGGTTGTTTCCTCACTGTGAATGAGCCAGGATTTATGCGACCTTTGCAAAATCAGACAAGGAGTCTACACATCAGATAAAATGTCTAATGAAATTAACACATTATTCAATAGGCTTGAAATGTCCACAGACTATGAACCAACTGGAGGCATCACCTTTATTGTCCCTTCCCAATTGCATCTCTCCTTCTCATTTAAATTAATGTCCAAAATGCCTTTAAGGCAGGTTCTAATATATAACTCTCTTACACAAAGTGCACACACACAAATACACGTTTAGTAGTTGTCTCTATACAACCTGCTAGAACACAGATGTCCTTCTCTAAGACATAATATGGATGAGGATGACAGATTATCTTTTATTATGGCTTATATTTTGTGTCAGGCAGTAAGTGAATATTTATTGAGTTCTGACTTTGTACAAGGTCTATGGTTCAATGTGATAAATGTGTGTACAATGAGTGTTGTTGAATAAAAAGTATGACTTCTGGCTTCTAAGATATTAAAATCAAATTAAATACAAAAACATAAAATCATACCAAACTCACTGATACATTAAAAATATAGATAAGCCAAAAGGAGAAAACAGTCAGCCATGAAGTTACTGCCCAGGTAACTCATTATTAATGTTTTGGTAAGTATCTTTCTATCTGTCTAACCCAATGCATCTCTGCCAGTCCCTTGCATGCCTATGACCTATTATTCTCATTGAGAAGCATATAGTTGAGCATCTTTCTCTATCAGATTGCCATATTCATCCTAATAGAACTATAGCAAACAATTGGATGAATGCCCCATAATTTATTTAACCAATCATCTTAATGGATATGAGGGCTCTCTCCAAATTTTAATTCACAGCACGTATGTACACACAAACACACGCAGATTTATATATATGTTTGACAATATCAAGATAGATGTCTATCACAAAGGCATGAACATTTTTTAAACGTTAAAAAATTTTAATATTTAATACCTATACAGAAATGTAAATACATCAAAGTGTAAACCTGGATGAACTTCCACAAAGACAGCACACCATGTATAGCACCCATTCCAAGAAACAGAATATTACCTATAACACAAGGCCCATTTTGAACCCCCTTTCCAGTCTAACTCCCCCAGGAGGGTAATCGTTATACTGACTAGAAAACAGAATACTTTACATAAATTAAGTGACAAGTTAGGTTCTCTTTTGTACCCAGCTTCTTTGTGAAATCTATATTGTTGTAGATTAATTAATCATTTTCAAAGCTATATAGTTTTCCATTTTGTGAATATGCCACAATTTACTTATCCATTACATCTGGTGAACATTTAGTGTATTGGACATTCAGCAAGTTTCCAGTGTGGGCTATATGAACAGTGCTCCTGTGAACATTCCTATTCATGTATTTTGTGAACATGTATGCATATCTGATGGTTATGAGTGGAAATTCTGGGGGTTAGGAAATATACATGTAGCTCTAGTAGATAAAGTAATTAAAAACTACTACAGATTGTAACAAATTACCCCAAAATTAGTAGTTTAAAACAGCAATATTTATTATCTCAATTTCTGTGGGTCAGGCATCTGTGTACAGGACAGTGAAATGCCTTTGCAATCAAAGATGGTCAGGTTTGTAGTCCTCTCAAGGATTGATTAAGTAAATCTACTGATTAAAAATTTCCAAACCTCAGTGGGTAGCAATGTAGACTCCACCACGCTAACTCTGGTGAGAGTTCAGATTTAGGTATACAAGTAATTGATAACAATCACTCACTCTTCTTCCTATGTCCCGTTCCCCTCTCCATATTCTTTAAGGACATGCACAAATTAAATGATTTGTATATTTCAAAATTCACTAAGGACATAAAGGAAATCCAGGCACAATGTAAGAATTTAACAGGTCACCTTTTTACACTATTCTAAAATTTCAGGACACAATAAAACTGTATATGCATTAGTTAAAAAATAATAGATGCAATAACAAAGTCCAAAACACATAATGGCTCAAAACAGTGAAAGTCTATTCTCATTCAAAGAAAGTCCAAAATAGGAATTCTTGATCAGCAGAAGACACCACTCCAAAAGTGATTCCAGAATTCAGTGTCCTTTCATCTTATAACCATTTTCACCACACGATTTCCAAGATCACCATCCAACTTCACCAACTGTCTTCACCAACATCTGCATCCAACCAGGGAAGGATCGCTCATGAGAGTTTTATGGCATGTTCCTGGAAAGTGGCTCACTTAGTTTTTGTTCATATTTCACCTGCTGCAACTCAGGATTCCCACCTAATTGTAAGCAAGTCTAGGAAATGTGGTTTGTGTGCTCAGGAAGAAGCAGAATAAGGTTTGGTAAGCAGCTAGCTAGTTTTGCTACACAATTCTACTGCATAATTCAGGTCCCCCTATACCCTTTGGTTTGATCTCTTTAAGAATAAGAAAGATTCCATTAATTGCCAAAAACCCAAAAGGCAGATAAAAACTGACTGGAGGCATCAAGGGACCATTTTTTTAAAAATTCTGGAAGTAACTGTGACACCATGAGGGTAGGTGTGACAGCCAGAAGAACCACATGCTTCTGATTCTCTTCTGATAAACATTTATATGAACGTTCCCCCATCCACCACATTAATATGTTGTTTATTTATCAAATAAGGATTTAAGGAGACTCTCAGTATCACCAACTACCAGAAAAACCTATTAGTTTCCAACAGAGAAATAGGATGGTGAGCATTTTTACTTTTTCCCTTCATGGCAGGAGGTGGTCATCAAGAACAAGGGTAAAAGTGAAATGTGAGTCTGGCATTCAGCTTTTTATTTAACAGAACGACTGCAGCTGTTCAGGTGCTTTGGCAACTTCACATGAAGGGGAAAACACAGCCATTGTTCCAGTTGGCATGTTTGGAAAAAACTACAAACAAATGGTGATGTTTCTGCCTGCCTGTCTTTGTGGATGCGTAGCTCAGACGAGCCTCAATCCTCTTTTAAATCTTAGACTTAAAAAAAAGCCTCCTGTCGCTTTGGATCAGGAAACAGTAAAGTATAACATTTGCGAAAGTGGCCCCAAGGACACAGATAGTGTTGAAAATCCTTGAAAATAAGATGGATTACCAATTCTCATTATTCATTTGGCTTCCACAGAAGACTAATAGCTAAGTAATTTTCCATACATCACATTACCCAAGGTGCAAGACATATAATATGTTAGCAATTTATTGACTAAAATGTTATTTCCACAACAACTTTTCCTGTAAGTTTGAGAAATGAACATGCATTAAAGGAAAGAGAACAATATTTTTTCACTATATGTTGCTATAATTTAAGACTAATGTTGCCTGAATGCAGGAAGGGAAAGGATATACACTTCTCTGAGGAAAGAGATTGAGATACATACACATTTCCTTTACAAAACAATACTTAAAATCTTTGAGGTAAGATGAATGTCATTATTCCAACAGGGTTAGGTTTGAAATACATTTAAACAGTGAGAAATCAAATCTTCCATGTAAAAATCATGGATTAGGTAATCTGGGGATCCCTGGAGAATATGAAAAAAATTAGTGAAATTGTTTTCTTAAGACAAAGTCCTAGAATGGAGGACCTGTAGGTGTTGCAGTGAGGCTGGTTAAATGAGTCATTCAAGTGTCCTTACTGACTTTTGTTTGATGCCTATTATGTTGTCCACAAAGGAGTATAATAGAACTCAGAAGGAGAGAAAGCTTAGAGTGTTAGAGTAGAAAACCCCCAACTATCCTTCCCACCTAAATATTCTCCCTCTATGCCAAACCTTAAGAGTCTGCTAACACAGAAGCAGGGATAATTATTAGCCAGTAAACTGTGGATAGATTGTGATAGATTGCATCATTCAGGCCAGATATGCTGCCCTCTACCTGTATTAGGATAATTGATCCTATCCGTTATCATGTGATGTCGCAGTGCCTTTCAGTAGATGGACCAACTTTTTCCATTCTACGGCTATGGGATTGACCATGTGACTTAATGTGATTTACCTCCATCTGAGAGGTTTTAACATAATTGTGTGCTTTGAATTGGTCTCTTTTACCAAGATCCATCAGGAGAAAAGAAAATACCAAGATTAAGAAAATTAGAAATAAAACTTGTGTTCTCGTAAGAGAAAAAGATTGGGGGGGGGGGTGTTTGTTAACAAAAGGTGACTAATACACAGTCTAATCATTCATTCGTTTAACAAACACTGAGTGCTTACTCCATGACATACTAGATTACACATTGGGAATATGAAAGCAAACAAAGTTCCATTTCTATTTTCATACAGTTTAAATTTCTCTAACTCCCCTCCTTGCTCTTCCATGTGGCATGGCTATCGCAAGACTCATCCCTGAGATAAGCCACTGGGTTGGCTAAGTCTGTGTACAGTGCCGTTTTAGTTCTTCTGCCTTACTGATCAAGAGTCCCCCAAAAAAGTATAAGGCAGAATTCTACTTTTTCATGGACATGCCGTCAGCCAGAGATAACAGTGGTGAGGAGAATTCTAAGATGCCCCTCACCAACCCCATGATCTCTGTCCCCTGACGTTACTCTTCTGATTATGTTACTTTACATGGCAAAAGGAATTTTTCAAATGTAATTTGGATTAACTATTTGATTAATTTAGATTAATTATTTGGATTAATTATTCCTTTGATTAGGAATATTACCTGGCATAATCTCATTATATGAGTCCCTTAAAAGCAGAGAGTTTTCTCAGGCTGGTAGCAGAAGAGGAAGTCAGAGATTGAAGCACAAGGGAGATTCAAAACTGTCTTGAAGATGGAGGGGGCCATAAAGCAAGACCTAAGAGTGTCCTCTAGGAGCTGAGTATACCCCCAGGTAACAGCCAGCAAGAAAATGAGAACAAAGAAATGAATTCTCATTACAACCAGCAAGCTTGAAAACAGACTCTTTCTTAGATCCTCCAGATAAGTGTGCAAACCGGCAGACATCTTGATTTCAGTCTTGTGAGGCCCTAAACAGAGAACCCAGACAAACCCACAACAGATTTCTCACCCACTGAACAGTAAAATAATAAAGTGGGTGTTGTTTCAAGCTGCTATATTTGTGCTAATTTGTTACACTGTAATAAAAAAAAAACAAGTACAATGACCTAATCTAGATTTAATATTCTAGGGCTGCCCTTGTTCAAGGCAATATTCAGTGCCAGCCTCCTGAGTAAGTGGAGTAGGTAGCCATCTATAAAGTCTGTCACTAATTCAGTGAGATTTCTGGGGCACTAGAATAGTTGTTCTGACCCTAAATCTCCTTCAACTGTGCACCAGTGCCTGAAATCCCTTGAACTGTGAGCAAAGCCTTTCCTTATAAAGTAAAGCTTAAAACGGAAATCTCCTTCAGAACGGCATCATAAAGACTTAAATTTATAGGAGAAAATGCAGGCTCTGTTCCAGACCACTGCAATAAAGTACATCATGTGAATTTTTTGGTTTCCTAGTGCATGTAAAAGTTGTATTTATACTATACTGTAGTCTATTAAGTGTGCAATCTCATTATATCCTCCAAATTTCATATATTAATTAAAAATATTTTATTACTAAAAAATGCCAACCCCCATCTGAGCCTTTAGTGAGTCATAATCTTTTCACTGGTGAAGGGTCTTGCCTGGATGTTGATGGCTACTGACTTATCCTGGTGGCAGCTGCTGACGGTTGGGGTGACTGGCATTTTCTTAAAATAAAACAACGAAGTTCACTGTATCAATTGACTCTTCCTTTCACGGTGGATTTCTTTGTAGCAGGCAATGCTATTTGATAGCATTTTACCCACAGAACTTCTTTCAAAATCGGAGTCAATCTTCTCAAACTCTACCACAGTTTATCAAGTAAGTTTATGTAATATTCTAAATCCTTTGCTGTCATTTCAACAATCTTCACAGCATCTTCACCAGGAGTAGATTCCACCTCAGGAAACCACTTTGCTCATCCATAAGAAGCAACTCCCCATCGGTTCAAGTTTTATCATGAGATTGCTGCAATTCAGGCACTTCTTCGGGCTCCACTACTAATTCCTGTTCTCTTGCTATTTCTACCACATCTGCAGTGACTTCTTCCACTGAAGTCTTTAACCCTTCAAAGTCATCCATGAGGGTTGGAATCAACTACTTCCCAACTCCTGTCAATATTGATATCTGACCTCTTCCCATGAGTCATAAATGTTCTTAATGGCATCTAGAATGGCAACTGCTTTCCAAAAGGTTTTCAATTAACTTAGACCAGATTTTTCAGAATAATCACTATCTATGGCAGCTATAGCCTTATGAAATGCATTTCTTAAATAGTAAGACTTGAAAGTTTAAATTACTCCTTGATTCATGGGCTACAGAATGCATGTTGTGATAGGAGGCATGAAACAACATTAATCTCATTGAACATTTCCATCAGAGCTCTTAGGTGACCAGGTGCATTGTCAATGAACAGGAATATTTTGAATCTTTTTCTGAGCAATAGGTCTCAACAGAAGACTTAAAATATTCAGTAAAACATGTTGTAAACAGATGTGCTGTCATCCAGGCTTTATTTGTTCCATTTATAGAGCACAGGTAGAGTACATTTAGAAGAATTCTTAAGGGTCCTAGGATTTTTGGAATGCTAAATAAACACTGGTTTCACCAGCTCATTAGCCCCTAAAAAGAGAGTCAGCCTGTCCTTTGAAGCTAGGCATTGACTTCTTCTCTCTAGCTATGAAAGTCCTAGATGGCATCTTCTTCCAATAGAAGGCTAGTTCATCTACATGGA
The DNA here is from genome assembly GCF_009873245.2 of Balaenoptera musculus. Taxonomy (NCBI): domain Eukaryota; kingdom Metazoa; phylum Chordata; class Mammalia; order Artiodactyla; family Balaenopteridae; genus Balaenoptera; species Balaenoptera musculus. The sequence continues at coordinate 46,286,842 of NC_045797.1, forward strand.
AAATCTGTTATTTTAGTGTAGCCATTAATTATCACTGCTGGATCTTCTAGATAACTTGCTGCAGCTTCTACATCAGCACTTGCTGCTTTACCTCATGCTTTGATGGTATGGAAACAACTTCTATCCTTAACCTCATGAACCAAACTCTGCTAGCTTCAGACTTTTCTTCTGCAGCTTCCTCACCATTCTCATCCTTCAAAGAACTGAATAGAGTTAGGGATTGTTCTGGATTAAGCTTTGGCTTAAGGGAATGTTGTGGCTGGTTTGATCTTCTAGCCAGACCACTAAAACTTTCTCCTTATCAGCAGTAAGGCTGTTTCGCTTTATCATTCATTTGTTCACTGGAGTAGCACTTTTCATTTCCTTCAAGAACTTTTCCTTTGCATTCACAACTTAGCTAACTGTTTGGTGCAAGAGGCCTTGTGCCAGACAGAGAAAGACAAATATCATATGATATTGCTTATATGTGGAATTTTTAAAAAATGATACAAATGAACTTACATACAAAACAGAAATAGACCCACAGACATAGAAAACAAACTTATGGTTTCCAAGGGGAAGCAGTAGGGAGGGATAAATTAGGAGTTTGGGATTAACATATACACAATACCAACAAGGACCTATTGTATAGCACAGAGAACTATACTCAATATTTTGTAATGACCTATAAGGGAAAAGAATCTGAAAAAGAACATATGTGTGTGTGTGTGTGTGTGTATATATATAAACTGAATCACTTTGCTATACAACTGAAACTAACACAGCATTGTACATCAACTATACTTCAATAAAAAAATAAAATAAAATAAAAGAGAGTCAAAGATGTTGACCTGACAACAGATCACAGGAGAAATATAAGAATATTTCTATAAGCCACCATAGTTTTCTGTAACTGCCAACAACATGCATGTCTAACTGATCCAAAGCCTGATCCCTTTAATCTCCTTCTCTTTATCAATGGACATCAAATGTGGATGGTTCTAAGAGGGCAGTGTAATATAGTAATTTAAGATCAGATTTCATAATATGCTCATTGACATGAGGTATTGGGTTAGTTGAGTACTGGTGAGAGTATTTTGGAAGACTTGGTCCCTTCTTTATATGAATCCTACCACCAATTCATTTACAATATATAACTAGATCTAAGAAAGAAAAATATACAGTTGACCCTTGAACAATGCGGGAGTTAGAGGCGCAACCCTCCACACAGTCAAAAATCCTTGTATAACATATAGTTGGCTCTCCTTATACACAGTTCCTCCATATCCACAATTCCCCATCCGCAGTTTCAACCAACTGTGGACCATGTAGCACTGTCGTATTTACTACTGAAAAAAGTTAGTGTATAAGTGGACATGTGCAGCTGAAACCTGAGTTGTTCAAGAGTCAACTGTGTTGTCAGGGCCTGGAGGTAGTGCAGGTGGGGGACGTTAACATTCATAAACATCACAAAGATCCAGAGACTAAATGTTTCCTTCAGCATCTTAGAACCGATTCCTTCCTAGTCTCCCTTGTGATGGGTGTGAAGCTGATGGTCATCATATGTCAGAGAATGTGCTCCATCTCAGGAAACCAGAGGCTCGTTTTGTAGCACTTTAGCTTTCCATATTGAAAATGCTCAGGGAGAGTTTACTTAGATTGATCTTGGTGTTGGAAATCTTATAAGATGAATTGTCCCTGAGAGATTTCCTAGACCTTGAAGCTTGACCTTGAAGAATCCAGCTATCCAGGAAAAATGAGAAACAGCGACCCCTGTGCCACTTTTCCTGTGTTCACTATAGGATCACTTTATCAGCTTTTCATTTCAGCAATAAAGTACACACAGAGTTAAGGAGAGTGTCCCCATGAGAGACACCATGCTTCAGGAATATCAGGTCCCTTACAGTCAACCTTTATCAGAGTGACCAATTTGAGGACTGCTAAATAAAACATGTTTGAAACTTTGACCCTGGATTTTAAATTAACATTGAAAGGAGAGGGTTTGTACCTAAGGGTCCTTATTTGTTTTATTCGGTCTACATCAGAAGCAGCTCCCCACCACAGACTGTTTTATATAGAAGATTGAGGAAATAAGTCAGTACTTTCATATTATTCCCATCTACATTAAAATACTTCAGCTGAGAGTTCATCTGCCATACAGACAAGTTCTGGAACGCAGCTGAGCTTTTCTCCTAAGAAATCCATCTGGCAGGAAGCTGAAAGGCAACCTCGCACTCTTTCCCCAATTCTCCAGATTTATAGAGTAACATAATTGATAGAACTATAGCTCTCTCACCTGAGAGATTTCTTCCCATTGACTCGTTTATCACATGATCAAAGCCTTCCTGGGCTGTCAAACCTCCTCTTATTTCAGATATGCTTGTTGGAGGATTCGCCTCTGTCATTTACCAAAATAGCTGTACAAGAAGCTCAAGGCTGCAACAATTCTCCTATTCAGGGCTAAAGAGAATCATTCTAAACCCTATTTAGGGGATAAAGAATAAGTGTCTGTAATGTACCTTCAGTGGAACCAAAACTCATAGTAAGCACCCCAAAGCTCTCTCCATGATAGGATACGAAATCCATGGTATTATTTTTCATCAATCAAATAATCGTAAGCTTTTACATCCCCTTTGCTACTATAAACAAACTACCTTGCACCTCAGCACTTAAAGAATTAACAACAGATTCATGATGACATCCATACCATTCTGCAGGTCAGGATTAATTTTAAACTCTCTTGCAGTGAACCTTCTCAGCTGCTGCCCAGTGGCCCCTGCATAAAGCACCAACATTTATCTTACTCTGGCTTGTCAGGTGACCATTTGCTTTTCCATCCTAGCTTATGATCTTCTCATTAGGGAGCTTGATCTGGATTTGAAACTGCTATTACCGGAAAAGAGAAGTGGCTAATTGCTTTTCATCAAAATGCCAGAGGGATGCAATAGGGTTAAAAAGGTCAGAGCATTTTATTATTTCTCAATCATGGGAAGGATCAATAAACAGCTGTGAGTGACCACTCTTCTGAAAGCATTTTTCCTGAAAAAAAATCACCATTGGGAACCAATGGAAAGTTTCTTCCTCCTTTGGAGATGATAATGAGAACACTTGATTGAATCTTCTGTTCCCACAGTCTGGACATTCTGGTCGTATAACCTATTTTTAAAAAGGTTTTAGTGGGAGAGTGAGTTTTTACATTTCTAGCTATGGCTTTATAAACCATCACATCTATCTTGTCAGAAGCTAAGGCAACTCAGTATCCATGCTCTGGAAACGTAAGAGGCCCTGAACACTTTTGTTTCACCCTAACTGCCATGGTCTTAGTTCCAACTACTACGATCTGGCACCTGTATATAGCTCTGCCCCTCAGCAAGTCTCTCGTCCTTTATTCTGCAATTAAATGCAGAATGCAAAGAGGACAAATCCAAAGCTGCCACTTCTCCACTCTAAACCCTTCACTGGCTCCCCATTTCCCTCAACAGAAAGTCCAAACTCTATAGAAGCCCTTCTTGAACTAGCAACTGCTTACTCAGCCTCATCTCTCCAACTCTCCCCACAGCTCAGTGAGTGATTTGTAATTCATTGGCTGCCCTGGGCTCTCACCCTCCTCCAGAATCTTTGTGCATCTACTCCCCAGGTTGAAATACTCTTTTCACCTGCCCCCACCCTAGCCCTCCATTTCCCTGACTAAACCTACTAAATTTTCCATTCTTAACCTATCTCGAAAAAACTTTCCCTGTCACCCAATCGTCAGATGGCTAGATGACCTCCTTCCTTCTCTCATGACATCCTCTTTTTACTTTTATCACAGACAGATACTGTGTTAAAGTAGTCTCCTTGTTCTCCAAACCATAAATCCAACAGGACAAGAATCAAGTCTATTTTTCTTCATTTTATTCTCATCACTTAGCTAACTACCTGACACAGTGTAGTAGACATTTTTTGCTCTGTAGCAAATTACCACAAATTTAGCTGTTTCATAAAACACACCTTTATTACCTCACAGTTTCTGCAGGGCAGAAGTCCTGGCATGACACAGCTGAGTTCTCTGCTCAGGGTCTCACAAGACTGAAACCAAGATGTCGACTGGACTGTGTTATCATTTGGAGCTTGGAGGCCTCTTCCAAGCTCATTCAAGTTGTCAGAATTTACTTTCCTGCAGTTGTGAGACTGAAGTCTTCATTTTCTTACTGGCTGTTGGTTGGGAGGTCGCTCCCAGATCCTATAGGCTTCCCTAAAGTCCTATCCACTTGTCTGTCTCATGTCATAGCTATTTTATTTCAAGGCCAGCCAGAGAATCTCCCTCCAGTCTGCTATCATGGAGTCATATACAATGTAACATAATTGTGGGAGGGACTATTCCATCACCTTTGCCATATAATGTAATCTAATCAAGTTAGTTACTATCCCTGGCACTCACAGGTTCCACCCAAACCCACAATTGGTCCCACCCTATCCCCTCAAGCAGAGAGGATTACAGAGGGTGTATACACCACTGACAGGTTTCATGGTCATCTTAGAATTCTTCCTACCACATACATACATACTTAATACATAATTACTTAATATATAATTACTAAATGAATCAATGAGATAAGAGAACTGAGTTTTAGCTGTAGTGTCATCACAAATATTGGGTAGGTTCCTTGATCTCTGTCTCATTTTTCCCCAATGAGGAATAATAGCAATAGGGAAAAAGTAATCCCTGTGTTACATACCTCCAATGAATTATTGCAGATATCACATGAGAAAATATTAATAGCTATTATTTATTGTTCACTACATGTTAGGCACTATACTAACACTATCTTACTTATTTTTCTTCAAAATGGGATTGAAGGGATACTAATATTATCATTATATTACAGATGAGAAAGTCGAGTCTGAGGGAATAGGATTTCACTTAATTGGGGTTCAAAGGTAGTGTTCTTCATCATCAAATATATGACTTTAGGGATATTAGGTGACATTCCTAAAGTCATATAGCTAGAAGGGAGTGAGGCCAAGCATTGTATCTGGATTATTCTAATTCTGAAGTACGTGCTCTTAACTACTTGTCTATTATATATGATATGAAAAGGACTGTTATAGGAAGATAATTTAGCAATATTTTGATTATTAATTTGAAATGTACATGTGACAAGTTAAGGTGTACAGACTTTAGGGCAGCAGTCAGTAGATTATATCCATTAGGCCAATTCAGCCCCAATGCCTGCTTTAGTACAGCTTGGGAGCTAAGAATGCTTTTTATAGATGAATATCTGCAATTGATTTGATGATGAAGAACACTAATTTTGAACCCCCAATTAAGTGAAATCCTATTCCCCAAAGAAAAATTCCATTCATTAGTAGACTTGTATTACAAAAAGTTGTAATTGGTATTATAAATTCATCAGTGAAAAACTGTAGATTCTTTTCTTTCTGGTTATATAACTGCCTCTAATACCCTTGATTTTGCTTGTTGGCCCAAAAACATTTACCACCTGGTTCTTCACATAAAAATTCTACTGACCTCTGCCTTTGCATTATTCAACAGGTTATATGCATTGCTAGGCAAATTTGTTTGTCTGACCAAGTCTTTCCAAGTTAGGAAAGCAGCATAATGAAAATACCCCACATTAAAATGAAGACCTCCAAATAATTCCAGCACTGCATGTTAAACTGCATTAGTGGCGTGGAGCACACCATCCCCTTTGAGACAGAGCTACCAAAGTCGTCCTCAATTGCTTCTGAGGAGTTAGCATAACCCAAAGCCAAGAACTGGCCTTCCAGTCCCTTTTCTCAAGCCCTTGAATCCCCTTTCTAGATACAGACTGCACTATTGCATAATCACTAAGAGAAACATAAAAGGCAGCAGAGGGCAGCCCATTCATATTCACGAGTGAGAATCTCTGCTACTCTGAGGATGTACTGACCTTTCCCTGTGACCTCAGCAGATTCCTGAACATAAGACCTTTATCATGACATTTACTACATCATGTTGTCTTTCAGGATGTCAAAGCACAGGAGGGTCAGCTTCCCGGGTGTCACAGTAAACAGCTCCATTGCTGTAGCTTGAGGGCTAAAGTCCACCACTCTCATCCCCTCAACCTCTCACTCCCCAGACATTTCAGCCTGCTCTGGCACCTATGATTTCACAGTAAACAGTCATTTCTTTGAGCTCAAGTAGTTTCCCTTCTTAGGAAGCAAATGTATCTGTGTCATGAATGTGTAAGTTGTCAACATCTTAGGATTTCTCGCCTGAGAGCTTTGTTCATACCATTCCCTGGGCACATGAAGTTTCATGAATACTTCAGAACTCAGCTCAAAGGCAAACTGCTCCATGAAGTCATCCTTAATTTTCTGAGTAAAAAACCTAATTGTCCAGCCTCTCAACAATCACAGCACTTAAGGTGTACCCTTTGGATGAAGAGCATCATATTATGTGTATATTATAATTATGTGTGTGTGTCATTTTGCATCCCTCTGAAAAAACCCTTGACCAGCTTCCCTTGGCAACAGGATTAAAATTCAAACTATTCCCCAGAACCCTCAGGGCCCTCTATGAAGTGTCCCTGCCCACATCTTTGACACAGTCCTTCACTACGACCCCCTGCTTGCTGAGCCCCAGCACAGTGGCTGACTTTGGTACTTTTTGAAGTTTGCTTGGTACATGTTTGTTCCTACTTCCCGATGGTTGTGTTTGCAGTTTGTCCCTACAAGAACACACTGGCCTCAGATGTTTGCATGGCTGACACAAGTATTACCTCTGCCAAGAGACTTTCTTTGATCTTTTTTATTTTCTTTGTAGTGCTTCTCATTACCCATGATCCAGTTTATTTATTTATTTAGGAATCTGTTGCCTGAGTCTCCTAAAATAATATAATCTCCATGAGAGAAGGCATTCTGTCCATCTCAAGTACCAGTGTATCTGTAAGGCCTAGTCCTGTGCCTAGCATATACTTAATCTTTGAAAGAATCAGCCAGCATCTCATTTTCATTGTTATTGCTTTTAATCTCCTTTAGGACAGGAACTTTTATATATTTTTTCTCTTTTTTGCATTCTCCACAGGCCTCAAGAGCAAAGTGCATGCACCTAGTGCATAATCTATAACTGTGTATTGAATGTTGACTATTGAACTAATTAATTGATCATTAACACTTCAGATTGAAATACTTTATTAACATCTTTCCTACAGACTTACATAGCTCAAGAGTGAGAGAATCATTTACTATTGTTTTGTCCACAGACACAGCCCTATGGGATCTTCATTATCTTTCTGGCAGTAAGACCTGCTCCCCAGAAAAATACCCAGAACTCATCATGCTCATCTTACCTGATCTTCACAGAAGTAAACCAGTCTATCAGAATGATAAAAAATATCATACAATTTTAGCAATAGTTTGTATCTAGGTCATGAGGCTTTATGAATACAAAGCATTTAAAGCACAATCAAATATGCAATTTTTTAAAGTTTTAAAAAATACTCCTCCCCCAAACGGCAACAGAACGTCCATTATTGAATTAATCACTTATTTCTGCAAGTCAGACTAGTCTATTTTTCTTTTGGAATACCTCCATACCCAAAAGAGACATGGCACTCGTAATAATTATTTCCTTTTTCCTTTGAAGCCATGTTTGATAGTCACTGAAGCCCGATATCTGTACTAAACATGCTACTAGAAGTGGTGTAAAGATTGACTGTAACCACACCCATCTTCAGGGAATTCTAAGAATGACCTGGTTTGAAACTGCTGAAGCTATCTCCTCTTGACCAATGGAATTTTCTGTTACACGCTGTGTTTTTGTTTTTTATTTTTTAGTAGAGGGGTATTTTAAACAGGTTTACACACTCCTTAAGGATATAGAGTATGAACAACGTATGTGTTTGCAACCTCTACGAGGCCTAGATGGTAGTAAAGGGGAAAGAGGCAGTATGCTGGGAAGAAGATAGTCTTGGACACGAGGCAATTCTAAAGCCAAACCTGAACTGCACCACCTGATAGCCATGCGATCTGAGGAACATTAACTACTCAATCTCCATTTCTTCCATTATAAAAACCAAAGTTAAGTATGCTTATTTCATATGATTTCATATGATTATTACGAATAGTTAGCACAATAGTAACTGAAGGGAAACCTTCCTTTATGTAACGAATCTGACTTAATCACTTTCCCCTCCATCACAACATTATACTGAATGAAGAGTTCTAATGACGACACTGCCATGTTCTTACTGAGATGCCCAGCACTGTTCTGTGTCACATACCACTGATAGTATACCTACTTTATTATACCACATTTATTCATGTATGTGTTTACTCTTTCTTAAACTTGAATTCCTTAAGGACAATTCCTTCACTTTTCTTCTCCGTATCTAGCACAGTGAATGGAGTGGCAGGAGTTGGAATCACTTTCCTCTGGCTTCCTCAGTAAATATACCTAGATTAAGCTGTTTCTAGGTCAGTAGATGTATACCAGACTCCTTCCTCCCAATAAGATTCCATACTTTCATTTTCAGTGAGAAACGAGCTAAGGCACATTTGTGACCTTTCTGTGTGAATCGACCTCGTGTATTTTCAGACCACAGATAACATTACTAGAGGAGAAATGAATGATAGAAAAATGTCCCTCTTTTTTAATGAGTCACTGGACTGCTGATCTGTTCTGTAATAGTAAAAGGCAAATTAGTGACTCACATTAAGCGGATGTTTTCTGTAGTCTCTGAATTTTGGATTCAGAAATTGCCAGTAGATTATACAAAAATGACTAGAGGAAGGTGGGACAAGTATTAGTCATTTTGTCTGAAGCAGACAAAATGACTTCAAAGTAATTACGGATGTGAAAAATGCCCACTGTAGTTCTGAGGCTTCTAAACATCCAAACCCTCAAGAGGATGGGTCGTCTGACATCATACCGTTCTGCAGAATGTTGGTCATCTGAGCTGAACAGTATTACGCAGAAAGATGAACTGAAGTTCTGTTTCAAGTAGATTATTTCATGAGGAATATGTTCTTGAAGAGGAAGTTGGAAACTAAGTACACACCTGATTGTGAGGAATTGCACTGAGAAAATTTAAAAAACAAAAAAGAACCTTGGTAGCAATTGGAAAAGAGGTCATTGGTGTTCGTCTACAGCATCAGTACAGCTATACCCACATTGTCAGGGTCCATCCTGCTTCCTTTTAAAGACACAGCTATTAGAGTTAATGTAGGAGCAGTACAAAAGAGACATCTATTCCCAACACATTCAGCATTTTTCTGAACTTACCCAATATAATATCTAATTAGTAGATGACTGCTGTTTGGAAAGAGTAGGGAATTTCTCTTATGAGTCTTAAAGCCAGAAAGTTGAAGAGGAAGTACACTGGAGACTCTAAAAGGAGTTGTCTTGCCCCATAGCCTCACTTCCTTGTGTATTTATTTGCTTTATGCCCAGTTTTTACAGTGGTGATCTCTAGTCTAGGATGAAAACATCTGAGAAAAGCTTTTACCTCAATTATTTCTGAAGAATATACTGAAGTGGCAGGGACCAGCACACTGTTTTCTGCTCCTTGTTCTTAACATGAATCCTGTCTTACTGCTTTCTTATCTTTTCCTCCAAATATTATCCCCTTTTTTCTTCTAAAATAGAATTAAAACTTTAATCTGCTTTGGAATTACCACCTGATGAACTCTCTTTAAAACCTGGATCATTCTTTTACTTTGTATTCCCTCAAGATTGTACTCTTTCTTCATATCAAGGCACACCTCAAGTTTTTTCTTCCTTCATGGAATTTCCCATTTACTGCAGCTCATAGCTCTGCCTCTACTAAAACTCACAGTATTTAAAATCTGTGTGCTCACTTAGCAATAAGATTACATATTTTTACAATACAACTTTATTCAATATATCCTTTATATTATAGAACATAGATTATATATAAGCAATAAGATTATATATTTTACAGTATCATATACTTTTATTTAGTTTTGCTTTGAGTTTAGTTTTTTCATATAGTTACCATTTCATATTTTATATAGTTATTATTTTCCAGCAAAGACTATGGATTCAATTCTTTGTGCTTCCCACAATACGTTGACCCAAAACAGGTGCTAATTTAATGATTTCTGATTTGTTCATAGTATTAAATCCCTTTGTATGTTCTCTTATATTATATCTAGATTGTTAATTTCAGGAAGGTAAAAATAGACATGATTGTTTGTGATTCTATCACCCAGAGCACCTAGATGTCTAAAATAAAATTGGAAATATGGTTACTGACTGACTGGTAACATGGAGAGATAATGCAGAAAATAAAGAAGAAGTTGAAGTCAGGAAATTTGAAACATCGTACAGAGGGCCATTGAGAAAATGTTTTATTCTGCTTAGTGGTGATTATGCTCTTCTCAAAGTACAACATCAGCCTGACTTGGGGAAATCATTTCAATTCTAATACCCATTTATTTAAGGTAAAAAGCAACTGATGAATGCTGCTTGTGTTCAGAGACCCTGGCAAATGAAATTACACAGGCCAAATTTACCCCTTTAGCCAACACTGGGGGCCTTCCCCTTTTGGGAACTTCTCTACTAGCTTCCATGGCTCTTTCCATTGTAAGGAAATCCTAGTGATTGATGTTCTCTTAGACCTCAGGCTTTCTCAACAACCTTCAGCAGCACTTTCTAATACCTTTCTGAACATATGTTCTTCACTTAAATGGGTGTAAATATATTAATTTTGAAAAATGTGTATCTAAATATGGAACAGATGGGCACATTGATGGTATTTTATGGGCAGGGACTTCTCAGCAGTTGCCTTCCTATTGACCCATGCTTTATCTTCTTCATCTGTTTACCTGCCAGCATGTTGAAAGTGGAAATGTTGGTCAGTTTCAGAGAAAATACAAACAGGTTAATTATTCTCTGGTTTTCTAGTTTCTCTGCCCTTATATAGGCAGACACTATTGGGCTGGCAGTGGTGTAGAGGAGCAAACACTGCTGTTGGGGCCAGAAGGCCTGCATTCAATCTTTGCTCCCAAAATTGTTAGCATCATGACCTTGAACAAGTAATTAAATCTCATTTCATTCTGTAAATGAGCCCTCCTTGTGTCAGATACTGTGTTAGATTCCAAGGATAGGGAAATGAGTACAAGACTGCCCAAACTTTCATTTGTATTTTTCTGTCTATTGGGGAACAAGACTGATTAACAGGCAATTAAAATGTCCAACTCTATTTCATTGTTTTAAATGAAATAATGTCAAAGTATCCCAGTAAACTTTAAAGGATTATACAAATATAGGGTATTATTTTATTGTAGTTTATTCCATAGACACACATAATTTCCAAAATTTAGAAATCTTGGATACCAAGACCTAAAATATCAAAGAAAAGTTTCTGATTAACAGATGACTTTCTGCATGAGAGTGTCAAGATAAAGACCTAACAGACTCTAATTTAAGTCATCATATTCACTAACAAGGCCCCCATCCTTGTGTAATTTTACAATTAGGGATTAGCTTTTAGGTAAGATTCTCTGCCTTGTTTACAAAAGGCATGATATACAAATCTGTGCAATGAATTTTATAATTATTCCCAATATTCTCTGCCTCTCCTTCTGGAGTGATTACACTTCCCTGCCCCATTGATATCAGCCTTGGTTCTTGCTTTGGCCAATAAAATATGACAAGTGATGTACACCACTTCTGAGCAGTTGTTGAAGAGCCATTCTGTGTTCCATCATCTCTTTTTCACCCTGTGTCAAAACACTATCACCCAGGTGAAGAAACAAACACTCTACAGATAAATTAGCAGTATTAGTAAGTAGACTGAGGAAAGTGGTTTTAGAACCAACCAATATGAAATTTAGTTCCATTTCTAGATACCAGTAACACAAAGTAAGAAACTAAATTTTTTTTTAATGTTTCTAAACTCAAAAGGGAAAACTTTTGATCAGGAAGCTTGTGCAAGTCTCATCCACCAGAGGGCAGACAGCAGAAGCAAAAAGAACTACAATCCTGCAGTCTTCAGAATGAAAACCACAATCACAGAAAGTTAGACAAAATGAAAAGGCAGAGGATTATGTCCCAGATGAAGGAACAAGATAAAACCCCAGAAAAACAACTAAATGAAGTGGAGATAGGCAACCTTCCAGAAAAAGAATTCAGAATAATGATAGTGAAGATGATCCAGGATCTTAGAAAAAGAATGGAGGCAAAGATTAAGATCCAAGATATGTTTAACAAAGACCTACAAGAACTAAAGAATAAACAGATGAACAATACAATAACTGAAATGAAAAATACACTAGAAGGAATCAATAGCAGAGTAAGTGAGGCAGAAGAACAGATAAGTGACCTGGAAGATATAATGATGGAAATCACTGCCATGGAAAAGAAGAAAAAAGAATGAAAAGAAATGAAGACAGCCTAAGAGATCTCTGGGACAACATTAAATGCAACAACATAGGGGTCCCAGAAGGAGAAGAGAGAGAGAAGGGACCCGAGAAAATATTTGAAGAGATTATAGTCAAAAACTTCCCTAATATGGGAAAGGAAACAGTCAACCAAGTCCAGGAAGCACAGAGAGTCCCAGGCAGGATAAACTCAAAGAGAAACATGCTGAGACACATAGTAATCAAACTGACAAAAACTAAAGACAAAGAAAAAATATTAAAAGCAACAAGGGAAAAGAAACAAATAAGATAAAAGGGAATTCCCATGAGGTTATAAGCTGATTTCTCAGCAGAAACTCTGCAAGCCAGAAGAGAGTGGCATGATATATTTAAAGTGATGAAAGGGAAGAACATACAACCAAGAATACTCTACACAGCAAGACTCTCATTCAGACTCAAAGAAATCAAAAGCTTCACAGAGAAGAAAAAGCTAAGAGAATTCAGCACCACCAGACCAGCTTTGCAACAAATGCTAAAGGAACTCCTCTAGGTGGGAAAGAAACTAGCAACTTAAAAAAATAAAACAAGAAATAAAAACTTTGCATATATATAGACTGCCATATCAAAACATCATGGGAATAGCAAACCCCAAAACTGCAATAGATACACACACAAAAAAGAAAAATCAACCCAAACACAACACTAAAAATGGTCATCAAACCGCAAGAGAACAAAAGAGGAAGGTAAGAAAATAGACCTACAAAAACAAACCCAAAACAAATAAGAAAATGGTAATAGGAACATACATATCGATAATTACCTTAAATGTAAATGGATTAAATGCTCCAACCAAAAGAAATAGACTGGCTGAGTGGATACAAAAACAAGGCCCGTATATATATTGTTTACAAGAGACCCACCTCAGACCTAGGGACACATACAGACTGAAAGTGAGGTGATGGAAGAAGGTATTCCATGCAAACAGAAATCAAAAGAAAGCTGGAGTCACAATACTCATATCAGACAAAATAAACTTTAAAATAAAGCTTGTTATAAGAGATAAGGAAGGACCCTAAATAATGATTAAGGGATCAATCTAAGAAGAAGATATAACAACTGTAAATATATTTGCACCCAACATAGGAGCACCTCAATATATAAGGCAAATACTAAGCCATAAAGGGAGAAATTGACAGTAACAGAATAATAGTGGGGGACTTTAACACCCCACTTTCATCAATGGACAGATCATCCAGACAGAAAATCAATAAGGAAACAGGCCTTAAAAGACATATCAGACCACATGGACTTAATTGATATTTATAGAGCATTCCATCCAAAAGCAGCAGAATACACACTCTTCCCAAGTGCACACTGAACAATCTCTAGGGTTGATCACATGCTGGGCCACAGTGCCAGCCTCAGTAAATTTAAGAAAATTGAAATCACATCAAGCATCTTTTCTGATCACAACACTATGAGACTAGAAATAAACTACAAGAAAAAAAACTATTAAAAAAAACCCAAACATGTAAAGGTTAAACAATATGTTACTAAAAAAACAATGGATCACTGAAGAAATCAAAGAGGAAATAAAAAAATACCTAGAGACAAATGAAAATGAAAGCACAATGATCCGAAACCTATGAGATGCAGCAAAAGCAGTTCTAAGAGAGAAGTATATAGCAATAAAATCTTACCTCAGGAAACAATAAAAATCTCAACAACCTAACCTTACACCTAGAGCAAATAGAGTAAGAAGAACAAACAAAACCTAAAGTTAGTAGAAGGTAAGAAATCAAAGATCAGAGCAGAAATAAATGAAATAGAGACAAAGAAAACAATAGCAAAGATCAATGCAACTAAAAGGTAGTTCTTTGAAAAGATAAACAAAATTTATAATCCTTTATTCTGACTCAAGAGAAAAAGAGAGAGGACTCAAATCAATAAAATTAGAAATGAAAAAGGAGAAGTTACAACTGACACCACAGAAATATAAATGATCATAAGAGACTACTACAAGCAACTGTATACCAATAAAATGGACAACCTGGAAAAAATGGACAAATTCTTAGAAAGGTACAGTCTCTCAAGACTGAACCAGGAAGAAATAGAAAATATAAACAGACCAATCACAAGCGCTGAAATTGAAACTGTGATTTAAAAACTGCCAACAAAAGAAAGTCCAGGACCTAATGGCTTCACAGGAGAATTCTATCAAACATTTAGAGACGAGCTAACACCTATCCATCTGAAATTCTTCCAAAAAATTGCAGAGGAAGGAAACACTCCCAAACTCATTCTATGAGGCCACCATCAACCTGATAACAAAACCAGACAAAGATACCACAGAAAAAGAAAATTACAGGCCATTATCATTGATGAACATAGAAGCAAAAATCCTCAACAAAATACTAGCAATCTGAATCCAACAATACATTAAAAGGATCATACACCATTATCAAGTGGGATTTATCCCAGGGATGTAAGGATTTTCCCATATCTGCAAATCAATATGAGATACACCACATCAAACTTAATAAAAACCCTATGATCATCGCAATAGATGCAGAAAAAGCTTTTGACAAAATTCAGCATCCATTTATGACAAAAACTCTGCAGAAAGTGGGCATGGGGGAACATACCTCAACATAATAAAGGCCATATATGACAAACCTACAGCTAACATCATTCTCAACAATGAAAAGCTTAAAGCATTTACTCTAAGATCAGGAACAAGACAAGGATGTCCACTCTCATCACTATTATTCAACATAGTTTTGGAAGTCCTAGCTATGGCAATCAGAGAAGAAAAAGAAATAAAAGGAATCCAAATTGGAAAAGAAGAAGTTAAACTGTCACTGTTTGCAGATAACATGATACTATACATAGAGAATCCTGAAGAGGCCACCAGAAAACTATAAGAGCTCATCGATGAATCTGGTAAAATAGCAGGTTACAAAATTAATACAAAAAATCTGTTGCATTTCTCTACACTAACAACCAAAGATCAGAAAGAAAAATTCAAAAAATAATCCCATTTACCATCACATCAAAAAGAATAAAATACCTAGGAATAAACCTACCTATGGAGACAAAAGACCTGTACTCTGAAAACTATAAGATGCTGATGAAAGAAATTGAAGAAGACACAAAAAGATGGAAAGATATACGGTGTTCATGGATTAGAAGAATCAATTTTGTGAAAATGACTATACTACTCAACACAATCTACAGATTCAGTGCAAGCCCTATCAAATTATCAGTGGCATTTTTCACTGAACTAGAACAAAAAATTTTACAATTTGTATGGAAACACAAAAGACCCTGAACAGCCAAAGCAATCTTGAGAAAGAAAAACGGAGCTGGAGGAATCAGGCTCCCTGACTTCAGACTATACTACAAAGCTACAGTAATCAAGACAGTATGGTACTGACACAAAAATAGAAATATATATCAATAGAACAGGATAGAAAGCCCAGAAATAAGCCCACGTACATATGATCAATTAATCTATGATAAAGGAGGCAAGACTTCACAATAGTGGAAAGACATTCTTCCAACAAATGGTGCTGGGAAAGCTCAACAGCTACATGTAAAAAAATGAAATTAGATCATTCTTTAACAATGTATGTAAAAATAAGCTCAAAATGGATTAAAGACCTAAATGTGAGACCAGACAGTATAAAACTCTTAGAGGAAAACCTAGGCAGAACACACTCTGACATAAATCTCAGAATCTTTTTCGACCCATCTCCCAGAATATGGAAAAAAAAAACAAAAATAAACAAATGGGACCTAATTAAACTCAAAAGCTTTTGCACAGCAAAGGAAACCATAAACAAAATGAAAAATCCACCCACAGAATGGGAGAAATTATTTGCAAATGATGTGACTGACAAGGGATTAGTCTCCAAAATTTATAAACAGCTCATGAGGCTTAATGTCATCAAAACAAAAACCCAATCAAAAAATGGGCAGAACACCTAAATAGATATTTCTCCAAAGAAGACATACAGATGGCCAAAAGGCACATGAAAAGATGTTCAACGTCGCTAATTATTAGAGAAATGCAAATCAAAACTACAATGAGGTGTCACCTCACACTGGTCAGAATGGCCATCATCAAAAAATCTACAAACAATAAATGCTGGAGAGGGTGTGAAGAGAAGGGAACCCTCCTACACTGTTGGTCAGAATGTAAACTGGTACAGCCACTATGGAGAACAGTATGGAGGTTCCTTAAAAAACTAAAAATAAAGCTACCATATGACACTGTAATCCCACTCCTGGGCATATATCTGGAGAAAAACATGGTCTCAAAGGATACATGCAGCCCAATGTTCATTGCAGTACTGTTTACAATAGCCAAGACATGGAAGCAACCTAAATGTCCATCGATGGAGGAATGGACAAAGAAGATGTGGTACATATATACAATGGAATATTACTCAGCCATAGAAAAGAATGAAATAATACCATTTGCAGCAACATGGATGGACCTAGAGATTATCATACTGAGTGAAGTATGTCAGACAGAGAAAGAGAAATACCATTATGATATCACCTATATGCAGAATCTAAAAAGGAATGATACAAATGAACTTATTTACAAAACAGAAACAGACTCACAGACTTAGAGAACAAACTTATGGTTACCAGGGGTGAAGTATGGAGGGAAGGGACAGTTAGGGAGTTTGGGATTGACATTTACACACTGCTATATTTAAAATGGATAACCAACAAGGACCTACTATATAGCAGAGGGAACTGTGCTCAATGTTATGTGGCAGCCTGGCTGGGAGAGGTGTTGGGGGAAGAATGGATACATGTATATGTATACATGTATATATGTATGTTTACATGTCGAGTCGCTTTGCTGTGCACCTGAAGCCATCACAACATTGTTAACTGGCTATACTCCAATATAAAATAAAAAGTTAAAAAAAATAAAAGTAAATAAAAAAAATAAACAAAAAGGAAAACTTTCAACATCTTGGGATTAAACATAAGATTTTTAAATGTTTTATAGATGCCCTTTGAGAAATTAAAGGTGTTTGCTTCTCTTCTATTCCTAGTTTGAGGGTTGTTTTTTTAAATTGTGAATTGATGTAGCACTTATTAAATGTTTTTTCTGTATATATTAAAATGAATTATGTGATTTTCTCCTTCATTCATTAATGTGGTAAATTACATTCACTGATTTTGAGATGTTAAACCAACCAGCTTAAACATTTGGAAACTCTTATGAAGAAGGTTCTATTATTATGCCTGTTTCACATAGGAAGAAACTGAGGCACAGAGATACCAGTAACTGGTCTGAAGTCACGCAGCTGGTAAGTAGTGAAGCCAGAATTTGAACCCAAACAGCCTGACTCCAGAGGTCCTGCACTTATCCCTGGAGTTTACTACCACTTATAGCCCTGGCAGCTCATCAATTTTTATTCAATCATAAGAAAGATGGAGTTATGTCCATAAACTAGCTACAGAAAATCTATTCATAAATCTGAAAGAACACATGGTAAGAGTACAATATAAACTGGAAAAATCATGCAAGATCTACTAAAACTAAATCTAATAATAGCCTCACCTCCCTACATATTTTAGTTGACGTATTAAGAAGCTAGTATATCCTTTGGGTTTGCAATATGACAAAATGGAAAATATGTGAATATTTTAAATATAAATGAATATCAAAGACATATTATTGGTGTTTTAGTTATCTACTGCTATATGAAAATTACTCTAAAATTAGTGGCTTAAACAAGAAACATTTACTGTCTAATAGTTTCCATGGGTCAGGAATTCAAGAGGGGCCTGCTCCAGGAGTTCTGGGTCAGGGTCCCAACTGAAGTAGGAGTCATCTGAAAGCTTGACTGGGAACAGAGGATTGGCTCCCAAGACGGCCTCACCCACATGACTGTTGACAAGAGGCCTCCATTTCTGGCTACATGGGCCTCTCCATAGGGCTGCTTGAATGTCCTCAATAAGGCAGCTGACTTTCCCCTGAGAAAGTGATCCAAGATGAAGAGCGCCCAAGATAGAAGCCACTGTGTTGTTTTTCTACCCCAGTCTCCACACATCATAACTTCTGCTTTATTTTGTTCATTAGAAGCATCACGAACTCCAGCCTATACTCAAGGGAGCCTCCATCTCTGGAAGGGAGGAGTACCCAAGGTTCTGATATATTTTAAAAACCCCACAGTGGGTAAATGCTTAATTCTAAAATAACCCATTTGTTTTAGCCCTCTCAACTCATTTCCATTATTGTCATTGAGAAATATGTCTCTTGGTCACTCACACATGAGTGAGTCAGCTGCTAAGAGTTTAATATCACTTTGGTTCATTAATTTTTTTAATTTGGTATTTGGTATGTTTTAGAGAATTATGGGAGAAAGGAAACTTGGATCTATTTGAGACTTAGCATAGAATGCAGTTAATGTTTAACTAAAGGATAGGGGTATTAATTTCTTATTTCGTTCTCAGTCCAATTTTACTTTTTTCTCAACTGCAATAAAAAATTACCCATTTATGAGAGAAAACTCTAGCTTTTATCAACCACTGAAAATGTAAACTTTTCCCAAATTCAACCCAACCTGAGATAAGTTGCTTGCATCAGTTGGCAAGTATTATTTTTACTTGAGGAAAATATCCATTTACCAAACCAAAAACTATTTTTCTAAGGGATATTAGATTGGAAAAAGAGAGGAAGTGCAGTTTTCAAGTTGTGAAAATTACCTGTCATTGGTATGAAGAGAGATGATGTTTGAACAGAAAACATTTATTTCAACATTTTCCCCAGGTGGAGAAAATTTTCTCCCATCCTAGCCTTTACACACTTAATCCACATCAAGAACTTTAATCCACATCAAGAAATTTAATCAGCTAGGAAGTAATCTCTAGTCTAGCCTTGACTCATTTTAAGACATGCAGACTTTCTAATTGTCATCAGCTTTCTCTTGAAAGTTAATAAAGTTGATAGCGCCTGTCCTCAATTAAATAGGTAGTTGATGTTTGCTCCTGTCAAAGGAAGGAAACATTCTTTTACACTGTTCATGGCTATGTGTTGTTTTGACCTTTCTTTGGGAATTTCAACTACCCATTTGAGTGAGGAAAAGGGAACTCTCCTACACTGCTGGTGGGAATGTAAATTGGTACAGCCACTATGGAGATCAGTATGGAGGTTCCTTAAAAATCTAAAAATAGAGCTACCATATGATCCTGCAATCCCACTTCTGGGCATATATTCAGAGGAAACCATCATTTGAAAAGATACATGCACCCCAATGTTCACTGAAGCACTGTTCACAATAGCCAAGACATGGAAGCAACCTAAATGTCCATCAACAGATGAATGGATAAAGAAGATGTGGTACATATATACAATGGAATATTACTCAGCCATAAAAAAGAATGAAATAATGCAATTTGTAGCAATATGGATAGACCTAGAGATTATCATACTAAGTGAAGTAAGTCAAAGACAAGTATCATATGATATTGCTTATATGTGGAATTTTTAAAAAATGATGCAAATGAACTTATATACAAAACAGAAACAGACTCACAGATGTAGAAAACAAACTTATGGTTACCAAAGAGGAAAGGCGGAGGAGAGGGATAAATTAGGAGATTGGGATTAACATATATACCCCACTATATATAAAATAGTCGACAAGGACCTACTGTATAGCACAGGGGACTCTACTCAGTACTCTGTAATAACCTATATGGGAAAAGAATCTGAAAAAGAATAGATATATGTATATGTATAACTGAATCACTTTGCTGTACACCTGAAACACAACATTGTAAAACAACTGTACTCCACTATAAAAAAAAAATGTTTCCTTGAAAAATCCTAAATCCTAAGTATGCTAGAAATTTTGGGAATGAAAAAGTAAATATCTTCTTCTTAAATATATCTAGTTATAATAAAAAGCAAATGGTGCATAACGGTGAAAAAAGATGTTAAGGATGAACGTCCAGCTCATTCAGTTTTTAGAGTTTTCATTCAAATCAGACCAAGTTGGTGGCTAAGGTTTAGGAAACAAAATTTGACCAAAATCTAAGTGATTGAAGTGAAACACCTCTCATTCTCTCTCTATTTATTGTGGCTTAAAGGAAAATATGCCTGGAGCAAAAGCTATTCTTAGCTTCATTGTGGGCCACTGTAGAGTCAATGACAGATTCCTGTTATGAATTTTTGAAGTGTCACAAGAACATCTTAGACAAATAAATTTGAGAAAAATAATAGATTTTTTTTCTCTTCTACAGCATCTTTATGTGTCAGTTTGTTCCCATCTTGAAAGTAATGGAATGAGATCAGTATCACATTTCTTCCATTGCTTCACCTTTTGCCTCTGTGTCATTAATATCTATAAGAAACACTACTTTAAATACAGAAAGCTTCAGAGAAGATGCTCCTTGACTAAGCACGTAATAGCAGACCTGGGTTTCTAGTTACCCAGCTAACCAATATAGTTTTGGGGGGAAGAAGGTTGGAGGGTTCTACTGGCATTTAATGGGTAAGGGCTAGAGATTCTTATATTTCTGAAATTCACCAGAGAGTCCCATACAAAGTATGGTAAAGCATTCCGTATGGCTTTTAAATTTCCAAACAGCCACATAAGTGAAAAACCTGTTTATAATTATCAGAGCCCAGAATCTAAGTCCATTTTACATAGACACAAGATAACTTTCACAAAGTTTTAATTACACACTGAATTTTCCAAGATTTCACCTACATTATAAGTCAAGGGGAAAATTATGCTGTTTTGTTCATAAGCAGATCAAGAGTTTCACTCTTGGAAAAACTTGTGTCCTTGACTACAATGCTGCTCACAGTACACAAGTTGCCTACACAACACAACTGTGTCAACGTTCATGTGAAGCTGTGGCATTCAGTGATTCTAAGGTTAATTATAGGTACAAGCAGCTGGCTATATTAATCTTCTAGTGTGGTAGTACCTGGGTGTTTAGACAAAGAAATAATGTGCTGGTTATTATTTTTAGTTTAAATTACTTTCCTTTTATTTATCTTTTATTTCATTACAGTTAGGGATTATTTTTACTTTTTTGAAATAGATATTATGAATAGAATTTCAAGATAGTATAGGGAGGTTCAAAATATTTGTTATAAAAAATGAGGTTGAATCAAGGAATGAAAACCACTGATGAAGAAGCTAAGAATTTGACTTTAATTCCATTTAAATCCACCTGGATTTAAATCCTTGCTCTACAATGTGTTAAGTGATATGTCCTAGGGAAATGTTCTTAACTTCAGTGACCCTCTCTGCTATCATCTCTAAAACACAGATAATACAGACCTCAAAAAGTTGTGGTCAAGATTAAATGAGATACTGAATATCGAGTCCTGGCTTCAAACTGAGTATTTAAAAGAAGTGGTAACCCTAACTTTGTGTCCCCTGATGGGATTTAGCATTTGTCTATTCACTTCATGGTTCAGCTAAAGAAGTCAAAACAAGTCACCTAAGTCTACAATTGCACAGCCACTCATTCAGGTCTCTATTACAATCTAAGAAATTCTGACTCATTTGGTCTAGATAGGGGTCTGGGCACAAGTATCTACTAAAAATTCTTCCTAGGTGATATAATGAGCAGTCAGGTTTGAGGACCATCTCACCAAACCTACTCAACTGACTGGAAGAGCAGAAAACAGTAAACAATCTGCAGACATAGGATCACATGGTTGAAAGTACAGCATCTACAGAATGTAATGAAATAATTAATCCAAGAACATTCATATCTATTGCAATTGTATGGAAGATGATGATAAGTTATTCTCCATTCCAGCTTCTTCAAACATTTAGGTGAGGAAACAAATTATTTTTTGGAAAGCTCCCTTACTAACTGATATATTATACTACATGAGATGGTGTCCACTGGCTTCCATTCTGGTGTACTGGGGTATTTATTAGCTGCAATTTGATTAAATTTCATTTCAATATAATCTCTCATAAAATCCCTAAAGCAATTCCTTCCTTTCATCTTTGCTAAATTCAAATTACCTCATATATTTTAAAATCTTTTTTCCTGTTCTTAAGAAAGCAAAGTGGCTTCCTAAAGCTTACAATTTAAGCATACATACATATATATATATATATACACATACACAGACACACACCAATATATATGTATGAATATATTCACTTCTGAAAATACTCTTCGAGTTGATTTCTTAGCCAGCAAGGATTAAAGGTCAACATTTCATTCCTAAATCGTTTCCTCTCAAGATAATTTAAATAACAAATGTAAAAACCTTCTTCAGTTCGTGGCCAGATTGTTGCAGGAGGCCGTTTCTCCCAGTCATCAGTTAAATAATAAACTCTGTCTGATACTCAGGAAGCAAACAATGAGAAGCTAAAGTTGTGTCTCCTAACAGATGTTTTCAGCCGAGAAAGCACTGATGCACTTCATGCAATCTTTTTCCAAGCAAATCACAGATTTTTTTTCAAGCTCTGATCCATATTCACAGGCTCAGGAGCTGAAATGTGAAGGAAAATAATGCCAGGAAGAAAGCCCATCCTGTGGGTAATGCTTCATGGCACCGACTATAGCCAGCAAGGAAAGCTGAGTATCAGCCATCTGTTTACCACTCAGTGAGTTGTTTTGATTTTTTTTTTAAACATCTTTATTGGAGTATAATTGCTTTACAATGGTGTGTTAGATTCTGCTTTATAACAAAGTGAATCAGCTATATGTATACATATATCCCCATATCCCCTCCCTCTTGCACCTCCCTCTCACCCTCCCTATCCCACCCCCTAAGTGGCCATAAAGTACCCTATCCCACCCCATAGGTGGCCACAAAGCACCAAGCTGATCTCCTTCTGCTATCCAAGCGGATTCATTGGGATACGTGGAAGACAGAGTATATACTATAGAGGATGCCAACACATCCTATAGAGATGGTTTAGGACAGCATGGTCAACATTAAGCTTTTAAGGAATTCAGAGCAGAGTTAGTAGCAAGTACTTTAAAAATCTGAAAAGTGGGGAAAAAGAAAATTAAAAAATTCTATGTGTCTGTTCTATTGTATTAATAGTGCCCAAATTTTTTTTAAAAGGGGAGGGAGAGTTTGCTGTGTTATCTGGTAACATCTAAGAGGTCCATAAAGTGGTGCAGATCCCTGAAGCGTAATTCTAGCAAAGCAATCAATTCTTTCATGATCTGTATTTCTCCATGGAGTTCAACTAAACTCTTCTATCAATAAAATAGCATGCAAGAAACACCATTCCTCCTCTCAAGCACTAAACTAGAACAAATATTTATGTGGCAATATGGCCTGCAAATTTTCAGCTGGTAAAATAAACCATGGAAAAATACCTACAATGAATTGGTTGCAAGAATCTCTGGGGATTTAAAAGTACCTTCTACAAATTACTTCATCAACCTCCAGAAAAATCTGTAAAGACTTCTATGCCCATTTTATACAGAAGATGTAAAGTTAGAGAGAGGCAAGAGTTTGACTGGCACAGGTACAGAAAAAGTTGATGTGATTTTGTTAGTTTTGAGTCATGAATCTTCACAGTCCTTGAGTATCAGGCTTGAGAGACTTGGGTCTGTCTACATTGGTCATACTTTCTGGTCAAATATGATACTCCTACATTCATTATAAGCAACTCATGGAGACTCTAAAGAGAGCTCTAATAAAGTCTCCTGAGAGGTGAGTTAGTGCTACCTGTCTTAGTATTGTTCTTTACCTCTCTTCTTTCTAAATCATTCAGTCTTGTGCCCTATGGCACTATTTTTTGGCACCGATTTTAGGTATCCTCGTAGAATGTGGTGGAATATGAAACAAAGAGTAACCAGTTTTCATACCAATCTATGCAAACTACCAATGTGTTCACTGTACTTTGTTCCCCTTGTGTAGTTACAGAGGAAAGATCAAGAGAGCAATATGGCAAAGTCGTAGGGAGGCAGACTTTGAAAGCACACCTGGGTACAAGATCCATTTTCAGTATTTATTAGCTCATGGACCTAGGAAAGTACCACAGAAAGGTTCATGTGCTATCTCATCCAGATCTTTTCTAACCTTCCAACTGAGATCCAAGTTGAACCTCATGTTTCAGCTTTCATTTACAAAGTGTTTACACCAGTCATTTACAAAATAGGGAGGGAAAGCCTGTTTGTTGAATAGTGAAAGCAAAGAAGAAAGTGAAAACATGTATCTAACAGTTAAGTCTCCTTGGCTTATTTCTTCTTAAAGCTTATCAGAAGACTGGGAGTGTGCTGGGAGACTAATCTTTATTGGTATACCTTCTTAATTTTATACAGTGAGACAACATTGGTAAATTTTTCTATCAGAATATTCTTGTTAAGTTTTTTTCTAGCTAGCTAGACCTATCTGTACTTTATTACATATTATTAATCCAAATATATACCTAAGCAAAAATATATCAGCTTTTTTTATTTTTCCAAGGGAAATAATCGAAACAGTATTCTGTGGCAAATTCTCCTTGCCAGAGGCCGACACTGGCTTTCCTTTTTCCTCATGGACTTTGTCCCCAAGGAGAAGGATAATCACGAATGCACCTTTAAGAAATTCACTTGAGAGCGCGAGCGCGTAATCTCTCAAAACTTCAGTTTCTTCACCTGTGACACAGAGGGACTACTGAATTCATAGGCTATTTGGGAGAATTAAGTGAGTCAATGAACGCTAAGTACAAAAATGGATAGGTAGTAAATAATAAATGCTAGCTTTCTAACCAGTATCACCTTCATCACTAGTATAACTCTGCCAGATACCTTCATTTTGCACCTCCAGATCTATTTCCACCCTGCCCTATCCTGCCCGTTGCCCTCAGAGGCTGACCTTGCCTCTGGCTTCAGATTTGAGTCCACCAACAAGGAGCTCTAAAAGGAGGTCAGAGGAAAGACCATCCTATATCCTCCTCACATCCTTGAAAATAAACCCTTTTGGAGTAATTTTGAGTGTGCCACCTTTTCCTAATGGGACTCTAACTTATAATAAATTCATCTTTCTATCTGTTATCTTCATCGCAACATTTAACATTATAAAGGAAACGTTGTTTAGATAATTAGCTAAGTGTACAAGTTTTCATCCACATATATCATTTGTAAGAGGAGTCAAACTAAGTAAAATTTGCTTCTATTCAGATTCAATGATCACATATGTCTAAATTATGATTTCAGCCAAGCAAGAAATAAAGGTATTTTAGCTGACGTTCAGGAAAGGTACAGTTTTCCTGTGTTGAAAATGAGATTTAATATAGGCCTTTAATCTGATAAGCATTCTGCCTTAATGGCTTCTTTTCCAACGCCTAATATGGCCATTTCCATTGTTCATTTTAGGTGCTTAAAGACAATGACAATTCATTCTCTGTGTCTTATTCAAAACAGTGATGCTACAAACCTTCTAAAAGTCTGATTTTTTATTCTTTTAAAAATATTTTCATTTGCTGTGACATTTTTCTAATAACATTTACCTATTGATACCATTATCTGTATCTTGTCTTACATGAAAAGATCAGTCCTGGACAAGAAAGCAAGAGACTTAACTTTTAGTTGTGACTCTTCTAGTTTGTTGTCCATTGTCATATAGATGTGCTCCTTGCCATGCTGTTCCTCAATGTGCCCATCTGTTAAAGAGGTCTGTTTTATGACATACCTATCTCCTCGGACTGTTTCAAAGTTAACATGAGATAACATAGGTGAAAATACTTTAAATGTTACAAACGTCAGGATTTATCAAAAGAACATATTCAACTTTGTGTGAGAAAAACAACTGTAGTGCTTTTTATTTAAAGGTGCATGATGTAAATAATTTCGTGTACCTGAATTAACAGAAAGAAAAAGTGATTCAAACACATGTAACCTGACAGGATTCTGGGGGGACCAGTTTAGTCCATCTCTAAAAGAGCTTTGCTAGGAGTTATCCATTACAGTTAAAGCTCTAGAGTGAATTATCTTAATTCCTAGTTTTGGTTTCTCATTGCTTCCAAGAAAAAACAAAAGAAGGTATAGACAGGTCAGCCTGAAAGACCAGAGAAAATTCTTAAAAAGTGGTAGTTTGATGCAAAAAAAAAGCTAAGAATATTTTTCTCTACAATTGTTCCACCTGAATCTACAACAGAGGGAATAGTATACCCAGAAACAGAAAATACCCAGAGAAAAATATGCCCAGTTTTGACTTTGGTTGGAAGAGTCCAGATTCATATAGAAAATGAATATATACATTATATTTACAAGTTCACAAATACAAGCATGAACTTCACATATATTTGAGTTCAATATTGACCTCTCTAAGCCTCAATTTCCAGATTTCCTCATTCTTTCAAAGTAAGTGCATTCATTTCAAACTCACTATGTGCCAAGAACTGCCCTAAGAGCTAGAAATTCTTTGTTAAATCTTTATCAGATCAAGTCCTTGGACATGTGGAGATTGCATTTTAGTGGTGGACAACAGAAAATAGACCAATACATGGAAAAGGTAAATTTAGATAGTGCTTAGGACTGTGAACAAAACAAATGGAGGTGATGTAATCAACAGTGTCTGGCTAGAGGGTCTAGTTAAGATTGGGTGGCCATCAAGAAAGTCTAAGGAAGTGATATTTGACTCGAGATGTGCCTGAAAAGACAGAGCCAATCAAAGGAAGATTTGGAGGCAGAAGATTCCAGGCAGAGGATATGACCCCCTCCCCCTCCAAAAAGAGCATGAAAACCTGAAGGCAGGAGTAAACTTGGCACAGTTGGGGAAAGAAGACTAATGTGAATAAGGGGGAAGAGTATAGCACCGGAGATAAGAAAGGTAGGCAGCGGAAAGCCCATGGAAGGCCTTGTGAACCAAGGTAAGGGGTTTGCATATTATTTTTTTTTTTTTTAACATCTTTATTGGAGTATAATTGCTTTACAATGGTGTGTTAGTTTCTGCTTTATAACAAAGTGAATCAGCTATACGTATACATATATCCCCATAACCCCTCCTTCTTGTGTCTCCCTCCCACCCTCCCTATCCCACCCCTCTAGGTGGTCACAAACCACTGAGCTGATCTCCCAGTGCTATGCGGCTGCTTCCCACTAGCTATCTATTTTACATTTGGTAGTGCATATTATTTTAACTGCAAAGGTAAGCCATTAAAATGTTTTAGGAGATAAATGGTATCCATTCATTTGTTAATTATATAGTGCCACTGGTATGCCAGGCATTGATCTAAGCTGAGGATTGTGCAGTTACCAACAAAAATTACTGTGTCTGACCTATGGAATGTCCCTCCAGTGGCCTTGGAGAGGATCATTTACATAGGAACAATGTCAAATTGTTGGGAGCCTAGAGTGGCAATTCAGGCAAAAGATACTTGGTTGTGCTTTGACTCAGGTAGGGATTGGAACAATAGTTTGCCTAAATCATACGGGCTTTTAGTCATTATATCATCTAACATTAAGTTGCCATATCATAAGTGCTCAAAAATTATAAATATTAGTGTTACAGAGCAGCAGAGAGGATCATTCCAAATTCCACTGATTGTAGGAGTGAGAAACTATCAACCTTTGTTGGGTCAGGAAGAGAGGAACAGAAGCTGCAAATAACTGGCTACTTTTTAACAGTAACTGGCATGGCTAAGAAATGGGTAAGAATTGACAACAAGGAATATTTACACACGATCAGTGATCTCTGAGCACCATTTGTTATTCTCTGGATGAGGGAATATGATAGGATGGAGGAATGGAAAAAGATATAAATACTGGAGTGACGTGACTCATAATGGCATTCCAAAAGTGTATTATTTATTGTGGATACTGAAAAAAATTACACAATCAATTCCAAGTTGTTTAGAAAAATGAAATAGCAGTTAGGAATTTTTTTGCTTTATATCTCTTTGACAGATAGAGATATATATCTATGTATCATACACATATATACATACATAAATATATACACACACATGTATGTGTGTTGTGTGTGTGTTTATTTTACTGAACCATTTCAATTAAGTTGCAGATCCCACCCATCTATCCCCAAAATGCTTTAACTTGGGCATCCTAAGAATAAAGGCCATGCTCCCACATAACTACAATAACACCATTATCAAAACAAACATCACTAGTATCACTTACAGCCCATATTAAAATTTCTCTTATTACTCCAAAAGTTATTTTATAACATTTTAAAAAAATACACGATCCAGTTAAATTTCCACATGGCATTTGGTGGTTAAATTTCTTTTAGCTTATGCTGATGATTATCTTTGAATAAATTATTACATTGAAAGTTACAAAATGCTGATTTTAAAAATATTTGTTTCTATGCTTTTTGAAAATGACTTATTTTAAGCTATAGCAACATAGTAAAATATATTTTCAATGTCAAGAAAATATGAAGAAATGAATATGACATTTTTTTCATCAAGCAAGGAAGATCTGTGCTGAGCATCTGTTAGTCTTGCTTTCTTGGTATACCTTTTTTTTTCCTTTTTCCATTTCAGGTAGTAGAACCTAAGTTTTCTTTTATGGAAGCCACACAATGCTGTTCACGTAGTTTGGGGAGGAGGGGCATTCCCTCCCCTCAACCTAAGAATAGAAACATAGCCCATGCCTGAGGAATTAGAGAAGTCTATTCCCTCAACCACAGAATAGGGACGGACAAGCCAGCATCAGTTCTGGGATCTTGCTGGAACTATTAAAAAGGAGATGTTTTCTTTCTCTGGCATTGTTATATGTAGGATAACTAAGGCAGGAAATTCATAATTACTTCATGTAAACAATTGGCTTAAAAAAGCAGCAAAGGAAAGCATTTACAAGGTAAGAGGACACAGAAAAATTGACTGTTGAGGTACTCATCAAGCCCTTGGACCCAACCACTGCTGGAAGTGGTCTACCTCCAGACCTTCCTCCAAGTTAACCCATAAATTAATGCCCTTTACAGTAAAAGCCACATTGAGTTGGGTTTTTATTTTTTGCAACTGAATCATCCTGGCTAATAATATACTTCTTAATCTTTATAAAGTTTAGACTAGAACAGGCCTCTGATGCAAGCTCCTCAGTCCATAGATCAAGAATCTAAGGTCCAAAGAAGTTTTGAAAATTGGGAGATGGTCCATCTAGTTATTTGCAGAACTACAGCTAAAAACCAGGTTTCTACACGTTTAGTCCTTTCTTCTACTTCTTGCAATTTGGCTCCAAGGTTTATTCTGTGTCAACCATAAAAGCTATACACTGATTAACTAGATTTTATTAAGCTTTGTGTGAGCAAATCAAAGAAACCAGGTAACAAAAGTTTTCTTCTGAAAATAGATCCAGTGTTTTATTTGAGCATAATACTTTCTATAATTATTAGAGTCTTTAATATCTTAGTAAAAACCAAGTTCAAAATCCTCCAACCAAGGAAAGTATAGACTACTACAACGCCATTCATGCAATTGGATTTTCTTAGAGATGAAATCACCTTATAATAGGTGACTATTCTACTACTATTTCCAGTGCTTGCTGTCTGCAAATATATTCTGTTCTACAGGGAACTGTAATTTCATGACACTTCATTTTATTAGCTATTAACTACATAGCTGATCCAGATATTTGCTGTTTTAAGGAGAAGAAAAAATAGAGTACATTTAAAAGTTTCATGTAATACTGTTTAAAACAAAATCTGTGATGATTACAATTTTAATTCCCCAAATACACTGTATCTATCTCTTTCTTTCCCCTCAGGTCACTTATTTGAAACATAGATTTTGTACATCGTATAGTTATTTTTTGTTAATTTTCCTGAGAACATTGCGGAAAAACTGTAATAACCTGAAATACATGTATACAATCTAGCAATCTAGAAATCCAGCATTTACCTCAGACTCAAGAAATAACACTGTTCCGTTCCAGCTGCACTAGGGAGCAATATGAAAACAACCATTTGTTTTGTTTCATCGTTTTCTTGAGCAGGCTACCCACAGGGTACTTAAATAGTTGATTTTCTCTTTTGCCATCTCTCTAGGCTAATGACAAAAATATATTCAGCTACCAAGAAACTAAATAGGTTATTTATGTTTCACTTGTCAAATCTATATTTTTCAAATATCCCCTGAGCCAGATTTAAGAAAGCAGTAAAGCTAGGGTGGGGATATTTCACACATATTTAATTTGTAATTCTAAAGAGGTACAGTTCTTTTTTCTTTTTTTCTTTTTTCTCCTCTTAGTTCTGCTGGATCTCTATGATGTCAGCAATAATATCAGCACTGTTGTGCTTTGAATTGTTTCTGTGGAATCCCACAGGGTAAAATGGGCAAATTGAATGACTTTAATTTTCCAGTAGGAGACTGTGGCATGTTGGCTCATCCATATAATAAGAAGTCTCTGCCTTTCTGCCCGCTGCTCCCTCATTCCTAAATCACACTATGCATGCAGTGTCTACATGGATGACAGGTCCCTGGAAAAGGACTGACCAACTCTCCTTTTTCTTAGGTTTTTTGATTATTTCTTAAAGCTGACCACCAAGAACTTCTTTATCTAGCAGAAAAGTAATACCTTCAGGTATTCTATTATTAATAAATTCTAATATTAATACATTCAGATTATTTGGATGCTTCTGTTATATGAGTACTCAATGAGCAGTAACCCCATGCCAGAGTTTATTTCCTCCTTACTTCCAATATAAGTCAGCTTCTCTACCTGTTATCATAGTGCTGCCTTCTCTCACTTATTTCTAGTCTCAGTTTGATGTCACAGTATTCATCAACGACAGGAAAGGAGAGGGAGGTACCTGTTAAAATCTTTCTGATGAGTAAAATTTCAATCGTATGTTGATGCATTTAAGAAAATGGGAACTCTGACAATGCCAGCTCTACCAAAGCAAAAACCTCCATCAGCTACCACAGTTAAAAAGGCATGGGGTTCTACTGATGACAATATATTGGGCTAGGTACCCTGACAATGTTGCCACTGAGAACTTAAAATGTCTTGATTACAGTATTTTAAAACATCTTTTAAAGTGCATTTACTCATCTACAAGAATAAAAAGACTCCTCTGAGACCAAAATCTTGGTAAAAACAGAACCCAAAGAGGTAAACAGAGCACTGACGTTGGCTTTTGCTTTACAGTCTTCGCCAGCTCCAACTGATTTTTAGCTTTTATGTTCTATGAGTGCAGGTGGAGAGGTGGCAGTGGAAAGAGACATAGTTGAGGAATCTACTAAAGTGAAGCGTCTAACAGAAGACCCCCACAGTTAACTGGTACCCCACAACACCTATCAGTTTAGTAATGATGGCCAGAAATAAATGTCTGTCCCTTC
Source organism: Balaenoptera musculus (assembly GCF_009873245.2). Lineage (NCBI taxonomy): Eukaryota > Metazoa > Chordata > Mammalia > Artiodactyla > Balaenopteridae > Balaenoptera > Balaenoptera musculus. The sequence goes on from NC_045797.1 coordinate 46,318,437, forward strand.
TCAAGGGGAAAGCATGGAAAGCACCTGTCTCAAATCTTGGCACTGGGCTGGGAAAAAAGAAACCTCCCCTGAAAATGCATACCACAGCTGGTCCTCATGATGGTAGGTAGCAGTAACCCTTAATCCCAGAATTTAGTTCAAGCTGATCCCAGGAAGGTAATACTCTGAGGTACTTATCAAAGGCAGTAGAAAATACACTGTGAAGCACCATCTTTTAACCCAGATGTCGAAAGATCCCAATCAATAAACTTGCCAGGGATATACATACAGTCAATAATCACAAAACTCATAATGAAATGAGGTGGCATGAGAAAAGCCAGCAGAAACCACAGCCATTATAATCAAAACTGTAAAGGCACAGATGTTAGATTTATTGCAAAATAAAAATTAATGTTTAATATGCTTCAAGAAATAAAATAGGAGCCTGAAAATAAGAATGAGCATGTAAGATTGCCAAAACAGTTTTGAAAAGGAACCAAAGAACATTTCATAATAAAAATTATAATAATTGAAATTAAAACTCAATGAGCATTTTATATAAGAGATGGGAGAAAAAGTATTAGAAAACTGGAAAACTCATCTAAAGAAACTATGCAGAAGTCAGCATAGAAAAACAAGACAGAAAATATGAACAAACATGGATGGAGGAAAGAGGCCTACCAAATACCTAAGTTTTAGAATGTAATAAGATAATGGCTGATAAAGTTCCTGGAACTAATTTTAAAGCCACAATTTATACTCAGTTTAGCAAAGAGGAATAAATTTGAAAACCACCCACATCTAGACATAATATAATGAAATTTCAAAGCAACAACCAAAAAAATTATCAAAAATATCAACATTATATACATTATAACTGCAGTGAATTAAAAGGCTATTAACAACTTTACATCAATATAAAACTTAGTTGAAACAGAAAAACTGTAAGAAAAAAACATTAAAAAATTAACAAAAGAAATATAAAGCTCAAATGACCAATGTTCGTATCTATCATACCGTGACAAAGAACCCAAGGCAAAAACTGCCAAAAGGAACCCCTTATAAGCAGACTCAATTGTGCTTTTCTTCCACAAATACCCCACAATATGAACACGAATGTAATGTGTTTTTTGTAAAATGGCCCAGCCTCATCTCATTACACCCAAGACTAGACTTAGACTGTTCTTCACAAATTTAACTACTTACAGTTTGAAAACTCCAGGCCATCCTTTGTCTCTGGTCTTCGCCCGAGCTGTTACTTCTGTCTGAAACCTCCCCCTCCTCTTATCCACTTCCTGCTTCCTTCAGGGAACTTCTGCTCATCATTCATGATGTAACTCAGGTGTTGCCTACTCTAGGCGTCCTCTGTAGCTTCCCCCACCTGACCCGCATCTTGAATAATGGTCTCTCCAGTTGTATCCGTAATTGAATGAATGCCTACCTCTGCAAGCTTTTATCAGTTGTTTTATAGCCATCTATTTCTTTGTGTCTCTCCCAGCCGACTGAGAGCTGCTGAGGACAGTGATTTTGGACAGTGATTTTGACTTTTGATCTTTTGATTCCATGCTGTTCTTCAAGGTCTAACACAGTGTTTAAATATAATAGTTCATATCAATTTGTTCCGTAATTCTATAATAAATGAACGCAATTTATCTTGATATTATTAGCCATTTAATTCATCCATCTGCTAGTTCCTGTCAACAAGAACTTTCTGCTTGATTTCCCTGTAATTTTTTTGTGCGAGAAAAGAATGTATCTACATCAGAAGTGAACATCTCATCTGATTAATGGTCTGCCATAAATTTCAAATTTGTCATTTTGGCTTTTACATCATGTCTCCTGAGTATGCTAAGAGTGAATCAGTTTTCTTGAGCCAGTTTCGAAGAGCCAGGACCATAGTATACTGACCAAGATAAATGCCACCTGTTGAAGGTTTGGGCAGGCAGCCAGTTAGCTTTTCTTTACACAAATCTCTGCAGCTGGAGTCCCCTTCCGTCCAGAAACTTCCTCACAGCATTCTTCAAACTATACTAGAAGGAATATAAGAAAAATTAGGTTTCTTCTTTTTATTGCAGATATTTACATTCTACTTGATTTGAGGCAGCTCACATTAGGGGATAAAGGCAGGTTTTGGTATCAAGTAGACTTCAGCTCATTTTGGCTCTGAAACTTAGTAACTGCATGTTCTGAGAAATTTTATAGCCTTTTAAAGCATGCTTTTCATTTCTAAATAGGACAATAATCTCTACTTCACTTGCTGTGGAAATTCCATGCGAACCTTTGGCCCATTGCCTTGTACCTGCTAGGCCCTCAGTTGGTTCACTTCCCTTCCCCACTGAGTTATGAGCATGCTATGGCTTCCTACAATAACTGAAGTGCATGATTTTTTTCCTGCTAGATTATAAGCTTCTTGTGGGCAAATGCTTCCTCATAACAATTTTGCATAGTATCATACCTTGCACACAATAAAAGCTCAATAAATTTGGTGAATTCCCATAGTTGTATCATCTTTCCAAGTAGATATATGCAGGAAACTGCTTTTTTTCTTCTTTTTTTGGCCACGCTGTGCAGCATGCGGGGATCTTAGTTCCCCAAACAGGGATCAAACCCTCACCCTCTGCAGTGGAAGCTCAGAGTCCTAACCACTGAACCACCAGGGAAGTCCTGGAAACCACTTTCTAACAATATGGATTTGGTTTCTACTTTAACAGTAAACATCTAAGAAGCATTTGATGGCCCGGAGCTGTGTTTCAGAACCAAGTTTACCTCACAGACTTCACACAGCTGTTGTTGGTTTTTGACTTTCTGGCATGTTCAGCCACATTCGTCCATCACTTCTGCCTATGCTTGTGTAGTGCAGAATTCCAGACCTCTCTTGCCTTCCTGGATATCTGCTAGTCAGCCTCATCTTCTTCCCTATCTTTCCCACAACCCATCTCTGCTTTATTTCTCCTTATAAATGAAATATTTAATGTTATCTAAACAAAATACTCTCTTCCACAATACAATTACAAAATATCTAACTATCTGAAGGTCTGTTCTGCCAATTTTTCCCAGAGCACAGAGGGCCTCATTCCTGATCTGCACTCTGAACTCCTTTCAGGATGTGCTGAAGGTCAGCGACTGCAGTGGCTAATGACTTAATCCTTGTAGAGGCAGATGGCAAGTGTCAATTTTTAGTTGTCAGCAGTATTAAACTGGATCCATTTTAGGTTAAAAAAAATCAAGTTGCAGAAGTCTTCAAAATATAGAAGCATCAAATTTGAAATATGGATAGTTGTTTCATGATTTTAAAACTCCATATTCTTGGAATTAATATTTTAGTTTTTCATGTTTTCCAAAATAATGAATAAAAAAGTAGTAATAACTGCTTGGGATCTAAAACAGATGATTAAAGAATTATCATAAAATCGTCTGACCCAAAATTAGAGAGACACTGTTAGGAAAAGTTACAATTATGTCCACTTTTAAGCACAGTTTGATCAGTTTGATTTAATGGAAACTTTTGATATAAACTATTGTGACAATTATAACATTATTTATTATCTGCAGCTCAAGGTAGTTCATCCAACTGATTATCCTTTGTCTTGAGGACTGCAGGCTTCACATATCTTCTGCCCACTCCTTCCTTAAATTTTCACTGCCTACTATAAGTCATCATTGCCTCAGAGAACCCATTTTGCGTACTTTTACCGTATGTCGTTGACTTACTCAAATCCATTGCTCGGAAATCTTCAATAACTATCTAAATATTACTTCAGAAAAACTCAAAACCAATAACCAAACCAACAAACAAAACCTCTTAGCTTTGGTTTCAAATCCAGTCAGGAAAAACAAACAAAAAACACCTCTATTACAGAGATCAATACAAATGACCTATTATAATGCTAATGAAGAGTTGTGTACTTAAAGGAATGCCCTAAAATGAGTCCTGGTAAGCCAATGAAGAGGCAGAAGAGCCAATTTACATTACAGTGCCAGCCATGCTAAATATTCATGAGGGTTCATTTTGAGAGGGCACTTCCATCAATAATACTAAAGATGACACCTAAATTAAAAGAAACTACTCAGCATGTGGAAAGAGTACACAGGGTTGAGCCCGAAAATAGGCAAATTTCTGAAAACTTGTAGAGATTTCAAGTAGAAAGTAAGTCAACAAGCTTTTCCAATTCAACCTCCGGTGTTAAGAGTGTACCCTTATATTTCTAAAAACAAAACTTAGGTTGTAATATATTATCCTTCATCTACAGAGATTAGAGTTTGGACACATCCTTAGGAATACAGACACTTTAGTAGGGCTCAAACAAACTGATTTAAAAATATTTTCAAGCATAACATGTTTTATTACAGAGAGGAAAAAAGGAATGACCAATCATGGAGGAAAACAAGCAGTGGGAGTTATTCTGCTGAGCTTACTTGTGTATGCAAATGCCATCAGGTAGCAGGGTCATCTTGAATTTACATGATCAATTCTCTCTCTTATGATCTGAGAGGAGAATTAGGTAAGTACCTCCACTGGCAGTGAGAGGGCAAACTTAGGCTATTTCTTGAAAATAGAAAGACAGCTGAGAAAACAGTGCTCATATCAAAAAAAAAAAAAAAAAAAAAGACAAATAGACATGTTCCCAGATTTCATTTAGATTAAATATTGTAAAGATGTAAACTGCATCCAAATTAACCCATTTTTAATGAATTTCAATAAATAAATAAGGATTTTTGTTATGTCAGGTTTTTAAAAAGTATGTAATAGAATGATAATTCAACCACAAAATGATGAGAAAATATTACTCACCATTGGTGAGGATGAAGAGAATATGGAAATCTTTTATAATATTGTTCTTAACTTTCTGGAATTAAATTTGATAACTGGTATCAATAGGTTCAAAATCATGACTATCCTTTCTTCTAGTAATTACACTTCTAAAACATTATTCTAAGAAAAATAATCGGAGATGCTCATGAAGATTAAATACAAGATAGAGCTTCACGCCAATAATGATAAAAAAAGAAATTGGAAACAAAGCTCCCACAGGAGTTTGGCTAATCTCTAAAATTCATCTATATAATACAATACTAAGAATTGCTAAGAGTTATGTTTTAGAGTTTAGAGGAATATAAGGAAAATGTTAAATATAAGGTTAAAAAAATAAGTCATAAGACAGCATCTATAGTATGATTTATCAATATGATTTCTCTCTCATTGTGTGTGTATATATATATGAGACGAGAGAGGGAGAGAGAGGAAAGAGACTAAATTGAAAGAATGTTATCATTGGCAATTACAGGTTGTAGATTTTGATTTTATCAGACAAGAATGAGTACAGAAAGCTACATTTTGTGGAAAATGACATGTATCACCTAGAAATGCTCTCAGCTACAGGTAACAGAGGTTTAAACAGAATAAATATGACTTAAAGAGACGTCTGCTTAAAGAAAAAATCTGAATGTTGTCAGTTGTTTCTGGCATTGATTTAGCTACTGAACAATGCTATCGGGGCCCCTGATTCTATTTTTCTGCTTTGCTATGCTTAGATTGTCAGTTTTTATCCTTGTGCTTGTCTCATCACAGTAGCCAGATGGCTACAACAGCTTCAGCCATTACATCTGCATTTAAGGCAGAAGAAAGAGAAAAAGGAACAATGCCAACCATGTCTGGTATCCTCAAAGAGAGAAGTAAAAGCTTTCCCATAATCATTCTCTTAAAAAAATTGACTTTATGTCTCATTGACCAGAAATGGATCATGTGGTCAACTCTAGATTCAAAGCTATTTGATAAAAGGAGGAACTTGAGTACCACAAATGACTTAGACAATGGTTCTTAAACTTGGCTGCACACTTAGGTCAGTGGTTATCAACCAGAATTTTAAAATATGAAAAGTATGTGTCTGTCTTCTGCATAGGTAAGAAATGGGAAACAGTCATTGACAAAATCATAAATTCTTTTAGCGGTTCCAGATGAAAAAATAGTCTTTCTCACCTTATTCTAACCCTTTCATATTAGTTGCTGGCAAGGCATTTAATTGCTTAACCCAACTACTTCCTTCATAAAATACACTGAAGGAGAACATTCATTTCATTTATCATCATGCTAGTCTAGGAAAATGAGAAAAGATGTTTATATACGAGAAAATTGTGAAACAATTTGAAACAGGCCAAAATTATTAGTTTTCTTCTATGAAAATTCAGTGTTGTCTAGGAACACTCTTCCAGGTTATCTGATTTTACAAATCTCTATGCCTTTCATTATCTTTGAGCAATTTTACAACTCCATAAGTTGCAAATAACTGATATGAATACAAACAATTCTTGTTGATAGACATATAAATAAATTTTGTTTGGTGGAATTATAATTAACACGTCTCCTTCTACTACGTAATATATCAGTTTACCATCTATTTTAGATTCATTCTTATCTGCTAATATATTGTGGTACTTTGAATTCATCTTTGAATCAGTTGTAACATTTTATTGGTTCACTCCTTAATTAATGAGGTAAATAAACTATTTGATGTTGTATGAGAATCATGATTATACTCTAAGTTGTTCTTTAACAGTTGAAAAATGCAGAGGTTGATAGGGAAAATGGAAATTTTGACTTGACTGTGTGTCTGAATTGGTCTCACAAAAGTCTGCTTTATTATTATAAATAAAATCAATGGTTGATTCTACTGTTATGAGTAGGAGATATTTCAGTGACAGTTTGAAATCTGGATTTAAACAAATAGAAACAATAACAACAACTCAACACAAACCTGCAGAAAAAAGTAGTTACAGAAAAATAATATCAAATTTATCAAAAGTTCGTTTACATTTTGTGCTTTGCAGTCCTAAATTCAGATGAACATCATCTTCTTTCTGTCACTGTTTCCTTCACTCTGTCTCTCTTTCCTAGGTTAATAAGAACAACAACAAAGATAATATAATACTTAAGGATTCTCAATGTGACTCAAATTTCGGCATATTTGTTTTAAGAATTGGCATTAGTTTTTCATAAAAAAATAAGGAAAAATAGGTGAAAGTCTTTAATTTTTCTGAATTTAGAAGAAAAGTTTATAGAATTTTAAATTTTATCCAAGACTAGTGTTTAGGACTTCGGTAGGAACTTTTTAAATGTGCCTGTATTGCCAAAACAAACAATTAACCTGTTTTTTAAACTCTGTTCCATGATATCAAGTATTTGATAAATGGAAAATAAAAACAAAACTAATGTATTCATTCACTCTGAATTGTTCGTGACTAAAGGTATTGTCCCTTCTAGGAAAGGAGCTTTTTAATCATTAATGGTGGGGTTTCAAGTACCCTAGCAGTTCAGTGTCAGCTGTTTTGGGGGGGGGTCAACATACACATTTCATTAACTTCCAAGTTACATCATATAAACTTCATTTTATTTTGTGTAGTATACACTCTCTGGTCTGTGTACTCACAATATTCACTCTCTGGTCTATACAAAGCTTTAAATACTCTTTGGTCTGTACAAGGTACATTTAAATAATCTATTTTTACAACAGGGACATTCAACATGGGTCTAATAATGTGAATAAACTCCAGACAAAATTGGTCAAAATACTAAATACTTTTGACCCTTCTGGTTTAGCCAGTCAGTGTGAAACTTAATTTATACCAATATGCCTGAAGATTTGGTGAAGTGGAAAACAGACTCGCCATAGGGACTAACTTACACTATAAATTTTTCCCAACTGTAAAACCGGGAGTGATGGAATATTTCAATTGTAACAAAAGAAAAAGTCATTACAGAACAGTAACCACAAAGAAAAGATATGTTCCCTCTAGAATTCTTATAACGTGTAGACTAAGATTGGGACCAGCTGAGCCAAGGATCCATCTTGCTGTTAATGAAATCTGAGCCAGATCAATTGCATGCTGGGAGCATCACTGTTGGAGATAGCTCTGTGGCAAATGAGTTTCTTGAATCACCCAAGTGGATCTAACAGCCATTTACCTGAACAGTTGGAGTCATTTTGCTGGTCTGAATGAGGTTTTTAAAACAAAAACAAAAACAAAAACAAAAAACCTGATAATAGCTCACCTTATCTACCTTGCCAAAAGGACAACTGGCACATCTATGTTTAATGAGATGAAGGATACATAGAATGTTTTGTAGACCATGTTTGGCAATGTCTCAAGAGAAAGATATAAGTTCTATTTGAGCAGCTGTTTCTACACAGTCATGTTGGAATCCTAGGATTGATGTAGACGTCTCAGGAAGTTGATGAAGGGAGGGAAGGACAAAGTCATGTGGGTAGAGTTCTATCTCCTAGGGAACCTCCCTCATTTTATCCAATTTTTAAAAATCAGTGTTCTACAAAATATTTCTTTGTTCAAAGAGTTCCACTGCTAAAAATATTATACAAGAACATTCCTCCAAATCAGTGATTCCCAACAGGGGTTATTTTGCCCCCAGGGGACATTTGATAATGTCAATGATGTATTTTGGTTGTCACAACTTGGGAGTGCTATAGGCATCTAGTTGGTAGAGGTCAGTGATCCTGTTAAACATCCTACAGTGCACAGGACAGGACAGCTCCAAAACTAAGAATTATCTGACCCAAAATGTCAATAGCACCATGGCTGAGAAACCCAGCTCTAAACCAGATGTATGATTTCCAGAACAGCTCTAAATTCTCCTTAGAATAGTCAAAAAATATTGATTTTACAAAACCATGAGTATTATTTTCCTTTGTTTTCTAGAAGAACCCAAGGGTTTTTTTTGTTTTGCTTTGTTTGTTTTGTTTTTTTTGTTTGTTTTGTTCTGTTTCTTTGAGAAACAGCCTGGTATAGTGAAGAGAGAAGATATATAATTAGATCTGGGTTAGAATTTTGATTCTTCCACTTGTTACCTCTGTAGCCTCGGGATGTTCCCAGATCTTTCTCAGTTTCTTCTTTTGGAAAATGGAGATGATCATACCAACTTACTGGATTATTGTCAGAAATAAATGTGAAATTTATTTGTCAAACTTTTGTTTATATAAATAAGAAACAAATACAAAATCTCACCATTGGCAGTTATGTATATATTAAAAATCTTTAATAACTCCCTCTGTGGTAATGGAGATTTAAATATACAGGTGGTATTGATTGGCTCCGGCCAAGACAGGATTAAGGTTCCCTTTAGAGTAACTAAACTTTAGGCAGGGTTCTTCCTAAGTCTAGGCCCTTATCTCCTTTTTCTTAGAGCATTTACTTTAAAAAACTTGTAATTGCAAATTCTTTCCTGCACCCCTTTGAAATGTATATAAATCTCCCAGACTTATATCAGTTTTATAATCCAGGAATGTCTTTCTGAACAACCTGGCAGCTGTCCCTTTGAAGTAGAAACATCAAGAAAAATAGGGCCCTAACTCCTAGTGTGTGTAGGAAAGTAGGCATCTAAATTCAATGGGCACCAGTTAGCAAACACAGATGGATTAATCATAGAGAAAAACATTTGCAAATTTAGGAATAACCCAATGTGCTCAACCCATCCCACTGATCATCTTTCCCACTAAGGTCCTTCAGTACTTTCCTACTAGCTCACCCCAGCACTTAAAAATCATTCTACCTTTTATTTCAGTGGTGTTGAGTTCAATCTCTCTCCTCTGTTGCAATGGTCTTGAATAAAGTCTTCCTTGCCTATTTAACACTGTCCAATGAAATTTTTCTTTGATAGCTCCCAGCATCTGCCCAGCCTCCACTTTAAACCAGGGTGAGCTAAAGGTATATTCCACAGAGAATGGGAACAGGTCTTGGAATGGAAGACTTCTCTGGTCAAGAAACGGTAGATAGTCTTATCTAGGGAAGTGAAGACTTGCCCATTTCACCCGTATTATCAGATCCAATATTCTTAGAGTAAATGCCAGCAAGAGAGATTTCTGGAATTATTAACACTGTCCTGGAAATGTCAGCCCTCCTAGACCCAATATTGTCCTATAAACAGAGCAGACAGCAAACTATCTCATGGACTTGGACCTCTCAGCTAGATCCACAACTATTTATAAGAGAGCTTTACAGACTTAATCAGGTTATTTCACTTTTCTTGAAGTGAAAGGACCTTGTACATTATGGAATATAATTTCTTAGACCTCATATATCACATTTCACTCAGCTACTTCATTAAAAATAATATAACTTAAAAAAAGAAAACTGAAAATTCAGGGATAGAGTAACAGTTTTATTTAAGAATCTGCAGCCAAATCTGGAGGCCACCTACTTATATAAATTTTTATTGGAACATAGCAACATCCACTGAATTAAATATTGTCTATGACTGCTTTCTCACTAAAAAGACAGAGGTGAGTAGTTGTGACAAAGACTCTATAGCTTAAAAAGTCTAAATTATACTAAACTATACCGTTTGGCTCTTTATAGAAACACTTTACCAACTCCTATATAAAGAAGGAGAGCAGGGTTAATTATAAAGTTCTGGGCTGTTATGACCAGCTTTTACATTTTTATGTTACTTTTTAATGGTCTCTATTATTATAAAAATTAGAAGAGTTCAGGTCTCTTAATAGACCAAATAAATGGCACCCCTATAGTCTTCCAGGGCTCTGAACAAGTTGAGAAACAAACCTGGGAGCAGTCGATGGCAGCTCTTTCTGTGTTGACAATGATCCAGTGGGAGGGTGTGGCTTAGTGTCAGAGTCCTTGGACCTGTGAACTGAACCCCATGATTAAGCAGATTTACTCACTAGAGTGGGAAGCATCATTATCCACCCCCAAGATGGGCAGCAATACCTGGAGGTGGGAAGATCTGAGGCAAACATGCCAACTTATTCTTCCTATATTTACCAATCATTCTACTTCAGAGATGGAGTGCAGGAAGGTCTAGAGAGAGGACAGAAGAGTGTGCTGGGTAAATCACTCCTCTAGAAAACCAGGAGAAGGAGAAAAGCTTCCCTTTTAACTGAGAGTTCAAGCATAAATCTTAATAATTAAAGTGGATGACGGTATTAGAGATGGTGTATAGTTTATATATTACTTATTTTTAATATTTTTTCAAAATGAACAAAATTTATTGTACTTCAGTAAAAAAATAAAGAAAAGCTTAAAACTATGTAAACCAGTGTTATATATTAAAGTTTTTTTAGAAGTTTTATGAAGATGAAACATTAAGAGCAGAATGCTTAGTTATATTTGTATCTGCAAAACCTTCAATGAGGAAAAAATATAGGCAAATTTAAGTTCCTTTTTGTTCTTGTTGTTGTGCTGTTGCCTATATTTTTCTTCTTTTTTCTCCTTCATTTTAGTGAGCATTCACTCACCCTGAATGCTTTAACATTATCAAGTGACAGAGAAGGAGAAGATATACAACTAAGGAGAGCATTAATGCATGTAAAATATTATAACCTTATAAATTGTCAAATCATCCCCTTAAGTTTTTTTTAATCAGTTTTGAAAAATTCTGATCTTGCTCCTTGCTTTTTTCACTAACATTGCTAAAATTTTTTTAAATATGTAATTACATTCTGAATATTTCTGTGGCTAACACCTTGGTATTACAGCATACTGACATATATTGATATATTTCTCCAGAATGAAATGTAGTTTTCCTTATATGTAATCTTTGGTGTGCTATGCCTCATCTTGAGGTGTAACTTTTTACCCACATCCTCACTTAATAAGAACACAACTCAGTGTTTTGGGGGGAAGTGATCAATTCTCAGTACCCAGTGGATGCAAAATCTTAGTAAAAATGGTTTTGCTTAATAGTATATTACTTATGGAAAAATATATATGATGGGTGATTTTCTATTACTTGAAGGAGAGTCATGTTTGCTCTTGCATAAGATGAACATCTCATCCAAGATTACAAAAAACAAAACACAATAAAAACACTCAAAACTGAGTAGTAATGCTAGTTCAAGTTCATATGGGATGTGTACTTCTCTGTAGTAAGTTAAGAATCTACATAGAATCACAATCTAATAACTTTGTACCAGTGTTGTTGGAAGTACATCAGTGTAATTTGGTTTCCTCCTAAATGAATATTTTACCTGGATCCATGATGTAAGTTAGATGAAAGGGATTTCCAGAGAAAGCTTTATTGTATTGTATTGTATTGTATTGTATTTTTAAAATTTTATTCACTGAAATATTGAACAAAAGGACAAGGCTTTTGGGTATTGACACACAATATATGACAATATCAATGTTTTTTTGAAATGCTGAATCTAGAAAACTTAAAATGTATATTCTCAGGATACTCACAGAGAGGAACCATTCCGTGGATGTGAATAATGTAAAGAACCAATTGAGCCATCCATCTTCATTTCAATAACAATTAATTCCCAAACATCATAATAATTACTACTATTATTATTACTACTATATTAGACAAAAATAGACTCCTGGCTGAAGGTATGAAACAATTTCAAACCTGTAAGGCTTCAGGAAGTTAGTTACAGCTGAATTTCTGGCTCACTATCTCTAAGTAATAAGAACACAAAGTATTCCTAAAGAAATTACTACATCTATTCAGGATATCTTGTTACTAAAGACCCTTGACGTTATATGCTTCTTTGGAACTCTGGATTTTAAAAGTTTCCTATATATATATTGAGAGATTTCCTATCTCATTTGTGTTGTCTGAACTTATTCTTACTGTCCTGTCCTTGGATGGTATGGCTGAAAGAATGTTTCCTTTTGGCAAATTGACACCTCTGTTAGTCTGAAACGGAGCCTTGACTAGTAGCATAGCTGACATTCTGATCTGATCCGAGCAGGCAGACAGACAAGCTGTCATCCTTCCTGTAAAAAGCCTGCTGTGCAGAACAATCCTGTCTGGTGGGAATATGCTAGATTTCCCTGGAGAGAGACTACTGCATGTGGGTTTATATTTATTGCAGATTCACCTGATTTGGTAGATGGATTTGGATGGAAATTCTTATTATTAGTCAGCTTGATGTTTCTTTAATGTTCCTCACTGGTATTCCCCCCATAGCTATGTCTTGGCTCTGCAAACACAAAATCTCAGTTTAATGACTGGTATCCTCCCTGGAGATTTTCATTCTTCTCCCTACTCTGTTCCTGGAATTCTCCATAACCTTGTGGAGCAAAACAAGTCGAGAGTTTCAGATAGTTTACAATAATCTTGACAATTGGAGTCAAAAGAATATTTCACTATTCAAAAGAATATGTGTGGGACTTCCCTGGTGGTCCAGTGGTTAAGAATCCGCCTGCCAATGCAAGGGATACGGGTTCGAGCCCTGGTCTGGGAAGATCCACATGCCGTGGAGCAATTAAGCCTGTGCGCCACAACTACTAAGCCTGTGCTCTACAGTCCGTGAGCCACAACTACTGAGCCCGTGCACCACAACTACTGAAGCCCACTCGCCTAGAGCCCATGCTCTGCAACAAGAGAAGCCACTGCAGTGAGAGGCCCAGGCACCGCTCTAGCCCCCGCTCGCCACAACTACAGAAAGCCCACGCACAGCAACGAAGACCCAACGCAGCCAAAAATAAAATAATAAATAATAAAAATAAATTAATTATATAAAAAGAATATGTGTATCTCAGTTATTTGTTTTCATAGGTGGATTCACTTTGCTAGAAGCACCAAAGTACATATGTATTTGAGTAACTAGTTATGTCGTCTTTGTGTCCTGCTGGTAGTCCAATTATCCTATCAGATCTTTGGCCCAAAGTTTATGTTGTCTGTATTAGAGAGGATATGTTATAAAAAGCACTCTAATAAAAAAACTTTAAAATTTAACAGTTCAAACAAAAGTTTATTTCCCTCTCGCACAGTGGTCCCATATGGAACACTGTGGGTGTTACAAGTCAGCTCTGCACAGTCATTTAGACTACAGGTTGATGTGCCATCAACACATGATTAAGGTTCATGTGTTCATGGTCACTGCCATACTGCCATCAGAGAGGGGGACAAATCGAGGACTAGTCTCAGAAATTTCCTCTTAAGGAAGTGAGGCAGAAGTGCACATCACTTTGGCTTACATTTATTGACATGACCTTAGTTATCTGGCTACCTTCAAAGGGAGTTAGTAAATTCAATCACTATCTGACAACCATATTCGAGCCTCAACTCATGGTATGGACTAAAGGGAGGCATATTTTGTTGGACATCCAACAGTGCCTACCATATTACCTTCATCTCCCCAAACTCAGTGCTCCTTTACATGGAACCATGGAAGTCACTAAATTCCTCTTCTATGCTCTCCAAGGGAAATGGGGAACACTTTTCCCTGGGTCCACTATATTATAGTCCCTTATTGGCCCTAGGCAGAAGTCTACGCCCTCAAGCCTCCCATCCTTATAAATCTCCAGGTGAGTAAGAGATTCCACCCTCTGTCTTCATATATGACCCTAAATTTCTGGGAACACCTGTCAAGTTCTTCCAACGCATTATCACTGTTTATCACTGTACTCCCATGGCTGTGCCAAGAGCAACTCCAAGGTGGGCCTGTAAATCTACCCTCAGTGACCTGCCCCCTAGGTGTGGAAAGTGTGCCTTCTCATTTTGCAGGTACTCCCAATTAGGATGGGGGGGATTCTCTTAATCAAGAAGATCATATGTCTTAAAACTCCATCCATTCTTCTCTTTCTGCTTTCCAGTATTTTTGGAGAAACTAGGCAAGAATTGGCTAGGCAGTGATTGGGGTTACCAGATCTGTTGAGCAACTTACTAATGAGCTCTGAGAGAAACATTTAGACCCAGCTGCAGATTGTTGGGAATTTATCCCCTCTTGTTACTTACTACTAGTTGCCAGTTCCGGAATAAGAACAGTCATACTCAAAAGACTTTCTTCAAAATCTTATCTATACCCATACACTATTTTATGGAGTTGTCATCATAGCACAGATCCAACTTTTAGGCAATAATTGGTAATCATTCAGTAACTGAACAATACTCCATGGTGTTCTTGTTTAATAAGTTTTAAAAATCTTATTATCCATGTTGGAGTCCTTCCTTGTAGGAAGTTTAGAAACTACAAAGAAAGAAGGTCTACTTTGTAATTACTCATTATACAAACTGGTGCCTTTTGAGATTTAATTAAAAAAACGATTTAAACAATGAAAAAAATTAAAAACCAAAACTTATGAGCAATGGCCACACCAAAACAACAACAACAAAAACAGATCCATTTTGACCTAACCTCTGTTGGTGACATATTAAATTTTTTAATTAAATAGAAAATGTTGTTAAGTGTAGAACAAACATTAATAGGAAGAAAATGAAGTTCAGGTTAGAAGAAAAGCAATTAAGTCAGCTTATCTAAGTTCATGTCTCTAGACCAGAAAAATTATATCCCACAATACTGGAGTCCCTTACAGTGATGGCAAATTTATAAAGCATAAAGAAGAAAATAGTATAAATATTGTGATTGGCAAAATGTAGGGGAAAGATGTATTCTTAAAATACTTGAAAAATAAATTCTACATTGAATTTGTCAAAAGTTCAAAATACATTCTTGATTTTATTAAATATCTGCATTTACATAATTCTTACATTTTGCACTTTAAAAATTCTTAACTCTAATACAAAAAGCTACCTGTGTTTCCTTTACATTATTTTGTGATACTCCACTTATCATATATCACATTGTATTTTTATATGGAATCTCTTTATAACTTTCTATTAAAATTCCTTCTTCCAATCCATACCATCTGTGAAATTTTTGTTTTATAATAGAGTTTAATATCCTTAATATTTTAAAGTTTATGCTACTGCAATAAATGAGAAACAGTGCCTTTTAAGAGGTGAATATAACAGTGCTCCAGTGTGGAGAAAAGGGAACCCTCCTACACGGTTGGTGGGAATGTAAATTGGTACAACCACTATCGAGAACAGTATGGAAGTTCCTTAAAAAACTAAAAATAGAACTACCATATGATCCTGCAATCCCACTCCTGGGCATATATCCAGAGAAAAACATGGTTCAAAAGGATACATGCACCCCAATGTTCATTGCAGCACTGTTTACAATAGCCAAGACAAGGAAGCAACTTAAATGTCCACTGACAGATGAATGGATAAAGAAAATGTGGTACGTATATGTAATGGAATATTACTCAGCCATTAAAAAGAATATAATAATGCCATTTGCAGCAACATGGATGGACCTGGAGATTATCACACTAAGTGAAGTCAGACAGAGAAAGACAAATATATGATATCACTTATATGCAGAATCTAAAAAAAAAATGATACAAATGAACTTATTTACAAAACAAAAACTGACTCACAGACTTAGAGAACAAACTTATGTTTACTGGGGGGAAGGGTTGGGGGGAGGGATATATTGGGAGCTTGGGATTGACATGTGCACACTGCTATATATAAAATAGATGACCAACAAGGACCTACTGTATAGCACAGGGAACTCTGCTCAATACTCTGTAATAACCTAAATGGGAAAAGAATTTGAAAAAGAATAGATACCTGTATATGTATAACTGAATCACTTTGCTGTACACCTGAAATGAACAACATTGTTAATCAACTATACTCTAATATAAAATAAAAATTAAAAATTAATAAGAAAAACAATCAAAAAAAGTGTTCCTTCATACCCACCATATTCATTGTGCATACATTTTACCTTATAAATATGATTATAACATATTTTAATAAAAAAGCAAGTTAAGTCCCTTGCTGCCTGTATTTTATGATCCTTTCCAATCTATTTTCCCATAGATTTAAAAACTTTCCATAATCAATGAATATAAAAATTCATATTCCATCCTTTTTAAACTTACCAAACATAGCTAATTTTCATAGAATTTCTTAGGTTTACAGCCATAATTTAAAAATGGCTACCTAAAATGTTTTTGAATGGATGTAGTTTAATTAATATTTGGGTTATTCCTAATATTTTACTCTTGAAATAGCATGATTAATACTTGGTTTCATGTGTTTTTTAATTGAAATATCCTCATTAGCATTATTGGCCTTGAAAGTGCCTCATTCAGTCAGTATCCTCAAACTTTTTTTATCAGCAAGTAAAGGATAATTTAAAGAAAATAACCCAGATCACATGATCAGTTTATAGAGGAGGAATTTTACTTGGCATCTTTTTTATTTAAAAGCTGGGCATTTAGATTAAGTATAAACCCATCATTTTCCCATATCAGTTTGTGATAGCAAATTAAGTAGATAATTAATTCACTTTTCTATTCTCTATGCATAGTGAAATAGTTATGTACTGATGGAAAAATGTTTCATGTGGCTACATGGAAGATAGAAAATGTACCTAATAAGCTCTGGATCTAGTGAAGAAGATTTTGAAGCAGAATGTTAAAAGTCCTAACTGATTTCTTTTAGCTATTTATGATAAGAACAGGAAGACAGATAAAGGAAAGAATTATATAATTTTCAGTCAGAATGTAATGGAAAGATAGAGATTCCAGGACAGTATCTCTAGCCAGCAAGTTTCTCAAAAAAATCCTCAGCACAAACATCCAATCCAGGGCAGTGCCAGTAAAATATGGCCACGAGATCAAGATCAAACCCAGGGTGGGTCTGTAAGACTTCGGCAATGTTTAAGGCAGAGCCTCATGGGCCCTCTCAGCTAAAGCGCCTCTAAGACTCAGATGGATGTTGTCTCACAGCACCCCGACTTACAGTCCCTAAAGAGAGGAGGCTGTCTCAAAGCGGATTTTTTGTAGAAACGGCTTTGCCTCATGGAGTGGGTCATAAGTTCGTTTATAGAAAACCCACAGTCTTTTTAAAGGGATTGTATCGGCTTACATTAAAACTGACAGAGAAAATTCAAGATGAAAGGGAAAACGCTGAGAATCTTACTCAGCTGCAAACATGACAGAGGATGGAGCCAAGAACCAGTGAAAAATACCCTTAGTGAACAGAACACACCCCAACTGAGGAACATATCCTGTCCCCAAAGCAGGAGAGAATGATGGCAAATGCCCAGTTAATTTCACAATTGATGTGAACTAGTGACTACTCTGGGCATCCCATTTTCTTTTTTCTTTTTTTTTTGGTTGCCCCACACAGCTTGTGGGATCTTTGTTCCCTGACCAGGGATAGAACTGCCAGACCCTTGGCAACAAAAGCACGGAGTCCTAACCACCGGACCGCCAGGGAATTTCCTTCCCTTATTTGAACAGGAGTGTCTGTTGTGGTTATCCTTTCCCCATCTTCTTACTGTGTACTGAATATGTTAGGAATGTGTGGGTGGAATAACATATCCATTTAGTTTCCAGGTCTTCAGAATGAGTAGAACCATATTGGTGGAATGGCACCTAAGGACACAAACCACAGGAATCTGGACCTGATAATATATAATCCTCTATGTTGAGCTTGAGTCTGATGTTGAAATGGAATCAGACATTGGAGGCAATGTTTTATTATACGCAGGGGTGTGTTATGGGCTGTATTGTGTCCTCCCAAAGATATGTTGAAGTCCTAACCACCAGTACCTCAGAAATATGACCTTGTTTGGAAATAAGTTTGTTGAAAATGAAATTAGTTAAGATGAGGTCACAGTGGAGTAGGGTGGGTGGGTCCTTATCCAATGTAACTGGTATGAAGAGGGTGGGTGGGCCCTTATCCAATGTAACTGGCATGAAGAGACACAACAGGGAGAAAATGTCCATGTGATGATTGAGACAGAGATCATAGTGAAGCATCTGCAAGCCAAGGAACACCAAGGATTTCTAGCAAACTCCAAGAGCTAGAAGAGGCAATAAAGGGTACTCCTCCTAAGGTTTCAGAGGCAGCATGGTCCTGCTGACACCTTGACTTTTTGCTTCTCGTCTCCAGAACTACTGTGAGACAATAAATTCCTGCTGTGTTAAGCCACCCAGTTTGTGGTATTTTTTATGGCAGGCCTAGGCAATTAATATGGGGCGTATGTATTTTTGCCTGTGGGAAAGATGTAAATAATTTGTAGCCAGAGGGAGAACTATGGTAAATTAAAAGTGACTATAAATTGTTTGCCACACCTCTCAGTAGGAGGTAGAGTTTATTCTTTCCTCCTGTTGAATCTGGCTGATCTTATTACTTTATTTGACCAATAAAATGTGAATGAAATGATTTTGTTTAACTTCAGATATCTTCAGCCTCTGCTTTTGTACACCCTGAATATTTTCTCTCTCAACATGTAGAGAGAAGCCCAGATCACACAGAGAGATCACATGGAGGGGAGCCGAGGTGATCTGGTTGATGGTCCCAGAACAGCTCCGAGCTAACACACCAACATTACCTGCCAGTCAAGCGAGCAAGCAATCTTGGACTTTCCAACCAGCCAAAGCTTGGGGAGACTGACGCAGAAGCACCCAGGTGATCACAGTCAACCTACAGACTCCTGAGGAATAAAAAGTGATTTTTGTTATTGTAAGTTACTGGATTTGGGGTACTCTGTTATGCAGTAACAGCAAACCAAAATATCTTCATAAACTGAGGGATCATTAGGTGCCTGATACTGTGCTGGAAACTTTGAATTCCTTATTTCATTAAATCTTCACCAAAATTTATATGTTAGGTATTATTCCCACTTTAGATATGAAGAAACTGAGATTTGGTGAGGTTAAGTTAGAACATTTCCTGGCTAGAAAGGGACTGAGAAAGTAATCCTACAGAGATATGTTAAAATTCACAGTCTGGTGTGCTTACTTGTCTTAATATAATTTTATTAAATGACTGCATGACCTTGGTGAGTCATTGAGTCTCTTTGTGAATGTTTTTCTCATTCATAAATGAAAGCTGATGAAATCTTCACTGTAACCCATAGGTCTATTTTGCTGATTTTAGGCATATAGAAAATAACCTGTGTAGACTATTTAAAAATCTATATTTTATCTACAAGTGCAAAGCATAAGAACTTTTGTTTTGAACTGTAAATGAAATGTCTCTTATTATAATATTTTCATTAGTGCACTTGCTGTTCCTTTAATTTTGTGTATATATTTTGCTGTCAGTACTGGTGAGAGGAACTACATGTAAGAAAAAAATAATTGTCCTCCAATTTGAAGGCAAAGACAAACTCAGAGGCAATGGAAATGCTTTAGTTTTTTTCATTGTCTGTTTGTTTGTTCACAATATCCATTAACTTTCAGGTTGTGTTTTCAACCACTTTGAGTGTTAGCTTGATTCTTACTGAGTTCATTTCTTTGAGCCATGTTCCTTACTTTTCTGGAGCCAAACCACCAGAGCTGAAGGCATTTTTATGGTATTAAAGCCCACACTCACATACCCACACAACAGCAACAGCATTAGGAAGATGGCGAGGGGCATAAATTCAGAGGATTCGAGTGTGTCAGGTAGCCAATTGAAACCTGGTACTAAGGATATGGTTTTTCTGCTTGTTCCCCGGAGACAGGTGTTCACTGAAACGTACGCACTGGAGAAGTATTTGTTTTCTTCAGGAAAGCAGTCAGCTTAAGAAGGCATTGTTTTTACAGTTTTCAACTGCAGCAATATTACACAATACACAAACACACTGAAGGCTAATGTTTTATTTTATTACCTCATTGTTGCCATGGTTCAGCTTCATAAAAACAAAACAGCATCGTCCTTTGGACCAAATGGGCTATTATTTAATGTGGGAAATAGGTAAAATTATACAAATACATGTCTGTTTGTAGGTACAGACACAGGTATAGATATAGAAGTAGAGATAGAGATAATGATACGGATACTGATATAATCAGAGACACAGCACTAAATAATACTCTATCACTCATGCATTCTGCTAGTTTTTTCCTGAACTGGTTCTTCACACTGATATCCCTTTAATGAAAACTCTCTCCTCTTGCCTAAGCTTAAGGATCAACCTAATCACCTTGATACAGAGCTTTGTGCAGTCCAGGTTCAAGTACTTCCTTCTATTCTCTACACATATCACCTATGCCAGTCAAGATAGATTTCTCACTGTCCCTCAGAAAAGTCATGTATGATTTTACCTATGCAACTTTGCTCCTATAACTGTATCCTCCTTGTCTGGAATGATCTATTTGCTTCTCTATACTTGCATAAGACAAACTGAATTCAAGCTCCATAAAGCCTGCAATAAATGTTCTCTCTTTCAGTTATTCTTTTCCTTCTCTGAAATTCTGTAGCACTCATTGCCTCAACCACTCTCTTGGCATTTTGCCCTGAGTTTTTACCTGCCGTTTTATGTATGGATCTGGTCACCCCAAAGAGCTTGTCAGGCCTTTAAGAGCAGAAACCATATCTCATAACTATTTGTCTTCATTGCCTAATATAGACAGCCCTGTGGGTAGTGTGCTCATGATTAATATTTGATGCTGATGATTTTAATAAATTTTAGTTATTCATAGACCATATGTTACACTTAAGTTCCTGGTCTGTCACAGTTTGTCATTAGAGAATTTTTTATTTGTCATGACTACATGTTAACATAGGCAAAGCAACTGTAGATATTTTGGTCCAAAATAATTTTCTTTCAATGAACTATTAAATAAAAGCCAGCAGAAAGAATTCTTGACGAAATAAGATATTTACAAAAACAAAAGAGCTTGACTGAGTTCAAGCTAGAGGGCAATTGTCTAAAAGAATCTTGTACTGAAAATGCTGTAAAAATAAACCTCTCATTGGTGGAATCCAGGTTTTTCTATTCTCACTTTATATGTCCTTTCTTAGGAGGGCCTAAGCACTAGAAGGTTTGTGCTATTCTTTTATAGATTGAGCTGGAACCCATGGGCACCTGTTTCCTTTTCGCCTTGAGACACAGTCTTTCCTTGTGTGAATGTGTCAGACTTACAACAAATATTCTCTTGCCTTAAGCACCAAAACTCTAGCTACACTCACTCCCACTTTAAAACCCTCAGTATGTTATCTATGATTGCCTAGTTAAGAATTCCTTAATAAACCATTCTAGGGTGGTGTGACATGCAGAATAATGGTCCCCCAAAGATATCTATGTCCTTATCCCAAAAACTGCAAATAGATTACAGGGCAAGGAGGAATTAGTATTAGAGCTAGAATTAAGGTTGCTAATCAGCTGATCTTGAGATGGAAAGTTGATCCTGGATTATCTGGGTGGGTCAAATGTCCTCACAAGAACAGTTATAAATAGAAGAGAGGATACCAGAGAGATGGTAGCGTGGGAAAGACTCAGCCCAATGTTGCTTGCTTTGAAGATGGAGGAATAGCCCCATGAGTCAAGGAAGGCAGGCAGCCTCTGCGAGCTGGAAAAGGAAGAGAAATAACTTCCCCCTTAGGGCCTCCAGAAGGAATGCAGCCCTGTCAATGCAGTGATTTTAGCTTGGTGAGATTCCTTTCTGACTTCTAACCTCCAGAATTATTAGAAAATAAATTGGTGTTGCGTTGTTTTAAGCCACCAAGCTTGTGGTAATCTGTTGTGGCAGCAATAGGAAACTAATACATGTGGTGACTTCACTGATAGCTTGAACAGTCTCCTAACAGTGGGAAAGGGAAAGAACCTTAGTTCCTGTTTTGCTGGTCTTTTATAGATTAGCGTTTTCCACTTAAATTCCATTTCCTCACTCTAGTCTTAGTGCTTCCTGCTCTTTAAAGTTCTTTCACATCCATTATCTCACTAAAATCTCTCACACCGTGGCTGTCCAGTTGCTATTACAGGGATTACTATCTACGTTTAACTGATGAGGAAATTGAAGGTATAGAAGTTCAAAAACTCACATTCATGATCCAGTAGAGTGCAGTCTAAAACTGAGAGTGGAGAGAAATGAAACAAACATATGGAATCTCAAATATCTTTGCTCTTTATTTCTAAGTCACCTTAGAATTAATATAACCCTTTGTCGTTTTTTGTACCATCGTATAATTATTCCCAGAATTAGCGTTACGTTTATGTTTAGAAGGTGTGAGAGAGATCACTTCCTTAAAGAATCTTAAAAGCTAGAAAGGGAAATGAGAGATTTGTCATGATCTGTAGCAATTTCAGAATTCATTTGGGGGCCACCCTTGTCTGACTCTTAAACCACATTTCATCCTGTTCTTTCCTGTCCTTTATCTTTTAAAACCTCACCAGCCTTTCTGTGTCTTGAAACACTGAGCTCTTTCCCACCTCAGTGCCTATGTACTTAATGTTTCTTTCATCTATGATACCCTCACCCAGATTTTTCCATGCTTGAATCTTTTCATTGAGCTTAAATTTCACCACATATGCCTTTCCTGATCACCCCGTCTTGAGTGGACAGTACTTTCTGGCAAGTGTTTAATTTTCTTTTTAGCACTTACAGCGCACTGCCATTTACTCCTTTGCTTATTTTCTAGCTCCCCCTTTTTACTAGAATGGTAACTGTGGAAGCAAGAGTCTTGTCTATGCTGTTCACTAGTATATCCACGATGCTTAGAATATTGCCAGGAAATTATTAACTCCTTGTTGAAGGAATGAATAGTTGCCACATGTTTTTGTTGCTTCTGATACTACCATTAGATCCAACAGACTGAACTGATGAGAAGGGCTCTAAGGAATAAAGAACAATCTGTTTAGAAAAGTCAGATATTAGTAAATGAGCATTGTGGTTTTTCCTACTGAAAGTCCATTTGCCTCAGGGATGTATAAAATTGGATACATTTATTGATAAATATGTAGTGAAACTGAGCTTGGGCATTAGAAACAGATACTTCCTTTCATTCTGTTTTTGTCATATGCTGAACATTTAATTTACTATGGATATAATGGTATAAAGCTAAAATAAAACTATTGTGTAATCTCCAGCACAAACATGATGGATGTTGCTCCTGATGACACTGAACTAGGGACTAAAGAGACTATGCATTCGCACATGGCAATTTGCCAGGCTCTTACCATATGAACTGCTGTCACAGGTGAGTATTGTTAAGATTCACAGGCTGTATTATCTTCATCTCAGAATAATTTAAAAATAATAACTTTCTTCAAGTTGTAAAGAATTAAGACATCCTTTGAATAGAATTCACAACATACAATTATTTAGAGAAGAAAATAAGCCATCCCCAATCATACTACCTAGTGATAGCTATTGTTATCCTTTTGATGCACATTCTGCCAATCTTTTCTCTATGTGTATGTATATGAATGTGCAAATACATTTATTTATTCCTAAAATGTAGTAAGTATCTGATAGATTTTTCTTGAGGAAATAAATGAAGGAAGGAAGGAATGACTGACTGACTATTGGTGACTTCAATTGACATTGAAAATATAGGTTGTTTCAAAGATTAGTCATTTGTTCCATTTAAACTGTCAATATTTCACTACTTTGCTTTCTCATTCTAATTTTCTTTGGCTACTCCAAATCTTAAGCTTTTAATTTATCCAACCAGTTCCATTTAAATGCAAGAGGTCCCAAAACTCAATTTAGAAAAAAATAAAATCTACCAAAATATGGCAGACAAATAACAAAGCTGAATTTCTTTTCCTCACATCTATTCTAAGGGAAGTATTTATTTAACATAAAATAAAGATTATCTCAATAGATGCACTTTATGATACAAACTCTCAACAAACTACAAATGTAAGTGAATTTCCACAAAATGAAATAAGGCATCTATGGAAAACTTAGAGTTAACATCAAATTTAATGGTGAAAAATGTAACGTATTTACTTTAAAATTGGAAAATTTGGAAACAAGAAAGACTGGCCACTGTCACTTTTATTCATCATTGTACTGGTGGTACAAGGCAGGTAAAATAAATGGAAGGCATAGAGATGAGAAAGGGAGAAATAAAACCAATTCTATATGCTGACAACATGACTGTCTCTGTAGAAAATCTTAAGTAATCTACCAAAAAAAAAAAAAAAAAGAGAGAGAGAGAGAAAACTACTAGAACTAATAAATGAATTTAACAAGTTTAAGGAATAAATGTCAATATGCAAAGATCAGTTGGCTTTTTATATATGAGTCACAAACAGTTAAAATGATGAATCAATATGATTTACAGCAGCATGGAAAATCATAAAATATGCAAGGATAAATTTAATCTAAGTTGTGCAAACTTCACTGAAAACTGCAAAACATTGCTTCTAAGAGATATTAAATAAAATGTAAATAAATGGAAAGTTTTACCACATTTATGGTTTGCAAGACTCAAAACTGATAAAATGTTAATATTCTCCAAATTGATTTACAGATATTATTAAATCTCAATCAGAAACCCAGACCATTTTTTTTCTTTTGGTAGAAATGGACAAGCTAATTCTGAAAATATATATTGAAATGTAAAGGACTTGTATAATCAAAAAAAAGCTTGAAAATAAAGATCAAAGTTAGAGGATCTGCATTACCTGATTTCAAGAATTATTATAAAACTATGCTAATTAAGATAGCATATTATTGATGTAAAAATAAACAAAGAGATAAATGGAACAGAATGGGGAAGCAAAAAATAAATTTACATGAATCCAATAATTGATTTTAGGCAAAGGTGTGAAAATGATTTAATGGGGAAAGGGAAGGAAAGCCTCTTCAACAAATGATACTTGAACAATTACATATCTATATCCTTGTGATGTCTACCTTACACCATACAAAAACACTAATTTGGGATGGATCAGTGACCCAAATGAGTAAGTTAAAAGTATTAATCTTCAGGGAGCAAACATAAGAGAATACTTTCATGGCATGTGGTTAAGAAAGGTTTCTTAAATAAAGCAGAGAGTAATAACTAGGAAAAGAAAAAAAAATTGATGAAATGTTAACAATCAAAATGAAACCTTCTGTTCATCAAAACAATGGCTGGCTTAATTTTATAAAGCTGTGCAGGCCTTCAGCAAGGACACAAAAGGTCCTGACAAAAGCAAGAGAATCCCAGCAGAGGTACATGGCGCACATGGGTATCCTCAGCAAAGGTACATGGGAATCACAAAGCTGACTGGGCAAAGCTTCTCAGCTATGCTACAAGTGGCCTGGATGGGCTTCTAATAGCTGTGTGTGACCACAGTTTAATTCGTAGGCTGGGCTGTTCATAATAGAAAAGATTATATTATAGGAAAAACAGAATCTTTACATGTTTCCTTGGTATTGGTGGGTATAAAATATTTGCTGCATTTAAACATTAAGGAAGACAAGTTTCTATAGTTCTATGATTTGCAGTTCACAGAAGCTAGTTTAAAGTCTTAGTGCCAGCCGGATAGGCACTGCCAGATGACTGCTCCAAATTTTATCATCTATTCAGGACCAAGGAGAGGCTGTTGGAGGAATTAATTTTATATTTAATGCAGCTTTTTCATATACATAAGAATGAATAATTCTCAAGGAGTTACTGGATATATTTCAAGATGATGCAATTGTTATGCATGGCATGCCTGTGCCCTGAGAGAACATGTTTCACAAGTATATGGAATTGAAAAGTAGAAGAAAGATAGTGTCTTGAGGGACACAAGGCAGAAGTCTTGATCTTTTCTAATCCTCTAGGGCAGGGTTATCACACTATACCCAACCGGCCAAATCATGCTGCCAGCTAATTTTATAAATAAAGTTTTATTGGGACACAGCCACACCCATTAGTCCAAGATGCCTTTCTCTCCACATTGCCAGAGTTAAGTAGCATGGTGAGATCATATGGTCCACTGGCTTTTTATAGAAAAGTTTGCCAACCCCACCGAGAAGAGGGCAGTGATTCTCAAACTTGAGCGTGCGCCAGAATTACCTGTAGGACTTGTTAGCATACAGATTGTTAGGCTTCACCTTCAAAATTTCTGATTCAGATGTTCCTGTTAGCCCAATAATTTGCATTTCTAGAAAATTCCCAGTGATACTGATGCTGGTGGTCTGGGGACTGTACTTTGATAACCACTTTCCTACACACAAGCTTCTATAATTTCTATACAGAGTAATTTGCTTAGAGTGATTTGCAGTTAAGCCAAATGTGAAGATATGGTGAAAGTCTTAGGTTTAAGTGTCAATCCCAAGAGGTAGTGACAATAACTGCAAAGGAAAAAAAAGAACAGAAAAAACAATAGTAATAAATTAAAAAACAGTATGTCAATAGATTTAGTTCACACTTACTCAAGTACCAGAATTCAAAAATCATGTGGCTCTAAGAGGACATTAAGAAATTTAAGAAATGTATACTGCATATTTTTAGGGAAAGATGGGCTCCTCCTTCCCCCAAATATGGTATATAGAGAGAGGCAAAATAAATCACATTCTGGGAGATTTTTCTACATTCACTGGGGAGGGAGGAGGGGTATTAAATTATTTCATTTGAAGGAATGGTAAGAAAGGGAGAATGTAAACCTGAAAAACACGCACTGCATTGGTGACCACGGAGGGTCACCCCATGGCTATGGGGAAGCCACTCTAGGCTTAGCTCTAGACATCACTGTCTTTCAGGGTGCCCTTGTCACGGACACAGCCAAGCCATGTTCCAGGGTGGAGGCAGGGGCTGGGCCGGGGGCGGGGGGGACCAGCCGGGACAGGAGGGTGGCAGGGAGGGGGAGCTCCTGTCTCGCGCAGGTTGGTTACAAGGCCACCCAATTCTTTGCTGGCTTTCACCTACCTGCTCTTTCAGGTCATGAATCTCCAACAAGTCACACGTGTAGGCGTCGTTTTTGTCGGTGGCCAGTTTATGCAGTTCCAGTAGTGACCGATTCGCACTAGTTTCTAAGTGTGAGGCGGACTTCGTCCCAGTCTCCGTGCTCTGGCTCCTCCCTAGCCTGAAGGAAGATTCGGCCACCTTCTTGATCTACAGTTTCAACCGTTTTTCAGCATGTTCTCTCACCTCCTAGGGCTGGTGAAGAAAATGCTGGCAAAGTTCTTCAAAGCCACAGCGTCGCGGTCCAAGTAGTAGGTCATGGACAGGCACAGTGACGGTACGGCTCCTGCTGACGGGCGGGGGGTGGCGCGTCGGAGCCCCGGCGGGGACGTGCATTCATGGTGGCAGCAGCGTCCACTCCCGAGGACAGCTGTCTGCGGGGACCTTTGGCCTCTCCAATCATTTTTATGTTCCCCGGTTTGGGATTCTAGACATTTTGGCATCGACCAGTGACTGGCATCTCAGCGAGGGCAGAAAGTGTCAAGCCCTCCACTTCCTTTCACTTTGGCCTTTTCAACACTAAGTACTGGGTTCTGGGAACATCGTTTTGCCGGACCTAAAGGCTCTAGGGCCTGGGTGTGGCTTCCTTTCTCAATATGGCGATTGTGGGGTCAGTGCTTAATAGTCATATATGCCTGTTCATTCATTGGGATGTTTAAAATTGAAATATATCAGCGAATTGACATTGCAATTTGTGATCCCAAAGGAATAACGCTCCTTTTCTAAGAATGCTTAAAGAACCTCAACTCCACATGGCCAAGATTTTGCTGAAAAAGATGAGGTTTGGACTTTATACTCAAATAGGCAAAATAATTTGAGTCCAGATATTAAGGGATATTAATATTTGGTGATTTTAACTTGCAAGAGGATTTAACCATTCTCCCTTGGAATTTGATAATGGGAGAGTGTTTGTTATTCACATTGAGATGTCCCTATATTGTGGATATTTTAATTATTTGAATGTGTTTAATGCCCCTGAAGAATTTCTGGAATACTGTGTGGGTAGAGTAGTTGGTTGTAATTTGGGATGGCAAACTGAATAGGAAACAGATTTTTACTCTTGGGTACAGAGTGGCCTTGGAGCTGATTTGGATAATGCATTGTTCCCATTAATTTTAGCAACATCTAAAACGACTACCAGTGGTCCCAGGATGATTCCCAAAGAGCAGTGGTTGGTAATGGAGAGGCAGCCTAATGAAGGTCGGGTCAGCGTTTTCCTTATAGACCACTGGCCCCCTTTCCCTAAAAGGATGCACTCCTGCTTGACTACAGGCTTTCTGAAAAAGTTTAAAGGGTTTTGAAGAAAAAAGGGAGGGAATTTTACGGGGAGCACTTAATCCTCCCTCTTCATGTTTCCTGCCTGTGAAAGAAACTCAGAATCTAACTGCCCCTTTATTGACCTCAACCCTGGGGCAGTGGAGTGACATATCTGATTGGTAAAATTGGGAAGAAAAAATAGGCTGATCTGCTGTTTATTTGCTCAGCTCAGATCTACTACCTCTTCCTCTTAGAATTAAGGGAAGTTAGCTACTCTCTAGAAACACAGGTTGTTTGTTTTTTTTCAGAGGTAGTTTCTCTTCCCTCTGACCATGACAGACACTGGATGGATAAGTCTGCCTAATTTGGGGGTTTGGTGTTAGGAGTCCATTTAGTTCTTAGAACAAAGCTATGACCTTTAACTTAGCATTAAAGTAAAAGAAGTAGTATTTTGGTCTCAACATGCCACTCTGTTTTACTTCTCAATGTGTTTAGAAACTAAATGGTAAAGAAGTTTTTTGGGGGGGGGGTCCTTCCTCAGAAATTCTTAACCGTTTTTACCCCTTATTCTTATTACATTACTTTTTAAAAAGTTTTACATACAAGGAATATTATATTATGTTATTTTTTTATAGTAAGCTGATGGATGAAGAGATTTTGTCAGTTAAGAAAACAATAAAAAAGTCTATGGTCTATAGATACCCGTGGAGATTTATTTTATAAACCTTTTTTCCCCAAATAAATGAAAGTGTCAGCATCCCTCTAAGAACAGGTGTGTACATTTACAATAAATAAATTATTCATTTGCTAATATTGTGAAATTGTTTTGTAGTGCACGAGAGTAAAAGAAACCTGAAATAATCTCCATCCCTTGCATTATGCATTGTAGCACTAGAAAACAGGGTTTGTTTGTTTCTGTTTTTCCAGGAAATACTAAAAAAAAGACTCTCTTTTCAGTCCCTGAGGTACTAAAGTAAGTAACAGAATAAAATCTAATAAAAAATTTTTGAATTTATTTTGGCTCTTTGTCATCACCTTTAGTTAATGGTATGTGTGTTTCAATTTCTAAGCACAGGGAATATGGTTTAGCTGGATTGAATGTCATTTTGATTCCCTTTGCTAAACTAAAGGTGAGCTACCTTTCCTCTTCTTTCATTTTGGGAAACTCTGTGTGCTCACTCATAGTCATAGTTGTTCCCAGAGCTTGAAAACACCCTATGTAGTCTTTGGTACTTGGTCTGTCTACACATACCTCCATGGAGCTTTCTGGTTCTGCCATTCTGAACCCACTGATTGTTGATTTTTTCTTCCTAAACTAGGGGTCCCCAACCTTTTTGGCACCAGGGACTGGTTTCATGAAAGACAATTTTTCCACGGACCGGGGTTGGGGGATGGTTTCGGGATGATTCAAGCACATTTCATTTATTGTGCACTTTATTTCTATTATTATTACACTGTAATATATAATAAAATTATTATACAACTCACCATAATGCAGAATCAGTGGGAGCCCTGAGCTTGTTTTTGCTTGCCACTCACTGATAGGGTTTTGATATGAGTCTGCAAGCAATTGATTTATTATGGTCTCTGTGCAGTCAAACCTCTCTGCTAATGATAACCTGTATTTGCAGCTGCTCCCCAGCGCTAGCACCACCGCCTCAGCTCCACCTCAGACCATCAGGCATTAGATTCTCATACGGAGAGCACAACCTAGATCCCTGGCATGCACAGTTCATAGGAGGGATCACGCTCCTATGAGAATCTAATGCCACCACTGATCTGAGAGGAGGCGGAGCTCAGGTGGTAATGGGAGCGATGGGGAGCGGCTGTAAATACAGGTGAAGCTTCACTCGGACACCCACCACTCAGCTCCTGCTGTGTGGCCCGGTTCCTAACAGGCCACAGACCGGTACCAGTCCGTGGCCCAGGGGTTGGGGACCACTGTCCTAAACAACACAATTGTATACTTACTGCCTATACCACTCAGTTCATTTGTTATTTAATATTTTAATTGTTATTTTTATGTCTAATGTGCATATATCATGACTCTCAAGTTAATTGCAGGCTTCTTAAGGTAAGCACCAATTTTAATACTTTGTAGATCGCTCAAAACATTGTGTTTCGCAACTCATAGACACTCAAACACTTTTGAATGTACCTAACGTTCCTAACTAGAAGAAATCATACTCAAGGAAGATAAAGAACAATTTTGGAGCTTCTACTGAGGGTACAAAATAATTTATTATGTGTTTTTTTTCTAAAATCTATAACATATTTATAGTTGAAATTATGCCTAAAATTTGAGTAACCTAATAATTCACAAATGATAATTTTAGGTGTTATTTTTCATGTGACTGAAATTAATAAGTGCTGTTTAGAGCCACAGCTATCTTTTTCTTGGTGTGTACTCTTGCTTTTATTTGTAAAATCAACTTTATTGAGGTATAATTAGTATACGATAAAATGCATCCATTTAAGAGTACAGTTCAATGAGTTTTGAATAATAACCCATATAACCATCATTATATTCAAGATATAGAACTTTTCCTCAACCTAAAATTCTTGTGGTGCACAAAGGTCTGTGCATGTGTGTACTTATTTACTTTTAAATGACAGTAATGTGCCATAAAAGTAACATTGTTTGGTGTATTGTTTATTGGGTTTTTTTCTTTTTTGGACAATATCTTTGTGTAATTTAGGGGGCAGCTGCTCTAGGGATTACAATATGCATTAAACTTTTCAGAATCTGTTTAGAATTAATAATTTACCACTTCAAGTGGAATGTAGATAACCTAAAACCATGTCTCTTTACTCTTTTAAATTCTAGTTGTAAAGAATTACATATATGTAATTCATACACATTCTGCCACACAATGATACTATTTTTGTTTTCTGCTGATATGTATATTTTAAAGAATTTAAGATGGGGGCGGGTAATCTATTATATCTACCCAGATATTTAGAATTTCTGTTACTTTTCCTGCATTCTAAAATTTCCAAGTTTCCTTTTGGTATCACTTCCTTTTTCTGAAGGACTTGCTTTAGCATTTCTTTCATATTAGATATGCTGGTGAAAACTTTTCTTAGTTTTCCTTCATGCGAAGATAAGGATGCCTTCATTTTGTCTTTAATCCTAAGGAATGTTTACACAGTATATATTATGTTGCTCATTCTTTTGTCATAGCACTTTAAAAATGTTCCATTACCTTCTGGTCTCTATAGCTGCCTCTAAGAAATCAGTAATAATTCAAAAACTTGTTCTTCTTTATACTATGTCATTTTTTAGCCTGTTTTTAAGGTTTTCTTTAGCTTTGATTTTCAGCAGTTTAATTACAGTACATCTGGATATACAGTTCTTTGAGTGTTTTCTGGTTGGGTTTTGCTGAGCCTCTCAAATCTCTAAATTTACACCTTTTACCAATTTGGGATGATTTCCACCTTTATTTCTTCAATATTTTTCTACCCCACACTCTTTCTCCTGCCTTTCTGGCACCTGTAGGACACCAAATTTTGACCTTGTTATATTGTCCCACAGGTATCTGAGGGGCTGTTCATCTTTTGTTTTTCAATTTTTTTCTCTGTTGATCAGATTAGATTATTTTTATGGTTCTACCTTCAAGGACACTGACTGGTTAGTTTCAACACTGAGCCCATCCAGTGAATGTTCTTATTTTGTTTATTGTGTTTTTTCACTTATATAATTTCCAGTTCTAAAAATGATTGTTTAAAAAATATCTCTCATGTCTCTACAGAGACGTTCTGTCTTTCCATTTGTTTCAGAAGTGTTTGCCCTTAGTTTTTATAGAATGATTAGGAGAGATGCTTTAAAGTCTTTGTCTCTTAAGTCTAACATCATGGCAGATTTGGGGCTGGCTTCTGTCGATTGTCTTTTCCCTTGAGAGTTTGTCAGACTTCTGGTTCTTTGCACCTTGATTACTTTTTGATTGTATACTGAATATTGTTAATATTATGCTATGAGATGCAGATCTTGTTTAAAGCCTGTGGAGAATATAGTTGTTATTTTTACAGTAAGTACTTAACCAAGTTAGGTTTTAGCCAGAAGTTTCAAACTGAATTATGTGGATATTAGTTTCAACGTTAGTTGTTTTCAAAGCCTTTGCAGTGCTATTTGTATCTGTCCCAACATGTATGCAGCCCAGGGGCCAATCTTAGACCTAGGTTGTGATCTACCCTGTAGGTTTTTCTCCAATGCTTCAGTATACTTGTTTAAGGTCAGATCCATGCATACATGGCCTCAGGAGAGAGCCCATGAGTTCATACACAATTTTTTGGGACCCTTTTCTCAAGCCTTCTCTTCTTTGCTCCTTTGTGAACATGTTCCAAGTCCAAGTCCTCCTCTCCCTTCTTGGTCCTTTGGCTAGAACACTGGAGATTTAGTATCCCCACTCTGCTGTGTACTTCCCATAAGAGGAACTGAAGAGAAAAGGAAAAAACAACAACAGGGAATTTCCCCTACTCTTTGTGGTCTCCCCTCTCCCATAGACCAGAGAGAGAAGGGATTACCTCGGAGGTCTTTCTGTCTGCACTCTGTGCAAAGTTCTGAGATGTGCACTGCCTTTGAATATAGGCTGAGAAATATAGGAGGAAAAGAGAAATACAGATTAGCTGCCAGATTTTCTGTACTTTGAATTCTCAATTCCTTCCTCAATTTCCCTTCCTCATTTGCATTTCAGAGTCGGCAGACAGTTGCATTCACTGGGAGGGAGAGGGTGGCATGTGTCTATTCTATCTTAGAACTGGAACGTTCACAGTTATGAAATAAGATTTATGTGTCTTCTTTTTACCTGGTTACTATGAAATCTCCCTTTTATGTCCAAATTAATTTATTTGAAAAGGAAATATAAAGGGAATTTCATTTCTTGTTCTTGTTTCTCACTAGCCATCAAACCCTTTTCCTCTCTTTGAAGGGAAAAGGTGGCATGTTTAAACAGAATCTCATCACACTCTCTCTAGAATAATAATTCTATTTCTAATAGATAAATTCTTTTCTCTCCTAGAAATCCTTTTTCTGTAGAAGAAATAAAGGAAGCGTCCACGCTTGGTACCTCACTTAATCTTGTTTTTCTTCACATTTTCAGAATCAGAGAAGCCAAAGAGAAGAAAAGAGAGATTACTACAAATATTAATGATATTCATAGAGGGATTCAATATGCAATTCCTGGAAATTAATCCCCAATACCATCTTCTTTAGGGTTAGTGCAAGTGAATGTTTACTGCTGTTCAAAGAAAGAAGAAACCAAGCCAACATAAATAAAACATTTGAGACACTATACTGGCAAATATTAAAAAAAAAAAAAAATTAGAAGCTTGGCCCAGAGTAGATTCTGACAGTAAGAATCACACAATGCACAAAAAAACTTGGGTGAGCACAAACTAGACTCAACACCATCCACCTACCATCCCCTTCTTTTCCGTGACCCAAATGCAAGTGAGTGGATGCTGCTTAATTCTAAAGCCCAAACTCTAGGAATTGGCTGTCTGAATATTATCTTTTCTAGAACCTTCCAGTGCTTCATCCAATGCCCGGCACAACATTTGTTTCCTATATCCTGCTTTAGTTGTTGGTTTATGAAAGGAAATGAAATGTATTTTTCTTTCTCGTCTTTTACCTTTCCTGGAAAAGTTTGTTGCAAAGCTGAAACTTGAATGCAGAATTCCTATTTCCAAAGCCAGTTCACTTTCCATTATGTTAAAATTGAGGAAATACTAGAAACTGTTCCTTTAAGCATCTCTGCATGCCTAAATCCAAATTTATGCTTTATAGTATAGCTCTAATTCCATTAAGCAGCTCCCTATTCTTCTTTAGGAATGCAGACTGTGGAAACAGATAAAAGCAAATTGTGTTCTGATTATTCCTCTGAGCAGCTGTGCAGCTGTGGATAAGTCACTTGATATCTCTGAGCCTCACTGTCCTCATCTGTCAAATAAGGATAAGATGACCCTCTCACAAGGTTTTTGCAGCAAATCCACTAATAGCTCTGTGAATGTTAGCTGCTTCTGCACTTCTCGCAGTCAGCCTTTTATTATGATTGAACAAATATGTTTCCCTTACATGATTAGAGAGCTCTAGGACACTGAGACATTATCTACATCATTTTTTCAGGTAAAATCCCTAAAGGTCAGAGGCTCAGAGTGATTTTTCTAAAGGGTGCAGATATAGCTAGTATGATAAGAATTAGCTAGGCCTTAATGAAACATCACTTTTAAAGGATGATATTTCATAATATTAGATATCTCATAATATTCTAAGTGGATAATAGGAGAAGCTCAGCAGCCCAGATGGCAAGGAAGTCTTAGTTGCCTGCTTGATTTTAGTTTACACATTTTTTACCTGCCTGAAGACAGGGCAGGGGAAGGCGAATCAGAGCTTTAATGAATGCAAGGGCATCTGGGCTGAGCCAAGCAAAATGATCAGGTGATTCTCCTTAACCCTTATTAGTAGGCTGCTGAGGACTTTTCGCAAGAAGTGAATTATTTTAGTGTTAATAAGAAATCAGGCACAAAATACATTAAATTCTCACTTTTCATCTGTGTTTTTCATGTCATTCCATTTGCTGATTTGCTTTACCTTAGTGACCTATTTTTCAAGTACTAAATACATTGATGCTAATGCAGAGGCTTTTGTGAATATCTTCTGGTCATTGGCTTGAGACAGAATGTTCGCTTCTTTCAATCTATGAAGTGCAGACAGAAACGAGTGGGCTGTGGAATGGACCTGCTATGCACTGCTGCTACTCTGCATTATTGAACAGGCTCTCAGTCTCTTGGCTTTCTTGGGTGTCCGTTTTCAGAGACAGGGCCCCATCTTACCTCTGTTTTTTGCTCTTAATAAATAAACTGCAAATAAAACTGTTGAAACTTGATTTGTCCCCAGACCACTTCTTTCTTCGGATGCTTCAGATTCAGAGGCACTAGAGTCTTCAGTAAGGACTGTTTTGACTTTTTTAAAAGGGAACTGTAGTTTTGATCCTGAAAATAAATTAACGTTCCAAAGTAGGTCTATGAACAAAGCATCAGCTACAAAAACTTCTTTGCAATTGATTTTAAAGAATACATCAGGAGGGTCAGGACTGGGAGAAGATGAAGCTGAGGATATTGGGGGATGGAATCCCCCAGTAACAATGAATTGTGTAGCCTGGCATGGTAGAAAGAGTTGGGCCAAGCAGATTCCTCTCTGGGGAGGACCCTTCATTTCTTCTCTCACTCCCCTCAGCAATACTGAGTCATGTTCTAGAGAGGTCGGACGCTGGGGCAAGTCAAGTTTGCTATCATTGTTCTCACTCTTATTTTTAACTCATTGATTTCTCTTGCTGAGATCTGTTCCCATGGCAACAACACAGGCCACTTTGGGTAAGAAACTCAGATAGAGCAGTGAAACTTGAGGGAATCCATTTTGTTTTTGTGTCCACTTGGCATGCTTTTCAGATGCTACTGACTGTCTCATAGGTCACACCATCCTTGAGTCCCCAGGATACGTTTGATGAATTTAAGATCATTTTTATTTCCTTCCCCGTTAAGAGAAGGCACTTTGTTTTTCCTGACACAGAAAGTACTTTTAGTTTCTCAGAAGCTTTTTTTTTTGGTTTAGCTCTATATTGGAGTATAACTGCTTCACAATACTGTGTTAGTTTCTGTTGCACAACAAAGCGAACCAGCCATATGCATACACATGTCCTCGTATCCCCTCCCTCTTGAGCCTCCCTCCCATCCTCCCTATCCCACCCCTCTAGGTCGTCGCAAAGCACCGAGACAATCTCCCTGTGCTATGCTGCTGCTTCCCACCAGCCAACTATTTTACATTCGGTAGTGTATATATGTCAATTTCACATACTTCGATTCACAATACTCAGTTATAAAATCCATGAAGATGAGCAATGACAGAACAGCCTCAAATGCATCACTCCCTCCGAGGGGCCTTTGCATGGGCCATTTCCCCAGCTTAGCCAGCTCTCCCTTTGCCCCAGCCCTCTCTTGCCTTTCTCTCTTTCTTCAGCCACATCAACTCACACTGACTGTTTCCCTCTCGGCTCAAATGTCACTTGTTCAGAGAAGCCTGCCCTGGCCACTCAGACTGGATTAGGCCCGACTGCTTTTCCTGCCCATAGCTCCTCTCACTTCTTCTTCAAAGCATTTATCGAAGTTGGTAATTACATATTCTTGTGACTTTTAAAATAATATCTTTTTCCCCAACTAGGCTCTGTGCTTCCAAAGATAGGGTACCTGGCTTTTTGGTTTATCAGTGAAACCCTAGCACCTAGCACAATGACTAACAATACATAGGCTTGATAAAGATTTATTTATTGAAGGATGGATGGAAGCATCTTTGATTTCTCCCTTCTTATGGCTAGCAGCAAGTTGACAATTTATCTGGATGCATTGGTCAGCTCGGAATGCCATAACAGAGTACCATAGACTGGGTGGCTTAAACAACAGAAATTTATTTCTCATAGTTCTGGGGGCTGGGCAGTCCAATATCAGGGTGCCAGCCAATTTGGTGAGAGCTCTCTTCCTGGCTTGCAGATGGCCACATTTTCCTTGTGTCCTCACATAGTGGAAGAGAAAAAGGAAGAGGGAGGGAGGGAGGGAAGGAGAGAAAGAGACAGACAACAGAGAGAGGGAGACAGAGAGAGAGAGAGGAGGGAGGGAGACCATCTTCTTCTTATAAGGCCACCAATCCTACTGGATAAGGGCCCCATGTTTAAAGACCTCATTTACCTTTTATCACCTCATCACAGACCTTACCTCCAAATACAGTCACATTGGGGGTTAGGGCTTCAACATATGAACTGTGGGGCGGGGGCACCATTTTGTCCATCCACCTGGGTTAAGTTTATTTGACCTGAAGTTCTCTCAGTCCTTCCAGCAGATAACTTACTACTTTGCAGTTTCTTGCTTCTCTGTTTTGCAAGCAAACCATTATTTTTTTGGCAAAAGAGCATTTGGGTTCCTGCTAGAGTTTACAGTCTCTCTTCCCACCCCCCCCGCCACCGCCCCTCTCTCTTTCTTTCTTGTCTCTTGGTTGCTGCTTGGCTTTCAAGATAATAAAAATCATTTTCAAAGTTTATGATTTTCTCTGATTTGAAAGTTCTGGTGCAGGATGCCAACACAGAGGTGTATGAATATAAGCAAGACTCAGAGATTATTATTGATTCATTAATATAATAAACATACTTCCAGTTAAAGTTTCAGTGTTTGCCACTGAATATCACTGGCCTTTATGTTCTTTCTATGGCTTTTATTTTCCTCTAGCTCATATCCTTGACTGAAGGTGAACTCTCGTTCCTGATAGTCTGGCTTCACAGAAAAGTCTTATATTTATCTGCAAGGGTTCTGTTTAATTTTTAAAATCATATTTATTAGTCTGTACAAGGGAGTCATCTGAAATGATATTCCTTAATAAACTGTCCTTGACAAATATTATTTTTTTCTTGTTAAAAAGCTCCTTTTCCTGTTTTTCTTCTTCAAACAGCCATTGGCAGTTCTCTGACTGAGAATGCAATGCTACCGGAGGAACAGCTCTTGCCAAGTGAGAAGAGTTTATTTTTTAAAATTCCTCCTACTTTTATGTTATATTTAATCAAAAGTGCACCATTTTATATTCTTCCCTTTTCTCTCAATTTTGGTTTAAATTCCTTTTCTGTAATTGATTTTTCAGTTTTCATTGAACTTGCAAATGAATGCAAAAATCTGTTAAAAGAAACTTGCAGTTTATTAATTCACTGCTGCGTTGGCTGGTCATTTCTGAGGGAGTAAGAAAGTTGCATCAGGTGTGAACCAGGTGTGTGAACAGACTACCTGAATACTGATTTAGAAGGTCTACAGTGAATAACACTGCACTTGAAAAAGCAGTTTCAGGCTAACTTAATGCATCAATGAGGCTGTCATATTGACTAGACTTATGAAACAAGAAATAAGCCTTCTTCCTTGCCACCTTACTGTATTTGAATCTTATGCCGCTCCAGACCCCTTTTAATGTCCCTTTTCAAAGGAGGGATTTTACATCTTTCTGATCCATTCGGAGTAGAGCCAGGAGAATTTATGACAAAGGTGACTAGGTAAATGGCAATGATGTAAAATAGGGTAAAAATCCCATCATCTGAATATGCTAATTAATTCCCTTCCCATATGGATCTATTTATTACTTAGACAGCATCAATGACCAATTTATCTATTAAAGTGTTATGTAACTAGGCGATTCCCTGGTGGCGCAGTGGTTAAGAATCCGCCTGCCAATGCAGAGGACACAGGTTCGAGCTCTGGTCCGGGAAGATCCCAGATGCCGCGGAGCAACTAAGCCCATGCGCCACAGCAAGAGAAGCCACTGCAATGAGAAGCCTGCACACCACGACCAAGAGTAGCCCCCGCTCACTGCAACTAGAGAAAGCTTGCGCACAGCAGCAAAGACCCAACGCAGCCAAAAATAAATAAATAAAAAAACAAATAAATTTATTTTTAAAAAAAGTGTTATGTAACTAAAATGTTACTTTTTTTTTTTTTTTACCTAAATGTATTGAATATCTATTTACATTCCAGAAGATGATGGAAAAAATGAAGTCAAATTGATCATTGTTTCTACCTTGAAGGATATTATATTCTACTAGGAAAATAATAGATAACAGGTGAAGAGAGAGGGGTGGTAGAGAATGAGAGAGAGAGAGAGAGAATGAAAGAGAACATAATTAAGTGCTTAGGAATTCAGAGGAGGGAGTGATGATTATCATTTCATTTGTGGAAATAGAAGGCTTTCCAGCATAGAGGCATTTGTATACTGCCATCTCGGGGATGAATGAGGGCTGGACAAATGGAAAAAGATAGAGGTAGGTATTCAGGCAGAAGGAAAAGCAAAGGGCCAGATGAAAGAAATTTGCTCTCTAAATAGGCTGGAAAGGCAGGACTGAAATAACAAAAATATTATATGTCAGTTAGATTTTACACATTATTCTGAAGATCTTGGGGGTTCTGAAATAGTGTATTACAAATGGAGAGGAGGAGATAGCATAAAGTCATATTATATAGGTAGACTTGATTAGACTTGACAACTTATTCAGGGGCAAATAAGTTGCAAATCTGAGCAGTCCAATATGAGTCTGTAGCTTTAATCCTGGGCGACTGGGAGAAGGATGTTCTTCTCTGAAAAAGAAGCTATGAGGTTAAGAGCAAGGTGTTTTGGAAAAGGAAATATTTGATTTCAGAAGTAAAACGATGTTCCTGTAGAACATCCCAAACCCACTTATTTAAAGGAATATATAGCTTTTACCCAGGGTGTAGACTTAATGCTTCTGGATTTTAATCCAGATACAATTCCCAGAATTTCGTGTTTGAGAGTGATTTATAAAATCATCTCTGTGCCAGTTGATATCCTTCATTGCCTTCTACTATTCTGTTAAATGAGGTAACATGATAACTTGCTATTTGCATTTATTTTGTTTTCACCTAATGTGCAATCAAGAAAGAAAAGAGGTGTATAAAGAAAATATAACGGAAAGCCAAAAATAGGCCACATATTGAATACAAGGAGGCAGAAGCTTAATAAAAAGCAAAAAAGACATATTGAGGGAGCAAACAGGAACATGGGTGAGGACAGCAGGTGATGATGACAGAAAACATTAACATTTAAACTGGATCCATCTGATGGCTCTGGGCTCTATGATATAAATACACATACCATTTCAAAGGAGTCTCCACAGGGCCACTTTTACAAGCCTAGAGAGTTCGAATTGGTGTCAGAGCCCCTACTTATTCTGACGATTCTGGCCAATGGTCTATAGTGGTATGAAAGTTCTGTGGTATGTGGAAACCACTGGAAAAGGCTGGGCCTAGAGTGTGGGTGTTAAGTGTAAGAGTGGTTACATGGAAGAATCTCCAGGTTTGTCTTATTATGAAAGGAAAGGTGTGTTTGTGTATCTGTGTGTGTCTGTGTGCTTAACAATTATTTTGTTTAAAGAAGAAGAAAAATACTTTGTTCTAATTTCTCTTCAAGTGTTCTTCAGCTTTTGACCCAAACCCTAGTGAGATTTTCTTTCTTTTTAAGCACAAAGACTTTAAAGAGTACTTGAGTTCTTTTCAGCAAGATTTTTTTTTATAAGTCTCAATTTCAATTGCCTTTGAGAAAATCATAACAAAAGAGAATTAAGTAACACTCTCTAATTTGCTCATGTCATCTGATTGATAGACTAGATATTTATGGTATTAGGAAGATGTAAAAGCTATAGGCTGTCTTAGGAATTTTTTGATCTCTTATTATCTTCAAATTCCAAGGTTCAGTTGAAACATATCAGCAAAATCTAAGCTCATGTTCTCCCACCCAAGTCTATTTAAAAATCTCCATTCTTTTTTGAGTTTTGCAGCAAGTGCATGGAAACCTCATGGAAACCAATAATGGGAAGGTGCTGTTGATAAGCCTCCTTTTCCCATTCTTTCATCTAGTAAGTAAATCTTAAATTTCCTTCAAAGTAAAAGCAAAGCTAAGAAGACTAGATTGAAAAATTCAGACAAATTATCAAGAAATAGCCTAGGTGAGTAGGGATCTAAATCCCAGGGAAGCAAATTGAGGAATGGGTTAGAAATATGAGCCAGAAGACTGGTTAACGATAAGTTATAACAAAGTCAAGTAAGGACTGAACACAACAAAGGAGCTTGATAGCTGCTGGGGCTAGGAACTTCTTATATAATTTATGTCAAAGGAAGTATACATTATTCAGAATAGGGGACTGTGATTTGAAGATAGTGAAATGAGGAATAAGAGAAGTGAGATATAACCCTGTCTAAATTTTTTAAAATAAAAATTGTATATATTTTAGATCTACAACATGAGGATTTGATATACATATACAGAGTGAAATGATTACTATAGTTACAGTCAATCTCATTAACATATCTTCTAACATAGTAACCATTTTGTGTGTGTATGTAAAATCAAATCTTAGCATATTTCCAGTATTCAATACAGTAATATTAACTATAGTCATCATGCCGTATATCAGATGTCTAGACTTATTCATCCTATGTAACTGCAACTTTGTTCCCCTTGACCAATATCTCTAATTGCCACCCCCACCCCTGGTAACCACCTTTCTACTTTCTGCTTCTATGTATTCAACTTTTTCAGATTCCGCATACGAAGTGGGATCCTGCAGATTTTTTCTTTATGTGTCTGGTTTATTTCACTTAGCATGTCTTCCAGGTTCATCCATATTGTTGCAAATGGCAAGATCTCTTTTTTAAAGGCTGAATTACATTTTATATATATATGAAAATCATAATTTCTTTATCCATTCATCTGTCGATGAATACTTAGGTGGTTTCCATATCTTGGCTACTGTGAATATTGCTTTAATGAACACGAGAGCACAGCTATCTCCTATAATTTTATTTCCTTTGAGTATATACCCAAAAGAGGGACTGTTGAGGTAGTTCTATTTTCGTTTTTTTGAGGAACCTCCATACTGTTTTTCATAATGGCTATATCAGTTTACATTCTCCCCAGCTGCACACAAGAGCTCTCTTTTCTCCACATCTTCAGCAATAGTCATCTTTTATTTTTTTGATTATAGTCATCTTAACAGATGTGAGGTGATATCTCATTATCCTTTTGATTTATATTTCCTTGATGATTAGTGATGTTGAATACTTTTTCATATACCTGTTGGCCATTTGTATGTCTCTGGAAAAATGTCTACTCAGGTCCTTTGCCCATTTTTTCATTGGGTTGTTTGATATATATAATATTTCTATGCATTTTTTTTTAATTAATTTATTATTTATTTTTGGCTGTGTTGGGTCTTCGTTTCTGTGCGAGGGCTTTCTCTAGTTGCGGCAAGCGGGGGCCACTCTTCATCGCGATGCGCGGGCCTCTCACCATCGTGGCCTCTCCTGTTGCGGAGCACAGGCTCCAGACGCGCAGGCTCAGTAGTTGTGCTGCACGGGCCCAGCTGCTCCGCGGCATGTGGGATCCCCCCAGACCAGGGCTCGAACCCGTGTCCCCTGCATTGGCAGGCAGATTCTCAACCACTGAGCCACCAGGGAAGCCCTCTATGCATTTTTATATCCATCCAGATTAATTTCATCTGTGATCAAATTATCAAAGGGTCATGTCATCTGAAACACTGGTAATTCATACTATAGCTGATTGATCAACTTGAATTCTGATAATTATTCAAATTTGGCAATCACAGCTTTTCATGATCTCTTTCAAACAATTAGCTCGCACATAAAGCTTCAGAAACAGATCTTCTCATCTGCTCATTCTAAGTGGCTAGGGAGATATATCCATTAGAAAATAAATGGTTCTGGTTCTTGGTGTAAATGTCTCAGCAAAAAGGATTTTTTGTTGTTACTAAACCATTCTATTTGTGGTTATTCTGTCTATCTATATTGGTTGGTCCCTAATATCAGCTGATGTGGCAAATGGCAGCAGCAGCCAATCCCAGATTTTCCCTGCTGCCTGTGATACAACCAGTAGCTGACTTCAAAACTCCATTACTTGGTAACATCAGGCAAAACGGTAATCACATGCTTGC
The DNA here is from genome assembly GCF_009873245.2 of Balaenoptera musculus. NCBI lineage: Eukaryota > Metazoa > Chordata > Mammalia > Artiodactyla > Balaenopteridae > Balaenoptera > Balaenoptera musculus. The sequence goes on from NC_045797.1 coordinate 46,361,658, forward strand.
AGTGAATAGTAAAAAATCTGGCTCAGGGAGTTGAAGGTAGGGGATTCCTTCCATCCCATAAAAATTAAAACACTGATGCAAACAAATAAATTATGGAAATTGCCAGGGTCAGGTTTTCAGAACTCAAGAAAGCAACACCTGTCTTGACTCTTCAGGGTACTGGACCATTCCCACTGACTCAATGGTGCTAAGATCTTTTGACTCCATCTTTGAGCCTGCTCCTGTCTTGTGTCTTCCTCCTATGGAATCTGCCAGTCTTCACTCACACTGATGCTGCTTGCACAGTCAACGGCTTCTCAAGCTGGCTAGACCTTTAAGCCCATTTTCTTGTCCTTCCTTCTATCTATAGTTATTATAGATAAAGGGACATTATTAGAAGTGGTGGATAGTATTAGAAGTGGAGTTAACTCAGTTAAACCTAATCTGAATTCCTAACAATTTAGATGCTATGAATAAGTCTAATGATCTCAAGTAAAACAAGTTAGGGCTGAATATTCTAAATTCACATTAGGAAAAGTTTTAGAATATACTGTTGCTTTGGTTATGTAACTTTTCTATGTCTAAACTCCCTTATTTATCTATTAGATATTAACAAGCACTCAAACTCTTCCTGAATCATTAAATTCACAACATGCTTCAAAATTCTTCTGTAACACTTGGGAAGAGGTTTTAATATAGAAGTCAAATTCATAAAATAAAAATGCTATTATTTAGCCACTATTTTATGCTATTATTTAGCCACAACTACATGGCAGCATCTTGCATATTGATCGCTTAGATGAAAGAATTGAGAACTTGCACCTTAAGTTGCTAGCAGTCTTCAAATACCGAAGCTGTTTTTCACACCCTGCAATTACTCAGAATACATTTTTCACACAACTGGCAATCATATCCCTGCAGTATGAGCAAATCCAAATGCCAAAATGTCAGGAGATCAGGTGAGACCACCTCTACTAAGGTAAACCAGAGATTTTTGTTTTCAAAAAACTGCACCTCTTTCTCTCTTAAGAAGAATTCTTGAAACTAAGAGCGGAGCTTACAGAGGAGTTTGGCTAATGCTCATTACGCCTCTCCTGTCTGTTCAGTCATCTGTCTCTCTTCTGTTAAAGCTGTAGAGACAGTGCTTGTTAGTGCCTTTTTGTCCTATGAACCGGTCCCATTGTGGATCAGAATGAGAAAGTAAAAGGGTGAAAACAATTTATTGGACTAGTTGAGCAAATGATTCCTCAGGATTGGCCCCTGACCTTTTCAGGGGCAATATTTCCATAAATAAATAGGGGCTTTGTTTCTTTCCACGCAGATAGCTAACCCAAACTTTAAAGACATTTGAAAACTAGAATCACTTTACTGTTCTTTTGCTTTAATGATTTAGATTGAATGTCATTGTGCACTCAAGCTTACCAGGTAATTGAGCAAATATGTGCTTTATTTGATGATATAGTCATGGCTCTTTAAATATCAATGACTACGGTTTTAGAGTATAAAATAATAGTTGGCAAATATGCAGTCATTAGGAATAAGAAACACAACACTATAAAAAGTCATCATTTTAAAATTAATGGGTTTGAACATTATTAACTTAGAATAAATTGTATCTTTTTAAAAAATTACAATTATGTAATTATGAATCTTACATTTCCCTTGGAGAGAAAAGTACTTTATTGGAAGTATAGGCTTTTAAAATTCCTTTCCTGCTAAGTGGGAAGAGTAGCTATTTTAAAAATAATTGTTTTATTTCTTCAGTGAAGTTTCTATTTGGGGTTTTCTGGTAGTCATGGCACATTCCATCATAGTCTCTTTATATTTCATTATTTTTCATATTTTCATTATTTGCATTATTAAGGTATGGATTGTTCTTCAGTAAGATACATGTGGGGTTTTTTGCTTGTTTTGTTATGTTTTGGGGGGGGAGGTGGGTGGAAATTGGTTTAGCTGATTAATTCTCATCTTGTCGTTCAGGTTTTCTAGTGGGTCCTGCACTCATGCAGTGACTGGCCAGGTAAGTAAGGTACCTTTGATCATGAGCCAGTGAGAAAAAGTAAAAGGGAAGTAAATTGATATTGAATGGCTACAGCTCTGTGTAAGGCAGTGGGGTGGGAAATTTGACTACTTGCCACCAACACTCTCAAGATGGTTGAGCACTGACTATGTGCACCACCCTTAGTGCTTTAATGCATTACACCATTAAATTTTTACAACTACTTTTTGAAGTAGGCATTAAAAATCTCCACCTTGCCAAGTGAGGAACTTAAAGAATGGACAGGTCATTACATGGCAGAGCGGCAATTTGAACAAAACCTGTATTTCTCCAAGTGTGTTTTAGACAACAGAATCAAAGTAGATGAATCCTAGAACAATGATAAGTAAGCACACAAAATTATTTATTGAGTAAATTAATAGAATCATGAGAACTCATTTTTATTCAAACTCAACTAATATTTATCATGCACTTATTTTTTAGGACTATACTGATTTCACATATGATTCATTTAATCTTTTTTTTTTTGGAATTTCAGATAAGGAATTGTATACCTGTATTAATGTTATAATCAGAGAAGAATACACTATAAAAATATACTTAGAAAAAGAAGTGGAATCTGGCCCCCTAAGTCTGAATGATTACAGTGCCTCCTTTGATGGTGCTGGCGTGTCAGCTGATAGGCAGATGGGTATGTGAAAATGAATTCCTCTGAGGAGGCTTTTTTTTTTCCCTCCTGTATCTGCAGGTTGCAAAAGTGATATAAAAGCTTTTAGTTTCTAATGAAATATTACTTAGGGCAAGTTAAATCAGCTTTTGACAGCTGTCTTATATTGGTTTGAAATTGAGGGAGGAAGAGTGTTAATTAAGCATGGGCTATTAAAAAGAAGACGGTTTGAGTGATTTCGGAAAACTTTCCTCTGCCTACTGACATGTCAACAAACTGTCTCCTGGGAAGAAAGTAGTTTTGCAGGCTCTTCCCCAGTCTGACTGCGCTTAGCTAGGTGGGGGGTTAATAAGAAACATCTGATAGTGGCAAAAATATCCTGCCACATACCGGACCATTCATTTCAAGACTGCTAAGCATCTGTTTTTTACTTGGATCATTTTGGTAATCTCCTTTTCAAAACAGGCCTAGGTCTATAAACAGAAATCCCCTTTTCACATTTAGGAATATAGGCTAGATATTTCTAGGTGGAATGATTTTTACATTGCAGGCCTCACATTCCAAGATGAACCTAAGTGGTTAATCAGGCTCAAACTACCCCTCAATCTTGTGGAAACAAAATTGAACAAAATGTTTCTCTTTGTTTTGTTGCTTCACTACTTTAAGGCATTTCTTTCCACACACTTTAACCTTTTCTTGTTTCTTGTGGAATAGGTGGAATAAAGCAGAGAAAAATATAAAAATATCAAGATCACCCACAATTTCCACTCAGAATTTTTGTGTGTATCCATCTATCCTTTGGTATTTGTGTGTGTGTGTCTAACAGTTAGATAAATGTATATGTATACTGCTCTAAACACATTGCATATATTAACACATTCGATCTTCCCAATAGCCCCAAAAAGTTGGTATTAATATTACACCTACTTTATAAATGATGAACATGTAAATATTGATGTCTGCTGTATATAACTATACATAGTATTTTACAATCATTCCTTACATTTAAGATTATGGTCTCTTCAATTTTCTATAACATTATTTTTTTGAAAACTCCCATTTATTTTGTATAGCTGTATAATATTCCATAGTATTGATGTACCATAATTTAACAAGTCCACAGCTATTATACAGTAAGTTATGCTCAAATTTTCACTTCAATAAATGATGCAATAAATAATTGATGTATATTAACATTTCTGTATCTGATTATTCCCTTCTGAATAATTTCTGGAAGTAGAATTATTGGTCCACCTATGATAAACATGCTTAGGTGATAGAGAATAGAGTTACAGACTGCAAGCTCTACAGACAGACAGTGTGCAATGAAATCTAAGGAGCTCCATTTACTAATCCAATATGATGTAATAAGTTACCACAATTTTCCTGTGATTGAAATGGGTAAACCTCTTAGGATTCTATATAGAATTAAAGGAGACAACATTCAAAAATATTTAGCCACAGGTGAATGTGTAAACAAAATGCAGTATACCCATACAGTGGAATATTATCCAGGCATACAAAGGAATGAAGTACTGATACATGCTACAAATGGGTGAACCTTGAAAACATTATGCTACGTGAAAGAAGCCAATCACAAAAGACCATATACTACATGATTCCAATCATATAAAAGTCCAGAATAGGGAAATTTATAAAGACAGGAAAAAGATTAAGGGTTGCTTAAGTCTTGGGGATGGGAATAGCAGATACGTGGGTATAGTTAAAAGGTACTAGACGTGATGAAAATGTTCTAAAACTGACTGTGGTGATGGTTGCACATATCTCTGAATATACTAGAAACTATTTAATTGCATGCTTTAAATGGGTGAATTGTATGGAATGTGAATTATATTTCAATAAAGCTGTTAAAAAATTTAGCCCGTAACTACTTTCTCACACCATTTTTAATTATATGAATTTTCATTTAAAAATATATCTTTGCTAATTGTACAGCAGATTTCATTTCAGTTTAAGACTTTGTTATTGATCAGTTTAAATATTTTATGTATTAACCATTTGTATTTTATTTCTGTGACTTTTTTCTTTATCCATTTTCTATAATTGATTATTTGATTATTATTATTAATTGATTCATAAAAGCTCAGTACATTTGCAATATTAACCCATTTTCTGTGACATATGTTGGAAATAATTTTCTGCGTATTTGTATTTGCCTAGTAATTTTTATGGGGTATTTTTTAAATTATAGAAGTTACTATAAGCATGCTTGAAGATATTGTGGGTTCAGTTCCAGACCACTGCAATAAAGCAAGTCACACAAATTTTTGGTTTCCCAGTGCATATAAAAGTCATGTTTACACTGTACTGTAGTCTATTAAATGTTCAATAGCATTATGCCTAAAAAACAATGTGCATACTTTAATTAAAAATTAGTTTATTGCTAAAAACTTCTAGCCATCATCTGAGCCTTCAGTGAGTCATAGTAGAACCATCAAAAATCACTGATCACAGATCACCATAACAAATATAATAATAATAAAAGGGTTTGAAATATTTTGAGAATTACTAAAATGTGACACAGAGATACAAAATGAACAAATGCTGTTGGAAAGATGGCACCAATAGAGTTGCTTGATGCATGGTTCCCCCAAACCTTCATTTTGTAAAAAATACAGTATCTGTGAAGCACAACAAAATGAAGTATGCCCTGTAGAGTGTAATTTTTGTTTTTTAAAGTGATGTTTCCCTTTGTTTTCCTGCTTAAAATTTTTCTACCTTTATATCAAGTAATATATATCTATATTTTATTCTAAATATATAACCCTACAGTATGATCTGGCACTTCATTTTGATGATATAAGGGTTTCTATTTTTATCAAATATCATTTGACATTTTCCTCAGCAAAAATGTACTTGAAAATTTTATAAAAAGGGAAATAATTTGTACCTTTGAATTTGTTTCATAATTTTTTCTTTGATTGTTAAATTTTTTTAAATTAAATTTATAAATTTATAAATTATGGCTTTATAAAGCCTTCCTTCTATAATGAAGATATTGACACTTCTTATTTAATAAAAATATACACAAGTATGAGGCATCATGTAATTTTGAGTTGTTCTATTTAATACTAACCTTGACTTTGAAATTAACTTTTATCGAGGTTCATGCTCTCTAACCACAGATTTTCCTTTTATAACTCAGCTGACGTTCAAAGTGGCACCCAAAGGATTGGATAGAGTTTAAATCTCTTGAAAGATTAAAGGAACTCTTTGCCATGTCATCTTTTTGAACCTCCGATGGAGGTTCATCTACCCTTTGGCCAATATCTTTATGAATATTGCAAGCCTTGCCTTTTCATATTAATCTCACACTATTAAGAGAATCTTTATTACTCTAGCTGGATGTCATAACTCTGCTGTTGGCATGAAGAGAAAAGCAAACACTGGTCTCAATACTGTTAGCATAACTTGAATGGAGGCTCTGCTCATTTTAGCGACCATTATATAGGGTTTAATGTTCACTATGTAGTTTTATCTGGCAGTTTATCAGATGCTTATAAGGTAAATAATAATACTAATCCAATTTTGCAGGTGAAGAACAGGTAAAAATTAAATACTTTGTCCAAGGTCATATAAGCAAAAATTGATATTCAAATCTTGTGGTTTTAGTTTTGCATCTCTGTCTTTTTTTAAGTATAAAGCTTACTACCTCTCAACAATTACATGTATTTATTTTATTCAATCCAATAGAAAAATATATTTTGACTGTTTCTAACTTTCAAATTCATGCTGAGCAAGGGTATTCATGGGTTTTAAGTATTTAGAAAACAACCTGCAATATAATTGTTGTCTTTGTTGTTTCAACCTATAACTATATATTTTCTGAAAGGATTGTGGTGACCATTCTTCCTTTAGAAACGCTAATGAAGTCTAATACTCCAGTTATTTAAAGTAAACTGTCAATAAGCCGTAGATATGTCAGTCACTTTTATTCCTGGATGGAAATGTGGCTATCTTTTCACAAATAGCGCTTGGACTTTATGTTGCAAATTTGTAGCCTTGGAGATGGTCTAAAGGTTATAATGAAACAAATTAACCAGACATCTAAAAAAATAACTCTATTCTCCTTATTGTTTTTTATTTCTTTGAGGACTTTGGGAGGAAAAATCTCCAAATCTTATGAGATATATATAATGTCAGATTCTGAAGTTAGGCTGAAACCAAAAATCCATGTTAAAATTCCCCCCCCCACCCCCCGCAAAAAGTCATGTTACTTTCCTATGATAAAAGCGATCTAGTCACTGGAATATACCAAACTACCCATGCAATCTTTCAGTTTTCTTTTCCATTCTGTCTTCAGGATGCTAAATATCTTAATTTCTGGGACAATCTAGGTGGTTGATAAAATTATTTTGATTTTTAATCCCAGGTGTTATGCTATTAACTAGAGATAATATGAAGAAAATGTAACTGTCAGTTTAAAGAGTCTCTGATTTCAGTGATGTAGTTAATGACTTCTGAGTTCATTGTTTTCCCATAAAGTTAAAACATGTGGAAGAAGTGGGCATTTACTTTGATAACATCAACTACTTTTTTAAAAGCTTTATGAGATATAATTTACATACCACAGAATTCATCCATTTAAAATATGCAGTTCAGTGGTTTTTCATATATTCAGAGTTGTACAATCATCACCACAATCAATTTTAGTGCTCAGAAGAAACCCTATACCCATTAGCTATCACTTCCTTTTTTCCTCTAAGCCCTCCAGGCCTACGCAAACACTAATCTATTATCTGTCTCTATAGAATTTCCTATTCTGGATATTTCATATAAATTGATTCATATAATATGTGTTCTTTTGTAACTGAATTCTTTCACTTAGCATAGTGTTTTAAAAAGTCATTTGTGTTGTAGCACATATCAGTACTTCATCTCTTATTATGGCTGAGTAATATTCTACTGTATGGATATTCCACTTCAGTTGATATATAGTTGGACTGTATTTTACTTTTATGGATATTATGAGTAATGATGCTGTGAACATTTGTGTATAAGATTTTTTAAAAATATGTTTTTATTTCTCCTGAGTATATATCTTAGAATGGAATTATTGAGTCCTCTGGTAACACTGTTTTACATTTAGAGGAACTATCAAATTATTTTCTAAAGCAGTTGCACCATTTTATGTTCCCACCAGCAGTGTATGAGAGTTCAAATTTCTCCACATCCTTGCCAACAATACTTATTATCTGTTATTTTGATCACAGTCATTCTACTGAGCATGATTACCAGTAACTAATTTTTTATATTTTTAAAAAATTTCCAAAAATAATCAGAATTTTTTAATATTAAATATACATTATTAGAAAGAGAAATGGTTTTTCATTGACATTAGGAGCCAGCTGCTTTTGAATATATAGCTTTCTTTTTCTTTTTTTTTAACATCTTTATTGGAGTATAATTACTTTACAATGGTGTGTTAGTTTCTGCTGTATAACAAAGTGAATCAGCTATACATATACATATATCCCCATATCCCCTACCTCTTGTTTCTCTCTCCCACCCTCCCTATTCCACCCCTCTAGGTGAACACAAAGCACAGAGATGATCTCCCTGTACTATGTGGCTGCTTCCCACTAGCTATCTATTTTACATTTGGTAGTGTACATATGTCCATACTACTCTCTCACTTCATCCCAGCTTACCCTCCCCCTCCCCATGTCCTCGAGTCCATTCTCTACATTTGTATCTTTATTCCTGTCCTGCCCATAGGTTCTTCAGAACCATTTTTTTTTTTTTAGATTCCATATATATGTGTTGGCATATGGTATTTGTTTTTCTCTTTCTGACTTACTTCACTCTGTATGACAGACTCTAGGTCCATCTACCTCACTACAAATAACTTAATTTTGTCTCTTTTTATGGCTGAGTAATATTCCATTATATATATGTGCCACATCTTCTTTATCCATTCATCTGTTGATGGACACTTAGGTTGCTTCCATGTCCTGGCTATTGTAAATAGTGCTGCAATGAACATTGTGGTATATGACTCTTTTTGAATTATGGTTTTCTCAGGGTATATGCCCAGTAGTGGGATTAGTGGGTTGTATGGTAGTTCTATTTTTAGTTTTTTAAGGAACCTCCATACTGTTCCCCATAGTGGCTGTATCAATTTACATTTCCACCAACAGTGCAAGAGAGTTCCCTTTTCTCCACACGCTCTCCAGCATTATTGTTTGTAGAGTGTTGATGATGGCCATTCTGACTGGTGTGAGGTGATACTTCATTGTAGTTTTGATTTGCGTTTCTCTAATGATTAGTGATGTTGAGCATCCTTTCATGTGTTTGTTGGCAATCTGTATATCTTCTTTGGAGAAATGTCTATTTAGGTCTTCTGCCCATTTTTGGATTGGGTTCTTTTTTTGATATTGAGCTGCATGAGCTGTTTGTATATTCTGGAGACTAATTCTTTGTCAGTTGCTTCGTTTGCAAATATTTTCTCCCATTCTGAGGGTTGTCTTTTCGTCTTGTTTATGGTTTCCTTTGCTGGGCAAAAGCTTTTAAGTTTCATTAGGTCCCATTTGTTTATTTTTGTTTTTAGTTCCCATTCTCTAGGAGGTGGGTCAAAAAGGATCTTGCTGTGATTTATGTCATAGAGTGTTCTGCCTATGTTTTCCTCTAAGAGTTTTATAGTGTCTGGCATTACATTTAGGTCTGTAATCCATTTTGAGTTTATTTTTGTGTGTGGTGTTAGGGAGTGTTCTAATTTCATTCTTTTACATGTAGCTGTCCAGTTTCCCAGCACCACTTATTGAAGAGGCTGTCTTTTCTCCATTGTACATTCTTGCCTCCTTTGTCAAAGATAAGGTGACCATATGTGTGTGGGTTTATCTCTGGGCTTTCTATCCTGTTCCATTGATCTATATTTCTGTTTTTGTGCCAGTACCATACTGTCTTGATTACTGTAGCTTTGTAGTATAGTCTGAAGTCCGGGAGCCTGATTCCTCCATGCCTATTTCCTCTTCGTGTGTTTGGTCTGGTGGGTTTTTACCTTGCTCCTTCATCTGCTGTGTATTTCTCTGTCTTCTCATTTTGCTTAACTTACTGTGTTGGGGTCTCCTTTTCGCAGGCTGCATGTTCATAGTTCCTATTGTTTTTGGTGTCTGCCCCCAGTGGCTAAGGTTGGTTCAGTGAGTTGTGAAGGTTTCCTGGTGGAGGGGACTGGTGCCTGTGTTCTGGTGGTGGATGAGGCTGGATCTTGTCTTTCTGGTGGGCAGGACTGCGTCCGGTGGTGTGTTTTGGGGTTTCTGTGAACTTATTATGATTTTAGGCAGCCTCTCTGCTAATGGGTGGGGTTGTGTTCCTGTCTTGCTAGTTGTTTGGCATGGGGTGTCCAGCACTGGAGCTTGCTGGTTGTTGAGTGAAGCTGGGTCTTAGCGTTGAGATGGTGATCTCTGGGAGAGCTCTCGCCAGTTGATATTACGTGGGGCCAGGAGGTCTCTGGTGGACCAATGTCCTGAACGCAGCTCTCCCACCTCATAGGCTCAGGCCTGACACCTGGCCAGAGCACCAAGACCCTGTCAGCCACACAGCTCAGAACAAAAGTGAGAAAAAAAAGAAATAATATTAAAGTAAAATTAAATAACGTTATTAAAATTTTTAAAAATTATTAAAATAAAAAAATAAAAAATTAAAAAAAAGTAGAGACCAAACCAATAAACAAATCCACCAATAATAACAAGCACTAAAAGCTATACTAAGATACACATAAAAATCAGAAACTAGTAAGTCACATACAGCAAACCCCAAGTCTACAGTTGCTCCCAAAGTCCACTGCCTCAATTTTGGAATGATTTGTTGTCTATTCAGGTTTCCATGGATGCAGGGTACATCAAGTTGATTGTGGGGATTTAATCCCCTGCTCCTGAGGCTACACGGAGAGATTTCCCTTTCTCTTCTTTGTTCGCACAGCTCCCGGGGTTCAGCTTTGGATTTAGCCCTGCCTCTGCATGTAGGTCGCCCTCTGGCGTCTGTTCTTCACCCAGACAGGAGACAGCCATTAAAGGACCGGCTGATTAGGGGGCTCTGGCTCTCTCAGGCCGAGGGTAGGGAGGGGTATGGAATGCAGGGCAAGCCTGCGGCGGCAGAGGCCAGCATGACATTACAACAGCCTGAGGCGCGCCATGTGTTCTACAGGGGAAGTTGTCCCTGGATCACAGGATCCTGGCAGTGGTGGGCTGCACAGGCTCCCAGAAGGGGAGGTGTGGATAGCGACCTGTGCTTGCACACAGGCTTCTTGGTGGCTGCAGCAGCAGCCTTAGCATCTCATGCTCATCTCTGGTGTCCGTGCTGATAGCAATGGCTCATGCCCGTCTCTGCTCGTTTAGGTAGCGTTCTGAATCTCCTCTCCTTGTGCACCCCGAAACAATGGTCTCTTGACTCTTAGGCAGTTCCAAACTTTTTCCTGGACTCCCTCCTGGTTAGCTGTGGTGCACTAGCCCCCTTCAGGCTGTGTTCACGCAGCCAACCCCAGTCCTCTCCCTGGGATCCGACCTCCAAAGCCTGAGCCTCAGCTCCCAGCCCCTGCCCGCCCCGGCGGGTGAGCAGACAAGCCTCTCAGGCTGATGAGTGCTGGTTGGCACCAATCCTCTGTGCAGGAATCTCTCTGCTTTGCCCTCTGCACCCCTGTTGCTGCACTCTCATCTGTGGCTTTGAAGCTTCCCCCCTGCCTACCGCCCATTTCCACCAGTGAAGGGGCTTCCTAGTGCATGGAAACTTTTCCTCCTTCACAGCTTCCTCCCCGAGGTGAGGGTCCCATCTCTATTCTTTTGTCTCTTTTTTTTCTTTTTTCTTTTGCTCTGCCCAGGTACCCGGGGAGTTTCTTGCCTTTTGGGAAGTCTGAGGTCTTCTGCCAGCGTTCAGTAGGTGTTCAGTAGTTGTTCCACATGTAGATGTATTGTTGATGTATTTGCGGGGAGGAAAGTTATCTCCACGTCTTACTCCTCCGCCATCTTGAAGGTCCTCGTAGATTGCTTTCTTTAGATTCAATATGTTTAGATGGCTTTGGTGGTATGAAGAAATATGGAGAATGAATTGGGATTCAAAATCTATGGTTTATATTCTAGAGTCTTCTCAGGGACTAGTTTCTTCATCTGATAGGCATCTTTCCTGGTCTAGTTTTTCTGGTCTAGTTCTATGTTTGAGATAAAGTTAGCCAAGTGTTTACTTTTCCAGGAGAAAGTCATAATATATGTATATCGGATGTGTCAGCCACAGAACCTTTACAGAACACAATTTTTCCCCTTTATTTCCTAATCTAAATGCTACATGAAAATATCTGTTTTGATCCTGAGATATGGATACTCTTTGGTTGACCTAAACTGAGTGATCGGTTCCTTGGTTACATATTTCTACTTACCTCTCAAATCTATAGAATATATATTCCTAATAGAGTTGTTTGTTGATTTTAATTTTTACATATTATCAGTCTTATTAGTTTTAATTTGATTAATGTCCATGAGAATGCAGGAATTTGGTGGTCTAAATTTGTAATATTGCTTCCCTTTTAATTACATGTGGATTTAATAATATTTATCAGGCATTGGTGGTTCATGGGAAAGATGTTAAAGTAACAATTAGACATGGGAGCAAGAGAGCAAGCTTTAACTACTGTTTAAAATAACTTTTTATTAGTTTCTGCAAACATTCTAAATAATCCTATGGAAGGCAGAGTCTGTCCATTAAAAGCAGTTGGTTTAAGATATAATGAATCAAGAGTATAATTTAAAATTTTGTCCCATGATACATTTTAGGGCCACATCTTTTCAAGATCAGGCAGAAGTGAGTGTGAAATGTTGCATTTTGTTTTATTTGTCTTATTGGAATGTCATGGCAAAATAAGATAAAATTATGGAATTTGCCAGCTTTGATCTAAGAAGGATTTGCTTTCACAGACTCTATTTTTTTTCTGTCCTGTAACTGTCACACACCCTGCGGGAGAAACTGCCTCATTATCCTTGACAACAGAAAGTTGTCTGTGGTTACAAGCCAAGCTTGGTTTTAGCATCACCTTTCCACGCAAAGCAGGTATAGTGAAAGAATGGAACTTTTATAAAAAGGGCCAGAACAGGGACTGAAAGCATCACCAACATGCATCAACTGGAGATGTCCCGCTCTGTAGTAATGGTTTTTAAATCAAGTTCCCAGAGCCCTAGAGTCAGTCAGATGTTTTTGAAGCCCAGTGTGAGAAGGAACAATGGGTGAAGGTCAAGGCTTCCCATTCCTGCTCAGATTATTTGGGGCTTCCACATAAGAAAAAGTTACATGGCTTAATATAATTTGAATATTCTTAAATAATATTTCTGTAAAATAACTTTAGGTTCATCAAAATAAGCCAAAGTCTTTCTCTTGCATTCAACTTTGTCACAGTCAAGACAATCCACATCACGCAATCAAGAAGACTCAACCTGACAAAACACTAAACTATAATTATGTAATATGCATATATTTATATAAGGAAAATACCAGAGCAATATAGACCAAAAATGTTGTTTGTATCTGAAAGATGTGATTATCTCCAACTTATGATTTATTTCATTTCTCAAAATATTTTTAAATCTCTAAATTGTAAATAATATGTTTTATAATATGAGAGAAATATCATTATTAGAAGACGACAGAGCTCTATATTAGCCATAAATATTAAGAAGATTGAGGTACTAATTCTGGATCTTCAGCTAAAATTTGCAATCTTGGTCAAATCACTAAATATCTGATTTGTAGACTCTTCATATAAAAAAAAGAGAAGACGGAGCTAACTAGACTGCAATTTGTAAGATGCCCTCTGGATCTAAAATTCTGAAAACTATCATATTAGGAAAAGCATCTGGATATTTTTAGATTTAGTTGCATCAAATATTTTGTTCTTCACATTAGCAGCACTTAGAATGAGAGAAATATCAACTCTCTGTAAAGCAGACAAGTGTGATCCCTTACCTTCAGATTGTTGAACACATATCACATAATCAACCTACACCTTTTTTAATAGGCTTTTTATGGGCTCAGCTGATACATGCCCTGTATATGTGGTGGTACAACAGAAATGTAAACTAAATTAATAGAAAGAATTAATAATAAATTTGGATAGAAATCATATTGCCATATCAATGAGGAACCACACATGAAATAACAGAATTTGAAATGGTATTTTGTGTTATGATATAGATGAGAAAATAGGATAAGATACAAGGTTATTACAATCAATAGGTGGAAAAGGGAGCTAGAAACATATGCTGGTATGCCCAGGGGCAGATGCCCACTGAGCCTTAGGAGTACATCATGAAGATAAAGACAAATGAGTACTGTTTATGTTTGTTATCCCTACTATAAGTCTTGCAGGGCTGAGGGCTACATAACCAGAGCTTGCAAGAATCTACCAGAGATAATCTGTCTTCTATTAAGAAGGTTGAGAGTAGAGAATTCTGTCATAGAAAGGAAAGCCCCATAGAATGGAGAAAAAAAAAAAAAAAAAACCTCAAAATTAAGTCTTTTCTTTAAATATTTCTCTTTCTCCTGTGGCTTCTTTTTTGGCTTCATTACTTTTTCCCTTGCTTGCTTTCCTCATAAACATGGTTTAGTCTTTCATAACTTCATAGAATGACTTGGCTTGCCTGCTGCATTTCCTCAAGTATGTACCATAATCCTTTTAGAAGCAGGAATGTCAACCTCTCCTTATTCACTGAGGTTTTTCAGTGTTATCCTTGTAGAAAACTTTATTAAAAGAATGTACAAGCTGAAATTAAGAAAGTGTCAAGGAAATTTCTTATATAGCATGCCTGCTGCCTTGCCACATTGTTTATAATGATGAGGGATGAAATTCAGAAAGTGTCTATTGTAACAATTTAGTGGTTTGTGTTTGGGTAGAGTAATAAACTGACTTACGTTTCATTACATGACTGACTTCATTATAGCAAAACCATGCACACTGTTTCTGTCAATTAAATCCTCGTTTACTTTCTCAGGCACTAATTAAGAAGTTCTTATCATTAAGGTAAGGATAAATAATAGAAACAATTACTGTCAGATATAGACATATTTAATAAGCTTGGACAAGCCACCTGTCTACTCTTGGTGACAACCTTTTACTTTCGGCCTCAGAGTCAAAGGCTTAAGCCTTCATGCGAGTGAAGACTGGCATCAAGAGTTAGGAGAGCTGCTGCTTTCTGTCAAACTCTTCCTTAGCTAAGCAACTTTGTTCTCCCCATTCTTCTGTATATTGAAGAGGACTATATAGAAACTGTTGGAAATGTCATAGGAAAAGTGAAGTTTCTCACATGCACAGGTATATAAACTGGCAAAAAATCACACCAGATCTAGAGTAAATCATGTACAGTTTGTCAAGGTCTCCTCAGAGATAGGTCAAGCAACTAGATTGGACAGCTGGGTTGCTGTTGAATATCTCTACTTTTTAAACTGAGTTTACCATATTGTCTGTATATGGTTCCCTGTGGTCCCTCAGAGTCATCTTCAGATTCAAGTAGACCTATGTTTTCTTTCAGCCTCACCTAGATTTTTTTCCTGAGTGCTGGATGACAAAATTGCTGCCTTCATTCAGCCTTCCATAATTCTCTTTCTTGCCTCTACAGTCCAATAGTTTGAAAGAAAGTAAATTGGACCAATCCATTCTTTGTGAATTAGGACTGGATACAGTGAGTTTATAGTGAGAGAATTACCTCTGTGGTAAGACTATTTTCCATAATCCTATGCCATTTCCCTTCATTTAAAACTATTTTTGGGCTTAAAACATACCACTGTACTGGAAACAATATTCCACCAAAAAGTAAGACTGGATAGAAAAATGTTCTGATTCCCAAGGAATCTGACCCAAATGGGGGCTTTGAGTATACAGAGAAAATTCAATAAATGAATTTACCAAGACATATTAAATTACTTAACAGTTTTTTTGTGGTTGTTGTTTAAAAAAATAGCAATGCTATACTTGCAATGTTCCAACTATGAATAATACCTTTCAATATACCTAAGATTTTTCTCAAACTGATGGAAGAGAGGAGGGGTAAGGATATTTGTTTTAAGAATGGAAACTTTTTACAAATATCTGAATGACAGTTTAGATATAACTTTAGTAACAGCCTTAATGTGAGCAATTTTTAAAACATGTTTGTGGCTATTTGTTTGTATACAGATACTAAGAAAGGACAATATTGATTAAAGGTCATGCAAGGAAGATTGATACAATGTGAAACAGTGGACATTTATGGAAAATTTCATGAAAAAATAAGATAGAGGAAGGGATCTTGTCTTCCTCCTCCCCTTTTTCTTTTAAGTCATAGAGTTCTATCTTAATAAATATCCCTTCTGGGAAAAAATGCAGAGGCTGGAACCAAGGCACTACAGTTAGCTAGATCTGGTTTCAAATCCTAGCTCTTCCATTTGCCAACTGTGAGCACTTCCTGAGAAACACATTTAACTTTTCTGAGTCTTAGTTCCTGCATCTATAAAATTAAGACAAATTAAATAGCTACTTTGCTGGGTTGTAGTAAGGAATGTTAGTTAACTATCATTAGGCATGTATTATGTGCTGGGCCTTTTTCTAAGCTTATGACATGTAATCCATTGAATTTTCACAATAATCCTGTGAAATAAGAGCTAGTATAATTCCTAATTTTTAGATGTAATATTTCCAAATTATAGAACACAAGATGTATGAGATTTGAACCCAGCTTTTCTGTTTCCAGAGTCTGAGTGGTTAGCCACTAAGCTAAATACTGAGTATTCAGTATGGTATCCAGAACTCAGTGAATGGCCTATAAATATTAGTTTTGGATGCTCTCACTGATAAGTTTATAGATGCCCATAAGTAATATCCTTGTTCCTTTCCTTAGGCCAGAATCAATTAAAAGGTAAGCACAGGTTCAGATGGAGATATGAATATTACTGATAAAGTGATTGGAAAACGTGCCTTTAGATCCACAGCTAAGAAAGTATGATAATATTTTGTTCCTGAATTATTTTGAGTCCCTCTTGGAACAGTGGACAGCCAGTGGCTCCCCAAAAAGGGCAGTCTCCTCCCACACAGCAGAGTCGGAACCAGAATGTATTCATTCTGTGAATAGGTTGGCTCTGAAAAAGAGAGCCCACATGCTGCCCAGTCATACCTACTCAGCTCCTTCTTCCAAACTCTCCATTCAGATAAAACTGTCCTGTTTTCCTGAGGAGTGTGTGTGTGAGTCAGGGAGAAAGGCCTCCAGTATCAGCTAATGTCCCTCCAGTGGAAATGGAAGGCCAGGGTTACTCAGGTCCCAAGCCCACAAATGCTATTTCTACTACTACCACTGTTATTGCTGTTGTTATCATTATTATTGTTTCCCCAAAAATGACAGACATAGTGACTTAAGAGTACCTCCTTGCTCCTCAGGGTGGGCCAAGAGCTGCTGAAAAGGAGATAACATGGGCCTTGTCTTAAGCATAGACCACCCTGGATTTGCTCACATGCTGGCCCAGCTGAAGAAAAGACTGTGCTCCATGGCGTGGCTGCCCTTGGTTGCCTCTAGTAAGGAAGGAGCACTCCCTTTATAGGACCGTGGGTGTCACGGGGGAAGTCTTGCCCCACCTGGACAGAAAGGCGGAAGAACAGCAGTGATAATCTTCTTTCTAGATGCCATCTTTAGACTTCTACCTTTTAGCTCAAGTAAAAGCATATCTATCAGAATGCACTTTTAGAAGTCATCCTCTTTATTAACAGAAGAATTCCTCTGTTGGTGATGTTAGCACAGTTGTCACTGGAAATGCCATAAGCACAGAGTGAGATGTTTTTTTCCTTAGAGTTGATTCTTATCTGTTTCCTTAAAAGCCACTTATACAAGAGTCTCAAGATGAATATATTCATAACTGCCCCACTTCCAAAAGAAATGGAATTTTTAACAGAAATTCCCGCAGTGAATAGAGAAAGAGAAACCCAGGAAATTAGCCATGGTAGGGCTAGATGATGCCATTATAATGAGGGTATAAACCAAGAGGTGATCTAATCCCTGTGTCTACAGTAGTTGAAATAATAAGCCACTTAGCAAGAGAGCATATCAGTCATAGACTTGAATACTATAGGCACTTTCAAAGCCTAACTCTGGTAGCTTTACAAACCCCACATTTAATGATGCTCTATTTGTTGAAAGCCTGGTCCAATAGTTGTCAATACAACTGGTTATCCTTTAAAACAATTATTTGCAGATGCATTTAGTTAAAGGCAACTGAGATGGAACTAATAGTGCATTAAACCCCTGGGAAAAAAAATCATTGCAATACCACTAATATGTTGCTTCAAACTCATGAAAGCAAAGGAATTTAGGCTGGTGAGTCCTCAAGGAAAGAACACAGCATGGATTGTGGACTCTGTTAAGAGCCAGAGGCTAAAAGTCTAGCCAATCCACCCCTACCTCTCAATCCCATCCTTACAGGAAGTCTCAAAACAGTAAACTTGCTTGGCTCCATTCCAGAGAAGTAAAATAGCCCCTGAAAGGATGCAGTTACTTGTTTGGAACAATAAACTCTACTGGGGTGCTAAGGGTTTGAATTTTCCATTTAGTCGGAGGGCACTAAATGGTTTCCTAATAAGTAACAGCTTTAAATTAAGTGAAAGGAAAATAACGAAAGCACTAGAAACTGTAAGGTTTTTTTTTTTCTTTTTCACCTTTATACTTTTCATGGATTGCAGAACAATATTCATCTTCCTTGTTTCCTCTGACAGGACTTCAGGAAGTCTCTATGTGCTTCTGTGATGGAGGAAGAATGTGAAGTAGGACTACCAGCTCTTCCTCATCCCAACTGAGGTCATCCCAGAGCCACATGACTATTTTCAAACCATGTGACGCTTCTTCATTGTCAAATATAGAAGCAGTCATTTACATTGGGTATACTTCTTGAGGAAAAATAAAAGTTATTTACATATCCTCTTTCCCCCATCCTCAACCAGAAAGGTCGCACATTTTCTGAAATCCATTTGCTCAGTTGAGCAGCTGAAATTTCCCTCTCTCTGTGTGTGTCTCTCTCCCTCCCTCCCTCCCTCCCTCTCTCACTCTTTCCCTTTTTCCCCTAATGATTTTGTAGCAAAATAGGAACGATTTTCCAATATATCCCTTTTTTAAAAAAAATACTTTAATTTTTAGAGCAGTTTTGGGTTTACAACAAAATTGAGATTCAGAGATTTCCCATATACCCCCTGCCCCTGCACATGCTCAGCCTCTCTCGTTACCAACATCATTCACTAGAATGGTACATTTTTTATAAAGGATGATCCTACATTAACACATTATAATCACCCAAGGTCTATAGTTTCCTTTAGGGTTCACTTTTGCTGTTGTACATTCTACTGGTTTAGACAAATGTATAATGACATATCCATCATTATAATATCATACAGAGTATTATCACTGCCCTAAAAATCCTCTTTGCTCTGCCTATTTATTTCTCCACCCAACCCCTCCAAAACCACTGATCTTTTTATTGTATCCATAGGTTTGCCTTTTTCAGGATGTCATATTGTCAGAATAATACAGTGTTCAATTTTCATTACATTCCTATTTTGCCTGTGGGCTTTTTAACATGTCACCTCTCTTCACGTGGTATTTCCAACGAACTTCCCCTAGAACTCTGCTGACAACACTCAAGTGAAAGTCTACCCCTTCGATGTAAGTAGGTCTCCCTCCTTGTCTACCCTTATCTCCCCTGAGCACTCCTGCTTATATTCCTTCTGGTTTTATGTTATACACTAGAGTTTATTTGCTATCATTCAGTGCACTCCAATAATTTTATAACACCATTTTTGACTCCCCAGCTAGACTATTCGCTACTCAAAGGCAGCAGTTGGTATCTCACAGTTCTCTCTTACTTTTTGTATTATTTATCTTGGCACTAGGCACATAAACAATGTTTTCGAAATAATTGTTGGTTGACTGAGACTCTCCCTGAATAATGTAGAAGAGTTTACCAATGAGAACTTAAATTACTTATGCTATCTGAAAAACATGTTGTAGACTAAAGAAGATGAAAATACTCGTAATCTAAGCACCAAGAACTTGCTTTCTCTCTAATTATTATAAATCATAACCTGAACATTTTAACTATTCAAGATTTCATTTTTTCCCTAACTTCATCCAGCATGAAATCCAGTCAAGCATTTGCTTGCTGCTGTTTTCTACATCCGCCTCCAAGCACCCGTTGTAACATATATGTTAATTGTGATTATTTTTAATGATTTCTTCAAGTTGTTTTTAATACAAAGTTGCTTCAGTACAAGTTGTCTTTAATACAAAGCTCTAGATCAGCATGGCATATCCCATTATTTACAATTGTATCAGTTATTTTGCCACCAGCTTCCAAAAATAAACACATTTTTCTTGATAGGTAATCAGACAGCATTGACTTATTGCAGCAATCTACAGAGAATGGTCCTCTCTTTAACTTTGTCCTGAATCCACCTGACCTCTTCCTTAACAACTGGGAAACTCCAAACTCTTTGTGATGTTTTTATCTCTGGCCTTCCGCTGAAATGTGAACTCCATGCTCCCCTTTTTTCATGGCTCTCCTATCTCCACATTAGGCAGTGAGATCACATACAGGTATATGCCAGGTATGTGAAACCTGACTACAGGGTTAACTTGTTTTATCTGGTGTGATATCTTACTTAATTCTGATGTTGTCTGGGTACCTGTCTTCAATTTCTTCCCCAAACTAATAAATTTCCAGTTTCCCAAGTTTTTGCTCAAAATACATATTTTGGAGGGCTTTAGCCTTTGAGTCTAGGATGAGCTTTAAATTCCTCTGATGCACTGTCCCTCTAGCTATGAATTTCTTGTCTGAAAGGCTTTCTGAAGGATTGAAATCATCTGCCATTAACTGAGACGCTTTGCCCACGACCTCTATTTTTTTCTCAGTTAACCTCATGTGCTAAAAAATATCACTTGCTCCTGGCTATCTCTTATTTCCCAGGTTGATCCACATTTTTATTAAAACTCAGGATTTCAGAATTCTTTTTTGGACTGTAATTATTTCTACATGATTGTTTCTCTATTCCCATTGTAGGTCACTTTTTACCTTGTACTGGAGTTACCTGAATAAAATATATTTTGCTATTTAGGCCTTTGAATGGAAATGGTTTTTCCTTATCAATTTCTAAATGTGTCATCAACATTAAGAAGGAAATTCAGAGTGACTCTATGTGGAGGTTAGATTTCTGGCAACTTAAAACTTCTGGACAGAGCTATGAGCCAAGATGTTGGAAAAATACCCTACAGAAATTTCAAACATCTTAGTGGCAATCCTCTTAGAACATGCAAGAAAGTGACCAAGAAAGTTGTTTCATCCAGCATATTTGGTTTAAGAAGGCAGTAAAATATTTAATACATTTTTAAATGTTTCCGTTGTCAACAATTACAAAATCTTAAAGTTTGTATCTACCCTTCTTGAGCCCCTACTATTGGACAGGTACTTAATATATACTGTCTCATTGAATCCACCCAACAAAATAGATGTTCTTTTCCTGATTTTACAAATGAGGAAACAATAGCTCTGAGAAGAACATGTATTTGCCCTCCATATATCTTCAGAGATAGTCAAAGTCTTAGTTTAGGTATGCAAGCATGTTTGGAAAAGATTGCTCAGATAATGTTTAATGCGCTCTGATAGTTTTTCTCTTTAAACTTCTAGACTTATTCAATTCTGTTTCAGAATTCTTGAGCAGTTAGACCACTTTGCATAAACCCCATAAGACAGAGAACTCTGTCCTCTAAATAAAGATAAAAGGCCCTGGTCAGCTGATGCTACCAGCTCTCCACATATTCTAAGAGCCTAATAGGCCAGGAAAGATATGGTGCAGGAGGATCAGGTTTCTCTCAGCGTGGTTTCTCATTTGAGAACTTTCTAACTTCATTCTGGACCTTTGATCTTTATCTCATTTCTTGATGATATTGGGTAAATGAAGTGTCAGGAGCTCAAGTTTTCCATAGTTAATCAAACTTTGCTTATTGCAGGGAAGAAATATAATGTGTGTGTGTAAAAGAAAACAAGTCCGAGGCAGGGGGAGACCTACTCCTGACTTTTATAACTAATACATTGCTTATTAAAATCAACACCTTGATACTCCTATAGATATAGTATATATAGATATACTATATAGAGAGATATAGAGTATTTCTCCTATACAATCTGATTTGCTAGAAAATAATTCTGACATACGAATTCACAAATTGGAAGAAATATATAGTTGTAATTGTTAGGCATCCAGGCTCTTGAAATACTGGTTTGTCTCTCTATAGAAAAGTTTTCTCTCTAATTTTAGTTTGAATGTCATATACTGATTTTAATTTCTTGCCAACATAAACTATAGAATTTATTTTTAAAGTATATTCTGAATTTAGACTAAAATCAAGAAAAGAGGGTGGGGAGGTAGGGAAAAGCCTAAGACAAAGCCTTTGAATATCAGTATTTTGGAATAGTGGGGGAATAAGCCAGAAAAGCTAGGAAATTGACCAACTGAATACACTGATTACATGAGGCTTAATTTTTTTTTAAATCTGTTCTTTTTTTCTTTATTGGAGTATAATTGCTTTACAATGTTGTGTTAGTTTCTGCCGCATAGAGAAGTGAATCAGCCATACGCCTACACGTATTCCCTCCCTCTTGGACCTCCTTCCCCCCCACCATCCCACCAACTAGGCCACCACATAGCACGGAGCTGAGCTCCCTATGCTATACAGCAGGTTCTCACTAGCTATCTATTTTACACATGGTAGTGTATTTATGTCAAACCTAATCTCCCAATTCATCCCACCATCCCCTTCCCCCCCATGTCCACACATCCGCTCTCTACGTCTGCCTTTCTATTCCTGCCCTGCAAATAGGTTCATCTGTACCATTTTTCTAGATTCCACTATATGCATTAATATACGATATTTGTTTTTCTCTTTCTGACTTACTTCACTCTGTATGACAGACTCTAGGTCTATCCACATCTCTACTAATGACCCAATTTGATTTTTTTTATGGCTGAGTAATATTCCATTATATATATTTATGGAGGTTCCTTAAGAAAACTAAAAATAGAACTACCATATTACCCAGAAATCCCACTACTGGGCATATACCCTGAGAAAACCATAATTCAAAAAGACACATGTACCCCAATATTCATTGCAGCACTATTTACAATAGCCATAGCCAAGACATGGAAACAACCTAAATGTCCATCGACAGATGAATGGATAAAAATCTGTTCTTGGCCTGCCTTATGCAGGTGATTTCTGTAGAACTTTACCTCCTAAATTTCTTGAATAAAAGTAGACAGTAAGTTAGATCCCTCAAGCTATGCCTATGTCTGTCGTCTAGTGTTTTAAAGGTTTTTCTTCCCAGTCTCATCAGCAAAAAGTTAGGAGAGGAAGGTTGTCCTTTTTTGTCCCTCAGTTGTCAGTGGCAAAGTGGGAAGAAGAAATGAGGAAGAAAAAAGAAATAAGAATGTAGATTGATTGGTAAAAATATCCTTCTTCCTCTGCCATTTAATATTGTTTGGATTTCAATGAGGAATAAGTGTTATGAACTGTTAATAATAGAAGCCATATACAGAGAATTGAGATATAAATGAGGCCTTGGGGTCAGTTTAAAAAAGTCGATTTAAAATACAAACCATGTTCTAACAGGGCACGTGGATGATCAGCTTCTCAAGCATATGATACTGAAGAAGGCATATTTAGCTAGTTCAGTCAGGTTGGCATTAGAAGTTCCTCCAAAACACAATCAAAAGAAAGCTGATGGGGACTTCCCTGGTGGCGCAGTGGTTAAGAATCTGCCTGCCAGCCGCATAGCACAGGGAGATCAGCTTGGTGCCTTGTGACCACCTAGAGGGGTGGGATAGGGAGGGTGGGAGAGAGGGAGCCGCAAGAGGGAAGAGATATGGGCATATATGTATATGTATAGCTGATTCACTTTGTTATAAAGCAGAAACTAACACACCATTGTAAAGCAATTATACTCCAATAAAGATGTTAAAAAAAAAAGAAAAGGAAAAAAAAAAAAAGAATCTGCCTGCCAATGCACGGGACACGGGTTCAAGCCCTGGTCAGGGAAGATCCCACATGCTGTGGAGCAACTAAGTCCCTGCGCCACAACTACTGAGCCTGTGCTCTAGAGCCCACGAGCCACAACTGCTGAAGCCTGCGGGCCTAGTGCCCGTGCTCCACAGCAAGAGAAGCCACCGCAATGAGAAGCCCATGCACCGCAACGAAAAGTAGCCCCCGCTCGCGGCAGCTAGAGAAAGCCCGCGTGCAGCAACGAAGACCCAACACAGCCAAAAATAAATAAATTAATTAATTAATTTAAAAAAAAAAAGGAAGCTGCTGAGTTGACATTATTATTCTGACAATGCAATAGGAAAGTCCATACTAGTGAAGGGAACAAATGTGATCTTAGTATTGAAATACCTATAAATATTGATCAATTTTGGATTTTGTCAGGTGATTCCATGACCAGTCACTAACTTCCATAATTAACTGATGATTAGATAGTGTGTCCTCCAGCTACTAATTATTGGGGATAAGTATATTATATAACCTAGGAAGACAGTGAAGCTATCCAGGAGGGAAGTATAGGTTACAGCACAACCAGGAATCTTATATCTCTACCTATACTTTTTGTATTGAAGCTCTTCTTGACTCTGCTACAACTTTTTGCAAGATGAGAATATAGTGGGTTGATCTTCTTGTTATGAATCATTTACTGGCACTGCATCCATTACCATTAATTTACCAGATAAAACTCAGAAGAACACATTCTTGATCTGATTTTGTCTCCATATGTTGAAATTGATCTGTTTCTGGCAGGCTGTATCCAGGCATAAGTGTAATGGATCAACTAAGCTCAATCTCCAATACAATAGACAGAAGAGAATACCTCATCATTCTGCATGTCTGTCAAAGTACTATATTTATATACATATATATATATTTTAATAAATTTATTTTATTTTATTTATTTTTATTTTTGGCTGTGTTGGGTCTTCATTGCTGCACACGGGCTTTCTCTAGTTATGGCGAGCGGGGGCTACTCTTCGTTGCAGTGCACAGACTTTTCATTGTGGTGGCTTCTCTTGTTGCGGAGCACAGTCTCTAGGTGAGCAGGCTTCAGTAGCTGTGGCACACAGGCTCAGCAGTTGTGGTACATGGGCTTAGTTGCTCTGCAGCATGGGGGATCTTCCTGGACCAGGGATCGAACCTGTGCCTCTGCATTGGCAGGTGGATTCTTAACCACTGTGCCACCAGGGAAGTCCCAAAGTACTATATTTAGATAGTTGCTTTCATCAAAACAGATACATAGCTATTGTAAGTAGAATAACTGTTTTTCCTGAAGTATCTCTTCATATTCATATTTAGCATTAATACAAATGCATATTTTCCCAATTGTATGTTTATGCCAGACAAAGCTTCGGGATGGAAATTTTTTAGGATATGAAAATTTAGTTCTGCATGCTAAAAATAAGTATAATTCACTACTAAATATAATAAAGTAGTCTGTTACTTTTCTGGGTCTTCTAAAGAGTTTGAAGTCTGCATGGCTGGGAAGACATTGTAGGCATTAGATAAAAATGTTTAAATATTTTGTATTACTCTGAATGACATCTTACAGCTATTATGTCTATGGATCAAAACATGATTTTATAATAGTTATTAAAAATCTTATAAAATGTCAAGAATAACAGTGGTGGTGTTTTTAACTGCTAACACATTGAGAACTGGGTAGTTTGTAAAGCATGATACCTAACAACTTTTGAAGTAGGTGCTACTTTAATAGGAAGCCGGCCAAGAGTTAGAAAGGTCTCATGGCCAGTATGAAGTGAAATCAAGATAATAGTCTGAATCCAGAGTTTAAACTCTGGATCTTTATGATACACAATATTAGCCAACATTTATAGAGCTACTTAGTATGTGCTGGTTTAATTCTAAGTGATTTATGTGTATTTATTCATTCAATCCTTACAATAACCCTGTGGAGATAGGTAGTATTATTATTTCTATTTTATCGATGAGGAAACTAAGGTAAAGAGAATTTAAGTAATTTGTCCAAAGTCAGATACTTAGTAGGTTGTGGTTTCAACATTTAGATCTAGGTAATATTGTTCTAGAGCTTCCCCCAAATTAACCACTATGCTTGACTGCCTGGATTTTTCTCAGTTCCCTGGAGCTCTTTGAAACTAGCAGTTTTGCCCCAGCAAGAATGTATATTGTTGTGTAACTAGGGACTATGTTCCTGTATTTTCTTGCAGACCAATGGGGCTTTGTTTCAGCAAAGCCCACTCAATGAAGTGTAAAAATATAGAAGAACAATAGTGAGGTAATTCAAGGAGTTTCATCTCTTTAAAACTTCGAAGCAATGAGCAGTTCATGAATGCCATTGACATTGGTCCCATGAAACTCCTCAAATGAAATGACTTATTTGAACCTCAGTGAGCACTCTTATGCCTCTTTCCCAGTTCTAGACCAGCTTGATCAGGGGCAATCATTCCTGCCTAACAGAAGGGGAAAACTCTTACCACATGTTGGTCAAGCCACAAAGTAGCCCTAGTCTTGGCATATACTGACATTTTTATGATTGTAAGTGTAGCCTACATAAATCCTCTTATCCAACAAATCTTCCAAACACATTTTGAATCATTATCTCTATTCTTTGATATAGAGCTTAAAAAAAACATGAATTTCCTCCTCCCTCGATGTACTTCTCTTTCTTCTTTCAGTTCAAGTGACTTTTCTATGGAGCTAACTTACAGGGTTTGCCCCGTAGTACTTACTGTTTGTTCTGTAGTTTGGGTACTTGTGCAATTTCGTGATGTTCTTTTTCCAGGGACTCATATGCACCTTTGTATTCCTGAAGGCTATCACAGTTTTACAATTCCTAGAAGATAAAGCACACGTTAAAAAAAATAAACAAACAAGGTAGTTGATAGTTGATCAAGAAACTTTCCTTTCCTGGGACTTCCCTGGTGGCGCAGTGGTTAAGACTCCACGCTCCCAGTGCAGGGGGCCTAGGTTTGATCCAGAGAACTAGATCCCACATGTATGCTGCAACTAAGAGTTCACATGCCACAACTAAGGAGCCAGAGAGCCACAACTAAGGAGCCCGCCTGTGGCAACTAACATCCAATGCAACCAAATAAATTAATTAATTAATTTTTTAAAAAAGAAAAAAAGACACTTTCCTTTCCTGAATGCTTTGAATCAGATCTCCTCTTTTTATTTCATTTTTCAAATAAATGATTTTTATTTTCTACATACCTTAGAGGGTGATAATTCCCTTGCCTATTAAAGCCATTTTTGAAGCGATTCTGCATAATTCATACTGAATGTAATGCTCAGAAGCTGGCATTATTGGGGTATGCATATTAATTATTCATATGCAAATTAAGAACCATGGGACCCAACACCACTGGAATATATAACTCTTGCTGCCTTTTCTAAAGTGGTACATTTCTGGCACCCTTGTGTTATCATTTCTTTATATAACATTTTCCAGTTCACCCAAACAAATGTCTAATCATATTATGATCTTAACTTTTACATTAGCTAAATCAATTATGAATGTGAGAAGATGGAAATTGTTAATAT
This sequence comes from Balaenoptera musculus, assembly GCF_009873245.2. Lineage (NCBI taxonomy): Eukaryota > Metazoa > Chordata > Mammalia > Artiodactyla > Balaenopteridae > Balaenoptera > Balaenoptera musculus. Next base: position 46,388,929 of record NC_045797.1, read on the forward strand.
AAAGCAATTACACTTTATGGCTCATCTTTTTCAGTCCCCAGAAGCAGAATTATGTGCCTTTTGGATGTTTTCCTTTATGAACCATATTTTTCAAATACTTCACCTCAAAGTCTATTTTTCTCATTTTTCTCATTTTCTATTTATACCCATTCATTTTTTCCTTATAGCAGTATTTAGAGAAACATAATTCCAAACTAAAGATGTATAAGGGTTCACTTGATTATGACCTCCAACCCAACAATCCTTATTCCACAGTGTGACTCCTTCACTGATAAAAGATAAAGGGAACAGGGATAAAGGCAGGGGAATAATCATTAAAAGCAGCCATCTCAGGATACATTATATTCCAAATATCAAAACATCTTCTGAAATAGATTTAGAGGTGAAACTCTTTACTTGAACTTTAGAATTGGCACAGTGTCTCATTCTTAACTAATGAGTTGACCATGAATCCCTGAGGGAGGGAGTGATATCAGGAGGTGCTTTAGCCCTATAGCCCCTGGAAGTATCATATGACAATTATCCAATTGAAGTCAAAGATGACAGAAAAGGAAACCAATGATAAGACCATCAACTTGTGGATCTTTTGTTTCAAGAAGATGTACTTGAAAAAATGCTAACATTATTCTGGATTAATATCTGGGTTCATAATTCACCTCTGACTGGACCTACATGGAATTTTAAATTGAAGAAAGTTGGTCTTTGGCAGTAATATCTCCATCATTCCACTTTGTATACTCATTTTCTCTCTTCTTAGGGTGCTTTGCCAATTCCCCAAGCCTCCAGCCATTTTTGTTTCCTTTCTTTCACTACCATTCTCCCATTAAAACCTATACTCCAAAAAGACCTACCCTTAGATAGTTAAAGTAAGGTTGAAATCTATCACAACTCCCAGACCATTTTCATGGAAACAAAAGATAAGCCTTAAGAAGAGAAAAATATCTGACCTCCTAGAAATCTGAGAAGCAACATGCCTGTGAGAGACATAAGCTTTACTCAGATAAACCCTATATAAGCTACCTCACATCGGATGAATAATCACTCATTCATAAGGCATAGTCTGGTATAGAAAAAAAACAAATATTCATTATTCTTGTTAATAAGACATATGAAGATGAGAACCAGCATCTCCAGATTCTTAATATTGTAAATGAGATAAAATTTCACATAAAAATCATACCATTAATTTGGAAATCAAATATATTAGGCAAAAGAAATGAAAGCAAGAAACTAAATTTTAAAAAAATAGAGTCTAAGCACAAGAGATTACATCATCTTGTCTCTTAACTAATACTTATCTAAAACTAGAAGTGTCTTCACCCCCGACAGGGCATGTTCACTTTTTATTTAGAATTATTACCTAGCCCAGGCCTTCATCACTTGAGAATTAGAGTCTATCAACTGTCCTTAAACTGGATGCTTTGAGTCTGTCCTACAGAACTTCATCAGAATTTCAGCAAGCAACTCTAGAGCATGGCTCCTTAACAGGAAAAACAAAACAACTAGTTGGAATGAACAATTGAAAATAGCCAGAGATGTAGTGAACTTTGTCCAGTACAATATGTCTCTCATTCATGCTCTTGATTGTCCCACCAATACTGTATTCCTGGGATTAAGATGCTATGATCTGGAATTCTTGGGCTGATTCTGATTTCCAATTACTCTCTCCCCACATAGCTATTCTTCAGGATGTTTGACATAAATTTTTGAAAGTGTCATATCCATCATCATATCCCTCTGATTAGTGGTTCTTTTTTTCCTTTTTTATGAATGCCTCTATTTTCAAGCTAGTGATAGTGCAAATATCCTTAGCCAATTGAATTCTCCACAGCTCCCTGAAATTGATCAACTGCTGCTCCATTCAGAACAATCTCCTTATGATATCTTAGAGTTTCTCTGAGGTTGCAAAAAGTCTGTTCTTTCACTTTAAATTTTCACTCTTTTTTTTTTCTCTTTCTTTGGAATTCTTATCCATTCTTCAGGAAAGATTATACCCACACAATTTTCTTCCTTTGTTTGGGCCCTCACAGAACCCACAGTCTAGCCCTTTATTCTACACTCCTTTGAATTTTATATTGTTTCATATTTTGGGGTCTGTTTCCTTAACTACATTATAAGCTGAATAAAGCAGTTTCAAAACTTTACACTAATTATATGGCTCTCTCAACTCCAAAAAGAATACCAAGCATAAGGTAGCCATTTTCACATAATACTTAGTTTAATTTCATGTAATGTTAAGTGCTCAATAAATATTTGTTTGATTTTATTAAAAGCAGAAATGGAGATGTGGTTCTGAGTGTTAATACTGGATACTTAATACTTAAGCTTTGGGCTCCTAGGAGGAAGTAAACAGAGAAAGAAAAATAAAGCAGAATAAATACTGTACCTCATAAAGTTTTAGAGTCACATTTGTTTTAATTCAACAAACATGCATTTAAACAATATTTATAGACATTATACTGTAGACAGAGTATACAGAGATGACTGAGATGAACAAGTTTCATTTTCAAGACAGAATAATATTGGTTTTATAGTAGAAATACAATTGGAGGCTACATAAAAGAAGGAGAAATTAATTCAAGATGTGCAGATGAATGACTTCAAAAAATGCCAGATATGGTTTGGCTTTGACGTGTGGACAAAACATTGATTATATGGGAAGAAAAGGCATTTCAAAGTATTAAATTAAACAAGGAGGTGGTATTAAATTGAGGTGCCTTAGGAGCCTACTTAAGCAAACCAAAACCTAAGCCTGGGGCTTCCCTGGTGGCGCAGTGGTTGAGAATCTGCCTGCTAATGCAGGGGACATGGGTTTGAGCCCTGGTCTGGGAAGATCCCACATGCCGCGGAGCAACTAGGCCCGTGAGCCACAACTACTGAGCCTGCGCGTCTGGAGCCTGTGCTCTGCAACAAGAGAGGCCGCGATAGTGAAGAGGCCTGCGCACCGTGATGAAGAGGGGCCCCCACTTGCCGCAACTAGAGAAAGCCCTCACACAGAAACGAAGACCCAACACAGCCAAAAATAAATATAAAATAAATAAATAAATAAAAGATTATTATAAAAACAAAAACAAAAAATCTAAGCCTGTAAATGCCTCAATGTTAAGAAATCAAAACCTAAGGACAACCAATCACAAACAGCCAACTAGGACTTCCAGGCAACCACTTAAGCTATAGCCAATCAAATAATTTTCTTGCTTTGCTTCCATGTCTTTCCTATAAATATCTTGCCTCCTATAGGTAGAACGTTCCTAACTACTTTCGGTTTGGTGCTTCCTGGTTTGAACTGATTTTTGCTCTAATAGACTCTTAAAATTTTTAATATGCCTCAGTTTATCTTTAACAAAAGGGGAAAAGGTCTTCTAGTTGAGGATGAGAGAGAGAGGATGAGCAAAACTTAAGAAATGGAAAAAGGTTTGAGTTCAGTGAGCTTGGGAAAATGACTTAAGAATGACAATCATGGGTGAGGAGCCAGAAGATAAGAATGGGAGGGCAACCTGGTGATTTCTAGTTTTAATATTGTGATTTATAATAAGAAATATGTATTTGGTCTTTGTCCTCCCTTCTGGCACAGAGCTCCTAAAACCCTTAGAACTCCCTAGGTGGTAAGAGTGATAAAGATGTCTTGGTATTCATAACAAATTCCTTTTAATCACACCTGAGTTTATGTTAATAAAGTGACTTTTGGAAAGCATGTAAGTATGGGTCTGGTTGCCAGGGGAACCAAACCTGTGATTAGAGAGTTGGAGCTTTCAGTCCCACCTTCCTGACCTCCAGGGAGGGGAAAGGAGCTGGAGGTTAAATCAATTGCCAATAGCTAATGAATCATGCCTCTGTAGTGAAGCCTTCATAAAAGCCCAAAAGGACTAGGTTTGGAGAGTTTCCAGGTTGGTGGATGTGTAGAGGTCTTGGGATTGTGGCATGCTCTGAGAGAGCAAGGAAGCTCTGCATGCCTTTCCTCATAATTTGTCCTATGCATCTCTTCCTTCTAGCTGTTCCTGAGTTTAATCCTTTTATAATAAACCAATAATCTAGTAAGTAAACTGTTTTCCTGAGTTTTGTGAAATACTCTAACCAATTAATCAAATCCAAGGAGGGGGTCATGGGAACCTCCAATTTATAGCTGGTCAAAAGTAGAGGTGACAACATGGACTTGGTGACTGGCATCTAAAGTCAGGGGGCAGTCATATGGGACTGAGCTCTAAACCTGTGGAATCCCTTAACCTTCAGGTGGATCATGTCAGAATTGAGTTAATTGGTTTGTGGTATGGAAAAAAATGCACATTGGACTAGTTAATAAACTGGCTGGAAAACTGAACACATCTTACCTCTACTCTCTCAAAGCCCACTAAACTGAAATTAGATGAATTAAAAAAGATATATACTTACACGGATAAAGAGAATGGGAGAAGAAAGAGCATCTTAGAAGATGGATAAATAAAATCTGAATTGACAGAATGGATAAAATTAAAACCTGAATACTTAACCTAGAAAAATAAAAGAAACAAGCCAACACACAACACAGAGAATGTTGGAGGCACAAGGTATCTTGAGGGGAGGAATTTAACACTGGAGTATTAGATTAAATTCTGTATAAGGAGTAGTAACGTGTCCCAGATATTCTTTCAAAGCCTATGCCACCAGGCTACTGCTCACCTCCCAATCCCGTTCCCAGGTGAAGGGGAGCCTGGAGGTTTACCACTGGAACAACTGAACCAGAGATACTCTATGCTCATGAACACCAGACAGTAGAAGATGATGGGAACAAGCACTTAGTAAGGGGATTACATTAAAAGCCAAATTGAACTGTGACCTCCATCCTCTGCTCCAATTTAGCCCCCAGATTGCTGGTATCCTCCCCCTCAGCACCTGGAAGAAAAGGGAAAGATTTCTCTTTAAATTAATTTACAATCCCAAGAAAAAAAGTACAAAGTCATTTAGAGATACACCAATTAAACCATAAGTAACTCACCCAGTGATCCTCAGTGAAGGCCTCTGGACAAAAGCCTCCGATAATTTTCTCAGTACCTTAATTTGTTAAAAATGAATCAAAAGCCAAGGAGAACTTGAAATTTTGAGGAAAGCCTCCATGATAAAAGACAGACACCAATAAACAAGTTGGAAAAAAACAAAAGAAATTATTGCAGCAGAAACAATGTAGAAAGCAGAACAAAATGTCTAAATAAAATTATAATCCATGAACTCATTTGTACAGAGAATATTATAATAAAAAATTAAGAAATAGAGTAATCCTTTGGTCTCCTCTAACCATAAATGTCTCAACTGCCATAGCAGCAATGCTCAAATAATATCTTACTTTGTTTACTTATCAAATAAAATGAGAGGTAAATTACTTCTGTTTCATTTTTATTGAGTTAAGTTTGTTATGTACTTCCTTGCATATCTAGACATCAAGTAACTGTTAAGGGTCTTATTTAATTCTACTAAGAGCTTCCTTATAAAGCAAAGCTCCAGTATTTTTCTAAACAATGCTCTGAGCCCTACGAAGCAGCTCCTTTTCTGTTTTCTTATTCTCATTAACCAGCCTTACTTCCTAGATGTCCTCTCTGTTTTCCACAGGGCCATTATCACCTCAGACCCCTCTAACTTCACTTTCTCATCAACTTTCTGTTCAATAATTACTTGCAACCTGATTTTTGATAGAATATTTTAGAATATTAGTAAACTACCGTTAAGTTATATATTTCTTCACAATGACACCCAGCTGTTCCATTAGTAACTTTACAGATGACTTATATCATAAAGATCTCTGGTTCTTCCTTAGGTTTTTGGATAACTTAGAAAGCAGCCTGAATTAACCAGCCTAAATGATTTTGCTGATCATAATTATTTAAGCTTTGACTATATAAAATTTTACCATTGTCAGCTCACTGTCAATGAATTCATTTTAACAGATACTCAGTGGAATTACCTCTAATTAAACCATATTATGTTTTTGTGATTTGGGTTAATCAAAGAATAAAAGAAAGTTTAACTGAATGTTTAGATTTCTTCCATGAAAAATGGTTATGCTGTTCAAGTATTAAGTCAGTGACCAACTGCCATGGCTTCTAGGTTTTCATGGAAGTATATATTTACTGAGGAGTCTGGGCTTCTTTTTCTGATAACAGTTATATAGCACTCAAATACCCTCTGGTTTAGTAATCAGAATTTTGTGCTTATGGTCAAAACTTGAGCAGCTAGCTTATCAGAAAGAATGAAAATGCGTTACCTCGAATTTAACATAAAATCAGTAATTGCAAAGAAAATATCTTTTAAAAAATGGAGGTAAGGAAAAATGTATTATTTTTATTACATTTAAGGCCTGAAATTATTATCCGATTCTCATCAGCAGATCAGCTTCTACACTATATTTTTTACTGAGGTTTTTGAGTTTAAGGTCAATTTTAATTAACAATTGAAAAGTGTACCCAAAACAAGGTGCTCTGAGATGGTTTTTGTTGTGTGTGGTTTCTATTTTGGTATCTTGCATTTCTCCTGATGTGTTGTGGGTTTTGTATTATTTTAATTGTATTTTTTTTCAGGAAGCAACACTAAAAGAAAGCACTGCTGATATCAAAATTCCAGCTGAGCTTTATTCACTTTGATTTACCCCATAACTAGACTCAATGTCTACAAGCAATGTGAACTGGAGAGTTGAACAATTAGCTACTGAATATTGTCCCCAAAGCTACTTTTCTCCCAGTTGTTTCTTAGTGTCATGATTATCAGAGCAATTACTTTCTCTTTTTTTTTAGTGTAGTTGTAGCCATATCTCATTTCCTGTGGCACAAATATTTAATAAAATAGTCTTGGGGACTTAGAATTTGATTGCTGGGAAAACACAGCATCTGATCAACTCCTAAAATAAAAGCATGGATTTTATGTATATAATATCTTGCCTGAAAGCTACAACAGAGGAGGCTTGCAATTTCTGACAGGATTTTTCAAGTTGTGTCTCTGAATGCATTTTCAATGAAGGGATAATACAGGTTTGAATTTGTGTTTTAGTCACTCTGTAGAAATGGGATACAATCCTACCACCCAAAGTTAGGTTCAGATGTCAATGCTGCTGACGCCACACACACAAGGAGGTATGAAAAGGTTTAGTGCTCACTTAGTAAGCTCTCTGGGCAGAACAGGGTGGCTACTGACCAGGTCCAAAATGGCTTGAAAGAGCAGAGGAAGAAGACTGGCTCGGGCTTTTCACGGTGGTTAAGGTTGGTGGATTGGAGTGAGGGGTGGGCGCGTGCCAGCAGGGCTTGTGTGGTGTAAACTTCTTGCCAGAGGGAGCACGGAGCCTTCTTATCTACTTGCCTAGATGTGGGGTAGAAGGTGAAGAGAGACAGGGCATAGCTTAAAGGCTTCAGCGGTCACACATCAAAAATGGAATCAGACTGTTTATTGCAATTTGCATATACCATTCCCTTCCTAATGAATATTTTGGATCAACTTTCTGACCATAATTTGCAAGGTTCCTAGTTGTTGACTAAAACTGATAATTTTTTAAAAGGTGAGATATTCATTAATATGGCTTGTCAAATAGAAATAAATGATGTGCAAGTTGTTATCTATAATGATGATTTGCCTACTGTTTTATTTTATTTTTATTTTTTTAGAGTGTTTGTTTATTGCCTCTGTTATACAGAGCAGAGGTTTTGACACTGTAGTGTGCCTAAAAATCACCTGAAAATCTTGTTAAAACAAATATTGCTGGACCTCATCCCCAGAGTTTCTGATTTAGTAGGTCTGAGGTAGGGCCCAATAATTTGCATTTCTAACAAATTCCCTGATGATGCCAATGCTTTTGATCCAAGAACCGCACTTTAAGAATGACCGATCTAGAGTTCTTGAGTTTTAATAATTTGTTTCCCAGTATCTTGTTCTTTTGAGGGTTTTCAGCTTTTTGAATATTATTGGATAATGAGTTTGGGGTGTTCATATTAAAAAGCAAAAGCCTTTCAATGGTAAGAATTATTTGGTTACTCTGTAGTGTAGTAAACTGATTTAAACATACTGTGACTTGGTAAGCGCTGCTCATAGCTTACTGATTCTCTTCTCACCCAACAGAGAGAAGCACTTACACATCAGACTCACTCTTTGCATGAATTACATTATCCGATTGGAAGGGGAGATTTAAATTACTGTTCCCAACAGAGATGTTGCCTTGTGTTCCAACTCCATCTAGACTGGGAGACAATAGTAAAATATAAAAGAGTTAATTAGTAGAAATTGTTATAAGCAGATAGAATATAATATAGATCAGAAAATAATACTATTTGTCATTTACTAATTATTAGCAGCAATACACAATGTTTTTACCGTCATAACAAAAAGTTACATGACGATTAATTCACAGAAATAGGGACTAGGTTTGGAGTATCAGGTCCTTTTTTAAAATAAGTTTACTATGATTAAACAGAAATGTTTAGAATCTGAGAAAGAATCACACAATTGGCATTTGAGCAAGGAACACAAACACTAGAGTCGGAATCTATGCTTCAGAGCTAGTGTGTATATGGCTCACTACACCCAATATTCAGATGTGTAGATTGGTTAAGAGGGGGCACATCATATTGAATTTCACCTAGAGATGGACTCATAAAAAAAACCGGGACCAGAATTTAGAAAGAAACAATTGGAACAACTTCTCAGGTGAATCATTGTTGGGGAGTGAAGAGTGAGATGAGGAACAGGGTTATAAGTGTTGGGTTTATTACAGGAGCTGCCTTCTGCCTACCTACTGTGGTTTCAAGGATCATTCTTCATATGGCACGTAAGGGTTAATATATGTTTGAATACATAAGGAAGTGAACCATACAGACTGGGTCCTGTGAGCTCCAAAGAACAGGCACTCTATTCTTCAGGTGCTCTGGGGAGTCATCACAATTTTAATACCACCATGTTGATTCTCTACCAGACTTCTTTCCCTACTCTTGGCAAAGTAGGCTTTTTATTTTCTGTCCACTCTTCCCTTAATCATGCAGGAAAATACCTGTCTCTCCTCTGAATTACTAAAGAACTTTGCAACTTGGGTTCTTACCTTTGTACGTTGTTATGAGGGCCAGTGACATGCCTTAAAAGTTTTTTTTTTTAATATATATTTCCCTGTATCTAACATAAAACCCAGTATTTAATAAATGATGAATACCTTGGTCAAATTTTAAAATTATCTTAAAAGTCTAGTGATTTAAAGTAAACTGAAAGATGCATTTTTCCCTCTTTGTCTAATGTTCTCTGGGTTTTCACTCTGGCTTTGGTCTGAACCTCAGGTTAGTATTGTCATCTACTACGGAAAAAATAAGGCCAGCAGTCCAACTTGTTATTTTCTGGGGGATCTTCCTTAACCCACAAGATTTAGGTATCTGTTGCAATAGTTTAAGTATGGAACATGTGTTGAAAAGAAAGGCTTTTAATCTGATGTTCTAGTTAAATGTAAAATAGGAACATGTTTTTTCATGTTGTATAGTAGAATTCACATTTGATTATTCAAATATATTTTCTCACAATGGAGATCAGATTTATGTTAGATGACAAAAATCTTGAGTCTGCTATGCAAATCTATTTCTACTAAAAAATGAGATAATTACATATAATTTATTTTTCAATAATAAGAGTTTCTAATTCTAGATCCTGGCACAATCTACAGTATGAGTGTAAGAACTGTGTTCCCACTGAAGGCAGTTTTAATGATAAGAATGTTATTTCCCTAAACATAGTCTGGGTAAGTAATAATATCAAATCAATTTATCATAGATTTTAAATATCATGGCTGAAAAGAGGAATTCTTTTCCAGTTTCTCTGCTTCTAGCCTGACTTCCTTACCAATTTTTGCCAGAAAATTCTTTCTAACCTGAAAACACGATCCTTTTTTTCTTGATCAGCATTTTCAGTATTTACACATTGCCAAAAAGATGACATCCAAACACTTTTCATATTATATAATGCTCTTCACAATATGCCTTCTACCTCTGTGTCATTCTCATCTCCCACCATTTTCTGTCTCTTTGTACTTTATAACTGAAGAATACTGAACTGCTTCTCTTTCAACAAAGAACATGCACTTTCCAAATTCCTTTCCAATGAGCATCTTATTACTTCCATTTGAAATGCTTTCTATATGAACCAACTTAGATATTTCTTATCTATTTTTTCTGTTTCAGTCCAAATGTTTTGCTTTCTGTGGAACATTCTCTGACTTTCACTAATGGATTAGTGCCTCTTGTCTTCTTTGTTTCTATGGTCTTAGTATAAATGAATATTCCAAATAAGTATCTCAAATTTTGGCTAATATGAAATGCAGAAATCTGAAGATCTGTTTTTCTAGTAGTTTGTGTTGTGAGAACATTCTCTATGCTTTTATCATATTCCTGCATGACCCAGACCTTCTAAACAAATAGCATTGTAAGGATGTTTAACAAGGCTCTACATAACAGACAGCCTTGGAAGCTATATTGTGACTTTCCAAAGATAAAATGTCCCTCTTTAGAGATGCCTTCTCTCTCTTCTCCAGATGAAATTTATTTAATGAGTAATCTCTTTCTCTGGGGGAGAGGATGGGCAGGTGTGCCAGCATTCCATAAAAGTTGAAAGTCTCCTAATTTGGAAATCCTTCCCCTGTAATGCAAAGCCACTCCATGCACAGATAAACACTGACCCTCATCCCATTGCCCTATGGGGATAGTGGCTTTGGGAACCAGAGCTGGGGTATTGTTCTTATTACTGCCTTTTACTGTGACTAATAAACTATCTGTGCTTCTGACCCAGGGTCTGGTGTTCCTCACTATACATATATGAAACTGTGGCAGATTAACTTGTTAGCTTGCAAGTAGGGTAAAATCTCAGACCCTCAACAGTTGCTAATTTTATAAGCTCAAGACCTGAATAGTGCCTGGCATGTAGCAAATTCTTCATAAATGTATATTAAATGAATGACTGGGCTAGTCAGTGAAGGCTAGAGGAAGACTTTCATTGATATACCCAATATCAGTAAAAATTGTGAATGACATTGAAATTGACCATAAAGTTACTGGCATACTTATCTAGCACACGCTTCTGGGATATCTGCATGTTTCATTGTCTTTGAGCTATGTTATTAATCTGTACTGAAAACTGATAGTTTTCTATGGAAAATTCCTTATCCATAGAAAAGCAAATTAAATTTGTCCTGTGGATACTGACCAGTTTTACATCCATTTGTAAATTGATGTCAGCATTGTAGGCTGCCTAAATTACCTATAGTGTATATTGCCTACGTACATATGTATGTTTGTTCAGATTTTTGGTTTTAACATCTTACTGGCTCCATCATTAATTGTGTTAGAAAAATCTTAGATGTGTGTTCATTTTACAGTTATATTAAAGTCACAATTTTAAAAACATTGTCCCTAATACCAGTGATACAGCCTTAACATCATGAAGTGTTGTGTAAGAATTTTCTGTGTGTGAGGTGTATGTGTATGAAAGAGCTATTGTACTTTGCTGTTTTAGACATTCCCCATTTTCCTTTCTTTGGCATTTTCTAAATCTATAGATCGCAGAATGTCTATAATCACTGCAATACTTAGACTACCTTGTGTTTTTGGTATGGGCTGTAGATTTTGTAGTATTTAAATGGTGCTGGAAAAAATATATGGTAAAGTAGACAAAGGAACCTCCAAATCTGACCAACCCTTTGCATTATAAGTCAGAATAATACAGATTTTAGGTTTGAAAAATAAATAAATGAACATTTATTATACTTTTTAAAAGGGAGTCTAAGTATAGCCAGCATAGGAAATATCTTGGTAGAATGAATCATATCCATGCCTTGACATGACCGAGCACCCAGAAGGCGTGAATGTTTGAACAGCTGCTGAGAAGATTCACACTGCTGGCTGCAAATCTTGCCAAAAGCAAACTTATTTCCAGGAAATTATGAAGCTCTTTATCCCAATTTCCCTTAAATAGAACACTGGAAAAGAATATTTTCCACAAAAATTTGTATTCAGAACATGAAATTAAAGTCAGAAAGCCCTTAATCACTATCACTGTACAGACTAACCCTTCTATTTATGAGAAATAAATCCAACAAAAATAGAAATTCAAGTATACAGAAAAATATTATATTGCAATACAACAGCAATAAACAATAACTACCTTTTTAAAAAAAACAACTAGTAAAGTTATTCCGATTTCATCAGTTTTTTCACTAAGGTCCTTGACTCCAGGATCCAATTCAAGATCTCTGATTGCATTTAGATGTTGCTTCTCCTTAGTCTCCTCTAGACAGTGAAAGTCCCTCAGCCTGCCACGACCTTGACACATTTGAAGAGTATTAGTCTGGTATTTTGTAGAATGTCCCTCAATTTGGGATTGTGTGATGTTTTTTCATGATTAAATTGATAACAATGCATAGTGATGCTTTATTGGGAAGAATTCCAGAGAGGTGATGTCACTTTGGTTCATCACGTCAGCTGTTGCACCATGATGATATGTTTTCTTACTGGTGATGTTAACCTTGATTGTTTGTCTATGGTGGTGTCTCCCAGGTTTCTTCACCATTAGTTAATATTGCTCTCTTTGTAACTGGGGAGGTAAATATTTTAAGAGAGCTAATTTGAGTCTATGCAAATATCCTGTTTTCTCATAAAATGTTGACTCACTATTTCTTAGCACCTATCAGTAGATCTTGCCTGCAGCCATCATTGGCTGAGGACTTCTACTTGGTGATATTCTATTTTCCTCCTTCCTTTTATGTGTATTGATTGGAAGTCTTCTCTAAGAGTTGTCCCTTCCCCCACTTTCATTTATGTAGTCAATTATATAGGGATATTTTATTCTTTGAGTTATAATTCAATCTATCAAAATTTATTTTTTGCTCAAATGGTTCAAGCTTTGGCCGTTTGGAGCTCTTTCAGATTGGCTCCTGTGTCTTCTAACTTACCCCCATATTTTTTTTTTTTTGGTCCCAGCACAACAATATACTCCAGCATCACCTTATATTTTTTCTTTGCCCCAGCCTGAAATCACTTCTCCAAAGAACCTTGGTTGATTGTTAGGGTATGACAATTATCTTTTTTTAAGCTTACTAATTTGATAAATGATCCTCTTTAATGCTTTATGCACGAATTTCCTAGTGTTTCATAATTGGTTATGATTTTATTGAGATGTTCTTGCATGTTTCCATGAGAAAACAATGTAAATAGAGTAATATGAATGAGAAGATACCTGATTTCATGTGGTAGACTTCTATGAGGCAATGTACTTCTTAAAAAACAAAAGCAATAAAGGAAAAGAAAGAAATTACGAGTTTCTGGAAGTGCAGTCAATATTTATTGAATTCTAACTTATAAGGAGCACTGTGGGAAGTGCTGTAGTAAGTAAAAATATGGTCCCTTCCCTTAAGAAGTTGTGCTGTCACAGTGAGACCATGATAAACATTTAAACAATGAACAAGTGCTGGGTACCATCAGATCACTTAGGTCACATGTTACCATGTATTCAATGTATACAATGTTTCAACATCATATTTTTCCTTCAATTACTTTTATTTGATCTCTTCTCCCACAGAAGAACACCTACACTTTTTAAGCACCATCTAAAATCCAATTCTTTCAAGAATTTTTCCTTCATGAGTTCATTTGTTCCTGAGATACATATTGAATATCTACCATTTGCAAAGCAAAGGGAAGACAAGATGGCAACAAGGTAACTAAGACATCTTTCTTGATTTTAAGGAATTTTTAGCTCATAGGGACCAATCCTCCCTGACCTCTCAAGTCCATACTGTTTTGTTTTTGTATTTTATTTTTTAAATTCTGAAAATACCTATGCACACAGTTATAAGCCTCCCACAATATGTGATATTTTCTACTTGCATTGTTTTCTATTTAGTCCATGTAGGTTTACTTCATCTCATCATCTTAGAGGTTTCATTTGCTTGAGTGAAAGGTCTATATTGTCATCTCTTTTATCCTCACAGCATTGACCAGTGATATTTAGATAGTAAATGGATATAAAATGCTAATTATCATTGCCAACATCAAATGCATTAGTAAATAGAATGTTAAGTCTCCTGGGTTCAAAGAGCTGCCCTAATTTTCTATTTGCTAAAGTGTTGATAATATTTCATGGGGTTGCCATGAGGATGAAATGAGCTCTTACATGTAGCATTTAGAAAGGAACTTGGAACATAGTAAACATTTAATGTTATTAATTTTTAATATGAGTTTATAAGTAGCATTAATATTATATGTAATAAAGAGCATAGACTATTTATGAGTACTGAACAGGAGATAATATAGTCAGATTTGGATAACAGAAGTGTAATTATGGACCAATGCCAATGTCACTCTGCTTGACTGACTACTCTTCTGTCTCTGTTCAACATTCTCATACAAATTTAATTTTCTTGCTGCAAAAGTGTTTGAAGAAACAAATTTTCAAATAAAATTATTTTAAATTGGTTGCTATCCATGAGCTCTATTAAGTTAGTGATGTCAGTGCTGTTATACTCAACAACTTAAGGGCAAATATCTTCATCCTTCCAGCCTCCTCTCTCTGCAGGGGCTTGGGTCTTTTCGCACAACCCCAATTTTCAAAGATGCACACAGTGGCATTCAAAATTAAACAACTTTAAATTATTGTTATTTAATGCTAAGAATATACAAATAAATATTTATGACTGATACATACGGTACGAAGAACGTCTACTTACTACCTAATTTAAGTAAACAAAAAATTATCATTACTTTGAATTCATTTGTGTAATCTTCCTTCATTCCATTGCTTCCCTTTTCTATCAGAAAGGACTGCCTCCCTGAGTTGTGTGTTTATTACTTCATCGCTTTTCCTCATATGTTTAAAAATTAAATTTGTATGCCTGAGTTTGTCCAATTTCGCATGCTCTTCATGTTGTATAAATGAACACACACTGTATATATACTATAACTTGCTCTGTTCCTCAAAATAATAATGTTGAGATTTATCCATTTTATTGTTGGCAACTATATTTTATTCATTTTACTGCTGTAAAAAGAAATCTAATGTATGACTATACTACAGTTTTTCTCCCAACTGCTAATGACAGAAATTTTGGTTTTGGGTTTTTTTTTCAGCTTTATTGTATATGATTTTAGTACTCATGGATAAGCATTTTAGTGTGAATGTGTTGAAGTAGTATTGTAGGGTTAAGTTATTCACATCTTTAACTTTACCGTAGAACACCAAATTCTTTAATTCAGGGTACCAATTTACAATGCCAACATTATTTCTGTTATTCCCCATTCTTGCCATTTGTTTTCAATTTTTATCAATATGCGAGGTGTGAAATTGCATTTTGTGTTGTTTTAAATTTACATTTAACTATTTAGTAATGAGATAAAGAATGTTTCTTATGTTTATTGGCCAATTAGATTTCCCTTTCTGTGAAATGACCATTTAAATTTTTGGTTCACGCAGGAATTTCATATATTGAGACATCAATATATAAACAAGGTGTATTTCTTCACTTATTTTCATTTTTTAAAATGTTTTTCAATAACAGTTCATAATTTCTTATATAAAGAATTTACACAATGTTTAGATTTGTTTGCAGGTTTTCTGGCTAGGAATTACACTTCTCCAGGGCTACTCCCAGCCAATGACAGTATGGCTGGGGTGCACTGCCTGTCGGCCTACTTCTGTGAAGCACAAGATTTACTGACAGATGACTTGACTGAAGGACTCCTCATTAGCCAAAACTTTTTATAACTGCTCTTCAGTCTGAGACTCTTCCTACTCAATTTTTCTCTCTTTTCTCCTTTCCTTCAATAGTGTCAGATAGGCTTTATGGATTTTTTCCATCTTTTTTGCTCCCTTTCTTTCATTTTTCACGTTTTCTCCCAAAACAATCTCTTGCACATCTAATCCCATTTTTGACATCTGCTTCTAAGAGTACTGATATGTGTACTGTCTCTTTTTCATGTTTCTATTTGTCTCTTTTTTGCCTCCTTCTGCTTGATTATTTCGCTCATTGCATTCTCTTTCCCTCAACTTCATTGTAAGTTACACACACTATTTCTTTATTTTTAATGATAACAGTAAAAACTGTAATGTATACTTAATTATAAAATCTAAACTTAATTATTTTTAAGCTCTATAATACATCATTGTTGTTGTCACATTAGTTGGTACAATGAATGAGATATATCTCACTATGATATATTGAGCTGGACTTCATTTTTGTTTTCTTTCTACTTGGATTTTGTTTAGTTTCCTAAGTCTGTGGATTAATGGCTTTTAGCAGTTCTGAAAAATTCATCACATCAAATTCTATTTCCACTCAAATTTTGTCTTATCCTTCTATAACTCTGTGTAGACATAATTTAAATTGTCTTTGTCTATACTCTGTATCTTTTAATTTATCTCTTGTATGCCCCATCTCTTTATCTTTCTGGGCTGCATTCTAGGTAATTAATTCAAATATTTATTCTAGTTTATTGAGTATTTAGCTAACTTTGTCAATGTCAAATCTGCTATTGAGCTTTAAATATATATTGTTACATTTTTTGTTCCTAGAAGTTCTATTTAGGTCTATTTTTAATCAGCTTGGTCAATTTTTTAATGATTTCTTGCAATTTACTTATATTTTCAATCCCCCCTCTTTATCTAATAGTTCTAATATGTATAGTTTCCATGGGTCTGATACTGCTGTTTATGGTTTCTCTCAGTCATTGTGTCTTATTTCTTTGTGTTTTGTAACTTTTACCATAGTTTCATTGTTTTTGAAACTTTGTGGGAATTACCTGAGTTTTGCATTGAAGGTAGGCATGTCAGCTTCTGCCCTAGAGACCAGTAGTCAACGATCACCTCAAGCCATAACAATTCATTTCTTCATCTCAAAGAGCAGACTGATCCAAAATACCTATTTTCAGGTTTGAGTAGCTTAAAAGGGACTGTTGAGGTTCCTTTGCCACCTGACTTGGTTGTGACAATAATGTCTTCTTTGTCATTTTTGGCTTGTCCCACTTGACATATTGTTTTACCCGCAGACATCCATTCTGCTGTCAAGAGGCTACTATGTCCACAAATTGTCAAACCTATGTCAAATTCTTTGCTTGAGGCTCCTCAGGCCACCAAGGTAATATGAAAAAAATGCTGCATAATCTTTGAATGTCAAATTATAGTTACAGTTTTTCAAGGGACATGACCTTCTTCCCTCCACTGAGCACTGAGGCAGGGATTTCCTCATTTTGGAAAAAGCATGGGTATCTCTCTAGTTCACTCTTTAGGTCTTTTCTGAGTAGGTACTGATGTATCTACTTTGGTAGCCTTTGGCTTTGACTTTTTTCTGCTACCTAAGAGGAAATGAAAAACCCAAGCTCAAGTTTCCCAGGTTTGGCAAATGCCAAAGCGCCCTTTACACGAAGATCAGTTTCTACTCTAGGTTTCTCCTCTGACTTAGTTTCTGGCCTCTGAGAAATACCTTATGTTCCAGTACATATAAGGTTATCAGTGTGTTCCTGGGTGTGTAACATCTATTCCAGTACTTTTAGTTGTTATCAGTGGAAAAGGCTCTTAGGATACCACAGTGTGAGAAACAGAAGTGTCTAATTAGTTTCTAGTGTGAGTGGACTTGTTTTCAATTCAGAGAGAAATTAGCTCAGCTGCCCCAAAACACAGATCCATGCTCCAGCAAAAAAAGCTGAAATGAGGTTGTTGCTGCCAATTTGACATTGAGAGAAAGCACGTTTTTAAATGTTAGGCCTGAGATATTGGATTGCAAACCAGCCAGGCTCTCCCACTGCTACCTGCTCCCACACAATGTTTACTTAAAATCTTAGGCAACAATGTGTGATTTTTATTTTGAGAATGTCTTATTATGAAATACACGTTTTCTTTTGCTCTGGACCATTTTGTGTGGAAGTAGCTTCATTCCACTTTATTCCTCTGCATGTTTTGGTTAAAAAAAAAAAAAACAGATTAGAGAGGTAGCCTTTGTGGGTGGCTCTTTTGTCTTTACCTAAATAGAGGGAAACATGCTGAAATAATACCATGCAGAGAATATTAAATATCCAAATACTTTCCAAGTTATCTGGAAATAGTAGAGGAGAAAGAGTCAAAAGGTTTAATACATCTATTCAAGACCCCCATGGTCTTTCTCCTAAATGTCTCATAGGCATAAGTTAAATATCTATAATGACTTAACCCCAGTAAAAAAAAAACAGGGGATCCTCTATGAATAATTATGGCAAAATATGTGACTTTATTCCTTAATAAAAAATGCTATTTTAATAGGCATTATTTTAAATGGACATTATGAAAGACACTGATATTGTCTTTCCAGCCTTCTTCCTTAGATCATGATTCCTTTTTTTTTTTTTAAGAGCTATGTTAGATGTTTTAAATGCTCATTTTGGAATCTAAGAGCAGCAAAAGACTTTGGAGGCCAATGTTCCTAATACCTGGCTAGCTAATCATTAGAATTAACTGGAGAGACTTTTGAGAGTTCCACAATTCAGATTCCTGTCCTCTCCTCCACAATATTATTGAAACAGTAGAGATAAGACCTTGTAATCTGTAGTTTTAAACAGCTTCCCAGTAAATCTTGGTGAAGAAATTATGGATCAAATCTAGTCACCTAACTTTATCAGTGAAGAAGCTGACGTCTTGGTAGATTATTTGTGGAACCCACATATTGTTCTTTCTATTGTGCTAAAGTGATGCTTTTTCACTGCTTATGGAGCTTATAATATTGTTCCTGGTACTAAAACAGGCACATACAAAAAACGATTTGGGAGAAATGGAGTTACAGTACATTGGCACTAGCTGAATTTAAGAGGTTTGTATTACTCTTAAGTCTGATTTATCCCATCTTGGCTCTTATGAATGTCAAAAAGCAGAAGATGTTAATCATAGGGTTGGGAGTTGCCCTTAATTACTGAGCTCTAACTAGCAGATTTATTTTCAAAATATTGTAGAATTTCTTTGAGTATTAAGACTTCTGGGAATATAAACAATTTCTCAGATGTTTGCTTATTGTCATTTGAGTCTTTAATATTCATAGTATAAACACAGAAAGGCCTATTAAAATTGCTTAGGTTTAAATTACATTTAATATATTTAAATTATAACCTAAACTTTCTTAAGCTTTAACTTATTAATATTTGTCCATTTACAGATGTAGTCAGTTTTCTATAAAAAAAGAACACATGCTATTTACTTTTCTCTGATAAATGCTTGATTTCTCAAATTTGACTGAAATTCCTTAGAAACTAGTCTCATTTACAAATGTAGTTGTATTCTCTTGAACATACTAAAACAGCATTCTAGATTAATACATTTGATTTTTTTAAAAAAGCATTTTGGATGGCTAACAGGGCAGCCATAATAATCTAACAAGTAAGTTCACCCTAGGTCTTAAGTAACTCTTGTGAATCTAATAACTCAAACTGATAAAGGTAGTAGACCACTTTCTCTTACATTGTTAAATCCTATACACCAACAAAATCAAATTCTCTTACACCCTCCAAATTATAATCGAAGGTCTGAAACTGATTTTAAGAACAATTTTAAAATAATAAATAAATAACACCAATAGATTATCCAAAAATGTTAATGCTATAGGTTTTGATTACTATACCATAGCTTATATTTACATCCTTTCTTGATTTGTGAAGTCATTCATTCACTAAAGAGGGGGCAATTTTACTGAATTAGATAATCTGAAGTTACAGGGTGACAATTGGGTCAGCTGCAAGGTCACCTAGAAGTCAGAGACTCCAATTTAGAACCTAGGACTGAGCAGTACATACTGGATTCTCCCTTAGCACACACGAATATCCTCAGTTCCTTTCATAGAAGACTTACGATTGACATTTCAAGTAGAAATTCCAAGCCAAGATTTAAATATGGGGTTAGTTTTACATATACCTATTTGCCAATTCTCTTAACCATTCTTTTGTATTAAATTAATCTCTTTATTACCTGAATATATCTTGCATTTTTCCCACTGTTCTATCAATCACTATTTCATACTCACTTTACATCTAATTTGTATTCAGTGATGGTTTGAAAATCATTCCTTGATAGGGTTATCAGATAAAATACTGAATAGTCAATTAAATTTAAATTCCAGATTAACAACAAATAATTTTTAGTATAAGTATATTTCATGCAATATTTAGAATCTAGTTATACCAAAAAATTATTCATTGGCTATCTGGAATTCAAATTTAACTGGGTATCCTATATTTTTATCTGCTAAATCTGGCAGCCCTTATCCTTGACATAAGATTTCCAAAAGTTATTTTATAAGTTTTACTTTTATTAATAATAAGTCATTCTCTCACCTTTTCTACAGACTCATTGAGGTTAAAACTCTGTCATTCTTTCCCATCTCCTTCTGGCAAGGTACATAGCCTCAAGTAGAGGTTCAATGAATATTTGTTTATGAGGCCTTCCTCTGAGAATCTAAATAATGTCAGCCTCCAGATCAGTTTGGAAAGTGTACAAGTGTTGTGCTGGCTGATATGAGTCTCTAGGAAAAAAAAAATAATACAAGAATTTACTGGAAGGTGTGATGTGCCTTCAGACCCACTCATGCAGTAGCATAATGTTACATGGAGGATAGGTATCACTCTTATTTCAACAGAACTAACTAATTGGAGTGGGGTTATTTTTTCTTTCGAATGATAAGGTATTCATATTTGTATGTTACATTTGGTTAATACAGTATTGCTACTAAGGGAGCATTGAAGACCTATTTTCAGCAAGCTTGCTGCTGAGATGTTCAGGAAGCTGCTGATGCTCCGCTCTAGGCAGGTTGTGCTTTGCTGGATGTGCACAGCTCCTTATCAGGGGTCAAAAGCCACGCTTCATTAGCAGGCTCTTCCTGCCAGGGCTCTCACCTCTGCTCTCCCCGCTGTAAAATGCATGCAGACTATCTAGTGGCTCTGATTCCTGAGTGGCATTTATATGCTTGATTTAAGAGATTAATGACAAGGAGAGTGATCTTTAGAATATATTACAGGTAAAATGTAGGACAGTCAAGGAGACTGCCCAGAATACCCAACGCCTGTTCTCAGAACCAAAGCAACTTTAGAATTAAAATCTCAGATTTGAGGAACTCACTGGTTTTATCCCTGTGCAGTTTGAAAAATTCTTCAGTGACTCCAGACTTACTTCTCCTGGTATTTCAGATAAGAGTTGGAGGGATGGATTGAGAATCATTATTCTTTCTAGAAAAAACCCCAAATCACATTCAAATGACCATGTGAGTTATGTGAAACTATCACTAATATTATGGGAATGAAGGGTGCTTTTCTGAAGACATAAAATTCCCACCATTATGGAATATGTAGTTAGAGAGATAAAAAATACAAATTAGAACGAGTACCTAACTATAAGAATGTTTTTTTTCCCCCTCATTGTCTTAACAGAACATAATAATTGTGGAATAATATAAAATTTTAGGGCCAAAAGGAACTGAGCTTACTCAAACTCCATTCATGAAGTTATAAGCAATGTCAACAAATTTGATGCACTTATCTTTGCAGTTATATATGTATATATATATATATATATATATGGTAAAATGGGATTATCCAACATACACTGTTCTATCACCTAATTAATGTATTGTTTTATAAGTATAATTAACATGTATACTTAAAACTAATTTCTATCTAAATAAATATAAATATATATTATCACATGAACTGTTGAATAGTATGCATTTTTTTTTCCTTTCCAAAAGTGATTTAACCAATCTCATGTGTTAGGACATTAGAATTTTTTTTTCTTTTTTTCTTAATTTATAATTAATATTTCAATTAACATCCTTGTGCATACACCTTTGAATATATTTCATTTATTTTCTTAATACAAATTCCTGGTATATGCTTAAGTTTTTTCAGACGTATTTCCAATTGCCTTGCCGAAAGTTTGCCCTGGGTAATGCCACCACCAGAGTGTAAAAGAGCCTCTCTCCACAAAGGAAGACTGTAAAGCAGAGAAGGGAGGGAATCCTGTGTCTGCAAGTGGGAATGGAAAGTTTTATAGAGAATATAGAAGTTAATCTGGACTTGAAGAATAAGCATTTCACGGGGAAAGAGAAGATAAACCTTCAGTAATGTTTTGATAGTCTCCTTTTAAATTACATTTGAGTTAAAAGAAGTTCAATGTGCAAACTGGAAAGAAAATTCATCCTTATTGCTACAGGGTCACTCCTCCTTCAGTGTCCTGGGACATCATGGCACGCCCCTTTCTTCTGCAGGCTCAAACTCCTGCACACAGTTGGAGGGAGGGTACTCCTTTTCCACTCACATTTCTATTTCAATAATTTTAAGTCATCAATTAACCAAAATCAATTTTTACGACAAAAGCAAGGACTTTCCAATATTCAGGTGAATGAAACAAAATGATCAACTCAAATGTTATTTCCATGCTCATTCACTCACAGTAGGACTTAATGTCCACATTCTGCTCCTGGCCCCATGGGATCTCCTCAACTTGCCTGTCAGCCATACATACTTCCCTGATTTCTCACATAGAGAAAATGGCCATAAGAAAAATGAGAAGGGTCACAGTGGTAATAATAGTTCCCTCCCAGTTATAAATTTGTTCCACTCCCAGTACAGGTTCTCTGCTATTGAGAACCAAAGAATTTGTCCCAAGTGGTGTTTGATTGGGAGGACGAGCATGAATAACTTTTAAGCCTACATAAGTTTTCCTTTTCAGGTCCCCCTTTTGTACGAAAAAATGTTGTTACTAGTGTGCTAGTAAACAGCCTCCTCCTTCTACTCGCAGTATATTCAGAAAAAGTAGAACAACAGACAGCCTTTGCTGCTCTTTTGCAATTTTAACAAATTGCCATTTGTGTGTGTGTAGGCAAATGCAAAACTCCTCCTTTTGCAGTGATCAAAACCTAACAACAAAGGCCTGTTGATTGACTTTTTCAATTTCTAATTAGCAAATTTTGTTCTTAACGTTTGTAGACATCATAAATAAACCCCTTTTACTTGGAAGCTAAAAAAGGCAAAGATCCTTTGAATCTCTTAGTTATGACACATACTAAACAAAGCAAGGCTAGGTTTTGATGTTTTCTTTGGTTTAAACTTATGCTGCAAACAAAAAGAAGTAACACCTCAGCCATCAATTCCTGAATCTTACAAAAGGAAATTAACCCCTTTGAAAAAGGACTGCCATCTCCTTCCAAGTGAAGGTTTTTCATGGTAGAGAAAGAAGAATGTTTTATTAAAAACCTGTTAACAGGGGCTTCCCTGGTGGCGCAGTTGTTAAGAATTCGTCTGCCAATGCAGGGGACACAGGTTCGAGCCCTGGTCCGGGAAGATCCCACATGCCATGGAGCAACTAAGCCTGTGCGTCACAACTACTGAGCCTGTGCTCTACAGCCCGTGAGCCACAACTACTAAGCCCACGCGCTGCAACTACTGAAGCCTGCGTGCCTAGAGCCCATGTTCTGCAACAAGAGAAGCCACCACAACGAGAAGCCCGCGCACCACAAGGAAGAGTAGCCCCTGCTCGCCGCAACTAGAGAAAGCCCACGCGCAGCAACAAAAATCCAACGCAGCCAAAAATAAAATAAATAAATAAATTTGTTTAAAAAGGCTGTTAACAAACAACAACAAACAAAAAGAAAAAAAATACAAGACCTTCCGTTTATTGAGGACCTGCTATGTTCAAGGCATTATGGTATAGCAGGTATATACAGAGAATTTTTTTCCCACAGAAATTTTACAATTTAACAAGTTGACTTTTATTAGCCCCCATTTCATGAAGAAAAAGCTGAACATTAAGAGACTTAGAAACTTTCTCATGGTCACATGGTAAGTGATAAAGCAAACATGTGAGCCCAAATATATTTCACTCCAACACCCTGTCTTTTCTATTTATATTGTAATATTATAGAATAGGATATAATATAGGAACTTCAGGCTTCAAAGAACAAAATGAATTCATTTTCCTTTGGGCAATTTTCCAGGGAAGTGAGTAAATGGGAATAGAAGTAGTTGAGACACTAACTTTCCCTATGTGGTAAAAATAAAAGCTTATTGGTATTTACTGGGAATTGTTTCATCAATGCTATAGAAAAATGATTTATTCTTGAAAAGGAGAGTATGTATGTTAAAACTTACATTTTAAAATGTTGATCCTTATCCTATGCAAGATGAATGTAGTGTGTCCAGAAATGAAGTAAGGAAGTTCTGGATGTGGTCTTCGTTACAGGAAACAACTGCAGAATCTAGGAGGTATTTCCCAGGAGGATATAATGGGATTTGATGGTAGATTAGTTCAGGGGATTATAGAGGATGACATAATTAAATATGCATTCTCTATGTTGAAAATCTAAAAGAATGTGGATGTCCTTATTAGAAATCAACGGTTGACAGACCAGAGAATGCATATCCCCATTCAGGGCAGTCCTTGACAGGGAATGACTTAGTGCCTGATTCCTCAGGGTAGTAGAGAAATATTATTTAGCATCTAAGTACTTGAAATTTGGAGAGAAGTTGTGAGATTATTGTCAAGGATCTGAAGTTTATTCATCCTAGAATGGTAAGTGAAAAATTACAGTGTTTGTATTCATAAAAATTCTGGCTTCAAGGATTTTATCTATAAGGCCTAGAAACATGTGAAAGTGACACTTGCCTGGAAGAAACAATCACTTTATCATCAAAGATCCAAGACTACACACTCTGCTGTAACTTCATGAGGTGAGGACTTTTAATTAAATCAGTAAAAGAAACCAACTTTTATCAGACAGGGTCCTAACACTTTTTTCTCAATAAGCAATTTTAGTTTGCCCTCATTTATCTAGATATATATCCAGGTCAACTATTTGACTTAGGCTGGGCTCAGGAAGCCACAAACCTTCCTGCCTTTTTTGCCTCTTCTTAATGCACATTAAGTTGGATTAAGTTGGGAAGTTGGCTCTAAGGTAGTGGTTTCAATCACATTTGAATCACATTAGATTAAATAAAAGAAAAAGACAGGGAAAAATTCTGATGCTCAAGCCACTCAGATGCATTAAATCAGAATCTCTGCTCATGGCATTAGGATACTGAAATTTTAAAAATACTCCCCAGGTGATAATGATCTATAGCAGAGTTGAAAACCAGAGCTTTAAGGAAGTGCCATTCTAGAAAAATATATACTTCCTTTCTGTTCTTTATTCTCTTCTAATTAGTCAGCCACTGATGCTCTGAGTATATTAGAGATGATAAAATAATGCAGCATATATGTTCTTCATCCTGGTGGGCGATACACATTTTCTCTGTATACTCTCCTTCTCTTCAAATAAAATTTCTACCTATTTTTTAAGCACTTATGACTGCTTAGTTAATTTATTTTCATTTAGACTTCAACATTGGGCCACCACATTCTGTTTTAGAAAACATTTATCATGGAGTTTTATGTTTTGCAGAATTGAATCTGCAGGGTGGATCCATCAGGTTCCCCCACCTCCTGGGGTTTGATTGGCAGGAACATGTTTTCCCGTGGAGTTCTGCCAATAGCATTTGTGTACAACAAACAAGGCCAAGTCTCAGGAAGGGTTTGAGCTGGATGACATGACAGACACTTTGGCAGAAGCTTTCATTATTTTGCACGCCATTGTGAATTATTAATAAAACTGCATTGTGAGGCCCTGGAAAAGTTGAAATGGTACTGTGAGTCTCGCAAATGCTAAGGTTCAATATATTATTAATTAGATCATTAAAGAATATAATATGCAAATATTATACGGGAAATAGTTGGCCAAGGCCAACTGTGGCAAACTTTACTCGATAATTAGCATGTTGTACACTAGGTGTAGAAAGTAATAGATCAGGAGTGGTTAGCCTTGCTACATGAGAGAGAAGTTCAGGAACATAAACCCTAAGAAAAGAGTAGGTATTACTCCTAGAGCTTCAGAATGTTTCATAGGAAATATTTCTTAAAAGATGTCATAGTAGCTGATATGATATGGACTTTTAATTTACTAACTATATTTTCTGATTTTTCTCATTTCTACTTTTTAAAGCAAGAAACAAAATCTGTCTCAATTCAAGGTTTCCATTCCTTCTATGACAATATTTTATCCAGTTCTCTGTTCCGACATCACCCTAGACCATTAAAAAAGTATTGAACAAAAAGTCTAGAGACCTAGGATGTTTGCCACTGATAAATTTTCTAACACCTTGAACGTCCATTTTCTCATGTGAATAAATAGATGTATTACTTTATTTCTCCTATTATACATTATAGATGTCAGTATAAAAGGAATCAAACTGTACAACCATGCTATTCTTAGAGAATGTATGAGCTTACTTTGGGGTTACATTTCATACTGCCACTGGGGAGGAGCAGAATATGTGACTCCAGAATATGTCATTTTGGCATATGGATTGTTTTGAGCTGAAAGCAATCAAGACCCAGAGATTCAAGAAGAACTATTACCTCTCCTTTAACTACCTAAAAGAATTTAGATAGGGGGCCTGGCCCAGAAAGGGAGCTATTACCAGAGATAATTTTTATCTGAATGACCTATCTGTATTGCAGGGCAAACATCTAATTACCAAACATCTGCTATTCTTATTGTCCTGTGAATTACCCTCCCCTCCTTTGAAGCCCCAGACTCCTATGCCATTCCTTAGTTCAAGATGGCATATAAACCTCAATTGCCTGACTTGCTCTTGGGTCTGATATCTTGGAGCTCCCATACATACAAAATTAAATTTGTTTTTCTCCTGTTAATCTGTCTTATGTCAATTTAATTACTAGGCCAGCAAAAAATCTAAAAGGGAAGAATGGAAACGTTTTTACCCCCTACATCACTTTCATACCACTGCTCTCCTATATGCTCACCTGAATTCTCTCAGTGGCATTCAAATATACTTTATCTTTCCTATATAAACACACACACATATATACATACCAACACTTCTTCAGAATCTACATCCTCCTACATCTATGAGAGAGCCTTACTCTTTCATCCCCATTTATAAAAAAGTTTTTAGAAGTTGACAATATGTATTGAATCCTTAACTCCTACTCCAGTCTGGCTTCTACTTCCATAACTTTGCTGACACAGCTCTTACTAGGGCCACTTCATTCAAATTTATAGGACCATCTTCTTTTACCTGGCTATTGGCATAGTAACAAATTTGGAACTCTTCTATTTTCTTCTCCATATTACATTATTTTCTCACCAGATATTGCCAATCTTCCCACCCTAATCCTTAGCTAAGAAATTAATTCACTATGTTCTCTGACTTTCAGATATGTATTCCCAGCTAAGATGTACTCTCTCAGGTCCACACCCACATAGCTAACCAAAATGATCCTCAAAACCATCATGTCTAATTTTAACTCATACTATTCCCGCTAAAGTCCTTTCATAGTCTCCTGTCTCAATAAATGGAACCCCACCCATTCAGTTCTATGGACCAGAAATTAGTCACATATGGTATCACTGTTTCCTTTATACTTTACATTTAATTTATTATAAGGTTTTTAACTTCCTAAGTTTCTAGATCTCATCTACTTCTCTGTATTTTCACTGACTTTACACTAGTCCAAGATACTGTCTTCTCTTACCTGGACTAGCAAAGCAGCTTCCAAAATATCCCCCCATATCCACTCTGCCAACTTGTCACTGGTTCTCCATACTGTAGCATGAATGATCTTATCAAGATGGGACTCAGTTCATTTTATTTTCCTCTTTGCTTAAAATATCTTAATGGCTTCACATTGTGTTAAAGATAAAGATAAAAATTCTTAAGGTGAACTAAGAGGCCTGTATAATCTGATCAACTTCTGTCTCATCAGTGTCATCTAATGACATCCTAATCTTCATTTACTGCCCATTATGCCAGCTTCATTCAGTTTTTTCATTCAGACTTTATTTTTTAGAGAAGTTTTGGGGTTCACAGCAAAATTAAGCAGAAGGTACAGAGATTTCCCATGTACCCGCTGTCCCCACATAGGCATAGCCTCCTCCATTATGAACATTCCCCAACAGAATGACACATTTGTTACAGTCGATTAACCTACAATTACCCACCATAATCACCAAAAGTCAATAGCTCACATTAGGGTTGACTCTTGGTGTTGCACATTCTATGGGTTTGGACAAATTTATAATGACATGTATCCACAATTATAATATAATACAGAATAGTTTCACTGCCCTAAAAATCTTCTGTGCTCTGCCTATTCATCCCTCCTTCCTCCTAATCCCTGGAAACCACTGATCTCTTTACTGTCTCAATAGTTTGTCGTTTCTAGAACGCCATATAGTTGGAAACATACAATATGTTTTTTTTTGGCCGCACTGCATGGCGTGTGGGATCTTAATTCCCAGACCAGGGATCAAACCCATGCCCCCTGCATTGGAAGCACAGAGTCTTAACCACTGGACCGCCAGGGAAGTCGCCGATATGTGGACATTTTTGCTTGGCTTGTTGCATTTAGTAATGCATATTTAAGGTTTCTCCGTGTCTTTTCATGGTTTGACAACGCACTTCTTTTTAGCACTGAATAATGTTCCATTGCTGGATGTACTGCAGTTTATATATCCATTCACCTACGAAGGACATCTTAGTCACTTCCAAGTTTTGGCAATTATGAACAAAGCTGGTATAAATATCTGTGTGGTGTAGGTTTTTTTGTGGACATAAGTTTTCAGTGCATTTGAGTAAACACTAAGGAGTGTAACTGCTGGACTGAATGGTCAGAATATGTTTAGTTTTGTACGAAAACAGCCATACTGTTTTCCAAAGTGGCTGTACCATTTTGCATTCTTACCGGTAATGAATGAGAGGTCCTATTGTTCTACATCCTTGCCAGCATTAGGTTATGTCAGGCTCTGATTCTGTGGTGGTTTGGGAAGACTACCTGAATTCAATCCTTAAAAAAATAAGTTAATTAAGGGAGTCTTATTCCATGTCAGCCCAAGGAAAGAAATGTATTGGGGAACCAAGCATAGCATGGGAAACATGCAAAAGGACCCTTGGCAACAGAATGTAACATATAATTGGATAACTATAAAATACGTGCTGTACACCTTAAACTTATACAGTGATGTATATCAATTACATCTCAATAAAACTGGAAAAAAATTTGAGATCCAACTCCTCCAGGTGCACTACAAAATAGTGTTAGGAGACAAAGCAAGTACGTCCTTGTTGGTAAGTAGGTGCAATAATTTGCTAATTTGCAAACAGTGGACAAGTTCTGAGAGCTGTGTAACTACATACCTCCATTTATTTTAGAAGGACCTGAAAATTTACTTAGAAAAGCAAATTATCAACAATAAATACTATTTGGTTTTAGTTTAATTCCTTTTATTCTTTCTAGAGTTTAAGCCATAATAATACTAAATATTCTGAAGCCCTCACTCTATGTCAGGTGCTCTTCTAGGTTCTTTACATTTATTCTTAATTTGCTTTCAAAATAATTCTAGGTGCTATTATCTTTTAAACTTTGTGGACAGGGAAATAGAAACAAAAAAGTAGAGTGACTTCCTAGAGTCAAACATAAAGGAAGAGTTGTAGCCACTATTGGAACTTAGGTTGTCTGCTCCAGGACCTGCTATTGTTAACCAATGTTTCAGATTCCTCCTATATGATATTATAATTTTTATTTAAAATTTGAACACCTAGAACAGCGCCTGCTACATAATGAGTGTATAATAAATAGTTCTTAAACTGATCAGAGTCTTAAAAGAATAAGTTAAGTCACCGAAAACATTTTTCAAATAAGAATATACCATCCATTTGGATTCCAATCATCCAAATGGAAAGAAACTGGGCTATAGGAAGCTAAAGCAATGTGCCAAAGTTGAAAAGCTAGTAAGTGCCAGAATTCTAATTCTGATACTCTGGAGATTAGAGTCCAGAAGCTGAGTTTAGGACTAACCTGTGGTATTCCCTCAACTATGCAAATAAATGTGAAAATATTTTAATATATCTGTTCTAAATACTCTTTTTTCAGCCGGCTGTTGAGTTATTTAGGATATCTTTGCATGTTGTCTTTTTTCCCTTTGAAATTCCTCTTTCCTACTATTCCATGCTTATTAAAATACTGACCTCCCCCAGGAAGCCCCTCAGAGGTAACCTATGCTCTTTTCACTATAAATTCTCCCATTTTTCTCCTCCACTAGCATCATAAAATCACAGAATCTTTGACCTCAGAGATCTTAAACACCATAGATCCTGAGGTGCTTTGGAAATCATGTCTGAGATGAAAATGAAGGTCACAGTTGAGTGTTTTGCTCATACAGATATTTAAGGATAAAAGTTGAACTAAAATATATTCCTCATGATTTCCTTACTTGGACTGTTTCCCACATAATGTTCTAACTAAATATATCTAGTTCTAGTTTCCCCTGGTTTACATTTTTTTTTTTTTACTCTACAAATTAATTATAATTAGATCGTCTTTTCTATTTCCTTTCTATTCCTCATCTTTGTCTTTGAATTCTCTCAAAAGCAAATACACCCTCAGCGTGCAAAATTCAGGGTTCAGCACAGTGTTGTAAGGTCATATGAACTACTTATCATAGTGCAAACAAAAATGAAGGAATGTCAACATAAATTTTTAGTTAGAAATTCACCATGGAGATCAAAGACTTAGACTTGTGACATTTTGATGATTGTGTATGATTATAAATAATAAGGACATTTCACTATTTTTAAATCAAAAACAGTTTTGTCCCAGATGGAAAATTCAGAAAGTTTTTCCTGATTTCTCTCTCAGCTCAGATTTAAAATCCATGGGAACATTTCAATCATGTTATGCTAATGGATAGCATCTGAATATATGTCCAAAACAATTTCAGGGGAATAAATTATATCCCTAGGGCAGCACTATGCAAAGCAAGTTTGTCAGCCATTATTTCACTTATTTTCTCTCTTATTGATTGTTGAAATTTCAAAGGAGAGAAATGAAGGTCAATGAACCTAGCATATAGTGGCTAACAGTAAATATAATTTCCAGTTAGGCTTGGGTCTGCCAAATGATAGTTTCCTACAACACACCAACACTCTTCCCTCATAGCAACAATAATTTTCTGAGTTCATCAATACCTATTCATCAAATAAACTCAATGTGAATAACTTAATTAGGCCATTAGTGACTGCAAGGTAGAATTTGTATAGGTTTTTTTTTTTCTTTTTAAACTTTTTAATAGACTCCATTTTTAAAAGAACTTTTGGTTTACAACTTACATAGATTTTTACTAGTGAAAATACCAAATCAGAAATTACCAAAAATATATGTTTCAGCACATGCTTATAGCTTATCACTAAACTGATCATGTTTATTGTCATAACTTAAACAGCAAACACAGAATCTGAAACTTGCTAAACAAATGTTTGGCTAAACATGTCATTGCTAAACAAATGTTGATTGAAATTTAAATAGCAGAACCTAATTATCTGCACATCAATAGCACCAGATTTTTTCGTAGATGAGAATTATGCAGCTTTGAATCTCCTCAGCTTTAATTTTTTTGTGGCCTTTCTTTTCTTCTAATGAGCCTCTTTTAAATAATTATTCCTTTGTTCTTGGCCCTTCAAATATCAGAAGAAACAACTAAGGCATTTTATGGTGACTACATTGTACAATAAAATCTGTGTTTTGAAGGATTTTACCAAACAGAAAAAGAAAAAGCCAAGATCTTGTGGATGGCGAACAGTGTATTCTTCTAGTGTAAATTTTGAAACAAGTGGCTAAATGGAGAGCAAAATTTGAAAAATCAGGGTAATTGGACTTTGTTTTTCCCTTTATTCCTTCCAACCAAAAAATGACACTACCATATTGTTAAAAAGAACTAGGCTCTGCATTTAGACTCATATTTGTTTTTATTATATGACTGTGTTTTGTTTCATCACAAAATTCATGAATATCATTTCAGGTAAATTAAACTAAATTAGGTTCTGAGAAGTTCTCTAACAAATCAGGACTTTTTCCATCTCTCTCCTTTTTCTATATGTTGACCTCATTATTTCCAGTTGGCATTTTAGTATACCTGGAGGTAAGTCTACAAACATCTCGATTCTTTTTTTTTGTAATTTAATTTAATTTTTTTTATACTGCAGGTTCTTATTAGTTACCTACTTTATACATATTAGTGTATATATGTCAATCCCAGCATCCCAGTTCATCCCACCACCATCCCACCCCCTGCTTTCCCCGCTTGGTGTCTATATGTTTGTTTTCTACATCTTTTTCTCTATTTCTGCATTGCAAACTGGTTCATCTGCACTGCTTTTCTAGATTCCACATGTATGCGTTAATATACGATATTTGTTTTTCTCTTTCTGACTTACTTCACTCTGTATGGCAGTGTCTAGGTCCATCCATGTCTCTACAAATGACCAATTTTTGTTCATTTTTGTGGCTGAGTATATTCCATTGTATATATGTACCACATCTTCTTTATCCATCTGTCTGTCAATGGGAATTTAGGTTGCTCCCATGATCTGGCTATTGTAAATAGTGATGCAATGAACATCGTGGTACATGACTCTTTTTGAATTCTGGTTTTCTCAGGGTATATGCCCAGTAGTGGGGTTGCTGGGTCATATGGTAGTTCTATTTTTAGTATCTTAAGGACCCTACATACTGTTCTCCATAGTGGCTGTATCAGTTTACATTGCCACCAACAGTGCAAGAGGGTTCCCTTTTCTCCACACCCTCTCCAGCATTTATTGTTTCTAGATTTTTTGATGATGGCCATTCTGACTGGTGTGAGGTGATACCTCATTGTAGTTTTGATTTGCATTTCTCTAATGATTAGTGTTGTTGAGCACCCTTTCATGTGTTTGTTGGCAATCTGTATATCTTCTTTGGAGAAATGTCTATTTAGGCCTTCTGCCCATTTTTGGATTGGGCTGATTTTGTTTTTTACTTTGATGTTGAGCTGCATGAGCTGCTTGTATATTTTGGAGAATAATCCTTTGTCAGTTGCTTTGTTTGCAAATATTTTCTCCCATTCTGAGGGCTGTCTTTTCCTCTTGTTTATGGTTTCCTTTGCTGTGCAAAAGCTTTGATGTTTCATTAGGTCCCGTTTGTTCATTTTTGTTTTTATTTCCATTTCTCTAGGAGGTGGGGCAAAAAGGATATGGCTGTGATTTATGTCATAGATTGTTCTGCCTATGTTTTCCTCTAGGAGTTTTATAGTGTGTGGCCTTATATTTAGGTCTTTAATCCATTTTGAGTTTATTTTTGTGTGTGGTGTTAGGGGGTGTTCTAATTTCATTCTTTTACATGTAGCTGTCCAGTTTTCCCAGCACCACTTATTGAAGAGACTGTCTTTTCTCCATTGTATACCCTTGCCTCCGGTGTCATAGATTAGTTGACTATATGTCCGTGGGTTTATCTCTGGGCTTTCTATCCTGTTCCATTGATCTATATTTCTGTTTTTGTGCCAGTACCATATTGTCTTGATTACTGCAGCTTTGTAGTAAAATCTGAAGTCATGGAGCCTGATTCCTCCAGCTCTGTTTTTTTCTCTAAAGATTGCTTTGGCTATTTGGGGTCTTTTGTGTCTCCATACAAATTTTAAGACTTTTTTTTCTAGTTCTGTAAAAAAATGTCATTGGTAATTTGATAGGGATTGCATTGAATCTATAGATTGCTTTGGGTAGTATAGTCATTTTCACAATATTGATTCTTCCAATCCAAGAACATGGTATATCTCTCCAACTGTTTGTGTCATCTTTGATTTCTTTCATCAGAGTCTTATAGTTTTCTGAGTACAGGTCTTTTACCTCCTTAGGTAGGTTTATTCCTAGGTATTTTATTCTTTTCATTGCAATGGTGAATGGGATTGTTTCCTTAATTTCTCTTTCTGATTTTTCATCATTAGTGTATAGGAATGTGAGAGATTTCTGTGCATTAATTTTGTATCCTGAAACTTTACCAAATTCACTGATTAGCTCTAGTAGTTTTCTGGTGGCATCTTTAGGATTCTCTATGTATAGTATCATGTCATCTGCAAACAGTTACTGTTTTACTTCTTCTTTTCCAATTTGTATTGCTTTTATTTCTTTTTCTTCTCTGATTGCCATGGCTAGAACTTCCAAATATATGTTGAATAATAGTGGTGAGAGTGGACATTCTTGTCTTGTTCCTGATCTTAGAGGAAATGCTTTCAGTTTTTCACCATTGAGAATGATGTTTGCTATGGGTTTGTCATATATGGCCTTTATTATGTTGAAGTAGGTTCCCTCTATGCCTACTTTTCTGGAGAGTTTTTATCATAAATGGGTGCTTTTGTCAAAAGCTTTTTCTGCATCTATTGAGATGATCATATGGTTTTTATTCTTCAATTTGTTAATATGGTGTATCACATTGATTGATTTATGTATATTGAAGAATTCTTGCATCCCTGGGATAAATCCCACTTGATCATGGTGTGTGATCCTTTTAATGTGTTGCTGGATTCTGTTTGCTAGTATTTTGTTGAGGATTTTTGCATCTATATTCATCAGTGATATTGGTCTGTAATTTTCTTTTTTTGTAGTATCTTCGTCTGGTTTTGCTATCAGGGTGATGGTGGCCATGTAGAATGAGTTTGGGAGTGTTTCTTCCTTTGCAATTTTTTGGTAGACTTTGAGAAGGATGGCTGTTAGCTCTTCTCTAAATGTTTGATAGAATTCACCTGTGAAACCATCTGATCCTGGACTTTTGTTTGTTGGAATATTTTTAATCACAGTTTCAGTTTCATTACTTGTGATTGGTCTGTTCATATTTTCTATTTCTTCCTGGTTCAGTCTTGGAAGGTTATACCTTCCAAAGACTTTGTGAATTTCTTCCAGGCTGTACATTTTTTTGGCATAGTTGCTTGTAGTAGTCTCTTATGATGCTTTGTATTTCTGTGGTGTCCATTGTAACTTCTCCTTTTTCATTTCTAATTTTATTGATTTGAGTCCTCACCCTCTTTTTCTTGATGAGTCTGGCTAAAGGTTTATCAATTTTGTTTATCTTCTCAAAAAACCAGCGTTTACTTTTATTGATCTTTGCTATTGTTTTCTTTGTTTTTATTTCATTTATTTCTTCTCTGATATTTATGATTTCTTTCCTTCTACTAACTTTGGGTTTTGTTTGCTCTTGAATCTCTAGTTCCTTTAGCTGTAAAGTTAGATTGTTTATTTGAGATTTTTTTGTTTCTTGAGGTAGGATTGTATTGCTATAAACTTCCTTCTTCAAACTGTTTTTGCTGCATCCCACAGGCTTTGGATCATTGTGTTTTTGTTGTCATTTGTGTCTAGGTATTTTTTGGTTTCCTCTTTGATTTCTTCAGTGATCTCTCGATTATTTAATAACGCATTTTTAGCCTCCATGTGTTTGTGTTTTTTACGGTTTTTTCCCTGTAATTGATTTCTAATCTCATAGCATTGTGATCAGAAAAGATGCTTGATGTGACTTCAATTTTCTTAAATTTACCGAGGCTTGATGTGTGACCCAAGATGTGATCTATCCTAGAGAACGTTCCATGTGCACTTGAGAAGAAAGTGTAATCTACTGTTTACGGATGGAATGTCCTATAAATATCAATTAAATCTCTCTGTTCTATTGTGCCATTTAAAGCTTGTGTTTCGTTATTAATTTTCTGTCTGGATGATCTGTCCATTGGTGTAAGTGAGGTGTTAAAGTCTCCCACTATTACTGTGTTACTGTTGATTTCCTCTTTTATAGCTGCTAGCATTTGCCTTAGGTATTGAGGTGCTCCTTTGTTTGGTGCATATATATTTATAATTTTTATATATTCTTCTTGGATTGATCCCTTGATCATTATGTAGTGTCCTTCCTTGTCTCTTGTAACATTCTTTATTTTAACGTCTATCTTATCTGATATGAGTATTGCTACTCCAGCCTCCTTTTGATTTCCATTTGCATGTACTATATTTTTCCATCCCCTCACTTTCAGTCTGTATGTATCCCTAGGTCTGAAGTGGATCTCTTGTAGACAGCATATATGTGGGTCTTGTTCCTGTGTCCATTCAGTAAGCCTGTGTCTTTTGGTTGGAGCATTTAATCCATTCAAATTTAAGGTAATGTGTAAGGTAATCGATATGTATGTTCCTATGACCATTTTCTTCATTGTTTGGGGTTTTTTTTTGTAGATCCTTTTCTTCTTTGGTATTTCCCACTTAGAGAAGTTCCTTCTGCACTTGTTGTAGAGCTGGTTTGGTGGTGTTGAATTGTCTTGGCTTTTGCATGTCTGTAAAGCTTTTCAATTCTCTGTTGAATCTGAATGAGATCCTTGCCAGGTAGAGTAATCTTGGTTGTAGGTTCTTCCCTTTCATCACTTTAAATATATTGTGCCACTCCCTTCTGGCTTGTAGAGTTTCTGTTGAGAAATCAGCGTTAACCTTATGGGAGTTCCCTTGTATGTTATTTGTTGTTTTTCCCTTGTTGCTTTTAATTATTTTTCTTTGTCTTTAATTGTTGTCAATTTGATTCTTATGTGTCTTGGCATGTTTCTCCTTGGGTTTATCTTGCCTGGGACTCTCTGTGTTTCCTGGACTTGGGTGGCTATTTCCTTCCCATGTTAGAGAAGTTTTCAACTATAATCTCTTCAAATATTTTCTCGGGTCCTTTCTCTCTCTCTTCTCCTTCTGGCACCCCTATAATGCAAATGTTGGTGCGTTTAATGTTTTCCCAGAGGTGTCTTAGGCTGTTCTCATTTCTTTTCATTCTTTTTTCTTTATTCTGTTCTGTGGTAGTGAATTCCACCATTCTGTCTTCCAGGTCCCTTATCCGTTCTTCTGCCTCAGTTATTCTGCTATTGATTCCTTCTAGTGTAGTTTTCATTTCAGTTATTTTGTCATTCATCTCTGTTTGTTTTTTCTTTAATTCTTCTAGGTCTTTATTAAACGCTTCTTGCATCTTCTCCATCTTTGTCTCTATTCTTTTTCCAAGGTCCTGGATCATCTTCACTATCATTATTCTGAATTCTTTTTCTGGAATGTTGCCTATCTCCACTTCATTTAGTTGTTTTTCTGAGGTTTTGTCTTGTTCTTCATCTGGTACATAGTCTTCTGCCTTTTCATTTTATCTATCTTTCTGTGAATGTGGTTTTCGTTCCAGAGGCTGCAGGATTGTTGTTCTTCTTGTTTGTGCTATCTGCCCTCTGGCGGATGAGGCTGTCTAAGAGGCTTGTGCAATCTTACTGATGGGAAGGACTGGTGGTGGATAGACCTGGGTGTTGCTCTGGTGGGCAGAGCTCTGTAAAATTTTAATCCACTTGTTTGTTGATGGGTGGGGCTGAGTTCCCTCCCTGTTGGTTGTTTGGCCTGAAGCGACCCAGCACTGGAAGCTACAGGCTCTTTGCTGGGGCTAATGGTGGACCTCAGGAGGGCTCATGCCAAGGAGTACTTCCCAGAACTTCTGCTGCCAGTGTCCTTGTCCCCACAGTGTGCCACAGCCACCTCCCACCTCTGCAGGAGATGCTCCAAAACTAGCAGGTACGTCTGGTTCAATCTCCCATGGGGTCACTGCTCCTTCCCCCTGGGTCCTGATGTGCACACTACTTTGTGTGTGCCCTCCAAGAGTGGAGTCTCTGTTTCCCCCAGTCCTGTCAAAGTCCTGCAATCAAATCCCACTAGCCTTCAAAGTCTTGATTCTCTGGCAATTCCTCCTCCCATTGCCAGACTCCCAGGTTGGGAAGCCTGATGTGGGGCTCAGAACCTTCACTCCAGTGGGTGGACTTCTGTGGTATAACTGTTCTCCAGTTTGTAAGTCACCCAACCAGCAGTTATGGGATTCGACTTTATCGTGATTGCACCTTTCATACTGTCTCATTGTGGCTTCTCCTTTGTCTTTGGATGTGGGGTATCTTTTTTGGTGATTTCCAGTGTCTTCCTGTTGATGATTGTTCAGCAGTTAGTTGTGATCCTGGTGCCCTCACTAGAGGAAGTGAGCACACGTCTTTCTACTCCACCATCTTCCATCACCACCTCCATCTCAATTCTGAAAGTTTTATCACCAGAGAGAAAATAATTCTTTACTTTCAGATGAAGTGAGAGAATATTGAGGAAGGACTCTAACTGGCTGATAATGGTTTGTGTGGCCCACCAGTTGTACAGATCACTGTGGCCAGGGGAAGGGTTCTATGACTTTCTCTTCTGTGGTCAAGTGTCTATTCTTCATCCATTTCTATTTGGGACACATTTGATGAGGGAAAGGAAAAGGAGCTGTTCCCCCAAAAGAGAGTTTAATAAAACACAGTCACTTCAAAGGGAATCAGAGGAAAAGAACACCAACCCAGATGTTCAAGACAGAATGGTGGAATTCACTGCTGCAGAACAAAATAAAGAAAAAAGAATGAAA
Source organism: Balaenoptera musculus (assembly GCF_009873245.2). Taxonomy (NCBI): domain Eukaryota; kingdom Metazoa; phylum Chordata; class Mammalia; order Artiodactyla; family Balaenopteridae; genus Balaenoptera; species Balaenoptera musculus. Next base: position 46,427,236 of record NC_045797.1, read on the forward strand.
AGAAATGAAGATAGCCTCTGGGACAACATTAAATGCAACAACATTCACATTATAGGGGTCCCAGAAGGAGAAGAGAGAGAGAAAGGACCCGAGAAAATATTTGAAGAGATTATAGTCAAAAACATCCCTAAGATGGGAAAGGAAATAGCCACCCAAGCCCAGGAAGCTCAGAGAGTCCCATACAGGATAAACCAAAAGAGAAAAATGCTGAGACACATAGTAATCAAACTGGCAAAAATTAAAGACAAGGAAAAATTATTGAAAGCAGCAAGGGAAAAATGACAAATAACATACAAGGGAACTCCCATAAGGTTAACAGCTGATTTCTCAGCAGAAACTTTACAAGCCAGAAGGGAGTGGAATGATATACTTAAAGTGATGAAAGGGAAGAACCTACAACCAAGATTACTCTACCTGGCAAGGATCTCATTCAGATTCGATAGAGAAATCAAAAGCATTACAGACAAGCAAAAGCTAGGAGAATTCAGCACCACCAACGAGCTCTACAACAAATGCTAAAGGAACTTCTCTAAGTGGGAAACATAAGAGAAGAAAAGGACCTACAAAAACAAACCCAAAACAATTAAGAAAATGGTCATAGGAACATACATATCAATAATTACCTTAAACGTGAATGGATTAAATGCTCCAACCAAAAGACACAGGCTTGCTGAATGGATACAAAAATAAGCTGCATCTATATGCTGTCTACAAGAGACCCACTTCAGACCTAGGAACACATACAGACTGAAAGTGAGGCGATGGAAAAAGATATTTCATGCAAATGGAAGTCAAAAGAAAGCTGGAGTAGCAATACTCATATCAGATAAAATAGACTTTAAAATAAAGAATGTTACAAGAGACAAGGAAGGATACTACATAACGATCAAGGGGTCAATCCAAGAAGAACAAATAAAAATTATAAATATATATGCACCCAACATAGGAGCACCTCAATACATAAGCCAACTGCTATCAGCTATAAAAGAGGAAATTGACAGTAACACAATAATAGTGGGGGACTTTAACACCTCACTTACACCAATGGACAGATCATCCAAAATGAAAATAAATAAGGAAACAGAAGCTTTAAATGACACAAGAGACCAGATAGATTTACTTGATATTTATAGGACATTCCATCCAAAAACAGCAGATTACGCTTTCTTCTCAAGTGCGCATGGAACATTCTCCAGGATAGATCACATCTTGGGTAACAATTCAAGCCACAGTAAATTTAAGAAAATTGAAATCATATCAAGCATCTTTTCTGACCACAACGCTATGAGATTAGAAATGAATTACAGGGAAAAATAAAATAAAAAACACAAACACATGGAGGCTATACAATATGTTACTAAATAACCAAGAGATCACTGAAGAAATCAAAGAGGAAATCAAAAAATACCTACAGAAAAATGAGAATGAAAACACGATGATCCAAAACCTATGGGATGCAGCAAAAGCAGTTCTAAGAGGGAAGTTTATAGCTATACAAGCCTACCCCAAGAAACAAGAAAAATCTCAAATAAACAATCTAACCTTACACCTAAAGGAACTAGAGAAAGAAGAACAAACAAAACCCAAAGTTAGCAGAAGGAAAGAAATCATCAAGATCAGAGCAGAAATACATGAAATAGAAACAAAGAAAACATAGCAAAGATCAATAAATCTAAAAGCTGGTTCTTTGAGAAGATAAACAAAATTGATAAACCATTAGACAGACTCATCAAGAAAAAGAGGGAGAGGACTCAAATCAATAAAATTAGAAATGAAAAAGGAGAAGTTACAACAGACACCGCAGAAATACAAAGCATCCTAAGAGACTACTACAAGCAACTCTATGCCAATAAAATGGAAAACCTGGAAGAAATGGACAAATTCTTACAAAGGTATAACCTTCCAAGACTGAACCAGGAAGAAATAGAAAATATGAACACACCAATCACAAGTAATGAAACTGAAACTGTGATTAAAAATCTTCCAACAAACAAAAGTCCAGGACCAGATGGCTTCACAGGTGAATTCTATCAAACATTTAGAGAAGAGCTAATACCCATCCTTCTCAAACTCTTCCAAAAAATTGCAGAGGAAGGAACACTCCCAAACTCATTCTATGAGGCCACCATCACTCTGATACCAAAACCAGACAAAGATACTACAAAAAAAGAAAATTACAGACCAATATCACTGATGAATATAGATGCAAAATTCCTCAACAAAATAGTAGCAAACAGAATCCAACAACACATTAAAAGGATCATACACCATGATCAAGTGGGGTTTATCCTAAGAATGCAGGGATTCTTCAATATATGCAAATCAATCAATGGGATACACCATATTAACAAACTGAAGGAGAAAAACCATATCATCATCTCAATGGATGCAGAAAAAGCTTTTGACAAAATTCAACACCCATTTATGATAAAAACTCTCCAGAAAGTGGGCAAAGAGGGAACCTACCTCAACATAATAAAGGCCATATATGACAAACCCATAGCAAACATCATTCTCAATGGTGAAAAACTGAAAGCATTTCCTCTAAGATCAGGAAAAAGACAAGAATGTCCACTCTCACCACTATTATTCAACAGAGTTTTGGAAGTCCTAGCCAAGGCAATCAGAGAAGAAAAATAAATAAAAGCAAGACAAATTGGAAAAGAAGAAGTAAAACAGTCACTGTTTGCAGATGACATGATACTATACATAGAGAATCCTAAAGATGCCACCAGAAAACTACTAGAGCTAATCAATGAATTTGGTAAAGTTGCAGGATACAAAATTAATGCACAGAAATCTCTTGCATTCCTATACACTAATGATGAGAAATCTGAAAGAGAAATTAAGGAAACACTTCCATTTACCATTGCAACAAAAAGAATAAGATACCTAGGAATAAACCTATCTAGTGAGACAAAAGACCTGTATGCATAAAACTATGAAAGACACTGATGAAAGCAATTAAAGATGAAACCAACAGATGGAGAGATATACCATGTTCTTGGATTGGAAGAATCAACATTGTGAAAATGACTATACTACCCAAAGCAATTTATAGATTCAATGCAATCCCTATCAAATTACCAATGACATTTTTTATAGAACTAGAACAAAAAATCTTAAAATTTGTATGGAGACACAAGAGACCCCGAATAGCCAAAGCAGTCTTGAGGGAAAAAAACGGAGCTGGAGGAATCAGACTCCCTGACTTCAGACTATACTATAAAGCTACAGAAATCAAGACAATATGGTACTGGCACAAAAACAGAAATATAGATCAATGGAACAGGATAGAAAGCCCAGAGATAAACCCACACAGCTATTGTCAACTAATCTATGACAAAAGAGGCAAGGATGTACAATGGAGAAAAGACAGTCTCTTCAATAAGTGGTGCTAGGAAAACTGGACAGCTACATGTAAAAGAATGAAATTAGAACACTCCCTAACACCTTACACAAAAATAAACTCAAAATGGATTAGAGAACTAAATGTAAGACTGGACACTATAAAACTCTTAGAGGAAAACATAGGAAGAACAGTCTTTGACATAAATCACAGCAACATCTTTTTTGATCCACCTCCTAGAGTAATAGGAGTAATAGGAGTAATTTGCAAATGAATCAACGGACAAAGGATTAATCTCCAAAATATATAAACAGCTCATGCAGCTCAATATTACAAAAACAACAACCCAGTCCAAAATTGGGCAGAAGAGCTAAATAGAGATTTCTCCCAAGAAGACATACAGATGGCCAAGAAGCACATGAAAAGCTGCTCAACGTCACTAATTATTAGAGAAATGCATATCAAAACTACAATGAGGTATCACCTCACACCAGTCAGAATGGGCATCATCAGAAAATCTACAAACAACAAATGCTGGAGAGGGTGTGGAGAAAAGGGAACCCTCTTGCCCTGTTGGTGGGAATGTAAATTGATACAGCCACTATGGAGAACAGTATGGAGGTTCCTTAAAGAACTAAAAATAGAATTACCATGCAACCCAGTAATCCCATTACTGGGCATATACCCAGAGAAAACCATAATTCAAAAAGACACATGCACCCCAATGTTCATTGCAGCACTATTTTCAATAGCCAGATCATGGAAGCAACCTAAATGCCCATCGACAGATGAATGGATAAAGAAGATGTGATACAAATATACAATGCAATATTACTCAGCCATAAAAAGGAAAGAAATTGGGTCATTTGTTGAGACTTGGATGGATCTAGAGACTGTCATACAGAGTGAAGTAAGTCAGAAAGAGAAAAACAGATATCGTATATTAACGCATGTATGTGGAACATAGAAAAATGGTACAGATGAACCGATTTGCAGGGCAGAAATTGAGACACAGATATAGTGAACAAACGTATGGACACCAAGGGGTTAAAGTGCTGGGGGTGGGGGTGTGATGAATTGGGCGATTGGGATTTACATGTATATACTGATGTGTATAAAATTGATGACTAATAAGGACCTGCTATATAAAAAAATAAATTAAAAAATTAAAAAAAGAAGAATATATTGCACAACACATGGAATATAGCCAATATTGATAATAGCTTTAAATGGGGCATAATCTATAAAAATACTGAATCTCTATGTTATACACCTGAAACTAATATAATATTGTAAATAAACTATACTTCAATAAAAAAAATAAATACTGAATGTGTCTTTTCCCAGTGTCTCACCAGCAACCATGGTGACTGACTTAGCTTCTAGAACACTCTCATCATTTTAGCAAGTAACCACTTTAGTTTTAGCTCATCCTATCATAATTTCTCAGTGCTGGATTATCATTTATATTCAGTAAGGATTTGTATCTGCTCAGAGTCAGCCCATAGTTTAAATAATGTTAGAGAAGTAACATAATCATGTCAACAAAAACATCCTTCCATATATAGAACTGAGAACACAACATATACAGGGTAAGCATTAACAGGTCTACACTCATGTAACGAAGGGCAACAGTGACTATGAAGTTGGGACAAAATTTCACATACGTTATACAGCAATGAAGCAGATAGAAAAAGGATTCACTATCTCGCCATACCTTCTGACCCTCTCCCATACATTCCATAAGGAACACTTGAGATAATTTTGGAGGTACGTCTGACATATCTGGAAGTTATTTGGCCTGCACCTTTAGAGGTATTGCTACATTGTGAAAACTGGAGAGTTGGCTTAATTCCTAAGGAGATTTATCTATATTTCAAAAGTTATCATAAGGACTCAAATTTACTACATTTCCAAGGAAACATACACACACACACACACACATAGAAATGGGGAAATTGGTCTATTTACCCTTTATAACAGAGAAAATTATTTTTATTTACTCAAAGTATAAAGAAACTCATTTGAGTTTAATTATTTGGGGTTCAAAAAAATAACATAGAATCCTATTTTGAGATTGGAATTTTAGTGGAAACACTATGTATAATCACAAAGAGTAAAGTACAAAGAAAATAATAACTTAACCCCAAATAGAACTTCAACATAGGAATTAGTTTTAGGCATTGTATAATAGTGCCACTGATTTCCGTTCTCTTTGTTTTGTCCTTTTAATTTTATTTTAACTACATTTGTCCAAGACCTTCTATGTCTTGACACTATCCACATCTTGAAAAAGAAAAGCACTTTCTTCAGTGTTCTAACTCAGTGTTGTCCAATAAAAATAAAATTTAAGCTACATGTGGAATTTTGAATTTTCTAGAAACTATATTAAAAAGTAAAAGTAAACCTTAAAATTAATTTAATAATACATCTTATTTAATCCAATATATCTAAAATATTACCATGTCAACATATAATCAATATAAAAATTATTGAGATATACTTTTTTTAACCAAGTCTTTGTAATCTGGTGTGTCTATTACATTTACAGCACCTCTCAATTCAGACCACTCACATTTCAAATACTCAGTAGCCACGTGTGGCTAGTGGCTACCATATTGAACAGCACAATTACACCCAAATGCATAAGGAACATGTCATGCCTGCTCTGTGATGGTGGCACACATAGAATTTTATTCTGGATTTTAAGTTACAGGCCAATGAGATCACATTTTTCAATTTCTATTGTTGTGGTTTGTGGGTAATAATTACAAACATCCCTTTCTAGCCCCTGAGTTCCAAATTGAGAAGCAGACCCAAGTTTCATATAGATATAAATCAAAATATCAGCTTCAATTTTTTAAAAAAGCTGCATTTTGTTATGTGGCTTAGATCTGTATCTACACTACACTTTTTAGTCCTGTTCGCTAGGTCTAGCTTTAGGGCTGTCTGTCTGCATGGGGATTTGTGGAGAGAACTGAACTCTTCCTCAAGTGTGCTCCCCTTGGAGAAGGAGATGAGTGGACTGGGTTCTGTCTCCCTGCAAGGAGAACCCAAGAAGAGTCTTTTTCCATTTTCAATAATCAGATAAACAACTTCTCTCTTTTTTTTTTGGAGGAGGGAGGGAATTTGAAAAAATTATTTCCAATACTATTTTGCATTGGGGAACAGAATGAGCAGGAGAATAGAAAGTCTGTAAAGCTATTTCTAAATTCCCAAGAGGAATAAGATTTTAATGATACTTTGGAAAACTATGTAGCACCATCTTACAATGAGGTACACAAAAAACTTTTAGCTAGAATTATGAGTGATTTTTATTCCTAGATGTAAGAAAAACCTACAGATCTATGTTAGGAAGAGGTATGCTAAAAAACTTTCAACTAAAATTATGGATGAGTTTACTTGAATATTTACCATACCATGCCAATTAAAAGACAAGTTCTTTTCCCATTTAGGTTATTACAGAACTTGAAAAAGAATAGATAAATGTATATATATATATAACTGAATCACTTTGCTGTACACCTGATACTACCACATTATTAATCAACTATACTCCAATATAAAATAAAAATTAAAACAACAACAACAACACACAAATATCCTATCTTTCTTACTCAACTTTCCAGGTCTCTGTTTCCTACCACCTTCAGAAATCTGTCAGAATCTGACTGATTAGAATGAAAATAAGTGCCCTGGGCCAGACATATGTAGTTAGGATGACTTATCTATTGTTGATTACAGCTCAGTGAAATGGCTGGCATTTCATGCCCCAAAGTGTGGAAGTTGCCTTATCTAAGCTTGCTTATTTATTTTTCTGTTTATAATGCTGAACAATCATTGACTAACTGAGATGACTTAACAAAAACTGGTTTCTTCCATTTGGCCACCTTAGTAGTTTTTTATGTTGGAAGTAGCCTTCTAAATGTAAGTTTGGCTTTACATAATTTCTCCCCCAAATACATGATTATCAGGTTCAGTCACAAAAAATTCTGAATGGGGAAGAAAACAGATGCCTTTGTTTACTCTTTACTATTTTTCTTTAGTTTCCAAACTTTACTGTTTATTTTATTTTTGTTTAATTCAGTATTTTATTTTCAGTATACCAAAAAAGAGAATAAGACCTGATATTGAGTCAAATCTGAGGTTGTCTGTTCTGAAGGATCTTAAGCAGTTGGGGATTAGAAAACTATACGTAGTTTCAGAAAATGTAGAGGGCAAATTATTAGGGCTCCACCTAGCTGATACACTGAGTTCTGAGAGGAAGGTGGCCGGAGAGACCATGGAGGGCCACTGGAAGCAAACTTTATGACTGCACAATTTTTGTAGGGAATGACCTTGTCAAGATCATGTATTTCTTCTTCTATTATTTGATACCATTATGTAACACCCTTCCCTTACGTCTTTCTTCCACCTCTACTAAATACCACACACTTATTCAAAATCATTTATTAGCATTTTCCCTGAAATGGGAGTGTTACCCAAAACACTGTGTTTGCCTCTTAGTAGATGTTGAGCCAAAAGACACAACCAAGACAAAGACTGGGAGAAGGGATTCGTCACTTGCAGCAAGTAAGAAGAACACAGGTCTCTTTCTCAAAGCAGTGTCATGAGCCAGTAATGTACTGATTTTTAAAAACTTTCTTTCCTGAACATATACACTAAAGATGAAAATCAATGTGAAACTTATTAAATATTTGGATATAATTAAGGACACTGAATTATTTTAACAGCCATTTTTGCATTCCTACTATGTGACAAACATGCTAGAGGCACTAGTGATATCAATAACAAATATTCAGTCCTGACTTCAGTGATTTCAAATCTTATCAGCTAGACTGTAATAAATACGTGGACAAAATGTTGTGTTAACACAAATGAGAAAAGACACTCTTCTCACAAAATATCTTCAGAAACTTCCTTTGGAAATTTGAAGGAAGAAGAACATCTTATTACCTTTAGTGTGGCACAGATAGACTTCAAGGAAAATCTCTGCAAAGAAAATGACTAATAGGAGTTTCAGGTAATTCCTCACACAATCTGCCTAAATAGCTGATCAATTTAACGAAAAATCCATTTCCATCTGTTCTTTGGCATATTATAGACAAAGCTTGAATACCTGATAAATTCAATGTCTACAAATTATCTGATGCCTGACAAATCAATGAAAAATATACAGTTGACGCTTGAACGACCTGGGGGCCAGGGGCACCGACCCCGTGCACAGTTGAAAATCCACATATAACTTTTGACTTCCCAAAAACTTAACTACTCATAGCCTACTGGTGACCAGAAGCCTTACTGATAATATAAGTAGTTGATTAACAGATATTTTGCATGTTATATGTATTATATACTGTATTCTTACAATAAAGTAAGCTAGAGAAGAGAAAATGTTATGAAGGAAATCATGAGGAAAATACATTTACAGTACTGTAATGTATTTATTGATATTGGAAGTTTATGTCATCTGTTTATAAGATGAATCATCTGTCTGTCAGTACCTACATTAATATTGTCTTATATGATACAAAACAATGTAGATGTTACACACATTATTAACACTAGACTTGATCAAAAAGAAAAAGATAATGTGAAAAAGAATATTTATTTACAGGTATAGCCATTTATGCATTGACAATGAAGAAGCAACAATACGATTGGTTCATGGTTGCCTAGCCTATACACTAATGAATGGATTCTTATAAATTTTTTATGGCATATGGTTTTTCAGCTATTTTCATAATACAGTATTGGAAACATTTTTACATTTAAAAAACCCAACATACCTATGATGATCGGCTAATACACAGTTTCTCCAATTACAAGAGGAAGGCATACCATACAGTAATGTAATTCTTTGAAAACAAAGTTATAAAACAATAAGAAAGCTAACACATTAATTTTATATTAAATATTACTCACCTTATGCTTATGTAAGGATAGACTGGGAGCTACATACATTTTATGCATTTATGACAAAACTTTTTCTTAACTTTTTTGGTATTTCTAGGCTACATAGTTTATCTGCAAGTTTTTTCAAATTGTTGCAAATCTCAAAAAAAATTTTCCAATATATTTATTGAAAAAATCTGTGTATGAGTGGACTCATGCAGTTCAAGCCTGTGATGTTCAAGGTTCAACTGTATTCCAACATTTGGCATGTAGAAAATGTACCTGAATAGTTAACTAATTTCTAGATTTGTTGACTGGGCCAGGGGAGGCATTACTTGGGTGGGGAGTGGGGAATTGAGGAGGGCAGGATGGTAGGAAAGAATAGAGTTAAATAAGATATCTGCTGTTCAATGGTCACCTCCAACTGTGGGCCAGGCTGAAAATATGACACTCTTATGTAGGGGAATCAGAATGATGGAATTATTAACACACATTGGAAGACTACTATAAAACAGCTTTTACATTACACTAGTTCAGAATAGTGGTACAGATATTAATTAGTGTTTTCGTGGGGAAATAGTGAGTCCTTTGCTAATTCTATTGTGGCATAGCTACTGAAGAATAACTCATACTAGCAATTCATTTTCAAGAAACTAACACGAAAGATAAGCTAACTATGCTGAGTAATTTTCACACTTTTTTCCTGCTTTATAATTCTTTTCATGGTATCCCTGGCTGTATCATAGTGGAATTAAAACTCTTCAAGCAGAGCTTAATGTAATATAAGTATACTGGATTAAACCTTCAAAAATTTATTTTTAGCCCAAATGAGTTGCAGATACTGGATGTTAGGTCTTCAGATTCATCTGAGGACAAATTATTATAAAGGAATTAATTTATTTTTGAAAGGATGACTGCAATTAAATTCTTACCAGTATGAGGGTCCAGAAATAACTGTAGTGCCACAACATATTTAATTTTTGCTTGCTTGCTTTTTCGTTATACACAAGTGCCCCTACATATAAAATGAGACCCTCATAGCTGTATTAAACTGCTCACATTAAATGGACGTATCATCATGGAGAAGGGTATTTACTGCTCGCCTATTACAGGCAACAATATATTAATTGCTGGATTATGGGTAGTTTTTGAGCGTATGCAAATTACTAAAAAAAATCTTTTGTTATTCCTTCCTTAATTTTCCTCATTGGGAGGGCATCAAACCTCACATGAGTTAATTTCTATTCCTCATGGTTTAAGACTTTGTGATCTTCGATCAAAGGATAGCGGAACTCATTCTTGAGAAATTCAGAGGACAGGTGGCCTGGCTGAGGAGTTTTCAGGGACCAGGAAAAACTGTAGGAACCAAGACAAATTGACAATTTCATAATTCTGGTAGTTTGGCTCCAAAGACTTTTAGTTTTTATCCCTGTTATGTTTTTTCTTATACCCCATATCCATTCTATGTTAACATCTTCATGAGCCCTACTATTATTGCCTGAATTAATATTGAATCTGCCTTAGTCTCTTTTTTTCATAGTATGTATCACCTTCTAATATAACATAATTGACTTGTTTTTTAGTCAACCACTGTTTCTCCCTAACTGCTAGAATGTAATCTTTATCAGGGCAGGAATATTTGTCTGTTTATTTCCTGACTTACACGAAATTCCTAGAACAGTGCTCATCTCATAGTAGTGCTCAAAAAATATTTATTGATTGGCTACACAAGGCTGACCTCTGAGCAAAGACATAAATGTGGTAAGGGGGCAAATCATGTGGATATCCGCAGAGACCTTGTTCCAGAAGAAGGGAACAGAAAGTGTGAAGAACCAAGATAGGAGTCACAAGCAGTAAAGATGCCAGTGTGGCTAGAAGTGAGTGATGGGTAAAGTATAGGAAAGAAAGGCACATAGTTAGTAAGTGATGGAGCCTAAATTTAGGCCCAGACAGTCTAGCTTAGAGCCTGTGCTCTTAACTATTAAATTTAGATCAATATCCAATTCTGTCATTTACTAGCTATGTGATTTGGAGCAAGGTTCATGAATACTCTCAACCTCAGTTCCCTCACTAGTGATAGAGGGGTAAATACCTCATAGAAATATTGTGAGAATTAAGTGAAATATTGTATTGCAAAATGCCTTACAAGTGGATTAATAAATATTAGACCTCTTCCCACCGCACGCCCATCTCCTGGTTTGTTGGGCACAGTGTAGTTGTTTAAGTCACAGAAGAACTCTTACAAAAAAAAAAGCCCACCAGTCCCCAAGTCTAAACCTGAAAACCATTATTATATCTAACCCACCAAACTGATATCAAAGAATATTCTGAAGGATTATGAGGAAAGAATAAATTCTCAAGTAAACTCAGGTCAAAACCAGCTGGCACTTGATAAGTTGTCTAATCAGGGAATTGCTCAGGGATGGACAATGAATTCTGAGTAATGACTTAGCCTGCTGTCAGCCTCCAGATAGCTGAGTTTCCCATTTAAGAAGAGTCTGTGGTGAGAGATAAGGACCCAGGGCAAAGATAATCCTAATTACAGTCCAAGGCAGGGGACCTCCACTTCTATACTGGGTGGGGGGGCAGGGGGGGTTGTCAATGCCAGTTGTATTTCTTTGCCTCTTTTCAACTTGTATGGAAGAAATTAGTGAGCATTTGCTTACTACATGGGAGATTATCTTTGCTAGGTAGAGTACGGACCCGACAACTTCAAGTAAGGTTTAAAGAATTAGAGGGCTTTATAAGAAATGTTGATCTCCAATAACCCCAAATATTTCCATATTATAATAATAATCCATGATTGTGGTCAACATGAAAGGTATTTACAGTCTTATATTTAGGGAGAGGATCACATTTGAATATTATCTACAAATTTAGTGGTTTAGAATTGTCTTCAATGGGTTTCTGTGCATAAGTCTTGCTCTCCAATTAGAAAACAAACACATTTAGTGTGGTCACTTTCCTGCCATAGCTGATCCTCACTCCCCAGCCCCTAACACACTGACACACCAATCACAGCTCTAGATATGTTGAAAAACTTACTTCACTGACTAAGAAAGGAAAAAAAAATCTATTAGTTTAGGTAAAAAGTCCAGAAAGAGAAGAATTGCAGTCACGCAATAATAATCAGGGCAGATATCCATTGAGCACAGTAGGTGCTGTACCAAGGGCCCACAATAATTTTAGGAGCCCACTCTGGGGGAGGAGAGAAACCTTTCCCTTTACCCTTTCTAGGTTCTTCTAGCTGGTTTAAGAATAAAGTTGAATGAGACAGATCAACAGGAGAAAATCAAATACAATTATGTATGTACGAGGGTTCCATAAGAATATAGGGTCTAAGTATATATTAGGCAATTGAGGCTTATATGCCATCTGAGAGAAGACGAAGGGGGTAGGGGTATGGACCTCAAAGAGAAGGAAGGCAGTTCACATGGAGATTGGAAAACAAATGTTTGGTAAACAAATGTTCGATGTGTCACGCAGAGGCAGTGGGACACAGAGAGGACTTTGGTCTTCAGGCCTTGCTGGGCTCCCCTGCTACAATTAGCCCATATTCTTTGTAGGTATCCTTGGTGATAGTGCTTTTCCTGGATAGTGCTTTTCTTTATATAAATTCTTTAGGCAGCTAATGGGGAGGTAAAAAGACAGACTTCCTGTCTGTGTAATCAGCCTAAAATAATCCTCATGCCACAGAAATGCATTTTGGGCTGTCAAATTTTGCTTCCCTATACCATGAAAGTATTTTAACTTCTTTTAAAATCAGAAGAAAAAACAATGTTTAGGTCAAAGAAAATGTTTTGATATATGGTATTAATATATGCTTTTTACTAATGTGATTATAAAATATAATTTTTATATTTTTTAGTGGAGGAAGGAGTCCCTGAAGGCAAACATGTCTAGGGCCCATGGAAATCATGATGTGACACTGAACTCAACATATGTTTGATGTTTAGAATATAAGCATTGCCAAGGGTTCTGGTATAGCTCTACTATGCCCATCTTTTTTTTTTTTTTCTTTTTAATGTACCTCTCTTTGTTTAGAGCCCATCAAGAAAGCAGGGAGCTGTATTCATAAGACTTCTACTAGAAGGTAGGGTCAGATTGGCAAAAACCTCCAGCACAGGAAATCAAAGACCCTCGAATCCCAGCTCAGGCTCTGCCTCCTTAATCCAAGGTTTGTTCTGGTCCATGAGCCTCAACCATGGCTCCATTGCTTCCCTTCTGTTCTTAAACTGAGTTTGGTGGTCTGGCTCTCATACGCTGAATTCTTTCTGTAACTTACTTTAATTTACTGGCTTTGCTTCACTCTAAATTTGCACTTTTAGCTCAGAGATATGTTCTTCAGGCTGGAAAGCAAAGCCTAATTCTCAGAAATTCCTTTCTAGAAAAGTTGTGTACTATATCCCTGGATTAACCACCAAACCACATCAATTTTGCAGGAATGGGTCATGCTTCAAGTCCTGATACTGAGTGTGAGAGAAAATGTTGTCCTTCAATCTGATGTAATTCTAACTACAAAGCAACCTACTTCTCTGCAATGATCTCCAAAGCTCACAAAATTTCTATTCACCTCTCACAAGGGGAAAGTTTAGGATGTGGTGTTATTTTTAATTGTTTATTTTTAAATTATTGTTATTTCATAATTCTAGCCCTTGATTTTCAGTAGGTGAGTAAAGGATGAGTATATAGTACTAGGGTAACATCTTTTCTTGTAATGGACATAAGAAATCAGGCCTGAAAAAACTAATTCTAAGAGGTGTGACTTTTTTATTGCATTCTTTCATTCACTGATTCATTCAGTCAATCAGGTATTTAGTTTAAAAAAAAATCAAAATATATTCTATATCAAGTATGGCTCATATTCCTTGTTGTATTTATTTTGTACTGTTTTGGTCCTATACCTGAAGTATTCACTGATTGATATTTTACATCATAACTTTATATTAAGTATATTTGATAAACAAAGTTAGTTTACATCAGTATGAGGAAGATCTTCTGTGGATTTGATGGACATTGTAAATAGGATCCATTGATTTTAATTTGTTACTCTTTCCCTGATTCTCTGGGATTGAGCTAGGATACCTGTAATGGTCTACACCAAGGAAACAACATTGGGCCAGTGGGTCAGGGCCACTAAGTGGGGATTCAGAAAACAATATTCAAGATAATAAAGATAAGTCAGACAAATATAAGGCAAAAATTACATAAGTTGGACCTTTTTTCAATCCTCTGAGGATCTATGAATTTTTTACGGTATGCAAGGAGGGGACCACACTTAATAAATAGGATTACTTCTTGCATTATCCACGATCAGACATGTTATGAAACCTCTGTATTGGTCATGGCAGAGGAAAAGACAGACTGGGAAATTGCGTAGGGGCTTTTACAACCTCAGTCTGGAGTCAACACACTATTTCTATTCACATTTTACTGGCCAGAATTGGCAACCTGTCCTGTTGGTTTCTGGGGCTGGAGAGCATATCACTCATTATCAGGGTAGAGTTGCCAGATTATATATACTTAATATGTATATACACAGGACATTCAGTTGAATTTGTATTTCAGAAAAACAACAGTAATTGGCGTATTCTAAAAATTGTCCTGGTTTATCTGAAATTCAGATTTAACTGAGCATCTTGTATTTTACCTAGCAACCCTCCCATGAAGGTAAGAGACCTTGGTAAACACTGGTAATGGCCACCTCAATTCTCTAATCAAATGCCCTCAGGCATTTGCTTTTGTCTGGGGCAACATTTTCCGCCCCCCAGGAAAATCCTTCTGGTGACTCTCAGAGCATACCACCTTGGCCCTGTCTTGGGTGATTGAGGAAAGCTATTTACTATTTTTATTCCTTACTTCTGTTCTTCTTTTCTAATAATCCATTTCTGTAAAAACCATGGTTTACAAACTAGCGTTACAGTGACCTATATGGTGGTAGAGCAAATTTAGCTTGCTAAAGTGTGTCCTGAGGTGTCTGCAGATAGTACCTATTGACTTTTGTTGAAGGGCAGAGTTTGACTCATAGAACTAGCACAACTTGCCCCTAAGGCTATATTCCACGAACAGAGCAAAGTTTAGAATGGATGAGCAGTTTTAAAGTTACACCAGAACAGAAGCAATAGTCCAGGGAATCAAACTTTTAGAAACTAGCTTTAAAAGTTGGTCCGAGGAGATGTGCATGAATGTGAATTTTAGGAGAAATGATTTATGCACAGAGGAAGAAATGTCTGGGGGAAAGAGGTGAAAGGACAGGTCATGTATTCAGGAAAGTGCATGCCAAGACCATTTCTGAGGTTTGGAGGAGATTCCTAAACTCCGATATTTAGATGAAAGACAAAATGAACAGCATAAATAAGACAAAACAAACAAGACTAAAGGATCTGGGGTACAACATTAATCGAGATAGTGTAGACAAACTGCTTGGTCAGTTCCTGACTTAAAATGCTTATAAGGGTTTAATAATTTTATAAGCCATTATTATTCACTTTCATAGATTCCAAAACAGATTTTTTTTTTCCACCATGAAACCTTTCTTAAAGTCAGGCATACTTAAAATCTACAAAGTCTTAAAATTGTCAGATGCCAGGTGGAAGTGGTGACTTAATAGTGTAAAAACCTTCCTTTGACACCTGTGGTTAGATCAAGAGATTGCATCAAAGTGTCTATGATTAGAAAAAATATGGCGTTATTAAACCAAACATGGCTAGATTGCTCGCAAGAAATATGGCAGAGTACAGCGAGCAAATAAAAAATAAATAAAATGCCTCCATGTTAATCCAAGCAATGATCACAGGCATTTCACTTAATGATTCAATCTTAGCCCCTCTCTCATAGTTTATGCCCCTCTGGGGAAAGTGCAGATGGATGGGAAGCAGATAATCAGTTTGGGGTCAAGAATTCCAGGAACCTGGAAAATGAGATCTTGTATAACTGAGAGTTGACTCTGTTTTTCCTTGTGCCTCCCTCACTACTTGCTCAGTTCAATTAAACCAAAATGCATAGTTTACTAATTGTAGTAACAGTATTTTCAGTAATCAACATAGTTTGAGGGGATTATAGAAAAGGGTTATTGTGCAATATAAATGAGGTAATACATGTAAAGCACCAAGAATGCAGTCTGCCAGAGCATGAGTAGCTGTTCTTATTATTCTATTCATTTTATTTATTTATTACCTCATTATCATTTTAATATAATGCCTCCTTAAATTTAGTCTCATGAAATTAATACAGTTACTTCATTTCTTTCTCTCCCTAACCTACCAACCTGCACAAACCCTCTAGACAATTAGTATCACCTGATGATACTTTTTGCATTCTTACCTCATTTTCCTTTAATTGGGCCCATCTCTAGTCTCTTCACCTAAATTCTATTTATATGTTGAGCGGAATATATATTTCACAATATCGGGGTATCCATCCTTAGGGTCCCCCAGAGATCTCTGTCTTCTCAATCTCATTTGACACATATTGTCTAGACACGTTTAAATTCTAGCTCCATGTATTACTAACTTTAAGAATTACATTTTCCTCACCTGTAAAATGGGGATAATAATTATACCTATCTCAAGAGGCTGTGAAGATTAAATTATAATATAAAATATGCTTGATGCCTAAAGCTACTTAATAAATATTGATTCCCATCACAACTCTTGGTGGCGGATATTGTTAACTCTTTGCAAATTTACATACTTTCTACCCAACCATATTTTCATTTCCTTGAAAACAGCCAACATATTCTTATATATGTATGCACCTGTTTTGGTTCCTAGTACCATGCTTTTCATTTAATGTGTTAAGCCAATACTTGTAAGATCTATTGATCTGGGGATTTAAAATGCATTGCATGGTCAGGGATCTTTGTTGTGATGGAATTGCTCTGTATCTTGATTGTTTAAATATCATCATCCTGGTTGTGATATTGTACTATAACTTTGTAAGATATCACCATCGGGGGAGAATGGCAAAAGATATGCAGGATCTCTTAGATTATTTCTTACGACTCTATTTGAATCTGTACAATTATCTCCATCTAAAGTTCAATTAAAAAATATATTGCATGCTGACTACTGTTGTTTGGTGTTTCTTTTGCTGTGGCAGAATCCTGTTTTTGTTTTATATAAATTGAGGGGCTGCACATAAAATTATCTCTAATAAAATAGACTAAAGAGAATAAAGCAAAAATGATTTAAGTACTGATCCATGTAAGTACATTTGCCTCTTTTTGTAAACTGTTAAAACTGTTAAAACCATTTAAGTCATCTAAAATTGTTGGGCGCTTGGGAGTTGTATATATTCAGTGGCTCCAGTTAGCTTGTATCTTTTAATTTTCACTTCCTTTGCCAACCTAATGCCTTATTTGCCATTGTCGGCTCCTCTCCTTGGGAGTCATTTCACCTTCCCAAGCATTTTATCACCTCAAACACAACCCATCTGTGTTGTTTCAGGCCAACTGTAGCAGAAGAGAGCCGTGCCAAGTCTTCTGTGAATTCAGGTACTTTCTTCTGCCCTTGAGCAACTGGGCTTTTTGGAAATGACTTTAACTTTTTTTTTTTTTCTGAATAAAATACAAAATAGCTTTAATCATCCAGTGCTGAAGATCTGAACAAAAGAAGCCAAGGTGATAGGGGAACATTTTACCAAGATCTCAACTGTCACTTCAGACAGCCAGGGGAGAGGACCTTAATTAAAGGTCAAACCTGGGAGATGCACCTCTGGGGCTGCTGTGTCGTTGAGACAGGATCAGGTTTCATGATCTCAGCTCAAATCCTATGGCATTTTGATATTCTCCTGTATTATTATCTGAAGCATGTGCACCCACAAAATCCAGGGGAAATTCAGTCACAAGCTAATGACCTATGTGTTTAGGTATGTATCCAGGGAATAGTGGTTTTATAATGTAGCTTTGGGTTCAAGTATTTTACTAAAAGGTATTTTTCTAACAGTGAATTTGGAATTGTAACATGATTAAGAGCTGTCTTTCTTAGAGAATAGTACTCGGCAATAACAATAATAATACCAAATATCCAAAGAGACAGCAAACATTGCCTTATATCATCTATTTTGGAAGTCTTTCTATCCCGTTGATGCTCCAAATTGAGGTACTAGCTTGACTTTCTAAGAGCTAACCTACTAGAATTTTGTAAAGATGGGAAATAGAAAAAGGAGAAGGAGGAAAGAATTACATACATCAGCCTTCCTCTTTTCCACCTCAACCGCTCTTATCTTTGGGAAGATGAAGCATAACACTCTTTCCATACTCTCACACTGCAAACTACAGACTATCCCTCTGTAGCTTATTATCTTCTTCATTGAACTGTGTATTATGTTTCACTTAAACAGACTTGGATAAAATAAGGGTTGTGGCTGGGTGCACAATTTGAATTGCCCAAGGCTGATCTTTCTTTAGCCTGACCTGGATAATAGAAAGAATATTGGAGTGGATATATATGTGAGTGTGTTTAGTGCATACAAGGAGGTTTGGAAGGATACACCCAATGTGATAACTTTATAGAGTGGAAGTAGGGAAGCCAAAATTGAGGGGAGGGAGGAGATTAAAGGATATTTTAGTTTCCTTTATTTACATATGGTTAGTTTCCTTTATTTACTTATGCTTTACATAAGAACAAAGTAATTATGTATTATTATGGGAAAACAACTAAATTAAAGATATTTCCAAGGTAGTCTTGTTCTGAAGTATTGTGCTAGTATCCACCCTTGGGTAGATAATCCTAGAATGCACTTCTGTAGACGCATGCACTTGGGAAATACTAATGATGTAGTTAAGGGATCACCTTCCCCCACTTTCCCCTCAAATCCTGGATCCTAGCAATGACTTCAGATCTGCTTGCAGATATTTAAACAAATGAGTTGATAAAGGCAATTGATAATGGCCATATAATTCTGAGTGTTTGGAGGTCTTTGAGTGTTTTTGAGGATGTCTCTTTCTGTTCGGTTAATCCTATTGTTATTCCCAAACTGAACAGATTGCATCTAAAAATATGTGAGTAAATCCCACAATAACTTACTACCTCTATGATTATCAGGACTTGATCTTTCAGCTGTTTTTGCCATTTATTTAAACATAGCCACGATAAAGAGAATGTGGGCATGTTCGCATAAAGTATTAGGCTTTCTTTTATTGTTTTTCCTTTTGTTGTTGTTCTTGATGATTGCTCTTATTGATTTCTGAAATACATGAAATGAGCTAAAGCAAGAGACATGTAGGCCTAGAAGAGAGTAGAACATACTCTTTTCCCTCCATTGGTACTGATCTCAAGAGAACTCTTTAATAAGCTTTCTACATGCCAATTTCTATCTCAATCTTTATCTGCTTCCTGAGGAACCCAACCTGCAATATACCTTAAGCAATGTCAAAAGACAAATAACAACCTGGAAGATAATATTTACAATGTTTAACAGAGATAAAGGACTTATGAAAAGAGCAACCCACATAGAAAAATAGGCAACAGGCATAAACAAACAATTTATGTAAAATATATATGAATGGCCCTTACACTTGTGACTAGATGTTCACTTCTCATTATAAGAAAAATTCAATTTAAAACTACACCAAGATACCATTTCTAAACTATCATATTGACACAAATATAATATTTGATAATACATTATATTGTTGAAGCTGTGGGAAAATAGGCAGATTCATACATTGCTGGTGAGAATGCAAATTGGTACAACTGTTATGGAGAGGAGTTTTGCAATATCTAAATAAAGCTATTCATATGTTTACTTTTTGACCCAGAAATCCCACCTGCAGGAATTTGCCATGAAGATACAACTCCAACAATATGAAAATGTATATGCAAAAGGTATTTTTTCTAGAATTGTTGGTAATTGCAAAATATTGTAGACAACCTAAATGTCCACATATGGAATACTGGTTAAACCAACTAGTATGTTTACACTTTGTTAGTACAATGCATCATAAGAAAGAATGGGGGAGATCTTAATGAACTGATATACAGATTTCCTATATGTATTAAGTACAAAAAGCAGAGTATAAAAGAGCATATGTAGTATGCTAGTTTTTTGTGTAAGAAAGAAGGGGAAATAAGAAAATACACATTCGCTTATTTGTGCAAAGAGAAATGCACAAGAAGCAGATATTAATGATATTGGTTAAGTTTCATTGGTAGGAATGAAGTTGAAGGATTTGAAGTGTGGGATTATACTTGTTCGCATAAAACTTTTCATATAGCATCAACTTTGGAACCATTGATGTTTTACATACTCAAAAATAAACAACAGGGAAAAGAAACAATTAAAATAGAATACAAACAGAAATAAATGAACTTAATTGTATTTCAAATTAATATATAATCACACTAAGAGGAAGTAAGAATTAACTCAAGTAACTTTTGAACACAGTATTGACTACTGTTGGGGAAATAGAATTGAAAATAAAATCTTCTTTCAACCCAGAAAACCCTCCATGAAGGTAGTGGGGGAAAAGAAACAGTTTTATTACTGAATAAGCATTAAACCAGAGTATGGTGTGCATCACAGGCAGTCCATTAAGAGACTGCAAAGACAGGAAGGAATCTCACCCTTTTATATAACCAAGCATATAACATCCATCTCAGACATGTTCTCCAGATAAACAATAACTAGTCCTTAAGTAAAAGGACTTGATACCATCATTTAGTACATATAGTTCATCCTAAATTTACCTAGTAATTGGGGTGACCATCTGTGTTAGTTAATTGGCCTTATACAGAAGAAAAATAAACTCCTATCTTAATGAAAGAAGGTAGGTTTGCAACTTGGAGCCAGGTGTCAGCTAAAGTTAGGCTCCTAGGCTTCCACAGAAACTGGGAGATACAGGCATTATCTCCCTTGTTGTTTGTTCACATTAAAAAAAAAAAAATTCCTAAAGTCCCTGAGAAAAACTTTCCTGGACTGTAAAACTGTCAAGAAGCTTTAAAATATATATATATTTACCTACATTCATAACTACAAGTTTACAAAAGAAAATGTTCTAAAAAATGGGTGAGGGAGGAATGTTTCTGTCCTTATTTTTATCAGGGAGAATTAAGCCTCTTATTTTAAAATTTTGTTTTTACACTATTATCAGTTTAAAGACAAAAAGAACAAATACCAATCTATGGTTATTAGTAGGTTTGCTTTTCACAGTGATATAAAACAGCAATTCTGAAACTGCTTTCTGTATTTTCTCTGATTGAGCGAATAAACACATATATTAAGGATAATGGGAGCCAGGTTCCTCACTGACTGGAAAGAGAGTTACAAATACTGAAGGGAGAATATTTAGAATGCACTGTATGCTGTTGGTTTGGAATTGGAGGTATCAGTATCAATTTATGACTTTAGTACATAAAGTTAGATATAGAAGAAGATATAGAGACAAGCTCGTATCTGCATTCACACACTGACACTTTCTAGCTCTGCCATTGAGAGAGCCTAGATGAAATAATGCTCCAGTGGCAATGTTCTTGGTTACAAAATATCATTTTGCCTTGAAAGGAGTCTAGTCTCCTTGGAAAAAAAAGGTGATTATAGAGATGGAATTGGAAAGTAAAAGATAAGGCAGAAACATTTTTTGATTGAGAAGGAAAGGAAATTCTCAAAGAATGTGAGAACGTGTCAAAAAGACAGTAGTCAGCTTGAGGAGATTCTCACTGGCTAAATTCTAGACAACTTGCGAATCAAAATTAAGACTGAGAGTAATGGATTATATTGTGAATGAAATAAGAATCTATGTGTCCATAATGATATAAATATGTAAATGAAAGCGTAGATAAATACATGGAGGAGAACAGAAAGCTCTTCAGGAAAGGTACAAGGAATGACAGATAAGAAAATCATAATTTGGCAATTACCATAATAGTCATTTGTCTTGGCAAGAATCATCAATGGATGCTGAAACTAATAGGGAAAAGTCTGGTGAGGAACAACAAAGTTCTCAAACTATTTACTCACAAATTACTTATTAAATGCAGAAACAAAATCAGTAACTGCTAAGTGAAGAAACTTAGATACCAACTTACTCCAGTGAACAAAGTTAACATAATCAGTAAGGGGATGTACAGACATCCTGCCCCTCTTGATATGATATGCTAGACAGGGAATAACGTCACTTCTGTGGTACTCCTGGAAAAAACGCATAATGCTAATCTAATCATAACAAAATTCAGAACCCACATTTAATGACCTTCTACAAAATAACTCTCCTTTACTCTTCAAAAATGTCCATATCATTAAAAAAAATTTTTAAAAAAGAAAGGTTAAAGTTCAGTTCCACATTAATGGAGACTACAGAGGTTCTTAGGTTAAGGGGAAAATTTTAAATAAAAACTACAAAGGACATCACTGACACAATAGATAAAATTTTAATATGTATTATGAATTAGGTAATAATAGTATTGTATAAATGGTAGAATACTTGATTCTGATAATTGTATTTTGGTTCTGTAAGAGAATATTCAGATCCTTTGAAAAGATACATTATAGCTTTTGGGGGTAATGCATCACAATGTATGCAACCTATTCTCAAAAAGTTTAGAAAATATATATTATATTATATTATATATTATGAGTATTTTCTAAACTACTATTATATACATAGTATATATAACTAATAATTATATATAAATGCACAATTATATATAATTATTTTCTAAAAAATATGTATTCACACACATGAAGACAGAGAGCAATCATAAGGCAAAAAGGACAAAATATACACAATTGGTGAATCTGTAAAGTGTGTATGATGATCCTTTTACAAATCGTGCAAATTAACTGTAGATGTTAAATTATATCAAAATAAAAAGTTATAAAAATTATATTTTGATAAATTAAATATGGTTAATATTCTCAAACCTGTGTTTTGTAACATATAAATTTTTAAGCAACAAATGAGTTGATACTGTGGCAGCTGTCTGTTCCTGAGAGCCATTAAGAAAAACAAAATGAATAACCAACATTCACTGAGCACTTACCACATAGCAGTCACTATGCTCTCTTTATTTGCATTATGTAATTCCCACAGTATACTTTTGATACAGGTACCAGTATCTTCATTTTACAGGAAGGGGTTTTTAAAAAGTTAAATAATTTTCCATAGGTCATTGAACGAGACTGACAGAAAAAAGATTTAAATTCTAAGGCCCCAGGTCAACGTTTCAATGCTTTATCCTTTGGTTCTTTCTAGAACTGGTTTATTCTCCCACTATGGTAAAACAAAAATAATTTATAGATCAAATAGACAAAGGGGTGTGGTTAGGTGAAATCTATTATTTAGTAGGTATATTTTGGAATTCTGGAAATTTGGAAAGCCAAAGGACCTAGAAATATTTAGATGGTAGCAGATTAATGGTTATGTTCTGAATGCTTACATTTTATATTTTGTCAAAGATGAAAAGCAGAATTATCTATATCCCTGATATCCAAATAGCAAAGTTTCAGGAGGTATCTATGGAAATTTACCCACCAATGTTTCAAGATATATAGTAAACTACTTTTCAATGGCACAATATTAGATGTGTCAGAATCCATTTCTTCCATCTTTTCTGCTGCATCTCCTATTGTCTTCATAGTGCTAAAGGATATGTAACCACACAACCAGACATCAATTCATTATTTAGATATGAAAAAGAAAAATATTCTAATAGCTAGAAACATAACCATAATATAAAAATAAAGTTGTGTATATTGGTAGAAAGATCCATTTAACCAAGAATTAGAGGAGATTAGAGGGGAAAGACAGATGTCCATGCATGTTACGAGCAATTATTATTGCTTTGTACATATTTTGAAATTGTTTTGAATTACATTTCCTGGAATTATCCTATAATGACAATAACAGTCACTCATTCATTCATTATTAATCCATTCATTCAATATTTTTTGAGTGCTTACTATATTTCCTTTCCTCCTTTGGTTTTCATTTTTTTTAGTTCTACGAAACTTATATAGGAAAAACAAACTTTCAGAATTGTCCTAGCTGGTTCCTTGTATTCTTCCTAAGCATCCCAAATGCTTTGACTCATATTTTTTCCTCTATGAGCAATTCTAGCTCACCTGACATTGTCTGACAGCACTTCATGACCAAACACAAAGAAGGAATCCTGAGGACCTCAAGTTCTAATTGAGAATATTCATGCCTAAACATATGTCACGACACTGTATTTAAATGGGCTTACTTTGATTTAGAAGTGTAGTGATATAGCGTATAGAGGGGAGGAGAGGGAATAACCCTGACTATGGCTGTCAAGTTTGAACCTGGACTTAATGCTAAGTATACATTTCAAGAGATGAAGATGGAGAAAGAGGATGCCAGGAGAGGGGACTCCTCTGAGGAATGCAGTTAATCTTTAAATAGGATTCCAATTCAGTGAAGCAGGAAGAGATCTTAGGAAGTCTGTGTCTCCACAATAGTCACATTCAGATACAAATCAGAAAGTTAACCAGGGCAGCAATCTGGATATTATCTAGGAGGGCAAGAAAGAAAATCCACCTCAGAAGATAGAGATGACCAAGTGGAAGCTTCTGGTTGCTAGGGACCAATGAGGATAGAGAAACCTAGATTTGAACATGTCACCCAGATCCCTGCAGAGGCTCCAAGTGATGAGAGCTTTGGCATCTTCCAGGAATTGCAGCCATGAGTTTAAAGCTGCACCACTCTATTTCCAAATCCCACTGATTAATGACTAAGACCTAATCAACTAAGTGACTGTTAATTCTTTAAATACAGTGTGCCCAACATTGTACTGAGATGTTAGGAAGGATTAAAAAGAAAGGACAAAGATTCATTCTGTGTTCTCTATGTTCAAATACATGAATTAGCTGCAAAATTTGGTCAACTTGCCAAAAAGCTTCTCAAAATACCAAGGGAAAAAAAATTATCATACAAAATTTAAGTCTTGGAGATCATCAGTGTGTTTGCCACACTACGGTAAGTTTACTTTGTACAAAAGATACCATATTTTGAAAAAAAAGGTCATTGTGAAACACACCAATTTACAATCACTTTATTATTCATGTTTTCTCATAAGTTTAGTATCTTGAATAAACAAATCTCCTATAAAGGTAACATTTTTGGAATGGGGAAAATTGAATTCAAACTTTCTTCCAGTATGGTATATTGTAGTTTTCGTTATGATGATGAATGTTTTTAATCCAGTCACTTTAAATTAGTTATGCTTCATTTTCATCTATAACTCTTGAAATATCTTTCAGTTAGGGGCCAGGAGAATTTAGTATCAATACAAAATGGCTCAAATGACAAATGGTCTAAAACAAAATACTTTACTGATATGAGAAACACTTAGGATAGCAAAATTAACTTTTTAAATACAACTTTTTTGTTTTGAGCCTACAAGTTTTTAAATGTTTCTGCATATTAGATTGAAATAATGACATAATTATAATAACTCTTCTAGTACTTATAGTGACAAATTTATTCTTAGTTAATTCATTTGTTTTTATGTAGGGACTTCCATAGAATTGTGCTTTAATTAAGTACTAACCAGGCTATTATTTGAAAGTGTTTCCAACTCGACAATAAATGGTGGTGATTTAGTTATAATTAAATAGAAATGAGTATATGAAAGCCTAATGAAGTTCTGTTTCAATACATTTATATTATCTACTCACCCTGTAAATTGTTATACTTCATTGTAATTAACTAGAAATTAACTCATTTAATTAAAAAAAAAAACAATTTCTGGTCTCAGAATTCTTACTTTGTTATATATCCATTGAAAACTTAATTGAGAGTGCAGGAAACATAATGAATCAAAACAAAAAAATTAGTGTAGGATTGCAGATGAATTATAATTGAAACTGTTTACAGAATTATGATGGATCTGTATCATCCAACATTTTTCTACATTGCATGTCTCTGATACTAAATATCTTTACATATTTAGCGTTCAATGCTTTATCAGATGCTGTACATTCTATTTCTCTCCTGTCTTTTATTATCTGATATGAAGGGCATTATCACATTAGTTCTTGTCAGTAAGTCATTTTTAATTTCTAAAGGATGGAGTACTCTACTTGTTTCACTTTGCTGTGTTTTAATGCATTTGCCTAGCTGGGCAGGATATGTCTTTTTTCCCACCCTCCCCGCCCCCCACCAAGCTTAGAAAATGTGAGGAATTAATTGAGTGGCTGCAAATTTTTCTTTTGTTTTCTACTTCTCCTTCTTCTTTTTCCTCTTCCTCCATTTCTTCTCCTTCTCCCTTTCTCTCTTCTTCCCCTCGTCCTCCTCCTCCTCCTTCTTCTCCTCCTCTTCTGTTCTCTATCCTCCCCACCTCCTCTTCTTCTTCCTCTTCTTTTTTTCTTTGGAGCATCTTTTTTGAGATGTAATCCATATATCCTACAATTCACCCATTTAAATTATACAATTCAGTGTTTTTTAGTATATTCATATGGATATGTGCAACCATCACCACAGTAAAGTTTAGCTCATTTTCATCACCTCAAACAGAAATGCCATAGCTTTACCCTTTGGCTATCACTCCCCCTACTCCCCCATCCTTCCCCCCACCCCAGTCCTAAGCAACCACTAATCTACTTTCTGTCTCTATAGATTTCTTTATTCTGGACATTTTATATGAATAAGATCATATGATATATGGTTTTTTATGACTGGCTTCTTTCACTTAGCCTAATGTTTTCAAGGTCCACTCATACTGTAACATGTATTAGTACCTTATTCCTTCTTGTGGCCAAATATTATTCCATTATATGAATTACCATGTTTTCTTTATTGATTTGTTAGTTAACAAACATTTGGTTTGTTTCTATCTTTTGACAATTATGAATAATGCTATTTATATACATTTGTATGTAAGAATTTTTTTGTGTTTTATTTCTCATGGTTATATGTGTAGGAGTAGAATTGCTGAGTCATATGGTAACTCTATATTTAACATTTTGAGGAAATGCCACACTGTTTTCCAAAGTGATTCCATATTTACATCCCCATCAGTAGTGTATGAGCGTTCCAATTTCTCTACATCCTCATCAACCCTTATTGTTATCTAACTTTTTCCTTATAGCCACTCTAGTGAGTGTGAAGTGGTATCTCATTGTTTCTCTGATTTGCATTGCCTTGATGATTAATAGTGTCAAGTATTTTTTCATGTGTTTATTGGCCATTTGTATATCTTCCTTGGAGAAATGTCTTTTCAGATCCTTTGCCCATTTAAAAATAGAATTATTTGTCTTTTAATACTCAGTTGTGTTTCATATATTTAAAATATAAATCCCTTATCAGATATATAATTTCCAAATAACTGAATGGCTGCAGATTTTACTACCCATCAACCACTAGCATATAGTGCCAAGATTACGTGTGATTAATGGTCACAATCACATAGCGACACTTTAGTGAATATTCTGAACCCAGTTACTAGATTAATTCAGTCTTCATTTGGCATTTATTTCTTGTGTTTGAAATGAACACTAGTAAGAGAATTTTAAAATAAAATTGTAAACAACAGCTAATCCTTCTTAGCCATGTAATTACACATCAGTATAGAATACTTTTAAAATCCTAACTTTAATATTAAGTCCCTGGCACTTTGCATAACAACAAAATTCCTTAAGGAAACTAGAGTAAAACTAGTTTTACTAGAGTAAAACTAGACACTGTACTAGAATACAGTCTCCATAAATGGATTTTCCTCTTCTGTCTCTTAAGAAGTCTGTCACTGAACCTCATCATCAAGGAAAGGACTTTAAGGATTTCAAGGAAAAGAAGTATTCCACATCTCAAAGCAATTAAATAAGCCAAAAAGTAACTTCTCACATCTAACTGAACTTATATGTATGTATATTACTTCTATGTAGTCATCACAAGTACATATTCTATTTAAAAATCTCAGGGTTCAGGAGTTGGGTCTGGAGACGGTTTCTGAAGCAGACTGATGAGTTTACATCAATCCATTCACATATCTCTAACTAGTTTCCTATCTTTTTACAGGATTCAGCAGCTAGGGATGGAGCCCTTGGGTCTAGGACACAAGAGTACAGACTGGGTGACACTGGTTTTTCACCCATTGCTTCTCTGGCAACAATAGAGCTAACTGGTCAAGTCCTTCCTTACTGTTTGTCTTTTGTTTCCATATTAGTCAACTGATTCATCCTAATCATGGATCCTGTGCTAATGGTTATTTTGAAGGCATCACTCAGCCATTATAGTTGAGAATGTCCTAGATTATTTTTGAGATTCTTCATGAGGCTTTTTTTTCCCTACCATTACATAGTTGTATGATGCTTTCCTGGACATGTTTCAGTGGGTTGCTCTCCCTTTTACATGTGGTCTGTCAAACTAGACTTCATACTAATCAGCACATAACCTTCGTCAATCCAAATGCAATTCTCACTGCTGCTCCCTACATTCCCACCCATTAGTTTATTGGGTCATCCCAATGTTTCATCCATCTACACTCATGGCTGGATATCCTTATGGAAACTAATTTCTTCACTTCTACAGTTTCTCAGTGATAGGAAATCTTTTTTTTTCTTTTTTCTTTTTATTTTATTTACTTTTTTATACAGCAGGTTCTTATTAGTCATCAATTTTATACACATCAGTGCATACATGTCAATCCCAATCGCTGAGTTTATCACACCACCACCCCCACTCCCCCGTGGCTTTCCCCCCTTGGTGTCCATACGTTTGTTCTCTATATCTGTGTCTCAATTTCTGCCCTGCAAACCGGTTACTCTGTACCATTTTTCTAGGTTCCACATATATGCATTAATATACGATATTTGTTTTTCTCTTTCTGACTTACTTCACTCTGTATGACAGTCTCTAGATCCACCCACGTCTCTACAAAGGACCCAATTTTGTTCTTTTTTATGGCTGAGTAATATTCCATTGTATATATGTACCACATCTTCTTTATCCATTCATCTGTTGATGGGCATTTAGGTTGCTTCCATGACCTGGCTATTGTAAATAGTGCTGCAATAAACATTGGGGTGCATGTGTCTTTTTGAATTATGGTTTTCTCTGGGTATATGCCCAGTAGTGGGATTGCTGGATCATATGGTAATTCTGTTTTTAGTTTTTTAAGGAACCTCCATACTGTTCTCCATAGTGGCTATATCCATTTACATTCCCACCAACAGTGAAAGAAGGTTCCCTTTTCTCCACACCCTCTCCAGCATTTGTTGTTTGTAGATTTTCTGGTGATGCACATTCTAACTGGTGTGAAATGATACCTCATTGTAGTTTTGATTTGCATTTCTCTAATAATTAGTGATGTTGAGCAGCTTTTCATGTGCTTCTTGGCCATCTGTACGTCTTCTTGGGAGAAATGTCTATTTAGGTCTTCTGCCCATATTTGGATTGGGTTGTTTGTTTTTTTAATATTGAGCTGCATGAGCTGTTTATATATTTTGGAGATTAATCCTTTGTCCATGATTCATTTGCAAATATTTTCTCCCATTTTGAGGGTTGTCTTTTCGTCTTTTTTATGGTTTCCTTTGCTGTGCAAAAGCTTTGAAGTTTCATTAGGTCCCATTTTTTTATTATTGTTTTTATTTCTATTACTCTAGGAGGTGGATCAAAAAAGATCTTGCTGTGATTTATGTCAAAGAGTGTTCTTCCTATGTTTTCCTCTAAGAGTTTTATACTGTCCGGTCTTACATTTAGGTCTCTAATTCATTTTGAGTTTATTTTTGTGTATGGTGTTAGGGAGTGTTCTAATTTCATTCTTTTACATGTAACTGTTCAGTTTTCCCAGCACCACTTATTGAAGACACTGTCTTTTCTCCATTGTATATCCTTGCCTCCTTTGTCACAGATTAGTTGACCATAGGTGCGTGGGTTTATCTCTGGGCTTTCTATCTTGTTCCATTGATCTATGTTTCTGTTTTTGTGCCAGTACCATATTGTCTTGATTACTGTAGCTTTGTAGTATAGTCTGAAGTCAGGGAGTCTGATTCCTCCAGCTCTGTTTTTTTCCTTCAAGATTGCTTTGGCTATTCAGGGTCTTTTGTGTCTCCATACAAATTTTAAGATTTTTTGTTCTAGTTCTGTAAAATTGCCATTGGTAATTTGACAGGGATTGCATTGAATCTGTAGATTGCTTTGGGTAGTATAGTCATTTTCACAATATTGATTCTTCCAATCCAAGAACATGGCATATTGCTCCATCAGTTGGTATCATCTTTAATTTCTTGCATCAGTGTCTTATAGTTTTCGGCATACAGGTATTTTGTCTCCCTAGGTAAGTTTATTCCTAGGTATTTTATTCCTTTTGTTGCAATGGTAAATGGGAGTGCTTCCTTAATTTTTCTTTCAGATTTTTCACCAGGAGTGTATAGGAATGCAAGAGATTTCTGTGCATTAATTTTGTACCCTGCAACTTTACCAAATTCATTGATTAGCTCTAGTAGTTTTCTGGTGGCATCTTCAGGATTCTCTATGTATAGTATCATGTCATCTGCAAACAGTGACAGTTTCACTTCTTTTCCAATTTGTATTCCTTTTATTTCGTTTTCTTCTCTGATTGCCGTTGCTAGGACTTCCAAAACTATGTTGAATAATAGTGGTGAGAGTGGACATCCTTGTCTTGTTCCTGATCTTAGAGGAAATGCTTCCAGTTTTTCAGCATTGAGAATGATGTTTGCTGTGGGTTTGTCGCATATGGCCCTTATTATGTTAGGTAGGTTCCCTCTTTGCCCACTTTCTGGAGAGTTCTTATAAATGGGTGTTGAATTTTGTCAAAAGCTTTTTCTGCATCTATTGAGATGATGATATGGTTTTTCTCCTTCAATTTGTTAATATGGTGTATCCCATTGATTGATTTGAATATATTGAAGAATCCTTGCATTCCTGGGATAAACCCCACTTGATCACGGTGTATGATCCTTTTAATGTGTTGTTGAATTCTGTTTGCTAGTATTTTGTTGAGGATTTTTGCATCTATATTCATCAGTGATATTGGTCTGTAATTTTCTTTTTTTGTAGTATCTTTGTCTGGTTTTGGTATCAGGGTGATGGTGGCCTCATAGAATGAGTTTGGGAGTTTTCCTTCCTCTGCAGTTTTTTGGAAGAGTTTGAGAAGGATGGGTATTAGCTCTTCTCTAAATGTTTGATAGAATTCACCTGTAAAGCCATCTGGTCCTGGACTTTCATTTGTTGGAAGACTTTTAATCACAGTTTCAATTTCATTACTTGTGATTGGTGTGTTCATATTTTCTATTTCTTCCTGGTTCAGTCTTGGAAGGTTATACCTTTGTAAGAATTTGTCCATTTCTTCCAGGTTGTCCATTTTATTGGCATAGAGTTGCTTGTAGTAGTCTCTTAGGATGCTTTGTATTTCTGCGGTGTCTGTTGTAACTTCTCCTTTTTCATTTCTAATTTCATTGATTTGAATCCTCTCTCTCTTTTTCTTGATGAGTCTGGCTAATGGTTTATCAATTTTGTTTATCTTCTCAAAGAACCAGCTTTTAGTTTTATTGATCTTCGCTACTGTTTTCTTTGTTGTTATTTCATGTATTTCTGCTCTGATCTTAATGATTTCCTTCCTTTGGCTAACTTTGGGTTTTGTTTGTTCTTCTTTCTCTAGTTCCTTTAGGTGTAAGGTTAGATTGTTTATTTGAGATTTTTCTTGTTTCTTGAGGTAGGCTTGTATAGCTATAAACTTCCCTCTTAGATCTGCTTTTGCTGCATCCCATAGGTTTTGGGTCGTCGTGTTTTCATTGTCATTTTCCTCTAGGTATTTTTTGATCTCCTCTTTGATTTCTTCAGTGATCTCTTGGTTATTTAGTAACGTATTGTTTAGCCTCCATGTGTTTGTGTTTTTTACGTTTTTTTCCCTGTAATTCATTTCTAATCTCATAGCGTTGTGGTCAGAAAAGATGCTTGATAGAAATTCAATTTTCTTAAATTTACGGAGGCTTGATTTGTGACCCAAGATGTGATCTATACTGGAGAATGTTCCATGTGCACTTGAGAAGAATGTGTAATCTGCTGTTTTTGGATGGAATGTCGTATAAATATGAAGTAAATCTATCTGGTCTATTGTGTCATTTAAAGCTTCTGTTTCCTTATTTATTTTCATTTTGGATGATCTGTCCGTTGGTGTAAGTGAGATGTTAAAGTCCCCCACTATTATTGTGTTACTGTCAATTTCCTCTTTTATAGCTGTTAGCAGTTGCCTTATGTATTGAGGTGCTCCTATGTTGGGTGCATATATAATTGTTACATCTTCTTCTTGGATTGAGCCCTTGATCATTATGTAGTGTCCTTCCTTGTTTCTAGTAACATTCTTTATTTTAACGTCTATTTTATCTGATATGAGTATTGCTACTCTAGTTCTCTTTTGATTTCCATTTGCATGGATTATCTTTTTCCATCCCCTCACTTTCAGTCTGCATGTTTCCCTAGGTCTGAAGTGGGTCTCTTCTAGACAGCATATAGATGGGTCTTGTTTTTGTATCCATTCAGCAAGCCTGTGTCTTTTGGTTGGAGCATTTAATCCATTCACGTTTAAGGTAATTATCGATATGTATATTCCTATGACCATTTTCTTAATTGTTTTGGGTTTGTTTTTGTAGGTCCTTTTCTTCTCTTGTATTTCCCACTTAGAGAAGTTCCTTTAGCATTTGTTGTAGAGCTGGTTTGGTGGTGCTGAATTCTCTTAGCTTTTGCTTGTCTGTAAAGCTTTTGATTTCTCCATCAAATCTAAATGAGATTCTTGCCGGGTAGAGTAATCTTGGTTGTAGGTTCTTCCCTTTCATCACTTTAAGTATATCATTCCACTCCCTTCTGGCTTGTAAAGTTTCTGCTGAGAAATCAGCTGTTAACCTTATGGGAGTTCCCTTGTATGTTATTTGTAGTTTTTCCCTTTGTGCTTTCAATAATTTTTCTTTGTCTTTAATTTTTGCCAATTTGATTACTATGTGTCTTGGCGTTTTTCTCCTTCGGTTTATCCTGTATGTGGCTCTCTGTGCTTCCTGGACTTGGGTGGCTATTTCCTTTCCCATGTTAGGGAAGTTTTCGACTATAATCTCTTCAAATATTTTCTCGGGTCCTTTCTCTCTCTCTTCTCCTTCTGGGACCCCTATAATGCAAATGTTGTTGCGTTTAATGTTGTCCCAGAGGTCTCTTAGGCTGTCTTGATTTCTTTTCATTCTTTTTTCTTTAGTCTGTTCTCCAGCAGTGAATTCCACCATTCTATCTTCCAAGTCCCTTATCCGTTCTTCTGCCTCAGTTATTCTGCTATTGATTCCTTCTAGTGTATTTTTCATTTCAGTTATTGTATTGTTCATCTCTGTTTGTTTGTTCTTTAATTTTTCTAGGTCCTTGTTAATCATTTCTTTCATCTTCTCGATCTTTGCCTCCATTCTTTTTCCGAGGTCCTGAATCATCTTCACTATCATTATTCTGAGTTCTTTTTCTGGAAGTTTGCCTATCTCCACTTCATTTAGTTGTTTTTCTGGGGTTTTATCTTGTTGCTTCATCTGGTCCATAGCCCTCTGCCTTTTCATCTTGTCTATCTTTCTGTGAATGTGGTTTTTGTTCCACAGGCTTCAGGACTGTAGTTCTTCTTGCTTCTGCTGTCTGCCCTCTCGTGATAGGAAATCTTTGACCTGTACTTTATTATGGTTTTACTTTCTTAACAATTATATCTCAATCTCAGGTTTAAATTAGATAGATTGTTACAAGATTCCAGTCAAGTTGACACATGCATCCTCTTACAAATGAAGTGTCATGGACGGGAACTTAGTATACTAACTCTAATATTGGGTGTGTACATGATTACATACAAGGAAATATTATGACTAAAGAAAAGAAAGGACCACATCCTTATTTCTTAGGATATTGCAGTAACATGGCAGAAAATAAGCACTGACATACAAAATATTTCCTGAAATTTTTGTGAGCTTATTTACTTTATAACTTTTCACTGCAGCTACTACACCTTCTGAACAAAAATACTTTCCAAAGTTCCTCTGCTGACTAAATAACCTTCCTTATGCCATTTTATTGATTTTACAGGGCTGCATTTCAGCTTCCTTCAGGCCATTTCCTCCATGCTACCCTTTACTTCCTAAGGCAATAACCATTTATAATCTTGCCAACCAAGCAAGAGATGACTTGTTGACAAGAACCTAGCTGCCAAGCCCCTAGCACACTGTCAGTTCTTCAGTTGCATTCAAAGAGTAGTGTGACAGAGCAGCAGTAAACTTCTTGTTTTGTTTTCAGATTGACCTACTACTCATATTTCAGGGGAAGAGAACTATGTTCATATTTGAAAAGATGGAGCATGGAAACTTTGCCTTAGATAATTTAGGTTGCTTCCCTGGGAATCAAGAATTCCAAACCACTCACTTCTCTCCCTCAAACCTTTTTCTCCTTCAACTCTTACCACCTATGCATCCTTACGCTATGTTTAACAATGAAGATGATTAAAGTCCTGCTATATATAAATTGAATGTGTACCCCCCAAATTCATATGTTGAAAAGCTAATGCCCAAGGTGATGATACCACCACCATAGGAGGTGGGGCCTTTGGGAGGTGATTAGGTCCTCAAGGCAGAGTCTTTGTGAATGGGATTAGTGTTCTTATAAAAGAAGCCCCAGAGAGATATTTGCCCATTCTACCACATGAGGACACAGCAAGAAGTCAGCGGTCTGAAACCCAAAAGAAGGCCTTCACCAGAACCCATCCATGCCAGCACACTTATCTTGGACTTCCAGCCTCCAGAACTGTGTTTTGTAAGTACCCAGACTGTGATATTTTGTTATAGCAGCCTGAAGAGACTAAGGCAGGTCCTTAGAATTATAATCACTTTTCTTTTCAGATGGGAAAATGGAGGTCACAAATTGAGGATTTGTTTTAAAGTGAAATAATTCATGGATAAAACCATGTTTATAAATATGAAAGCATGATTTTAAAAATGAGAACAAAATATTATTTTAGTATATCAAAATATTTTGATTTTTAAATAATTCCTAATATAACATGGGATAATATTTGTTGGAAAGTTTAATTAGAGACTACAGGCATCTGATAAATAATAAGTACATAATAAAGATATTCTATTATGATTTAATAAGGATAGCAAAACAATTCACAGATTGAACCTTCACTGTGGAAAGGTAACTCTATGCAGTTTATGGTGCAATCGGTGTTTTTTTTTACTTTTTATTTTGAAATAATAGATTCACAGATAAATTGCAAAGAAATGTACAGGGCGGTCTCTTGCATCCTTTTCCCAGCCTCTCCTCCTAACATTAACATCTTATATAACTATAGTATAATATCAAAACCAGGTACTTTATATTGATAATATTTACAGAGTTTATTCAGATTTTACCAATGTAGATGCACTAATTTGTGAGTGTGTATATGCAGTTCTATGCAATTTTATCATATGTGTAGCTTCCCATGACTACCACCACAGGCTCTTTCCCCATTCTAAACCTTGGCAAACATTAATCTGTTTTCCATCTCTGTAATTTATTTATTTCAAGAGTGTTGTTATGTAAATAGAATCCTATAAACTTGTGATATCATCTTTTTAAAATCTGCATAATTTCTTCGAGGTTTATCCCAGGTTTTATATGTGTCAATAGTTTGTTCCTTTTATTGTTGAATACTATTCTGTGGAATAGATGTGTATTACAGATTGTTTAAATATTCATCCATTGAAGGGCATTTGGGTAGTTTCCAGTTTTGGGCTATGATGAATAACGGTGCTATGAACATTAATGCACATGCTTCTCTGTGAACATAGTTTTTATTTCTCTGGGATAAATGCTCATGAGGGCAACTGTCAGGTCATATGGTTAATCCATTTCATCTTTAGAAGAAACTGACAAGCTATCTTGGAAGGTTGTACATTCCCACCAGCAATAAATGAGACATCTGGTTTCTTTACATCCTTTAGTATTATCACTTTTTTTTTTTTGCTCTTCTTATAAGTTTGCAGTGATATCTCATTGTGGTTTTTTTTTTTTCCTTATTGTGGTTTTAATTTGCATTTTCCTAATGGCAATTGATGTCAAATATCTTTTCATATGCTTATTTGTCATGCATATATCCTCCTTGGTGAAATGTCTCTCATATCCTTTGCCCATTTTACTGATTGGATTGTCTGGTTTTTTTTTTAATGTTGACTTTGAGAGTGTTTTATAAGCTCTAGAAAAAATTCCTTTTTTGAACATGTGGTTTGCAAATATTTTCTCCCAGCCTTTAGCTTCTCAATTTATTCTCTTCACATGAGCTTTCACAGAGTGAAATTTTAAAATTTGATGAGGACCTCATTTATCACTTTTTTTTTTATAATGGATTGTGCTTTTGTTGTCTAGTATAAGATTTACTTGCTTAGTGTCGGCTCCTGAAGAGTATCACTTGTGGGTTTTTTTCCCCAAAGTTTTGTAATTATGTTACATTTAAGTTTGTGATTCATTTCCAGTTAATTTTCCTATAAGGTATGAGGTTTTAGACAAGGTACTTTTTTTTGGCCTAGGTATGTCCAATTGCTACAGCACCATTTCTGTTGAAAATACTATCCCTCCTCCACTGAATTTTTTTTCATCTTTGTCAAGACTCAATTTTGCATATTTGTGTGAGTCTCTTTCTGGGTTCTCTGTTCTGTTCCATTGATCTATACATCTATCTCTCCAGTAGGACTACACTGTCTCAGTCAGTTTAGGTATATAGTAAGTTTTAAGAGCAGTAAGAGTGATTCCTTTCACATTATTCTTCTTCTGAAAAATTGTTTCAGTTATTCTAGGGCTTGTGTCTTTCCATATAAATTTTCGAGTAAGTTTGTCTGTGGCTGAAAAAAATGCTGGAATTTTGATAGGAACACGTAAAACTCTAGATAAGTTCAGGGAGAATTGACATCTTTACTATATTGAGTCTTCATATCCATGAACCC
This sequence comes from Balaenoptera musculus, assembly GCF_009873245.2. Classification (NCBI taxonomy): domain Eukaryota; kingdom Metazoa; phylum Chordata; class Mammalia; order Artiodactyla; family Balaenopteridae; genus Balaenoptera; species Balaenoptera musculus. The sequence goes on from NC_045797.1 coordinate 46,464,386, forward strand.
CTTAAGTATCTCTAGTTATGGCTTTTTTGAGTTTTTAATCAGCATTTCATAATTTAAAGCATATAGATTTCTGCACTGTTATATTTATACCTAAGTATTTCATCTTATTTGGGACAATTTTAAATGTTATTGCATTTTATCTTGAATTCCAACAATCTTGCTGAACTCATAAGTTCAAGGAATTTTTTTGGTGGATATTTTATAAGTTTCTACATTGACATTCGTGTACTCTGCAAATAGAAAGTTTTCTTTTTCCAACTTGTACGCCTTTTATTTCTTTTTCTTGCCTTATTTTGTTGATTAGAGCTTCTAGTTCGATGTTGAGTAAGAGTGGTGAGAGCACAAATCAGTGACTTGTTCTCAGCCCAAGAGGTAAAGCAACCAGTCTTTCACCACTAAGTACAATGTTACCTGTAGATTTTCTGTAGATGATCTTTATCAGTTGAGCAAGTTCTCTTTTATTGCTCGTTTGCTGCAATTTTTAAAATTATGAGTAGGTACTATATTTTGTCAAATGTTCTTTCTGCATTAATTGATATATGAGTTTTCTTCTTTAGTCTATTGTTACAGCAAACTATATTGATTGATTTTCAACTACTGAACCATCTTTGCATACCAGAAATCAACCCCATTTGGTCATGGTGTTTAACTCTTTTTATATATTGGTGGATTTAATTTGCTAGTTGTTTGCTGAGAATTTTGGCATCTACATTCATGAGAGAGATTGGTCTATAGTTTTCTTATTTTGAACTGTTTTTGTGTAGTTTTGGTATCTGGTAATATTGGCCTCAAAATGATAAGAAGCGTTCCCTCCTCTTCTATTTATTGAAAGAGATTGTGTACATTTATGTTATTTCTTTAAATTCTCCAGTGTAAACATCTAACCTAGAGTGGTTTTTTTTGGGGGGGGTGGGGCTTTATAATTACAAATTAAATTTGTTTAATGGAAATAAGATTATGCAGGTTGGATAAACTCTTTATCTTTCCTCAAACTTATTGATTTTATCCTGTGTTATCTCTACTTTACTCTAAGACCACCCAGCAAGGTTTTTACTTGGTTTTTATATTTTTCAGTTCTAAAATTCTTTTTTGTATTTATTTTGCAAGATTTTCTATTTGTTTCAAGAGAACTTGTAACTACTTCTTAAAGCATTTTTATAATGACTGCTTTAAACTCCTTGTCACATAATTCTAACAGATGAATAATCTCAGTGTTGGTGTCAATGGATTGTTTTTATTTTTCAAGTTGTATTTTTCTTAGTTCTTGATACTATAAGAGAGTTTTTATCGTATACTTGACATTTTGCATATTATCATAGAAGACTCATTATCCTATCTAAAACTTTTATTGTAGCAGGTAGTCACACTATTAGGCATAGCATGTACGTCCTTGACTACTTTTGTAAACTGTAATCCCAGTGACAGTTTAGTTTTCAGAGACTTGGCAATGATATTTTTCTGATGTGTTTTGTTCTTCTGTGCCATACACAGGTACCAGTTGGGCTTTCCAGTGGGAATGAGCTGGGTATGCAATCCCACTCAGACTTTGCTGATGCTGCCACTGTGGGTGGATTGACCCACCTCCTGTCCCAGGTGTGGGGTAGGGAGTCTGATAATGCTGACACTTTGGCAGAGCAGGCCTGTCATCCTGTGCATGTATCCTGTGGGTCAGGAATCCTGCTGTTGCTGCTGCTGAGGCAGATGGGACTGCCATTGTTGAGATGGGTATCTGCCTGGGATTTACTTGGCCATTCTTGGCAGGCGCAGGCTATCAGAAGGTGTGGTGTGAGAAATGGGTTGGCCTACTTGGCTCTGCTCTTGTTATCACTGTGGGCAGATCACTCTCTACTTCTGGTGGATGTACAGTGGGGATGGGTTGGCCTAAATGGACTTTGCTGATATTACCCTTCCAGGCAGATTAGTTGCACAATAAACTGTTAAATGTACATCACATGCAGCAAAATTAAATAAACATGCAGCAGAATTCTTACATAATTTTATTTTAAATCCTCTATATTGAGATTTTGTGATAACCCACGGCCAAGTGCAATTTGGAGATTTTCTCTTTTCCGTTCTCATCCAGCATTTTCTTTTCATGCTTTTTCAAGATCTTCTGATTCTCTTCTGCATGTCACCTCTTGTTGTACTTCACAATCTGTCCTGGGAGAGCCATGCCTTTGAATAAAACCTTTGTTACTGTTTATAGAATTTTTAAATGTCTATATGTTAAAGTTAATTTTAAGTATCATCTTTATCCACTATTATAATAAGAAAGATATGCTTCTCTTAAATATGCTCTGCAAATGCCTACTAGTACTACTTACTAAATTTTCCTAAGGGTATCGTGATAAACTTTGTCTTATGCCTCAATATCTGCCACTGTTTACCTATTATTTAGTAATAGAGAGATTAGTTAGTATGAAAAGTAACTTCCTGGTTATAGTCCAAAATTGACTTTTCTGAGCAGAAATAAAGATGCCATTGCATTGTATTTTTTAACACTATGAAATATCTTATGAAGGAGGAGCTCGAGATATTTTACATTGGGACTGCTTAATACCCAATGAGAAAATGGCTTCAGAAGCACATATATGTCTAATTATATGGTCAGATAGACGTGACTGTGTATTAATTGGCATTTTACATTATTTTGTCTTCCTCTATAACTTCTAAATGTGTCTATTCAAGATTTATTTTAAGTGTTTGTATTCCTAATTTCCCCAAGTTACAGATAAAGTTATAAAAAATTTACATTCATTTATTTGACTTTTTACTCCAGTTCTCAGTATCAGTTAGTACTTTTATCCAATTTGATATTAAAAGTATCCCAGACTGTTTTATATTTAAATATCTATTTGACTAATCAAGCCTATATTTTTTACTAGTAATTCAGAAGAAATGCTATCCCAGGCTACTATATAAAATGACAGAGATAATTAAACCATAAATCAACTCAATTTTCCTCCAAAAATAGAAGATAATGTTATAATTACTTTTGCTTGGACCATAATACGATTTTTCAAATTGTTCAATCAATACAGGAGTTAAGATAGGAGACCTTGAGGAATCAATACGAACATGCAGGTTTTTTTCATTTTAAAACATCTGTAAGAAAATATATTTCAGAGGAAAGATAGTATTGAATAAATTAAAAAGTGATTGATATTTCAGTTTATAAACATTAATTCTGGAAAATTCTGAATCTCTTTGTTAAAAAAAAAAATAGTCAAAAAGAAAAGATCAAAACAAATTAAAGGGCAAAGCAGATTCTGTCATCTGTGTTTAACTGTGCTAATGCCATTTCTTGAGCAGCTAACTATATGATATACTATTACTCCCCCAAATTTGGCACCTGCTTTTGCAACTGTGATTACCTCTGAAATGGCCTTTTCAGCCCTAGCTAAAATGCCATGCACAGACGAGACTTCTCTCTTTACGTCAGTAGGGAGGGAACTCTTACTCTCTTCCACTGAACCATTTGTTATCGGTTTCTCTTTTATTTGACCCTTCATTGAAGGCCTATGTTAATGTGGCTGTTTGTTGCTTACCTTTGTAAAATGGAAATTATAATACCTATATTTTATTGTTGTCATCAATTTTAGGTAATATTTTACACAAACACATACTATATATATATATATTTACATATATATATTTTTTTGCTTTGGCATGAGTTAGCATATATTAATTAAACTCTTCTACATCACAAACTCTTCAGTAGTTATTTAGCATTGAGGTAGACTAGGTAAAATTTGGAAATTAATGCAGATTTTACAGACACTAAGGATTATAAGGCAATGTATGTAAAACATAACATATTATGTATTCATAAAAGTGTGAATAATAAAAAATACTGAGCCCTGATCCTTTGGCCTATTCTACAGGTTAGTTGTGGGATTTTTTGAATGTTCTGCAATAACTATAACTATGGATAAGCACCAGTGGACCTCTGGAAGATTGTGACATTCCTCCTCTTTGCTGGCACAGTTGTAATAAAATTGCAGTATGACTCAATGGTCTACAGCATGGATCTTAAAGAAGAAAGGTCTACCTTTGAATGACAAAATTTTCAAATATTAGTTGTATGACACGGGCAATTTTTTAAACCTCTCTAGGCCTTAGTTTCCTCATGTGAAAATAAGGTATTATTATATTCATTGGGATGTTATGAAAATTAAATGAAAGTGTGCAAAGTGTTTAGCATTGTGAGTGCCCATTAAAAGCATGTACTGTTATTAAGTATTAATGTTTGGATTCTTAATATAATGTTTGCACCCTCTATTTCACACTGCATTTTTGTTCATTTACAATAGAGAAGGGTAAAGAATAACATTTGTTATTGCTTTCATAGAAGAAACTTTCAGGGAGTTAAAAAGATAACGTGATCTTCTTCACCTTTTCTTCTAAGATTCATTGATCACAGATATCATCATCTAAATCTGACCAAATTGTTGCATATGATTTGTAATTCAACAATCTAAGAGTCATGATAAAAGCAAAAGGTTACAGAATTCAAATAGTCTAAAGTATTTATAGAACATTAAAATTAGTTAAATATAAAGCCAAATGAAAAGGATAATATAACACTTGAAATGGGAAAGAGATAACACAATTGTAGATACATATTACAGCTAATGTATATAATTTTAACCTGCTGTGAAAATCAGTTTCTGGGATTGCTTTTCAAGTCATGTTAGCATGTTCTCTCAAATGGAAAGATAATTGATTTGAGAATTTCACACCATTGGTGGACTACAAGTGGGAAGGTCTGATTTGATTACTATGCCCCTTGGATATTTCGTGAACCCTTAAACAGGCTATCCCTCTACAATAATATGATCAGCTGATCCCTTGAGATAAGTTGGGAGAAACTAGGCTTGGCAGGAAGAAATTATTAAATCACTTCATGTATTCCCATCTCCAGTTTACTATGCATTTTAGATTAAGTTAGTAGAAGGATTTGAAAGATATAATATGGCTAACTCTTTCAACAAACATGTATGGAGTGAGTACTAAGGTTTTAAAACTATTATAGTCCTGAGGGATATTTGGGTGGCCCAGACAGACCCAATATCTGTTCTAGTAGAGCATATATTTTTCGAGACTATAAAAATAGAGAAAATAAATAATAATTTAAAAGTCTAAAATAAAATTTAGGTAATGATAACACCAAAAGTAAATAAATAAATAAAACACCTGATGTAACTGTGTGTAATTGGGGGAATGATGGTAGTTTACATTAGGACAGTTGGGGAAGGCCTCACTGGGAAGCTGAGATCTGAATGATAAGCAGCTGATGAGTCACCTGGTAGTGGAACATACTACTGTATAGAGGAAGCAGTAGTTATTAAGTCCTAAGGTGGACACAAGATTGCTGTGGATGGCCAATGAAAAGATAATTGGCAGTAGATGAGACTGGAGGATAAACACCTCAGGTCAGGCAAGGCATTTTAGGTCACTCTAAAAGGCTGAATTTTATACTGAATATAATGGAACACAAACAAGTAGAGTAATTTATTAATTCCATAAACATTTTTAAGCATCTATTCTATGAAAGACACTATAACTGGTGCTCTGGGAAATTTGGATATGAAATGAAGACATAGGAGATGTCATATGGAGATCTTATATGGGAGACAATATATAATGTAACTCTTCACATAAGAAAAAATGTGAGCAGAATACCATGAGAATTTAGAAAAGGGTACATCTGATTGAGCATTTTGATGCATCTTTATTAAAGGGGTGATATATGAGTTGAGTTCTTAAGAATTAGTAGCATTTTATTGAGCTGAACAAAGACAAAGAAAGTAGAAAATAAAGAATAGTTTTAGAGAGAGAGGCTATTTTTTTATGCAACAGCTTTTATTTATTTTTTCCAGATTTATTGAAGTAAAGTTGACAAATAAGAATTATATATATTTAAGGTGTATGCCTTGATTGTGGTGATTATTTCATAAGGGAGAGGCTACTTTTATTGAAACACAAGGTAAATGTAGAAATGTAACAAGCCTGGAAAGGTAATGGCGCTCGATCACTATGGCTCTTAAATGCCAAGGTAAGAAGATAGGATTATTTTTCTTTCAGTTATGGAAGAGGAACATGAGTAGTTTTGAGTAGGAGATAGCATAATCCAAGTTGTGCCCCAGAAAGGAATGAGGAAAGCAGCAGTTTGAAAGGTGACGGCAAGGCACATGAGGAAGAAAGGTGATTGAGGGATTGTGTAGTGCTCCCGGAGAGTCTAATTCTAAAATAGCCCCTGGGACATACTTTCCATTTCCCACTGTCCTAATCAGTGTTTCACACTTGGAACATTGGTGCCCATCTGTCTCTACCTCCTTTTTCTCTCCCCACAATATCACCATAAAAATCCATCAAAACGTAGGTATTTTCACGCAACAGGTGGAAAATAGCAAATAAACTCCTGGGACTAAGAGGATAAAGCCTACCTCTAATATGGTTTTCAAAATCCTCTAAAATCTTGCTTCTTGCAATTTCACCTACTCTCCCTCACTCATTGTTTACTGGATTATTTACAGTTTCATAAACATTGCAGGAACTTCAATTCCTCTCAGTCTTTGTTTATAATCTCCCTATAGCCTGTGATATTCTGTGCTGCTTTCTTCACCTGTTTCTAATCTGCTCATGTTTCAGAGACAAGCTTTATTCACATTTCCCCTGGTAATTTCTCAAACCTCTCAACCAAATTTATTTGCTCCTTGCTCTGGTTACCTCAACACCTTTTTCATAGAGCTACTATACACTAGTCCTTGTTGCTTTTCAAAAAAATATTACTTCCAGCCCAGGCTGTCCTCAGAATATCAATGTGGTTTCTGATTGGGAACATTAAAAAGTTCTGAAAATAGATTGTGGTTATGGTTGTACAATGTTGTGAATGTACTTAATGCCATTGAATTGTACACTTAAGGATGGTTAAAATGTTAAATCTTATATATATTTTACCATAATAATATATAATATATATATAAAACTTGCATCAAAGCAAAAAAATTAAAAGTGAAACATTATTAGCATTTTCATCAGGAACAAGAGAAGAATACTTCATCACCAGTACTTATCAATATTCCACTGCAGGTCTCAGTGGAGGAAGGAAACTAAGAAAAACAAATAAGAAGCATTTGGATCAAAAAGGAAAAACTTGTTTTCATAAAAGATGATTGCCCATATATTTAAAAAATTCCAAGATAACTCAATGAGAAATCTGAAATATTCTATTTTCTTATTTTAAAAAATCTGAAGGCAAAAAAGAAGCAAAACTGCCAAATTTTGATGAGCACAAAATGTTCATTATGAATGGTCAGTAAATAAGTGATTGTTGTTATATTTTTCTGTTATTCTGTATATATGTTTCACTTTTACCAAAAAAAGGTAGGGAGGAGGAAGAATGGAAATCAGGTCCTGGTGGTTTCACATGTAAATTGTATCAAATATTCAAGGAAAAAACATACACGTGTACTATTTAACACATTTCCCAGCATATAGAAAGAAAAAGATTCCAGAAAAATAACAAGAAAAAGTGGCAAAGATAGGACTTAAATACAATTTTTAAAAACCTAAATAAAATAAATTTCAGCTGTATTACAATATTACCAAGCAGTATCATTCTTGGAATAAAGAGAGCAATGTTAAGAAATTTATTAATTTAATTCAAAATATTAATAAATTAAAGAACAAAAAAAAAGATAAAACCATCTTGAGAGGTAGCCCCTAAAAAAGAGCTAGAAAATAAAAAACAAAATTATTTCTGACTAAAAATTAAGCCTCACACAGAACAAGAAAATGAGAACATTTAATTAACATGATTATGTTCATTCTGAAAACAATGTCTAAATTCTTGATTTGGGGTAAAATGCCTAATCATTCCCAAATAAATTAGGAAGAAGACAAGGGGAGCCTCTATCATTACCTTTAACATTTTCTTTAGGAAGTCTTAGACAATGCATAAAGACAAGACATAAGAATAAAAAGCTATTCTTAGGAAAGGAATAAATGTACCTATATTTACTACTGATGTCATTATATGCCTAGATAATCCAATCAAAACAATGGAGAAACTATTGCAAATAAAAACATTCAAAAGATGAGTGTCAATACAATTAAAACAAAAAATCAAAAATATTTTTACATAAAACTGTAACCTGTTATAAATGTAATGGTAGAAAGATTCTATTTTTAATACTCAAAGAGAAATAAAATTTCAAAGACTAGGTTTAACAAGAATATTTCAAGACCTATTTAAGAGAATGTCTACACTTTACTGTGGAACATAAAAAAATTAATAAAAAGAAATTTTGTTTCAAAATTGATTAATATTGATTGAAAAATAATTAGTGACATTGGTCAACTGCTCCACTTACATTTCAGGTGAATTCATAATAATCTCATGGCTGTGCTAAATAGGGTTAATGTGATCCAAAAATCTTCATTTTCCAACTGTTTCAATACATGCAACTAAGGAGAGAAAAAATGTGTGATCTTAGAAATGATAGGTTGTTTACATGTCTCTATATGTGGGCAGTGTTTCTACTCATTTTGTTATAGTCTAAAAATAAAATTCTTGAAAATTCAGTTCCTTTTATTCTTAGAAACTAAACTTGCACTTTTTTCAGAAAGGAAAAATATTGAGGCTATAACTTTTTAAAATCCAAGTAAATTAAACTGTAGTACACTGGGACAAGATAAATATTCATGGAACCAAAGTATAATTGAGACATCACTCTAAATTAATCCAAATGCAAGATGTAATCAAACAACCATTTCAACCCAGAAGAAGTCTTATATTTTCTTATAGTGCATAAAGGATTCTAAGTACCATAACAATTAAAAATGATAACCCATGTTACTTCTAGATATTTATTTTATGTTATTTATTTATCTAGTTTTTTCATAATAGATGGATTCTATGACAATGGGGAAAGCACAGAATAAAGTTTGTCAACACAGTAAATATCCTATTACTGAATATTCACAATGAAATATATGTAAAATCTTATGTGAAGTGGGCGCTTGAATAGTGACATTCTGAACTATGTATTATTTTGACTCAACTCTTAGGGATTTATTAGGGTTTTCTTTGTAATCAGTGTATTCTTCAGATAATTTTGGTTAGCAAACTCTGCCTAAATAAGTAATTGTAGTATAACAATCAACTATTCAACAGATTTAGGCAGAAGTTAATCCAACTAAATTTAGGATGAACAAATGATCACATTCAATTAATGAAAAAGAAAAGAGTAAAGGAAGAATAGAAGAATAGAAGATGTGAGATATGTAGAAAACAAACACCAAAATGGCAGGCAAAATCAACCATATCAATAATAAAATTAAATGTGAAACAACCTAATCAAAAGGCAGAGATTGTAAAACAGAATTAAGAAACAAGCAAACAAAATACAATATCCAACTGTCCACCTGTATGCTTTCTACAGGAGACATACTTTAATTTCAAACTGTGTTTAATAGGTTGAAAGTAAAAGGATGGGAGGAGATATGCATATAAACTGCATCCATATGATAGCTGAAATGTCTATATCAATATCAGACAAAATGGAGTTTAAGATAAAAAAAATTACTACAAATAAAGAGGGACATTTTATAATGATTAAGTGTTTAATAAATTAGGAAGACAAAACAGTTATAAACATATGGACCTGAAAAGAAGAGCTGCAAAATACATGGAGCAAAAATGGATATCATTGAAAGAAGAAATTGATAATTCAACAGTAATAGCTGAGATTTCAATACCACTCTTTCAAGCATGGATGGAGACACTAGGTTGAAGGTCAACCAGGAAATAGAATACTTAAATAGCGGTATAAACCATTTAGACCTGAAGACATTTATAGAACACCTCACCCAACAACAGTAAGACATATTTTCATCTCAAGTGCACATGGAACATTCCCTGGGAAAGACCATAAGTTAGATGATAAAACAAGCCTCAATAAATTGAAAAGGATTAAAATTATACAAAGTATGTTCAGCAACTAAATATTATTAGAACTAATGTAGCAGTTCAGCAAGATGTAATGTGGCAGGATATAAGATCAAAGTAAAAAATCAACTATATTTCTACAGGCTAGCAATGAACCATAAATGAAGTTTAAATAATTCCATTTTAATATGAATAAAATAAATAAATTTTAAAATTTTTTCATAAATGAAATTAAAATAATTCCATTTAAAGTACTGTAACGTAAAAGGGAATGAAATGTCTAAAATTAAATTTAACCAAAAAAGTGCAAAACTTGTACTGAGAAGCCTAAAACATTGTTGAAAAAATCAAAGAAGACCTACATAAACTGGAAGATACCTCAAAGATATTCCCAACAATACTCAAAAGAAGACAATATTGTTAAAATGGCAGTAGTTCTCAAAATAATTTATAGACTCAGTAAAATCCCTATCAAAATCTCATCTATCTTTTTGAAAAAATTGACAAGTGGTCCTAAACTTATATGAAAATGTAAAGAACAAGTAACAGTTAAAATAATATTTAAAAAGAAGAACAAAGTTGGATGACTCACACTTCTTGATTTCAAGAACTTACTTCAAAGATATATCAAGATAGTGTGATTCTAGCATAGGATAGAAATACAAATTAATGAAATAGAATTTGGAGTTCAAAAACAAACTCTCACAATTATTGGTTAATTGATTCCTGACAAGTGTTCCAAAACAATTCAATGAAAAAATAATGCTATTTTCAACAAATGGTGCAGGGACAACTGTTTACATGCAAAAGAATAAATTTATGCTTCTAACTCCTTACCATATTTAACAATTACTGGAAATGGATCATAAACATAATTCAACAGCTAAATTTATACAACTTTTAGAAGAAAGATATAAGTCAATTTTCATGATCTTTGGTTAGAAAATTTCTTAGATATGAAAAGCAACCAAAAGAAAAAGCAAACAAAGAAAAAAACATATTAATTGGGCATCAACATTAAAAACTTTTGTGCTTCAAGGGATATCACCAAGAAAATGAAAAGGTAATCCACAGAATGGGAGAAAATATTTGCAAATATTATACCTGATAAAATGCCAGTATCCAGAATATATAAAAACCTTCTACAGCTCAACAAAAAACCATACAGGTTATCTACAAAATGGGTACAAGATACAGAGACATTTTTCCAAGGATGATGAACAAATGACCAGTAAACATATAAAAGATACTCAAAATTATTAGTTATTAGAGAAATAAAAATCAAAACCACAGTAAGATACCATGTCACAAACACTAATATGGCTATAACTAAAAACACATTTAATAGCAAGTATTGGTGAAGATATGGAGAAATTTCAACCTCCATGCAATGCTGATAATATTGTAAAATGGTGCAGTCACTTAGGAAAATAGTCTATGTTTTTAGTTGGTTAAACTTAGAGTTACCATATGGCCTAGTAGTTCCACTCCTAGGTATATTTTCAAGAGAAATAAAAACATACGTTTACACAAAAACTTGTATATGAATATCACAGGAAAAATATTCATAATAGCTAAAAAGCAGAAAAATTCAAATGTCTTTTAAATGGTGAATGGATAAATAAAATGCTACAGGCACATAAAATGAAGTATTATTCAGCAAAATAAAAGGAATGCAGTGTTGCTACATGCTGCACATGGATGAACTGCGAACACATTTTGCGAAGTAAAAGAAGCCAGGCACAAAAGGCTACATATTGTATGATTTCATTTATATGAAATGTCCAGAATATACAAATATAGAGAAACAAAAAGTAGATTTGTGACTGTCTAGACCTAAAGGGGTCAGAGGAAATGGGAAGTGACTGCTGATGTGTATGGGGTTTCTTTTAAATGTAGAAAACATTCTACAATTGACTATAGTGAAGGCTGTACAAACTCTTCAAACATACTAAAGAAATTGATTTGTACACTTTAAATAGGTGAATTGTATATCATGTGAATTTTATCTCCATGAAGCTGTTAACAAACAAGAAAAATATCACAAGGATCAAGAGAAATTCTTTGAACTCTATCTCCATCTTTAAAGGGAAAACTCAAGGTTCTTCCTTCGGTGGGGGAAAACCCAGTTCTTCCTTACTGTGTATTTCTTTCCTGTGTATCTCCTTTGCTATTCAAACAGAACACTTTACTTCTGTCACTAAATGTGTGAAGGTTTTCCCCCACACCAAGCAATTCTCTGCAGCACCAGCTGAGTGTCCTACATTTAACTCAATTCTAATACTGTCTTCCTGGAGATAGTGTCAGATTCCACAGGTTAAGGGCTCAGTCCCATAAGTCTGGCCCCTCACCTCCCCCACACACACTTCAGATGCCAGTCACAAACCCAAGTTATCACCTGTGCTTCTGAGCAAATGGCTATAGATCAGAGGTTCCAACGACCCCCTCTTTGGGTTTCTACTAATTTGCTAGAGTTGCTCCCAGAACTCAGGGAAACGCATTTACCAGTTTATTAAATGTTTTCCAAGAGAAAGTCTACCCAGTCCATGTGCTCATAGCTAAAGGAATTGCTTTCTAATCTGCAGATGGCAAGAATTATCCCTGTTTTGCTTCTGCAGGATGGCTCATTGTTCCCTTGGCATATTCCATTCAATTTTGTCCTACCATTTTTGAGAAGATGAATACAGTATTCTTTGAGACATAGTAAGTCTTTGTATTTGGTCAGAATAAATGACAAAGTAAAAATAAATTTTAGGTTGAACTATAATTTCTTTTTGTATGTGTATATATCTGTTAGATGCCAGACACTATGCTAGCTACTAAATATCCATATTCTATAGGAAGATAATAGATATTTAACTGAGATTTGTTAGCTGTACAGGTAAATGAATGGAGAGATATATAGGTGATATATCGATTTTTTTAAAGAGAAACAATTCCCTTTTTAATTAATCAGTACTGAGAGATTGAAAACAAAGTTATTCTATTTCTGAAGTTCATCTTTTCATTAAAAATAGCACTCCACCAGGACCCTAAACTTGATATCTTCCATTTTCAAAAAGCTGAAGGAACAATAAAAGTTGATGTACCTTTTAAAACCATTTGGAAAGATTATTTTTTTTACTTATTTATGCTTTGGATAAAATGTACGTTGTTTTGACTTTCCTGGAAGAAAGAACAAAAGATAAAGTGGGTACTGATCATGTCTCTCCAACTCCAACGGTTCCTCAAGAATATCAAAGCAATTTAGATAGCATCACAGAATTTGCAATTTTCTCACAGAAATGAGAGAGGTTTGTCCACCTCTCACTCCCCTACCCTGAACCATAGGATCTTTATTTAGTTCTTTTTATTGTTTTTTTTCCCAGTAAAAGCAAGACTCATCTTATATTCATGTACTTATTGCTTCTTATCTTGCCTGTAGATTGGAACAGTAAAGTTGATATGAATCTCTGATGCATTCAGGCCTCCATCACCTTAAATTCAGGACTTCTAAAGATCTAATCTGAATTCCCATCAATCAGAAAACCAACTGTTTGTTTAAGTAAGTCACACATTTTTGATAATGCATACTCAGTAACCTTCTGTCTACAGTATCACCTGTTTTATTTTCCATATCAATTTCATACTTTTGTGGGCAAAACCACTAGGGAAATATATTTCAATGACAATATATGATAATGATGCTCTCTGCGCTGCATCTCATTACAGAAGTCTTGTCTTTCTAAAACGGAAAATGGATTTACGTCCCTTAGTATTATTTCTGCCACACACTGATACAGTGAAACAGCATTTGGGTGGCTTCAAGTAAATTTAATTTTCTTTGGCTGCTTCATGAAGTGTGAGTCACTCTGAAGCAAATGATGTCACTTTCAAAGTTTGTTTTTTGGGGGATATGAAATAAGGGCTCCATAACTAAGTGTTTTGTTTTGTTTTGTTTTGTTTTATTATGGAGCAGGTATCATCTGACATTTTCAGTGATCTTAAAAGTCATTTCAGTTTGTGACTTTCCTTTGAGGAGTTTAAAAACTTCAAGAGGTATTCTAGTATATTTCCCTATCCTTAGTTAGGGCTGTATTTAAACCAGTCTAGGAAAGAGTTATTTCTGTTGTCAAAGAAAAACTACACAGGATGGAGCAAGGAAGACTTTATTCAAGGCTACTGAAATAGAGTCAAGACTATTGCAACAGGGGGTAGAGACTGGACTCAACTCCCTTGAAACAAAAAGTGGAGGAATTTTAAGCACTGGGGTGAGCTGGTGGTGAAGTACTGAAGGACTTTAGGTGGGGGGTTGATCAATGTGAATAAGCCATCAGTGTCTGCAAATTGGCTCTCATCTAATCAAGCTCCTATCACCCCACAGAGACCAGGGAAAAGGTTCCTATCTTTCTTGATGATTACATTTCAAAGGGATGGTGTCCAGGTCCTTGAGAAAGTTATTCCTCTCCTGTAAAACTGGCAAGACACTGGGGAAAAAAATCTACACTTCAAAGGGGCAGAGAAAAAATTTACAGTGGCAAGTAAATGCTCTAGGACAAGGGAGGTTAGGGGCCTATAGTCAGGAAGAAACCTGTCTATAAAGTTTAGTCAAGCTAAAGGAATATTAAGGCAGTCTTGGTCATTGTTCTTTAATGGAATACTATAATATAATCCTTTGCATACTTATTTAACTCATCACTTCCAAGATTAGAATACTTTTTTTTATCTCTATATTGATTCTTTTCCAAAACGTTTGGAAAGATGGAGTGGGCATTTGGGGTAAAGTAAGTGCACCACACAGTTAATAATATAAACAATTGAACAGATCTTAGCATTTTGATTTTAGACACTTAAAAATGCTAAATAATTTTTTTTTTTTTAATTTTCCTTCCTTCCTTCCTTTCTTTCTCTCTTGCTGCGTTAGGTCTTCATTGCTGCGTGCAGGCTTTCTCTACTTGCAGTGAGCGGGGGCTACTCTTCGTTGTGGTGCGAGGGCTTCTCATTGCGGTGGCTTCCCTTGTTGCGGAGCACGGGCTCTAGGCATGCAGGCTTCAGTAGTTGTGGCACGTGGGCTCAGTAGTTGTGTCGCGGGCTCTAGAGCACAGGCTCAGTAGTTGTGGCGCAGGGACTTAGTTGCTCTGCGGCATGTGGGATCTTCCCGGACCAGGGCTTGAACCCGTGTCCCCTGCATTGGCAGGCAGATTCTTAACCACTGTGCCACCAGGGAAGTCCCAATGTTAAATAAATCTTGCTAGGAATTTCTTTTGAGCATATAATTTAAAGAGGACTTTTTTTTAAACTACAGAAGTAAATATATATGTTTAAATTCAGTATTGTTTGCAGTATTCATTTATTCACACCTTCAATAGCAACAATATTATGTTTAGTGCAATTTAAAAAAAATTATTGCCCGGCAATTTAAACCCTTTAATTAAAAAAAAGAATTTAGTTTATGTAATATGGCATGAAATGTGCTCAACCTAACCCTTAGTGTTCTGTCCCCATTTCCCTTTTTTTTTTTTCTTTATCCTCTTGTGTAAGAAAAAAAATGAAAGACTGCATATATGAATTTTTAAAACTTGTGATACTATTTCAGACTTTATCTCCACTGTTGTAGCCCAACAAAATGTATTCAAATATTTCATTTGCTACATACTATGTATCCGATTTATATTGAATATTTTGAAGACTAGAAATCTTCATATAACTGATTCTGTGTAAGAAACCAGATGGAAAATAACATTTATTGCTATATATGGTACTCTGCATCAAATATTTTGGGGTTTCATTTATCTTATGTCCATTCTCTTAACAACCCTATAGGGTAGGCCTTGTTTTTTTCTTTTTTTTTTTCTTAGTGTATGAAAAAGTTTCTAACTGTAAAATCTATTTGGTGAATTTAACCAACTGATTCTTTCTGTCCCATTCCCACAGTCTGATTACAATATGAAAACTGATTCAAACTGCTTAACCATTTGTGAATTTTGAGAAATGAAGACATTTGGCTAGGCGAATACCAATGATATTTAAAGAATATATGTTGAGTATATATTATAGATTATATAGTTATTCCCAACTTTTTCTTTTTCTGCAAGAGGCTTATCCATTCCTACCTTTTGCATTGTGACTTGCCTTATGTTTGGTGGAGGAATCTATATCTCCATGATACTGTTTTGGGGCTTGTCCAAGTGACTGGTTTTAGACAGTGAAATGTGAGTGAGTATGACATGTGCGACATCTGAGCAGGGACTTTTAAAGCCATTATGTTTTCCACCAGTCCACTTACTCATTTCCCTAAGCTATAGAAATATTATGTTACAAATAGGGAGTGCTCTTCAATTCTTAATTCTTCAATTAAAGGACACATAGGGGAGACCAAAGCAGTTGATTCACAGCCCTGATCACGTGATATGAATAGAAATAAATGTCTGAAGTTTGGCGATTGCTTGTCATAGCAGCAAAGTGACAAATATAGTATCAATATATAACTTTGATTAAGTAAATGTAGTATACTACTGATATAGCTATTCATAAATAGCAATAATTCAAATGTTATAGTAAACTTTATGGGGTGATGGAAATTCTTAGCACTTTAGTGTAATTTTACTGTATAGAATAGAATTTCATTTAAAACATATTGAAAAAAAATTGTTAGGGAATCCTTCAAATACATGGATATAAGTATCAATGTAAGGGTTCCTGTTGCAATGAAGATTGGCCCATTTCGGTACGTGCTATGTACTCAGTCAGTAATTACATTTTCCATATTTTCAATGTTTCTTATGTATAATAAGATCCATTTGTTGATGTGCTACTCTGTGAAGGGTAACTGCCAATACCTTCAAGGAAGAGAATATGTCTTCACTCTCTGATAGATATTAGCAAGCAGCTGAGGAATGTGGGAACCATGATGTTTGTCTCAGTTGGCTCCTTCTTACTCTGAGACACAGACACATTCAATCAACCCTGCTAAATTCCTATTTGCTAAAATTTATGTCTTTCCCAGTAGTGTTTTACATTTTGGTTTATTACACCCTGAGTGCTAACTCTACCCTTGAAAGTAGAGATTATTCTCAGGAGATCTGATTGCTGTTAGATACATCATTATCCCATATTGGGACCCTTGGCAAATCACAGCCTGAATCCCAGTAGAAATGAATGAAAAGAGCAACCCAATGAGTAGTACATTTTTGCCTCCTGACAACCTAAGTCATGTTCCTGGTTAAGATAATAGTTTTTTTTTCCACTGTGACTAACCATCCTCAAATTAAACAAATATATACTAGCTGTCTCCTGAAATTAAAAATAACAAAAGTATATGGAAGGTCAGGGTGGCTTTAAAAGGCTTCACAATGCAAGCAGCCTCTACCTTGTAGACTTCCGTTCTATTGGTGGACTTGTCACCCACCTTGCACCCTTTACAGATTCATATTGTTTGGATTTAGAGATGGAGAGTCATTAACCCCAAAAGAATAAAACATATAAATCAGAATGAAGCTTTAATAATTTGGAAAGGGAGAAGTTGGGCTGACTGCTCTTGTGGGGGAAGAAAACTAAATTTACCTTTACCTTTCTAGGTTCTTGGCTGAGACACACCCTGCAATGAAAAGATTAACAGAGAAAAACAAACAGAGGTTTAATAATACATATATCAATACTTCCTGCATACGTGGGAGATACCCAGGAAAACTGAATAACTCCAAAATGTCCCCAGCCACCGCCTTAAATAACATATCCAGCTAAAGACAATAGATGGGGGGGGGCAGGAAGGGGGGGCAGTTGTTGGAAGTTACCAGGAAAAGCACAGTAAACACAGTATTGTTTTTTTGTTTGTTTGTTTTTTTTTTTTTTTTTTTTTTCTTTAGACATCTTTATTGAAGTATAATTGCCTTACAATAGTGTGTTAGCTTCTGCTTTATAACAAAGTGAATCAGTTATACATATACAATAGGTTCCCATTTCTCTTCCCTCTTGCATCTCCCTCCCTCCCACCCTCCCCATCCCACCCCTCTAGGTGGTCACAACACAGTATTGTTAAGCAGACTTAAGTCAGTAGCCTTCTCCATTGCTAAGAGTTTCTAGAGATTTAGAGTCCTCCCTCTTTTCCTGGTACAGAAAGGGAGACACCCTTACAAGTGGATATTCCCTTATAAGTGTAAATATCTCTTAGAAGAGAGTAACTCTTACTCTGTTTTCAGAGTTTCTCCCGTGTCTGCAGTTTCTTAAAAAATAATCAGCTCAAAATAATCCTTATGTCAAAGAGACATATTTTGCGATGGCAAATTTTGCTTTCCTTCACTCTCTTCTATAGGCAAATAGCATAGAAGTACCAAATCTGCAAATGTCTGATATATTCTGCATAGGTTTAGAGTTATGGCTATTAGAAGTCAATATCATTTGCCCTTTTTTGGGGTGGGGAGAGATGGAGGCCATTACTGCTACCTCTTTGTTATGCTTCGTTAATTAATATGGGCCAAACATTGTGCAATACTGGAGATATTTTATCTCCATTACTCTTAGAAGACCCCATGTGGTAGATGTAATTGCAGAAATGTAACTCAGACCCAGTTTACTCAAAGTCACACACATAAGAAAAACAGTGAAACCATATTTGAGTAAGTCCACACCAATCTGGACTACACTGCCATTCTGGACTACACAAAAGTACACTGGGCTTGGCAGGAAGTCATAAATAATGATGATTTGTTTTTTATCTTTTGAATCCCAGGTATGAGATTGAGCTCTTAGGATAAATGTCTTTCCCTTTTTAAATTTTAAATCTAAAATATTAACTTACACATGATTTTGAGATTGGAAAGTAAAACTAGCAGTAATTCTAAGCCAGAGAAGTATCAGAAAGCTACTTGATTGGCTCATAAGTGCTGATAATTACAGTTTATCCAATGGTAGAAAATATCACTCCAACTGCCTAAATGTGCTTACCCAAGCAAACCCAGTGTAAAACTCCCTCTTGCCTTTTAACTTGTTTACCACAATGAGCAGACAAAATTCCTGTCTCAAAACTGTAATGTCATTTAAACTTTCCCATATAACACAGCTTTCCTTCTAACCTAGCTTCCAGATTTCTGTTTATCCACACTCATAGATCTAGCCTTCTAAGAAATCTCTTCTATTCAAAATGCCTTTCACTTCAGGCTGGCAGACTGCCTTCCCTGCCTAACACTAGCAAACTCTTAACAAGTGGCCGCCATCTCCACCCCATCCCAATAATAGCAGTAAACGCTTGGACAATAATATGTGCCAGAAACTCTTCATCCAATTAGAAAAATTATCTCATTTAATCCTCACAAGTCAATAAGGTGGTTATTGCTATGATTCCCATTTTATAGGGGAGGGAGCTGAAAGACAGAAATGTTCATCAATTTGTCTAACATCATACAGTTTAATAAGTGGCTTAACCAGGATTTGAACCAGGGCATTTGGCTGCAGAGTCCATATTCTTAATTACTGTTCCAACCAACTTTAAATCTCAAGCCAGATCCATTGATAAGCCTGGTAGTATCTTTGTTCCCGGCCACATATTTTTTCCCATAAACTTTTCAACAGATGCTTGCTGAATGCTGGTTTCATGTTATAAATGATTACTTAGAGCTTCTTAAATTGAACCCAGGCAGAACCTAAAGATGAACATCATGTTGAAAACCTTTGTGTGTACTTTTTCTTGGTGGCTTTTTAACCTCTAAATCTATATAGAAATGTTCACTCAATAGAACATGCTGACTCCAACTATGTTTAATATTTTAGGAATTTTAAAGTGGTGAGAGCTATTGCCAGGCATATCTATTTTGTTTTGTTTTGTCCTTAAGCATACGCTGATGTGCATTTGAAAACCTATTGTCATTCCTTTTTCTTTTCTTCCTCTACTTCCTCTATCTCTTCCTTTTTTTTTTTTTTTTTTTCCGTTACTTCCCTTCATGAACAAATCAGACCAAAAGCCAACAGATGGGCTGAGCAAAGTAGGCAGCCTTGTGGGTCTGGGGGGATTTCCACAACCTGGCACAAGGTTCGAGCAAAAGCAGGATAAAGACACTAATGGCAATGATCCTGCCTGGGGCTCTGGAGCCTGAGTAGGGTAAAGAGAGAGTTTAGGAGGGCAGACAGAGCAGGGTAAGGAGGGTGTCACAAATGGGGTGGCAATTAGAGTAGCCTGAACAGTGGCCAGCAGAGTGAGGAGAGTGTTCCTGCAAGAAGACAGTGGCAGTGGTGGCCCAGAATCGGGAGTTGGATTCAGAACAGGATGCGAAGGGCATTTCCATGGGGGTTAGAACAGAGGTGAGAACAGGCTACTGGTTATATATAGCAGGGTGTTGATCAAATAAGTAAATTTGATTCTTTGTTGTCAAAGAATAGTTACAAATATGGAATGAACCCTGTGTGGTATTAGATTTGGATTGCTGACAGTATAAATATAGTTATCAACAAAGAGGTAGATATAGAAATAAATACAGATGTAAATGTGAGTATGTCTAAATGTATGTTGCTATGGGTTGAATGTTTGTGTGCCCTCAAAACTTTGGAAGTGCCCAAACTTTGGAAGCCCTAATCTCCCGTGTGATGATATTGGAGGTAATTAGGTTTAGAGGAGGTCATGAAAGTGGGGCCCTCATGACAGGATCAGTGCCCTGAAAAGAAAACAGAGAAACAAAAGCTCTTTCTCTTTCTCTCTCCACAAGCACACACTGAGAAAAGGCCAGGAAGTGGGTTCTCACTAGGAAGTAAAACTTCTGGCAGCTTGGTCTTATACTTCCCAGCCTCCAGAAGTGTGCGAAATATACGTCTGTTGTTTAAGCCAGCCAGTCTATAGCATTTTGTTACAGCAGTCTCAGCGAACTAAGAGATATATGTATAATAAGGTGAGTGGGAGCACACATGTACACATATGTATATCTACATTTACGAGCTACATCTTGGGAGCTTAGGAGCAGCTCCGCCCCAAGCACTAAGTACGACTGATCTTAGTCCTAAATCTTAAATTTTTAAGACAAAGGTGGGTAAATTTTCATAGATGTGAGATTATATTTGATCCTGGAATTTGGTTAGATGTTGATTTTTTTTTTTTAAAGGAACTTTAGGGTCAGGTAACAGTGGCAGCACAGACAATAAGGTAAAAATGTTTCCAGTTTGGGGCAGTCCCAAACTGGGACTTTATTATGGATAATAAAGAGCAATGGACTTACTTTCCAGGGTAAAAACATAACGTTTACAATGACCCCTCTATATTCATGGGTTCCACAGCGACAGATTCAACCAACCATGTATGGAATTTGATCCCACGGACCAGCCATATGCAGGGCTGACTCTATCACACCATTTTATATAAGGGACTTCTGCATCCTCAGAGTTAGTATCTGGGGGTGGGGGTGGGGGTGGGGACCTGCAACCAATTTCCCCACAAGTACCAGGGAATGACTGCATATCCTTTTAGAGAGTTCATAAAGCCTCAATGCTCATCCATTGCCCCTTTCCCCTCACCCAGATGCCCTCGGTGGTAGGTACTGAGATGTGCAGACAGACTCTCTTGGATAAACCAAGTTATGCTGATTATTTGAAGCTAAGTGATAGAGTGGCAGGCCTTGAATGTTAGGAGGACAGATAACACAGAGTTCCAACAGATCAGCTCTCCGAAGGAGTACTCACTTCTCAAAAAGCTGAGTCAGGAGGATCAGCAAAAGAAATATAGAGGGCTTAAACTAAAAAATTAAATAAAGATTGGTCCTTAAGATGCCGTCTGACAAATCAAATAAACAGTTGGTTTTCTGTTTTGCTTTTTTGCTTCTTAGCTTTATTTAGCTATACCCATAAACTCTTTCCTATTCATAGACATCCAGAAGTAGAGTACACTTGATATGAATAATTGGAATATCTACCTCAGTAAAACTCAAATGGGACAGAGAGGGCCATGCAGTTTTAATAAGGAATGATTAACATTGATTTTAGGCCACAACACATTACTATGGTTTCTTCCTTAACCATAGTCTTTATTTCCAAGGCACTGCAATAGTTCAGATCATCCTAAATAGCAATGAATTCACTCATCAACTCACATACAAAGTCAGGCGCATTGCTGATTGAGTATAGAGATGAATGAAATAGGTTCTTCACCCTTAGGAATTCATGGTCTAGATAAGGAACTAGGAAAACAAGTTACTGACAGGATGAGACCTGTTCTCCTATGCCCTTGTCCTGGACATCAATTAGCATTCTCCCTGCCCAGAAACCTTATTCCATTTCTCTAGCTCCAGCAAATAAAGAAGTGACCAGAGTTGCTATGGGTGTGAGGCAGTGGTCTTGTGATGGAAGAGCTGTCCCTTATTAAATACAGGATCTGAGCCATAAAACCACGGTTTTTTGGCATTTAATTAATTAGGTCTTAGTACTTTTCTGTTGAGTTAAAAATACTGACTCTAGATATAGAGAACAAACATATGGACACCAAGGGGGAAAAGCAGGGGGTGGCGTGGTGGTGGTGGGATGAACTGGGAGATTGGGATTGACATATATACACTAATATGTATAAAATAGATAACTAATAAGAATCTGCTGTATAAAAAAATAAAATACAATTCAAAAAACAAAAGAACAATACTGACTTTACACTAGTGAGTACCATTTATCTGGCCATGTTCTGAAATCTGATTTATATCAAAAACTGTCATAATCTCTAAATAAACACAAGGAATGATCAAATTCAACAAAATATTCTAGAATTGTTGGGTATCAATAAAATAGAGAAAGAAAATTTTACAGGGGAAATGTGTTAAAAGCTAAACACAGTTTTAGAAGATACAGAATTAATTGCATTTTGAATTAATGCAAATAATTTTACCAATGCAGAAGAGATTGATTCTAACATGGTTGATTTTTCAGAGTCCTAAATCTAATATAACAAAGTTAGCTCTAATTTAAAAAGATAATACTACTTACTTGGCAGGTGAAATGACACCTCATACTCTTTTAAATGATTTTTAACTGTGTTCATCTTCCATGATAAGATTTCCTTTTTACATCTCATGCATTTAATTTAATTTCATACAAACTCTTGGTAAGTCAACTTTTCTAAAGAAAATGTAAACTTTCTGGTAGGGAAATGTCTTCATAGCTTTGAAAGCCAGCTCCTTTGAAATAGCTCAGAAAAACAAGACCACAATGCATATTTTATTAATTACTGTCTTCAGTGGATGGGCTAACTGCCAAATACCAACCAAAAGTTAAACAAAATAAGGAATGAGAAAGGTAAAGGGGTAAAGTATACAGAAGCTATCAAATGCTGGTGACCTAAGTAGTCAATTTTAATTTTGTTTTTCTCTTGTTATTTTGTTTTTTCTGGAAATAATATGCAATATCATTGGAATTGCCCAAACTTTGGATAACAAATTAAAGCATTCCACAATGATAGGCAAGAGAAAATTACATAGTATATCAATATATGGATCTCACTGCCTTTACTTTCTGGTATGTACTCCTAAATTTGAATTTCTAGAGATGGAAAATCATGTTGTAATAAAATACAAAATCACATAGCCATTGTTCTCTTTACAATCATGTTCCTTACCAAGTTAATATAATATTCAGGCAAGATAGATTTAATAGCAAAATATTTTGGGGATATGTTGAGTTAAAGAGAATTAAAGATTTTTGTAGCTACTACCCAAATTTTTAAAAACTGCATGCATGATAGATAGCATAGATAATATATATGCAATTAAAGCTAGGCAGGTATGTGATCTGCTTTTTTTGAGTTAACAACGTATTACTGATACCTTTTCAGATTTCTACATTAAAATCTAGCTCATTTTTTTCTGACTGGCTGCCTGGTATTTCTTAGCATATGTGAACCATCAATGATTCAACTTTTGTATCAGTGGATTTTTTTCTGAAGTTTGCTATTACAAAGTATCCAAGAAAATGGGCATATGAATAGTTTTGTGTAACCATCTCTTCTTTAAATAAGAGAGTCCTAGCAGTGGATTTGCATATTCAAATACTATCCATTCATATATTTTTTCTTTCATCAAACAAATATTTATTGAGTGCCTAGTATGTGCCAGGCACCATTGTAGGTGCTGAAGATACAGTGATAAAGAAGTGTTCCCTTGGAACTTACCTACTAGAGGAGACAATCAATAAAAATGTATGCAAATAAACAGAATATAATGGCAGGTTGTAGTAAGTACAATGAAAAATTTAAAAAGAAAGGCAAATTAAGCACATAGGTAATGACAGGGTGTGGGATTGCTATTTTAGATAGTATGGTAGGAAAATCTGAGGAAATAATATTCAGGCAAAGTCCTGAGTGATTTGTGGCAGACAGTCATGCCATGAACAGAAGCAAAGGATTTCAGACAAAGGTAAAAGCAAGTGTAAAAACCAGAGTGATGACACTGGTTTGAGGCACAGCAAAAAAGAGAGTGAGGCTGGACTGCAGTGAGGAAGCAGAAGGAAGAGTGGTTAAGAGATGAAGTCAGAGAATTACAAAGGGCTGGATCATGTAAGATCCTGTGTTAGATCTTACAGTTAAGTGTGAAAGGAAGAAGTAGGAGAATTTTAAAGGGAAGGTAGAGGGAGGATCTGTGGGAAGGCAGGGCAAAGTGGGTTGGGGGGTTGGGAATGACATGATCTGATTTGGCTGCTCTGAGGAGAACACAGGGAGAGAGGATGGATGTAGGGGACTCTTAGAAGACTACTGCATTAGTTCAACCTACAGATTATGATATGTTGGACTAGGACTATGCATTAGTAAATATTGGTGTACTCAAGACGTATTTTAAAGGTAGAGCAGACAGGATTTTCTTATGAACTGGGTAGACAGTGTGAAAATGAGGTGGATAACTTCAAATTATAAATATTTTAAACTTTAATAAATAATGCCTAATTATTTAACAAATAATTTAACTACGCACTTGCTAATAGTGAATAAAATAATTCATTTACCTTTACCCTTACTGGTATGGATTTATCAATACTTCTAACTTTCACCAGTCTAATGAGAAAAGAATTGTTATTTTAAAATTAGTATTTTCTGGGAAGCAGCCGCATAGCACAGGGAGATCAGCTTGGTGCTCTGTGACCCCCTAGAGGGGTGGGATAGGGAGGGTGGGAGGGAGGGAGATGCAAGAGGGAAGAGATATGGGGACATATGTATATGTATAACTGATTCACTTTGTTATAAAGCAGAAACTGACACACCATTGTAAAGCAATTATACTCTAATAAAGATGTTAAAAAAAATTAGTATTTTCATGAATAGTAGAGGGGTTGGATACATATTATGTGGTTATTGGCATCTTCTATTTCTAAATTGCCTGGGGTGTTTTTTTCCTATTTTGTGGGCTATTAATTGGTGTCATTAACTTATAGAAAATGAATATATTATTGATATCAACCCCTTCTCTTAAATGATTTGTAAATAGTATCTCATTGTCATTTTATTTCAATTTTACAGTGTCTCTTGAAATAGACAAATTTTAAGTTTCTATATGAACAAAAACATTTTCCTCCTCATTTTCTAAGTTCTGTTTTTTTGTTTGTTCATTTATTTTTTGGTTTTTGTATTGCTTTATTATGGAGACATCACTTTACTATAGATTATTATTTTAAAATCCTATTATTTTTAAGGACACACATGATAAATTTCATGTAGAACCACAAAAGACCCTCAAGTGGCCAAAATAATCTTGAGACAGCAGAATAAATCTGGAGACATTTCACTTCCTTATTTCAAACTATATTACAAAACTAGAGTAATCAAAACAGTATGGTATGGTATGAAAACAGACACAAAGACCAATGGAATAGGATAGAGTTCCTAGAAATAAACTTGTGTGTTTGCATCAACTAAATTTTAACAAGGGTGCCAAGAATACACAATGTGGACAGGATAATCTCTTCAATAAATGGTGTTGGGAAAATTGGATATTCACATGCAAAAGAATGAAAATTGAACTCCTATCTTACAAAACTCAGAGATGTTAACTTGAAATGGATTAAAGACTTAAATGTAAGACCTGGAACCATGAAATTACTAGAAGAAAACACAGGGAAAAATCTCCTTGACGTTGCTCTTGATTTATTTTAGACATGATACTAAAAGCACAAGACAACAAAAGCAAAAATAAACAAGTAGGACCACATCGAACTGAAAAGCTTCTGCACAGCAAAGGAACCAATCAACAAAGCGAAAAGGTAACCTACAGAAAGGGAGGAAATATTTGCAAACCATATATCTGATAAGGGGTTAATACCTAAAATATGTAAGGAACTCACATAACTCAATAGCAAGTAAATTTTTTTAAAAAATGAGCAAAGGACCTAAATAGAAAATATTCCAAAGATGATATATAAATGGTCGGCAGTTACATGAAAAGACGATCAACATCACTAATCATCAGGGAAATGCAAATCAAAACCACAATAAGATGTCACCCCACACCTATTCAAATGGAATTATCAAAAATACAAAAGATAACAAATGTTGATGAGGATAGAGAAAAGGGAACCATTTTACACTGTTGATAGGAATGTAAACTGGTACAGCCAGTGTGGAAAACAGTATGGAGGTTCCTCAAAAATTTAAAAATAGAACTATCATATGATTCAGCAATTTCACTTCTGGATATATATCAAAGGAAACAAAATGAGTATCTTGAAGAGATATCTGCACTCCATGTTCATTGCAGCATTATTCATAATTGCCAAGATTTGGAAATAATCTAAGTGTCTGCTGATGGATGCATAGATAAAGAAAATGTGCTATATAACACAATAAAATATTATTCAAGCCATAAAAAAGAAGGAAATCTTGCCAATTGTGACAACATGGATGAACCTGGAGGTCACTTTGCTACGTGAAATTAGCCAGACAAGGAAGGACAAGTACTGTATGGCAACATTTTTATGTAGAATCTAAAAAAAAAAAAAAAAAAAAAAATCAAAATCAAACTTATAGAAACAGAATAGAATGGTGGTTGCCAGGGACTGGAGGGTTGGGGAAATGGAGAGATGTTGGTCAAAGGGTACAAACTGTTAGTTATAAAACGAATAACTTTTGAGGATCTATTGTACATCATAGAAACTATAGTTTAATTAACTTGATTGTGGTAATCATTTCATTATGTATAGGTATATCAAATCATCACATTGTACCCTTTATATATATACAATTTTATTTGTCACCTATACCTTAATAAAATCAATCAATCACCAGAGAACACAGAACATTCCATAGGTGGCTGGAAAAGAGTTAACAAAATAGAAGGATAAGAAGAGAGGGCACTTCAGGGCAGGTGAGAAGGTGCTAGAGAACTCCTTTCTCAGGCTGTTGGTTAATATCAAGAATTATATTTCTAGGCTCCTTCAGTGAAGCCCAGATTTGACATGAAATGATTTAAGTGCCCTTATGCACCAGTCACTATGTGGGGATATAGGTGACAAAGTCAGAGGATAGTCAGGCTTATGATTTCAAACAGAAGGATACTGTGCAGTTGGCAACCAGAGGGAAAAATCTCCAGCTTCAGCAGCCTCTACTGCTGCAGAGACATTTTGAGACTGAATCAAGCCCTAAATAATTATCTTGGCAATCCGTGGTGATCATTTAATATTTAAATGAACAATCAACATTGACTGTATAATTAAAAAGCAGTTACGTGATATTTCTGCCCATAATTTAATAACTAAAATTAGTGTCTCATGCAATTGTTTAAGTCATTGTAGACATTTTTTTCAATATACATTACCTTATCCTCATCTTTCAAATGATAATTTTCTTTTATAATATCTTTATTGACATTTAATGTCATTAGGAAATCAAGAGACCTATGGCATCATTCAGTCCTGATTCCCATTCCCCAGTCTCTAGCTCTGCTCTATTTTATCCTCAAAGAAATAGTCCCATGGGATGAGTCACTTGCACAAGTTCATATGGGTAGCTAAACTGCACTTTTGTAAGCAGCTTTACAATTGTGGGTCTACGTTCCCATTCAAGGAGAAGATAAGTAATCAGTGAAATAAGACTACATAATTTAACAGTTTTGCCATAAATAATATGCTTCTGCTTTCTGTAAAAGGGAGTTAAGTGACATGTAGAATAAATATATAAAAATGGGCAATGAATAATCTGATGAATGGGTAGATAGAGATATAGCCATAGATAGTAATAGTATCAGCATTTATGCATTCCAAATTCTTTAGACTCGAAATTCATAAAGATGATAAACATACTTTTTCCTATTCAGAAAGAAGAAAATTCTTATTAAACTTTTGACCAACTTAAATCACATTTTTTTAAACCTTAAATTTCTTACCTTCGGTGAAGATGCTGCATGTGCTTCTTTTGTTTCAGAAAGCCGTATTCCAAAATATCATTTACTTTTTAAAATAAATGCCTTATATCAGAACACTGGCACATTTCTAAATCAGGTTAAAAAAAAAGTATTGCTGTCTACATGAAATGAAACTATTTAAGCCAAACCATTTTCCTTTTATACTGAAGAAAACAAATCCTATGTACTACCATCTAGCCACTTGGATATAGTAAGATACAGAACACTAGTTGATCATTCATCCTCATAGCAACTGCCTTTCCTACATAATTGCTGACTATATAAAAACAGAATAAATACCACTGCATAAACAAAAACTTTCAAATTCCAATGGGGAAAAATCTAGGTGTCTAGGATACTTCATATCACTTTTCTTATTAAAATTAATAGCAGTATCTTAATACTCTATGAGTGGAATTAGCTCACATTTTGGCTTCTAATACCATTTACAATATTAAATGAATTGTAATAAGTAACTCAGCTCAGTAACTCTGGAAATTTCTTCATATTGCCAGAGCTAAAATAAAATAAATGTTCTAGAATCTTGCTATACAAAGTGTGGTCCATAGACCAACATCATGGACATCACCTGGGAGCTTATTAGATCTCAGGCTTCAATCCAGACTTAGAAATTTCAAATATGCATTTTAACAAGATCCCCAGGTGATTTGTATGTGCTTCAAAGTTTGAGAAGGAACACCTTAGGAGACATGGATAAATACATATTCTGCTCCTTCCTGTCAATTTCCTCTAATGCAAATCTCTGATACATCTCCATTTCCACTCCTGCAGCCCCTAGTTATTCACATCAACTTCCTGTTTACAAAGATTCTCTGGGTCCATTTACTTGTTATTATTCTCCTCTCTATTGGTTGACTGTCAGGGTTCCTATCCATCCTTTGAGTCCATAATCAGTCTCTACTTCTCTCATGCCTTGTTGGTCTTCCTTGGTTTACCTACCGCATCCTCTGTCTCTCCATGGTTTCTGCACTCCTAGCACATTCATGTATACTTAATTTGATTTACCTTCTTGGCCTAACCAAGATCATACTTTTCCATTATATTCAAATATATTGAAGTATAAACTTCATAATTAGAAAAAGAGAAAAACATGTTTGAGATTTTTAAAAATTGTTTTCATGTTCACCTTACACTTTGAAGAATAACTGAGGATTCTTTGCCATGCCAAAGACTTTGCCACTTTAGAAGCACAAATACAAATATAATGTCTTTAAAGACCAGATGCCAAATAATGTTTAAAAGAAAAAAGAACAATCACAGAATTTAATGGTGATGTTGTTAAAATGCTGTTATACTTCAGTTCCAGAAGTCAGTGTTGATTGGTCAAGCATGCTTTGTGCTTCTATCTCTGGCATTTTGAAAACTTGACAGACCAGTGTTGTCTGGAGTGAAGCAAAAGCCCATACTGATTCAAAGCTATTTATCAATAGCTACTAATAATCCATGAGTCAAACCACAACTTATTCTATGAAAAATCACATTTAATTTGTTTAATGGAGAGAAAAAAAAATTTATTGTTTTTTGAATTGTTCTTATTTTAGTATCCAGAATTAAAAATTTTTTTCTTGACCTAATGGAGACATATATCTGTACAAAATTTACCAAACATTTTTATTTCAGATATGACAACATATAATGATAAAACAAGGTAACTATATACCAGTTGATTTCTGTACCATATTTATCACTCTTATGAATCTATGTCAGTTACTTATATTGATGCCTCTATTTTTTCCAGTTTGTCTAAATCCTGTTAGTAAAGTATATTTAAGACTTGTTGATGAAGAACAATAAACCACAGATAAAGTTCTTGTCTGTAGATGAAACCACAAATGGGCAGTCAGGAGACCTGACTTCTAGTTCAGATCTTGAGCTCTGGCAAGTATGGTATCATTTCTGATCATCAATTTCCTAATTCCCAAATTCAAGTGTTAATATAGACATTCTATATCGTCTTCTCTGTGAAAAACTCTTGGTTTCCTACCATAGCTACGATGTTCAACTCTTTCAAATTTGGGAGAAAGTATTTTCAAAGCACTTTTTTTGTGTGTCTGAAAACTCTTCCTTTTTGGTAAGATTTTCCTGCTGCACTTAAGTTTATTGTTCTGGATTTCTGGGCATAGAGCCTACTTTGATTTTATTTTTGTTTATGTTCATCACCTTTATTTCTATTTTTGAGGCTGAAGCTTCCTAAATATATTATTACACACTGTAAAGTTGGATAATAATACTCTAAAGTTGATTTTCTGTCTTTGCACATTCTTGAAAACCTTGGGTGTTTACCGCAATTAGTCTAATTCTTCAAATCTGAGCTGTCACCTCCTCCCTTGCCTGAAGCACAGCAGCAGGGAGTGCAAGTCACACTCAACAGCCTGACACCAGGAGGAGGAAGCAAATACCTCTGAGCATAATTTACACATCTGACAGTGTGTCACCATATGGAAATGGAAAAAGACAGCTTTTATTTTAGAGAATCTTGGCACTCTTTCTAATAATTAGGACAGCAAAAATCAACTTCTACTTTACTGATGGAAAGGGATTTCAGAGACACACTCAGATTGGCTCCTCTTTATGGCCACTACACTTTGTGCAGTGCCTGGTATAGAATAGGTGCTCAATAACAGCTTGCTGAGCAAATGAATTGATGTTATTTTGATTAAAGATACATTGTTAAAAATCACTAACTACTCCATGTCAGGAGTTTGGAAGTCATTCCCATCCTTACAACCACACACACACACACACACAAAACCTGGACAACTAAAAATCAAGGCATTTTATTGTATTCATCAGAGAACTGAAGTTGTAGGGCAAATAGACATCTTGATGTCTGTTGAGAAAGAAGAAATCAGAGAGTCACAGCTGAGATCTGCTTACCTGGAGTGGAAACCTCTGGAGTCATAACTGGGAGGGACACTTAAATGGTAATTTTGACAAATTGCTAGCAGCTGAGTGTGGATTACTGTAAGAGTGAGAAACTCCTGGGGTCTTAGAGGAACCCCCATACTTTTGCCAGGAATCCCACCTGTTTCTCACCGTGAATATTTGAAAAAGATCCCCTCATGTCTCTGAGAGATGAAGAGAAGATAATCTCTGTGAAATATGCCCAGAACTTTCTTTGTAGCAAAGGGCTATTCTCCAGGGGGAAAAACTACCAAAGCCTTGTCCCAGAGCCATGGGGGAAGGACATTCTTCTCACGCCAGTTTCCTCTAGCCTTCCTGCCTTATCAAATGGGTTAGGGGCTGAGAAATTATGTAAGAAGAAACACTTGTAAAAGTCACAGGCCAGAGACAGAGGCCCACTAAAAGACAGATATTAAATTGGAAGTTTATAGAAGAGTTCCCTATAGCTTACTATCATACCAGTAAGGCTCCAGTGTAAGTAATGTTTCACTACTGAGACAGCTGCAGGATACAGATTCTCTTTGAGGAGGAATATAAGGAGAAGTCCAGAGTCAGGAGGAGAGACAAAAACAAGAATACTAGAGGTCTCTGACACTTACAGCTACCACAAACATTAAACAAAGTCCAACTCCCATCCAGATTACCACACATCATTACAATTAGAGACCTATTCACCTCAGTTCTTGTTACCTAGTAAAACATGTCTAGCTTTCAACAAAAAAATTACTAGGTACAGCAAAAGGTAAGGTAAAAAAATCCACAGTCTGAGGAGGCAAAGCAAGTATCAGAACTATACTCAGATATGGCCTACATGTAGAATTCTCAAACAGGACATTTAAAATGACTGTGATTATTATAAGTATTCTAATGGAAAAGTGGACAACATTCAAGAAAAGTTAGGTAATATAAATTGAGAGATGTAAGCTCTAAGAAAGAATCAAAAAGAAAAGCTAGAAATTAAAAAAAAAAAAAACTATAACAGAATGCTTTTCTTTCATGGACTCATTAGCAGACTGGACACAGCTGAGGAAAGAATCAGTGAGCATGAAAATAGGTCAACAGAAACTTCCCAAACTGTAAAAATGAATAAAAAAAAAAAAAGACCAAAACATAGCAGGACATCCAAGAACTGTGGGACAATTTTTAAAAGATGTAACATATATATAACTAGAATGCTAAAAGAGAACAGAAACAGAAGAAATATTTGAAGTGATAATACAAGTATTATTGAAGTATAATGGCTAATAGGAGAAATAGTGGCCAAGGACTTTCCAAATTAATGACAGACATCAAACCACAAATTCAGGAAGCTCAGAGAACACCGAGCTGAATAATAGCAACAAGCTACACTGAGGCACATCATATGCAAATGGCAGGAAACCAAAAGCAAAGAGAAAATTTTAAAAGAAGGCAGAGGAGGAAGTCTTGTTACCTATTGAGAAACAAGGATAAGAATTAAAGTGGATTTCTCATCAGAAAACATGCAAACAAGAAGAGATGGAATGAAATATTTAAAGAGTTGAGAGAAAAAAACCCCCACCATTGTAGAATTCAATACTCAGTGAAATTATCCTTTAAAAGTGAATAAGAAAGATTTTCTTCAACAAACAAAAATTGAGGGAACTTATTACCAGCTTATCTGCCCTGCAAAAAATGTTAAAAGATTTTCTTTAGGCAGTAGGAAAATGATATTGGTCATAAGGTGGATCTACTTTTTTTTAAGGAAGAGTATTGAAGAAGGAATAAATAAAGCCACAGAATAATTACTGTGTGAAAATAATTTGCCTGATTAAATGCCACAAATTATGTTAAATTTAGTGTTAAAAAAATCAATAATACACTTTGAAATTAGAACTATTTCTGTTAGGATTCAGTGGTCTAGAATACATAAAGAGCTTAAAATACTACCTGTGCTTGATTATGTATGCAACATAATTTTGTTCACTTTCTTAATTAAAAAATGTTAGTAAGCCTTCTTGATAGGAACACATTACTTAGGTAAAATAAAGGAGATATATACAACTGTGCCAGAAAAAAAAAATGGAGTAAGACTCAGTAATATTGCTGTTTATAAGAAAAAATGTAGTCTGAGATTTCTAATTGCCTTAAACACTAACCAAAATAATTTAGAAAAGGTATCTTCCTCATTTTTAATAAGCTAAATAACATATTAATATAAATGGAGAAATGAGGGAGAAAGAAAGAAGTTACTTATGAAAACTTATGGGATTCAACAAGATAATAAAAAAGGCAAAGAACCTTGAGTTATTTCAGTTAAACTAAAAAGCAGGTAGCGTTAATTCATGAAATTTAATGAGTAACATGAAAGCTTATTTCATACTTCCAATAGGCAATTAAAAATACATGACTACAGAAAGATTACTGATGAATTATGTGCATGGGCTAAAGGATCTGAATGAAAATAGTTTCCCTCTCTCTCAACTACACTAATCCTTTAAAAGAAACTAGTGTATTTAAGTCAGCAGACAATAAATACAAAAATATGATTTGAGATTCACCTAATCACCCTTTCACCTAGCCCTCTCCTCCAAAAATGATATTTATAAGTAATAAATAAAATTTGAAATACTTTTGCATAGTTTTTCGCAGAAAGTCCCAGGGTAACAGCTTACTTTTAGATGAAGTAAAAACATAATTCCATCAGTAGCCCTAATTGGACACCTAATGTGTACAGAATGCTCTGTCCAGGCTAAAGAATAATATCACTGAGAGACAGTGATCCTTATCTTCATGATCCAGGAAAGGATTCTCTGAGGGCTTGTAAAGGTGACATCAGTTAAGGAAGATTACCAAGGCAATAAATAAGAAGGCAAAGCCTGATACAGTGAAAGTGAAAAGCAAAGTACAAAAACGGAGGTCTATAATAATACATTTATCTGGGAAGGCTTCCTGCAGAAGCTAAGTTTTGAGCCAGATTTTTTTAAATCATCATAATCTCTTCCAAACAGTTCTGAATAAGTATTTTATTTTAGGAAAAAGAATATTTCAGGCACCCTAATTTTAGTCATTTTCCAAGACTATAAAATACAATAATGAAATTGTTCATGTGGGTCTAACTTTTAGTACATGTCCATACTACTAAGAGAAGGACTATTCTTAAGTCTATCTCTAATATTTAAAGACAGATTTTAAAATCTTGCCCTATATCTTGGCTGCCTATATTAAATGAAATGAGAAAAAGAAAGCTGTGCAATTTGTGTGTGTGTGTGAAAGTATGGGGCCCTAACTGAACTCTGCTTTACTTAAAACAGCAGAACTATGAGGGAATTTCAGTAATGTAGTAAAACTGAAATAAAATTTATGTTAAAAAAGGAAAATTTATAAATTACAAAGTGTAAGAGACAAATCCAAAATCAGTGTTGTATAGCCTTCCAACAGGTAAGGAATACAAATTAACAATACACCTTTTAAATGAAAAACACATATATAAAGATACAGACACAAGTATTCAATTGGTTGAAGGAGGAAGGATACCAAATGGAAGGATTGGCTCTGAAATATAGGGTATGTTATTTCACATGGAAAGATCTACGGGATTTAACCAGAGAACCAATCACAGCCTGAATTCAAGATTATAATTGGTAATAGGAACCACAGAGTGTATCAAACATAACAAGAGTAAGTATTACTTAGTCAAACTTTTACTTCAGTTACACTTTATACATACCATGCACATGTATACTGGACCACAAAATAAAGTTCATTTTTTACTATAAATGGCAGTCAAGAGTTTTAAAGTCACTGTCCTTAAGGATGCCCAGACTGCCCATTGTACATCATTAAAGACACTCTCCTATATAGAGTTAGGAAAAAAAAACAACAACAACAATGTAATCAAGGAACATATAATCAATACTGTAAGATAGCTGAGAGTCTTGATGATCTGTTCAGAAAGAACAAAAAGGTAGAGAGATGACAAAACTCTAGGCCTTGCTTTATGATTTTAGAGTGAGGATGGACTACTAACAGTGTGACAAAACTGAATTAATGACAGGCCTGCCTTATTTAAATTAGCTATCTACCTTCAGAAAACAAACAGTGGTTGCCAGAAAGTTGGGGGGGAGGGAGGCGTGAATTAGGTGTAGGGGATTAAGAGGTACAAACCTCCAGTTATGAAATAAATTAGCCATGGGGTTGTAATATACAACATAAGGAACATGGTCAATAATATTGTAATAACTTTGTATGGGGACAGATGGTTACTACTTATCACGGTGATCATTTCATAATGTCTTCAAATGTCAAATCACTATGTAGGACACCTAAAACTAACATAATATTGTATGTCAACTATATTTTAATTTAAAAAATAAATAAAAATAAAGGATTGAAGTTAAAAAAAAAGATTATAATTGGGGGTAGGGGTAGAGAATGGGGAGGTAGAACTTGAAACAGAGCCATACAAACAAGATGGTACTGCTAGTAAGGAGGCAAAGTTATAAACTGCTAATTCATGTGGAGATCCAAAGACAAGAAGACATAGCAACTAGATTTAAGATGGGTCAGAGATCATGAATGAGGGATCATAAATAAAGGCTCCAGTGATGGAGGACCTCGTTAAGTACTTCCACTTGTATGAGACAAGAGGAAGCCACACAGGTTAAACCATCTATATACAGGGCATGTTGTTGAGGTCCGCTAGTCATGAGGTCTGCTGCCCACACTGAGACCACAGCGAACTCCAACAGCAGTCCTCAGCAGGAAGTCTGGGAATACTAATGATTCAAGTTTTTCCCCAGATTGAGGAAATAATAAAAACTGTTTCCTCTCTCTAGAAAGCAACCTTACGATGAAACACTTGAGAAAGGATGTTCAGGCAAACAAGTTACAT
The DNA here is from genome assembly GCF_009873245.2 of Balaenoptera musculus. NCBI lineage: Eukaryota > Metazoa > Chordata > Mammalia > Artiodactyla > Balaenopteridae > Balaenoptera > Balaenoptera musculus. The sequence continues at coordinate 46,500,435 of NC_045797.1, forward strand.
TTCCTGAAAAACTATAAAAATCCTCTTCCAGTGCTTCCTTCTTTTTGGTTCTTCCCCTACCCTTGAGACTCTTTTTTTTTCTTTTTAATTTTTGCAATCTTCTCAAGAGTACAAATGTGAAAATGCTGTGAAACAGAAGAAGAAGCATCAACTTGCTATGGCTTGGACTTGTTAACATAAAAATAATAATATGTCTTGCTTTTGCTGGACCAAGGTAACACTGTCACTCCATTCACTGGCATAGCAATGTACTTTTATTCGTTATGAGACAGTAGAAATATTAGTATTAATTTATTTAAGCAGATTTACTTTGAAAAAAGGATGCTAGGATACTGTGTCAATTAGCTTAAACTGTACAAATAACTAGCAATATATGTTTCTCTATCATGTTACAGACTGATCATAATGTGCTGAAATATGCAACAATGTGGGAAGGGACAGTAGGAAGCTTCTAATATATGGCCTGTATAAATGATAAAATATTTCTCTAAATCAGCAATTTTGCATGAGAAGAATGAAATAAAATGCAGGTCTACTGCATGGAGTATATTTGCCCCCTCCCTCCCTCCTCAAAAGCTGAGCTACCATCACTCAATTCTCATAGTATTTCTTAAGATTTTGAACTTGAGTGATCTCAATCTCTACTCTGGACTTCAGCTTTATGGGTTAGCAGAAATACAACCCTCTAGCAATACTTTCGAAAGGCTATAATTACAAATATAGCATAAGAGTCTCTGTTTTCAACAGTTTTAACATTGTTGTTTTTAGAAAGTAATTGGTTTTTCTCTTGCTTCCCCCCGCACCCAATGCTCAATGCAATCTATACTGCCTGGAAGCCAGACTTTAAATGAAGCTGATGCTCCAAGTTTAAACTCTGCACTGACGGTACAGTTGTTTCCTAGCAACACAAAGTTATGAAAACTTCAAGAACACCATTTCGCTCAATACAGTTTCTCCCATTTAGTTTCATGTACTCAGTGGGTTATTATAAAGAAATGAGTAGCAAGTCAAAATCAACTTGATCCTGCATTAATAAAAATGAAAAAAACACTGCATTGATTTTGAGTGACAGACATTTCCAAACCTTGGGCAGACAAACCAGGCTTCATACAATACTTTAAAAGAAGGTTTTCAGAATGAAATTTAGGAAGAACTGTATAGAAAGGTAATAGATTTAGGCCATAAATGTATCCAAACAGATACTTTATTTTAAAACATCTAGACTTTCTGAAGAAATGGCTAACTTAACCCAGGCAGGTGAAATAGTGTTTAATTGAAATGCTCTATACATTCTCAAACATTCTGGTTTTAGGAACCCTGTAGATTCTTAAAAATTATTGGTTATCCCAAAGTGCTGTTGTTTATATGGGTCATATCTAGTAACACCACATTAGAAATTAAAACCTAGAGATTTTGTCTTCATTTATTTATTTTGAAATAAACATATATGTTGAAATAAGTACCATATTTTATTAAAAATTTGAAAACAAAAACAAAGACAGTTTAGTGGGATGAGTGGCATTGTTTTACATTTTTACATCTCCTTAAGGCCTGACTTAATAGAAGACAGCTGGGTTCTTATGTCTTCTTCAACGTTTACTCTGTTGTGATATCACACATCACAGAGCCCATAGAAAACTCTACCATGCCCTCCCTTCCCCTTCCCCTTCCCCTCCTCCTCCTTCTCCTCCTCCTCCTTCTTGTCCTACTTAAATGAGTAGCAATAAGTATGTTTCTTCCTTGTATAAGAGGATGATGTCCTTGTATAAGAATTTCCTTGTATAAGAATGTGATTTCCTTTTTCTTGGCCATTGACATTAGGCAGTATGGTGAAGTGATTATATTTCAGATATGTAGTCAGCTTGCCTGAGTTTGAGTTTCACTGCTGTCTTGCTCTGTGACCCTCATTAAGTCACTCTAAGTTTCACTTGTATCATTTATAAAATGGGTCTAATAGTAACATTACCCCTACAGTACTATTAAGAGAATTAGGTAGGAAGTAAATGGAAAACACGTGGCATATTTCCAGTACATAAAAGTAACCACTGGATAAATATTGTCTGATTTTATCTCTGATTTTAAGATTGCAAAATAGAACACTAAGACAAATATATCAATAAATCACTCAAATAACCACCACTTCCACCCTAACGCCATTCCTAAAAAAGAGGAAATAACATGAACCCATGATTATCAGACACTTATGTACTTTTATGTAGAGTTGAAGTTTGCTTTATTTTTTAATATCAAGGGAAAGTATCAGAAACTCTGTGCTAATTCTTTCTTATGTGCTTCTTTCCTAACACAATGTCTTTCAATATCATCTAGTAGAGAGACAGAGGGGTGAACATGTGTACCTTTGCTTAAAGAAACAGTGGAAATAAGTACTAATACAATTTGAAAAAAGCATAGAATTACACAGTTTGGTTTTAATGATTCATTTCTTGTAATTGGTAGATTTATGCTTGCTTTGACCTTTGTTCTGGTTTATATAGTGGCCCAAAATAAAAATTACCACAGGTTTTAATCACATGCTGATTTCTCTCACTCACTGGATCAATTCCAACTACACCAATAGTAGTAAACTCTTTTACAGCAGTTGCAAGAATGATCACAATTGCAACATAAATATCATCTTTCATTCCATAATTTCAAAGCACTCTCAGTATTAGCTCAGTTCTCATAACAACTTTGTAGCTAGATATGTAGTAAACATTTCTTCTTTTTGCCTTGGGGCATAGCTTAAGAGAGTAATGGACTGAGATTGCACAAGGTTTTGCCAAGAGCCAATGGGGGAGTCCTGAACTCCACAATAAATGTCGCTTCCTCAAAGGAAAATAAATGGATGTTCTTGAAAATCAAATCTTTAAAACGGGAACTTATTTTTGAACTTTAAACATTGGTAAAATACAAAACGATGTTTAAAAATGCAGTTTAACAATTTAGCAACAATCATACTTCTTTCATATTAGGCATTTAAAAAAATGCTATTGCTTATTATACTAAATCAGTTCTGATAGTCTCTGTTAGATAAATTGGGGGTTTGTAGGATGTTTGAGAGCTGGGGTATTTAGCCTGTTTAAGAGTATTTTAAACACATCTTAGAATATCTGAGCATTGTGTTTGAATAAAAAAACACTTTAATTTTCTGCCACAATATGATGAATTTTTATGACATCAAAGTGGAGAACCAAGAAAAATAAAAGATCCTTGGGCATCCTCTCACCTGTTGTCTTTGAGAGAAATAAGCATTGAACTATTGTGTCCTGCTTTGATAAAATATGCTGTAGTTAGAAGCTCTGTTTTCAAATTTTGGTATCACAGTTCATAAGATGAATGTTCTGAAATACATTTCTGAACTTCAAATTCCTATACAATAGTATGCTAAACATAACTACTTTGCAGATTTATTGTAATAATTGAACGGGTTAACATATATAAAAGAGCCAACCAATCGTCAAAGAAATCAATTTTTCCTGCTTTTTCTTTCCTTGCTTTCTTTTTTCTTTCCCTACTTTGTTTACTGCAAATCAGTTATTTTGCCTTTTTTAGTGTTTAGCCTTTACTACAGATGCCAGTAGCAATCAGATCTCATGAACCCACTTTCTTTTGCAGTACATTTAAAAAGAAAACGTTGCAACCACAATTTGTTGAAATAAGTTATAACTTTGTTAAGAAATATATTTTTTAACCATTGCTCAACTGTTTTATTTAAGTTAAATTGAGTGTAAAGTATTTTTAAATATCAACAAAAGTATCATCATTCCATATAATCATCGATAATACTATAGTACTATAATAATTCAATACTATATAAATAATAATAGTATTAGAGTATTATTGTACTATAATAATAGTAATGTAACATACTTTTATCTCAATTTTACAGAAGAAAATACTGAGACACATATAGGTACATTAGCTTTTTGAACGTCACAGAGCTAATAATTGTCAGAATAAGATCCAAACTGAAGTTGTTTTGTTTCAGTCTGGGCATTTAACTACTACACTAGATTAACCATATTTATGTTTTTGTTTGAATAACTGCCTCCAGAAGCTCAGAAAAACTAAAAGATATTTTCCATACTCTTCACTTTAAAGAAAATATGATAATGAACTGGTTTTACTTTGGTGAAGATCACACAATAACTCATACTTTGAGACATGTTCTAATGTCTCATAGTACAAGGTTATACCTGTAGTTAGAGGTTTCCACTGACAGAAATGACCATCCCAATGTCAACCATCCTGGGAGGAAATCAGATTCAAGGACTAAAATCAGGAATTTGAAAGGCATCTCATTGACTGAGCCCAGGAGGGAAGGCCTTCTCTCTGGGCTTTTCTCCCCATGCTTTTCTCTTTCTGGAGCTTGCCCACCAACTCCCTAAATGTGCTGGAAACTTGCTTCTTCCTAATGGAACCAAGATAAAAGCTCTGAAGAAATGGAGACTGAAGGTATTAGGCAGGCAGATTTCAGAAAACTTCATAACGATATCTTATAACTTGTGGGTTTGAGAGAAGGTTTGGAAATAAAAATGAGGTATAAATTATTTTCTGTGCTGTAATTTCCTTCTATTATACAAAGTAAGCATCCTCAAATATATGTTAACTGTGACTCACACCTTAGTATATTGTAAGTACAAGTAAGATCACAGGGAAATTTAAACTTGAATTCTACAGGTTTGAAGGATCTGTAAACTTTTTTATAAATGTAAGTACACAAGCAAGTAGAAGGATAAAGAATATGTAATTATTATTATCAAGAGACAAAAACAATTTCCACTTTGAGCCATGATGCAGTAAGAGAAACTGGATTTACACTTCCACCTTAAACTAGAAAACTGGAGAAAATATAGAATACAGCTTTGGGACATTAAAAAATGGATGATTAAGATTTCTGAGAGAATGATGACATTTCTAGAAATTGCCTTGAGCAAGGTTTTTTAACCTTGGATCCTACTGACATTTTGGATCTGATAGTTCTTTGCATGGAGGCTGTCTTGTGCACTGTGGGATACTTAGCAGCATCACTGGTCTTACCCTACTACATGCAGTAGTATCACTCTAGTTGTAACAACCTAAAACATTACCAGATATTGCAATTATCTGCTAGGGGGCAAAATCATCTATTTGGAAACACTGGCCTAGAGGTAGTCCTTAGAATGCAGCATTGAGAAGGTAAATCCAAGTAGAAGAACAAGAAGCTCTGCTGAGTTAAGAAGACAGAGAGCAAAGGTTGAAAAGTTCAGAGTGGCTATAATTTGAGAAGCAGACTACCAGAGAGGAGGGAGCTCCTGAAACTAATATAATACTGTATGTCAGTTGTAACTCAGTAAAAAAAAAAAAAAATTGCGACCAGAACAAAGTCCAACACTACTTAAAGAAATACAACACAATCTAGCATTCAGTAACATAAAATTCACGTCAGGCATCCAATCAATGAAGCTAGAAAATATGCCTCATAATATTTCCTCATAAAACAAGGACATTTGCAAATATTTAAAAAGTATAAATATGTGCCATAGATTCAAGAAGGTAAAAAAAGCATAAGTATGATGAAGAGAGAGTTAAAAGATACAAAATATTACAAAATGAACATTTATAAAGAAAAAATATATATAAAGTAAAAAGTACGCTGCATGAAGGCATAACAATAGAAATGAAGCACAGATTAAAGAAAAAGACTGTACATAAAAAGAGCCACAGTGAGTTGTGAGACAATAATTGTATTCTATCATGTATAATTGGATCTAGAAAGAGGAGTGGCTGTGAGTCATAGTTTTGAAAATAGAAGAGTAGAGAATTCTCCAAATTTGGTTAAAACTCTAAATCCACACATCCAAGAAGCTGAACAAACCCCAAACAGAATAAAGAAAACAACGTTGGGACACATTAAAATCAAATTGATAAAATTAGTGATTAAGGGACTTCCCTGGTGGGGCAGTGGTTAAGAATCCGCCTGCCAGTGCAGGGTACAAGGGTTCGAGCCCTGCCCAGTGAAGATCCCACATGCTGCGGAGCAACTAACCCCATGCACCACAACTACTGAGCCTGCACTCTAGAGCCCGTGAGCCACAACTACTCAGCCTGTGTACCACAACTACTGAAGTCAGCACGCCCAGAGCCTGTGCTCCGCAACAAGAGAAACCACCGTAATGAGAAGCCCATGCACCGCAACAAAGAGTAACCCTTGCTCACCACAACTAGAGAAAGCCCACGTGCAGCAACCAAGACCCAACGCAGCCAAAAATAAATAAATAAATAAATTTATTTTTTAAAAAAATTAGTGATAAAAGAAACATCTTAAAAGCAGCCAGGGGTTAAAAAAAAAAACAAAAGAAAAGGACCTATTATGTACAAAGGAACACACTTAAAAGTGGCAAAGCCTTGTTTGTCAAAACTTATGCAAGCCAAAAGAAAATGTAATGATATTATTAAAGTACTTGTGGGGAAAAATAATCCAGAGCTGTGAACTTGGCTGTTTTCTACCTGGGTAAAAAAAAAAATTCCAAAAATGGAAGTGAAAGAAAAACTTATTCAGATAAATAAAAACTGAGAGATCACATCACTAGCAGGTTGGAACTACAATAAATGTGAAAAGTTCTCCAGACAGAGGAAAAATGGTATCAGACAAGAATTTAAATATATACAAATGAATGAGGTGTCAGAAATTAGAATTATATAATAAATATATTTATGTAAATCTCTTTAAAAATAATTAAAATAGTTAATTGTGTGAATAAAAATTAAAATATAATAGTTTATATAACACATATAGAAATAAAAATAACATCAAAACACAGAAGTTGTGAAATGTATGTAAAATCTTATCTACTTCTTATAGATGGACAGTGGCATTAGATTTGAAGGTAGACTGTAATTAGTTGAAGATGTATACTGTGAACCCTGCACTATCATAGCAAACAAAGAGATACGAGTTATAAGACAACAGTGTAGAGAAAGCAAATTGTAAAAGTAAGTAACTAAACTGAAAGAAGACAGGGAAAACGGAACAGAAAACAATTGGAACAACAGAAAACAAATAGCAAGATGGTAAGTTTAAAGCCAATCATATTGATAATTGTATTCAACCTAATTGGAATGATCTAAATTCAATGGCAGAGGTTATCAAGTTAAATAAAAAGTAAGACCCAACTACAGGTAGTATATGAGAAACCCATTTAAATATAAATATACCAATAGGTTAAAAGTAAAAGGTTTAAATATATATATCATGAAAATACTAAGAAAAGAAAGCTGAATTGAGTATATTAATACCAGATAAAGTAGATTTCTGAGCTAAGAATATTACCAGGGAAAAGGGAAACATTTTATACTAATAGAGGGGTCAATTCAATAAGGGGTTATAACAATCCTAAATGTGAGTGCACCTAATTTTTAAAAAAGCTTCAAAATACATAAGGAAAAAGACATAATTGAAAGGACGAATATACAAATATACACATAGAGTTGGAGATAGTTAAAACTTTTTTCTCACTAATTGACAAAGCAGGTAGTGAAAAGAATAAAGAAGATTTGAGCAACACTATCAATAGTTTTCCCTCTTGAACAACCAAAAATAACAAAGTATAGCAAGTTAAATCTGGCAATATATAAGAAGAATAAAACATGACTGAGTATGGTTAATATTTGAAAATAAATCAATGCATTTCATCATATTAACAGACAAGAAAGAAAAAGCATATGATTATCTTAATAGATGCAGGAAAAGTATTTCACAAAACTCAAAACTCATTAATTATTGAAAGTTTCAGCAAACAAGGACTAGAAGTTAATTCCCTCAATATGATAAAGGGTATCTTTGAAAAAGCTACAACTACTATCATATTTAACAGTGAAAAGAGTGTATATTTTACCCCAAAGTAAATGACTTAATGAAGTTGTTGAAAATATTCTACAGGCTCTGTGAGTGAAACTACTCCTATCTCCAAGCTTGCATGGACACAATTAAAGTATCACTGGGGCATTTCTGCTGGGCATCTACTGTCCAAAAGTTTAGCCACTAAAAAACCCTGCCCTTATTTACCTCCCAAGTCCTAATATGAAAAGCAGATCAATACACAACAAAAGATTTAGTTAAAAGATTATAGTTTATTTTTCATGTGATAATGAAGACTGAAAGCAATGAGAGTGGTCTTGGTGCTGATACTGGCAACCTTGATGTCAAAGGGCTCCTCTCCCTAATAATAGTTAAACTTCTCCTTTCCCTCTATCTCACTACCATTATCAATGCTATCACCAACAGTACAATATCATCATCAGACTTTCATCATAGAACTGAATCAGCTAATGGAAATTAGTTATTAATAGCAATTATTGTTTCACTGTAAAAAAAATGATAAATCTATTGATAGCAGTTTTATTTCGGGAAGCATTTAGAAAGATGCTTATAAATTCACTCGTGACCTCCTCCTTGTACTCCTTATTTTTCCAGTGGATTCCTCAAACACTTATACATTTATCATGAAATTTTGGAGGAGCCCAGTGACAGAAGTTGGAACATTCTAACTTATATGTTTATTCCTTACCATTAAGAAGCTAATAGCTGACTAAATGGCTTCTTATACTAATGTTTAATTTATTTTCAACTTCTCTGTATTGGTCAGAAAAGTCTAGATTATACCTTTTTTCAGCTTTATCAAGATATAATTGACAAATAAACTTGTAAGATATTTAAAGTGACAACATGATGATTTGATATTCACATAAATTGTGAATAGCTACACCTTGATAATATACAGCCCCAAGTTTCTGACAAAAAAAGCAAAGGTTTGTTTCTTCCTCACACTCTATGTTCATCATAGTTTGGCTAGGGGCTGTGCTTATCAGAGTCATTCAAGAGTTCCAGGCTGATATTCGTCCCATCTTGACACTAGCTTCCATGATCACTGTAGTAAGCAATAAGAGAATGTGTTAATTCTCATATAGGCTTTTTTTTTTTTTTAAACACTGTTCTTTACTCTACCCTTAGCTTTTCTTTTTTGAATTAATTAATTAATTAATTAATTATTTTTGGCTGTGTTGGGTCTTCGTTTCTGTGCGAGAGCTTCCTCTAGTTGTGGCAAGCGGGGACCACTCTTCATCGCGGTGCGCGGGCCTCTCACTATTGCGGCCTCTCTTGTTGCGGAGCACAGGCTCCAGACACGCAGGCTCAGTAGTTGTGGCTCGCGGGCCCAGTTGCTCCGCGGCACGTGGGATCCTCCCAGACCAGGGCTCGAACCCGTGTCCCCTGCATTGGCAGGCAGATTCTCAACCACTGCGCCACCAGGGAAGCCCCTCATATAGGCTCTTAAAACTTTGGCCTAGAAGTGATGCATGTGTCTTTTGTTCACATTTTGTTAGCCAGCTGAGTTACAGGAACACATGTAACTTCAAATGCTGAGAAGATACAATACTATCACACCCAGAAGAACTGGTGTATTTGTGGATAGCCTGAACGGCTGTCATGTCTTGTCTCTGGCAAATTCACCTATCCTCCAAGAAGTAATTGAAAACATTTTTTTTCAGCTATAAAAACAGATGTAAAGTGTCATGCAAAACTGTTCCTTAAATGCACAAGTATTCACTCAAGACCTATTTGCACAACTTTGTCATAAATTCAATTTGGGGGGTATCTGATTTTTGAATCAAATTAAAAACAAATTTAAAATCAAAAGTGAGAAAATGTGTCTAATGTAGACAACATGACAGCAGGGAAAGTGAACAGGGACAATAAGTTAATAAAAATAGCCAGCTTATCATATCATCTGGTATGAATGAATGTAGAAAAAAATCCTCATACTTCACTAAACCCTGACAGCATCATTTTCTTACAGCACATACAGAAATTGAGTACGCACGTGACCCATTAAGAAATGACTAAGTGATGCCCATATTCTCTATTTAGGAGTACAGTAACATATTTAATTTTTGAAATTGTTAAGAGCTCCTGCATCCCAATTGCACTTAAATGTATTTATTTATTCAGACATTTCTATCTCCTCTCCATCATCCACACAATATAATCTTTCAAGAATTCTTTACTAGTAAGATTTCACTATAGTTTGATAAAAAGGTGTTTTTGTATGGTGAAGTAGTTGGCTAAGAACTAAATATATCACTGAACAATTCTCTAAGAGAAGTGTTACATGCATGTATTACACATGTATAATGTATAAGATTACATAAGAGTATATTACACGTGTAAATAATTGGGATAAATTTAATCATTACAAATAAGAACGTGTTGGACACATTTACTCCTACCTTGTGGTAGTATGTTTTTAAAATTTGTGTTTGCAAACTGACAAATTTTCGGGAAGACAATGGACACTAAATTAATATATCTGTAGTATTCACTGATATGTTTCCATGGGAGTATATTCTACATAACAATAAAAGAGAATAAAGCAAATTTTCTTCCCTTTCAATACATTTAAAAGATTTTACATACTTATATTAAACATATCACAAAAGGGCTTAAAATATAATCTTTTTACTTAAATGTGTTTTCACATGATCAAAGAAAGACAAAAGAAAGCAAAACTTTTGATTCAGCATTTTAAGCATGTCAAGGAGGATTCTGCCCATACAAAATATGAAAGACAAAAATGTGTAACAGTAGAGGTTTGTGCTCTGTTGCTCCTGTTCTGACTTCCAGGGAGGCTATTCAACCTTTAACAACTGAAGAACCACTTCACCACTGAATAGAGTCACAGAGGATCTCAAAATTGTAAGATATATTTAGTTTCATGAAAGGGCTATGTTGAATTCCATGTGGTTTCAGAGTTTGGTGGTAACAGGAAAACACCAGGGAGTATATTTAGGAAAGATGTCCTGAGGTTTGCACTAAGAGACTACAGCAAACAAAACAGAAACAGATGGGTAGCGTCCTCTGTGCCAAGTGCTATGAGAATTTTGCAGATCATCTCTCTCTCTCTCTCTCCCTCTCACACACACACACACACACACACACACACCCCTCCCCCCCCACACACACAAAGTTCTCTCAGCATGACAGCTACTTTATTAAAAGCTGGTAACTGCCTTGGTAAAGGAAAACAAGAACCATAGATGGTGTGAACTTGCAGGAGCATATTAAAGAACCAAGGGAATAGTCAAATTGATGCACTCTTTGAAATTATGTTTTCTGTACCTTCCACCATTAGCCATTACTCTGACTATACAAATTATCTTGAGATATGCATTAACATATCTTCTGTGGGTAGAGAGATAATCATATTATATCTGATTAATATAGATCCAGCTAAGAAAAAAGCTGCACAATAAAAACCAAAATTTTAGAATAAACAAACAGTAACAATGAATGTATTTGTGGGTGTGATCTGTGTAGGACTTTCAAGGGGGCAGAGGATTTTCTAGTTTGATAGCAATATTCTGGAAAATTCTACATGAGAGAGATTCATAATCCTCTGGAGAATGATAGGGGAGAGGCAAAGAATTAAGGGTTTTAGGTAATGAAAGATATAATTTGGTCCATAAAACATATGCCTCACCTCACAACACTGACCTAAGAGTGTGGTTGGTAAAACTACAACTCCAACTCATTGATACCTAAAGGAAAACTTTAAGTTGATCTTGTTGAATAATGTATCAGTCTGTTGTGTTCCTCCAAAACGCCCAAGTCAATGATTCACTTAAAAGAGCATTTTGAAATGTCCATAAAGGATTTAAAAGGCTCACCATGACTGGATTGTCCTCAGGCTGCCCATCTAATAAAAGAAATGGAAATCAAATATGAACTATCATAGCTTTAATGTGACTCAATTTTCTTCATCTCCAGGTTATGGAAGAGGACAACAAAACATCATGGGAATAAATAGACTATGATCTGTTCATGAAAAGTAAATGAGTGTGGGGGACTCCCACACTCATTAAGTGTTTAAGTGGTTAAGACTCTACACTCCCAGTGCAGGGGGCCCAGGTTCGATCCCTGGTCAGGGAACTAGATTCCGCATGCCACAACTAAAAAAAAGATCCCGCACGCCGAAACGAAGATGCCACAACAAAGATCCTGCACGCAGCAAAGAAGATCCCACATGCCGCGACTAAGACCCGGCACAGCCAAATAAATAAATATTAAAAAAAAAAGTAAATGAGTGTCACTTTTTAAAAAATTTTTTCATCATGAAAATCATGGCATTGTTAATGACTCCTAAAAAAAGACAGGAAAAGGTCATATGTATGAATTAGATGAGCTTACTAAGGGTCTAAGAAGGTTTGAATGTGGTTATAGGAAACAGGGCAGGGAGTTAATGGTGGTTGGGGGAATATAAGAAATGTTTTAATATTTTCTATAGGTATTGTGGCTGAGGACACAGGTTGAGGTCCTCAAACTTGGCCAAACAGCCAAGTCTACCTCATTTCTCCATCTGAATACTCCCACTGCCAGGGGGAAAAAATTATTCACTAGGTCAGGGATAAGGCTTAAATATAAATATTTTATGAATAACTCCTTAGTTAACTCTCATGTTCAATCAGGTTCTGGGCAGAATAAAAGCTTATACTAGGAAAAAAGCAAGATTTTTCTTCAATTTTTGGTCTGGTTTCTTACTCTTCTGAGATAATCCTAGTATAATGCCATGTCTGAGAACAGTCTGTGGAATTGCCAAACAGGGGCTAAATGCAATGGTAATCCCTGTTATCCCCACTCTTCTCAGCCAACTTATTCTCTCTCTGACTAGAAATATTGCCACAAAAATAATGCATTCACATCAGGTAAATTTTGAATCTTAAGTAATATCTAGGACAATTATTCTCTCTATATATTAATGGTGTTTTATTAAAATTTAAAGGATAGCTTCATAATGAAATATATATTTAGTAGCATGGGATAAATAGTACCACATATACCTTAGGGTAACTGGGAAGTTTCCAATTAGCTACAAATAGAGGATGCTTTTGTGCCTTTCTTGGTCCTGATCTTAACAAGTAAAAACTGAAAGAAAGAAAGAAAAAAGATAAACTGTATCTAAAAATTTTTAGTGGTGCCTGAACCCATATAAGAAAAGAAAGAATATGATGTCACCATAGGCAGGGAATCATGGAGAGACATGAAGTGGTTCAGCCACATGAGGCTGGAGATAACTTCTCTTGACACCCACCAAGAGTCAGTGGAGAGAGGCCTGTAGTGCAAGACAGGAAAAAATTCAGTGATTTGAAAAGAAAAAGTTCCATTTCCCATGTTAGTAGAGAATGCTTCACTCTGATTCTTCTGATTTCCGTGAGGATGGTAAATCAGTCTAGTTCTGGGGCATGACTTTAGGAATCCTATTCCAACACCAGATTTATTTGGTTATAGAGTTGATATTTGTTTCTCCATCTGCCTACTACTTTGTCTCTCTATTGCTTCCAAACTTGGGAAGGAAAGCAGAAAGAAAAAAAAAAAACATTGAAAAATAGTTTTACTAAAAAACTATTTTTGTTTGAAAGCAAAAGTAGAAAGCCAAGTCACTTTGAGAAACAATAGATCAGTATACAAATTTGTGACTTTCCTTAATCACTCAACAAGTACTTTTTCATAAAAACAATTGTTATTACCTAAAGCAAGACCTCGTTTCACTGTTCTTTGTCACTTTTTATTGGTTTCTCTGGCCAGCATGACCTTTCTCCTAGAATCTAACCAATCTTTCATAACCTCTAATAAATGTCCTAGTATTCATAAAGATTTCCCTAGTACCATCCCCTTAGGTGAAGATGCATTCTTCCACAGAATCCTCATCGGACGTTATTTCTCTCCTATTCCATTTTGCACTTTTTTCAAAATTGTTTTCAACTATGTTTTTTCTACTGTTAGAGTCTCTTGAAGGCAGAAACTAAACCCAGCACAAATAATTGAACACAGAATGTGCTCAGCAAATATGTGTTGAATTTAATTGGAATATATGCCATCTAGATTTGTCACATGGTGAAACAGTGATGTGTTTGGTAGGGTAATGTGATAGTAAAACAAGGAGTGCCTCTAAATGAGAAAAAATAAGAACATTGCTTCAAACAATGCTAGGTTCAGCTGAAGAGGTATTTTGTCAAAACATATATTTTGAATCCATATCTTTAACTATATTAGGGAAGTTTCAAATAGAAATGTCTGCCATTCTGCATTTTGTAGAGAGTGTAACTGATTAGTTTCTACTCTCATCCTCCCTTTTTCTATAGTCACCTAATTTTTCTGATAATAAATCATATTATGGATATAAAGATATCTGAATGGACAAGTCCTTGGATTTACACAAACTTAAAATCATGATTATGATTAGTTATGTTAGCAATGATAAACATACAGCAATCCTTTCTTCTTATTGCGATAATAAAATATGCAATAAAAAGCAATATTTAACACCTCATAAAATAATGAAAGTCAAAAGCTTCTAAGGTAAAGAAAATCAGTTATGTAATTTAGTACATGCCCAACCTGACTACTCATTAACCTTGTAACTTGAGAGGAATAAATCAGCTGACTTGAAAACAAACAGATAAATAATGCATACACACAAGCTCATCTTTTCAGTTAACTTTCTCTTTGTTTTTTCACTGATATTTAAATTCTTTTATTTATTTTCATATTTTAGTCAGGAGGAGATCTCTTCACATAGAATTTTGTGTGTTCTAATTTTGGGAAATTAGAATTAGGCAAATAATGCAATGACAAAAGGAATGACATAGTGACCCAAGATTAACATTACAGTCTCTCCTCTACTCTGGCCAGGGTCTACGTGTATAGTATAAATAACTTATATAAAATATATATATATCATTATATAATAACATTTTATTATTTAAGACTTTTCTCTTCATTTTTTCCTTCATTGGATGGAGCCATGTATCTACTGTTGACCCTTGAACAACACAGGTTTGAACTGTGTGGGTCTACTTATGTGAGGATTTTTTTCAATAGTGAATATTACAATACTGCACAATCTCCAAGTATGTGGAACAACAAATACAGAGGAACCACAGATAAGGGGAGCAGACTGTAAATTATAGGCGGATTTTTGACTTGGTGAGAGTAGGTGTCCCTAACCCCTGCATTATTCAAGGGTCAACTGCATTGTCTATAGTTGTTTGGACTTCTGTCAGATGGCATATTATTAGGCCATCTGACAAAAGGCATATTATTAGGCTTACTGGCAAATTAAATATGGCATTTTTTCCCCAATGTCACATCCCTTCCCAAATTTTGGTCATAAGGAGAAAATATCAGTATGGCCGGTGTCAGGTACTTTAGACCATAAACTTATTTACTTGCACAAAACATAACTGGTTTGGGTTTTCATCTGACAACACCATGGAAAGCTATCATCTAGACTGAAGCAACTTGAAAGGGTATAAGTTTGAATATTAGTCTTTGATCAAGGGTTTGGCTTCACTTTTGGTCTGCCTTTTCTGTCCCCATTTGGATTTATTTACCTAAATCATAGTCATTTGGGATGTGAGAGTACAATACAATTCATATTCTTATGAATAGATTTTCATGTCACCCAGGTAGCACTGGGTTTCACAGACAAAGAATCAGCTA
The DNA here is from genome assembly GCF_009873245.2 of Balaenoptera musculus. NCBI lineage: Eukaryota > Metazoa > Chordata > Mammalia > Artiodactyla > Balaenopteridae > Balaenoptera > Balaenoptera musculus. Next base: position 46,515,970 of record NC_045797.1, read on the forward strand.
AAAACTTCCTTCTCAGGTAAAAAGATGTAAGGAAATCATTCATTCAGTCATTAATTCTTTAACTTATAAAATTAATGAAAAGAGCAAAGATGAAAGAGAAATATGTGATAGAAATATGGTAGCTTAAAAAGATGGACGTTTCACTCTTAGCTCTGTTGCTGATGAGGAGGAATGAGCCAGCTATGGTGGGGTGAAAGACTTGGGAACACTGCAATAGCCACAGTGAGGCAGAGGTTCTCCCTACAAGAAAAGGCCTTTGCTCTGAAACACATTATCCAGTGACTGAATGTGAATTGGCCACGGGTCACAAAAGCTATGATATTCAAAGAAATTTATCCAATGTTTTCAGAAGACAAGCAGGAGGTTCTAGGATGAGAATGGCTCAGCATTTTGGGTAGGCAGTGACATTGTGGCTTTGGGGGGTTAGTCTTTCTAGAATAGAAATTTAGCTAAAGACTGAGTAATCAGGAGTGGAATAGCTTGAACAGTAACCCAAGACTGAAAGCTGAGAATTAGGATAACACTGGGGGACTCATCTGGTTGAGGTCACTGCTGCCACCCCTCAAACCACACTCAGAGCAGCATCACAAACCCTAGTCCTCACCTTATGCCTAAGCAGGACAGGTGAAGCTCATCAGTGATTATAATAGAACAGGGCTAACATTAGGAAGAAATTGAAAAGGGTTGGCAAACAATTCAGGTCCTTCATGTAATAATCTAGTCATATGGATTGAAATACACCAGGATCTTTCATTAGCTAATCAAAGAGAGTCTCCTGACCTGAAAATAGAGTCAGAAGTCAGAAATAAAGGAATGTAACTGTAATTTTAGCTGGGCAGTTTTGAATAATCACACGTGGACACTGAGCAAATGGTATGATTAACTTGTGGATCTCTATTGAGCTTTTACGGATGTCTTTCTTTTTTTTTCTTTATTTGAACAAAGCAGTGGTGAGATAGTCTATATGTGGATCCCAAGGGAAAGAGGAGATAAAAAGTGGGGCACTGAAACTATTCTTCTAACCTAGACCATATTTGAGTCTCTAAAGGACTTACTATCGCACAACTTGGTGATGATGAGGGCATAGAAAGGGCTCCTTTGGAGCCCAAGGGACCAAAAGGCAGGGTATTCTCACCATTTCTGTATAGACCAAATCATATCTTCTGAGTCACAGTCAGGATATTACAGCAATATGTGAAAATTCAAAGTTTTAAAACTTTTCAGAAAAGAAGCAGCTCTGGATTAGGTGAATGTTCAGAACACAACAGGAAGAAGAGGAGCAGCATCCAGATGGAGGCTTGTTCTCTGTAGGCACATGGGTGGCATGCACTAATTCCTTCTGCTTATTTCAGTACAAGGAGAGAAGGAATAAGAAACACTCCAAAACACTATGTTTTTATCAGTAATGTTCTTCAATTCAGTCTCTCAGTTTGATTTTTTGAGCTACCTAAGGAGGCAAAAGACCTGTACTCCATAACTATAAGATGCTGATGAAAGAAACTGAAGATACCACAAACAGATGGAAAGATATACCATATTCTTGGATTAGAAGAATCAATATTGCTAAAATGACTATACTACCCAAGGCACTCCACAAATTCAATGTAATCCTTAACAAATTACCAATGGCATTTTTCACAGAACTAGAACAAAAAATTTTTAAATTTGTATGGAAAGACAAAAGACCCCAAATAGCCAAAGTAATCTTGAGAAAGAAAAACACAGCTGGAGGGATCAGGCTCCTGACTTCAAGCTATACTACAAAGTTACAATAAGGATTTCTTATGTACAAGCTCAGCATTGTATTTAAATGGCTGTTATATTTTATTCATTATTTTTAGATGCTTGTAGCAGGATAGTTTTCACATTTAATCTACCAAATATCTAGAATTGAAAAATATATTATGATCAATGTAAAGTTATTTATCTTGGCAACAAATTATATATTTTATCCCTTTTTTTCATGAAATATTACATATATATGTCTGTGTATGTATGTGTGTTATGTGCATCTTCATTTAAAGTTAAATTGATGATGAAATTAGCTATATTACAGCACACATTCTTTGGTCAGTTCTAAAAATAAGGAAAAATTGTATTAAAAACATGATAAATATTAAAAAGAAATGTGTTTCTTTCAAGTAACCCAGAGATCAAAAGTGAATTGTAAGTTACCTAGAAGTAAATGGAGAAAATAAACTTTATATATCAATAAGTTAAAAATGCAATGAATCCAGTTTTCAGTGAGAAGAAAAATGTATACATTTATACATTTTAATAATAAGAAAAATAAATGTAAAGTGAATGAGTTTAATATTCAATTTAAGAAATTAAAAATTAATAAAAATAGAGATGATTAGACCAGTCCCTCCCATCAGGAAACTTGCACAACCCTCTTAGATAGCCTAATCCACCAGAGAGCAGATAGCAGAAGCAAGAAGAACTACAACCTTGCAGCCTGTGGAACGAAAACCACATTCACAGAAAGATAGACAAGATGAAAAGGCAGAGGACTATGTACCAGATGAAGGAACAAGATAAAACCCCAGAAAAACAACTAAATGAACTGGAGATAGGAAACCTTCCAGAAAAAGAATTCAGAATAATGATAATGAAGATGATGCAGGACCTTGAAAAAGAAATGGAGGCAAAGATCGAGAAGGTGCAAGAAATGATTAACAAAGACCTAGAAGAATTAAAAAACAAACAAACAGAGATGAACAATACAATAACTGAAATGAAGAATACACTAGAAGGAATCAATAGCAGAATAACTGAGGCAGAAGAACAGATAAGTGACCTGGAAGACAGAATGGTGGAATTCACTGCTGCAGGACAGAATAAAGAAAAAAGAATGAAAAGAAATGAAGACAGCCTAAGAGACCTCTGGGACAACATTAAACGCAATAACATTTGCATTATAGGGGTCCCAGAAGGAGAAGAGAGAGAGAAAGGACCAGAGAGAATATTTGAAGAGATTATAGTTGAAAACTTCCCTAACATGGGAAAGGAAATAGCCACCAAGTCCAGGAAGCACAGCAAGGCCCATACAGGATAAACCCAAGGAGAAACACGCTGAGACACATAGTAATCAAACTGGCAAAAATTAAAGACAAAGAAAAATTATTGAAAGCACAAAGGGAAAAATGACAAATAACATACAAGGGAACTCCCATAAGGTTAACAGCTGATTTCTCAGCAGGAACTCTACAAGCCAGAAGGGAGTGGCATGATACACTTAAAGTGATGAAAGGGAAGAACCTACAACCAAGATTACTCTACCGGGCAAGGATCTCCTTCAGATTCGATGGAGAAATCAAAAGCTTTACAGACAAGCAAAACTTAAGAGAATTCAGCACCACCAAACCAGCTCAACAACAAATGCTGAAGGATCTTCCCTAAGTGGGAAACACAAGAGAAGAAAAGGACCTACAAAAGCAAACCCAAAACAATTAAGAAAATGGTCATAGGAACATACATATCGATTGCCTTAAACATTACCTTAAATGTGAATGGATTAAATGCTCCAACCAAAAGACACAGGCTTGCTGAATGGATACAAAAACAAGACCCACATATATGCTGTCTACAAGAGATCCACTTCAGACCTAGGGACACATACAGACTGAAGGTGAGGGGATGGAAAAGATAGTCCATGCAAATGGAAATCAAAAGAAAGCTGGAGTAGCAATACTCATATCAGATAAAATAGACTTTAAAATAAAGAATGTTACAAGAGACAAGGAAGGACACTACATAATGATCAAGGGATCAATCCAAGAGTAAAATAGAACAATTATAAATATATATGCACCCAACATAGGAGCACCTCAAAACATAAGGCAACTGCTAACAGCTATAAAAGAGGAAATCGACAGTAACACAATAATAGTGGGGGACTTTAACACCTCACTTACACCAATGGACAGATCATCCAAAATGAAAATAAATAAGGAAACAGAAGCTTTAAATGACACAATAGACCAGATAGATTTACTTGATATTTATACGACATTCCATCCAAAAACAGCAGATTACACTTTCTTCTCAAGTGCGCATGAACATTCTCCAGGATAGATCACATCTTGGGTCACAAATCAAGCCTCCGTAAATTTAAGAAAATTGAATTTCTATCAAGCATCTTTTCTGACCACAACGCTATGAGATTAGAAATGAATTACAGGGAAAAATAAAATAAAAAACACAAACACATGGAGGCTAAACAATATGTTACTAAATAACCAAGAGATCACTGAAGAAATCAAAGAGGAAATCAAAAAATACCTAGAGACAAAGGACAATGAAAACACGATGACCCAAAACCTATGGGATGCAGCAAAAGCAGTTCTAAGAGCGACGTTTATAGCTATACAAGCCTACCTCAAGAAACAAGAAAAATCTCAAATAAACTATGTAACCTTACACCTAAAGGAAACAGAGAAAGAAGAACAAACAAAACCCAAAGTTAGCAGAAGGAAAGAAATCATAAGGATGAGAGCAGAAATAAATGAAATAGAAACAAAGAAAATGATAGCAAAGATCAATAAAACTAAAAGCTGGTTATTTGAGAAGATAAACAAAATTGATCAACCATTAGCCAGACTCATCAAGTAAAAGAGGGAGAGGACTCAAATCAATAAAATTAGAAATGAAAAAGGAGAAGTTACAACAGACACTGCAGAAATACAAAGCATCCTAAGAGACTACTACAAGCAACTCTATGCCAATAAAATGGACAACCTGGAAGAAATGGACAAATTCTTAGAAAGGTATAACCTTCCAAGACTGAACCAGGAACAAATAGAAAATATGAACAGACCAATCACAAGTAATGAAATTGAAACTGTGATTAAAAATCTTCCAACAAACGAAAGTCCAGGACCAGATAGCTTCACAGGAGAATTCTATCAAACATTTAGAGAAGCGCTAACACCCATCCTTCTAAAACTCTTCCAAAAAATTGCGGAGGAAGGAACACTCCCAAACTCATTCTATGAGGCCACCATCACCCTGATACCAAAACCAGAAAAAGATATTACAAAAAAAGAAAATTACAGACCAATATCATTGATGAATATAGATGCAAAAATCCTCAACAAAATACTAGCAAACAGAATCCAACAACACATTAAAAGGATCATACACTATGATCAAGTGGGATTTATCACAGGGATGCAAGGGTTCTTCAATATACGCAAATCAATCAATGTGATACACCATATTAACAAATTGAAGAATAAAAACCATATGATCATCTCAATAGATGCAGAAAAAGCTTTTGACAAAATTCAACACCCATTTATGATAAAAACTCTCCAGAAATTGGGCATAGAGGCAAACTAGCTCAACATAATAAAGGCCATATATGACAAACCCACAGCAAACATCATTCTCAATGGTGAAAAACTGAAAGCATTTCCTCTAAGATCAGGAACAAGACAAGGATGTCCACTCTCACCACTATTATTCAACATAGTTTTGGAAGTCCTAGCCACGGCAATCAGAGAAGAAAAAGAAATAAAATGACTACAAATTGGAAAAGAAGAAATGAAACTGTCACTGTTTGCAGATGACATGATACTATACATAGAGAATCCTGAAGATGCCACCAGAAAACTACTAGAGCTAATCAATGAATTTGGTAAAGTTGCAGGGTACAAAATTAATGCACAGAAATCTCTTGCATTCCTATACACTAAAGATGAAAAATCTGAAAGAGAAATTAAGGAAACACTCCCATTTACCATTGCAACAAAAGAATAAAATACCTAGGAATAAACCTACCTAGGGAGACAAAAGACCTGTATGCAGAAAACTATAAGACACTGATGAAATAAATTAAAGATGATGCTAACAGATGGAGAGCTATACCATGTTCTTGGATTGGAAGAATCAACATTGTGAAAATGACTATACTACCCAAAGCAATCTACAGATTCAATGCAATCCTTATCAAATTACCAATGGCAGTTTTCATGGAACTAGAACAAAAAATCTTAAAATTTGTATGCAGACACAAAAGACCCCGAATAGCCAAAGCAGTCTTGAGGGAAAAACACGGAGCTGGAGGAATCAGACTCCCTGACTTCAGACTATACTACAAAGCTACAGTAATCAAGACAATATGGTACTGGCACAAAACCAGAAACACAGATCAATGGAACAACATAGAAAGCCCAGAGATAAACCCACACACCTATGGTCAACTAATGTATGACAAAGTAGGAAAGGATATACAATGGAGAAAAGACAGTCTCTTCAATAAGTGGTGCTGGGAAAACTGAACAGCTACATGTAAAAGAATGAAATTAGAACACTCCCTAACACCATACACAAAAATAAACTCAAAATGGATTAGAGACCTAAATGTAAGGCTGGACACTATAAAACTCTTAGAGGAAAACATAGGAAGAACATTCTTTGACATAAATCACAGCAAGATCTTTTTTGACCCACCTCTTAGAGTAATGGAAATAAAAACAAAAATAAACAAATGGGACCTAATGAAACGTCAGAGCTTTTGCACAGCAAAGGAAACCATAAACAAGAGGAAAAGACAACCCTCAGAATGGGAGAAAATATTTGCAAATGAATCGACAGACAAAGATTTAATCTCCAAAATATATAAACAGCTCATGCAGCTCAATATTAAAAAAACAAACAACCCAATCCAAATATGGGCAGAAGACCTAAGTAGACATTTCTCCCAAGAAGACATACAGATGGCCAAGAAGCACATGAAAAGCTGCTCAACATCACTAATTATTAGAGAAATGCAAATCAAAACTACAATGAGGTATCACCTCACTCCTGTTAGAATGGGCATCATCAGAAAATCTACAAACAACAAATGCTGGAGAGGGTGTGGAGAAAAGGGAACCCTCCTGCACTGTTGGTGGGAATGTAAATTGATACAGCCACTATGGAGAGCAATATGGAGGTTCCTTAAAAAACTAAAAATAGAACTACCATATGATCCAGCAATCCCACTACTGGGCGTATATCCAGAGAAAACCATAATTCAAAAAGACACATGCACCCCAATGTTCATTGCAGCACTATTTACAATAGCCAGGTTATGTAAGAAACCTAAATGCCCATCGACAGACGAATGGATAAAGAAGTGGTACATATATACAATGGAATATTACTCAGCCATAAAAAGGGACGAAATTGGGTCATTTGTAGAGACGTGGATGGATCTAGAGACTGTCATACAGGTGAAGTAAGTCAGAAAGAGAAAAACAAATATCGTATATTAACGCATATATTTGGAACTTAGAAAAATGGTGCAGATGAACCGGTTTGCAGGGCAGAATTTGAGACACAGATGTAGAGAAGAAACGTATGGACATAAAGCGGGGAAAGCGGCCGGGGGTGGTGGTGGTGGTGGGATGAATTGGGAGACTGGGATTGACATGTATACACTGATGTGTATAAAATTGATGACTAATAAGAACCTGCTGTATAAAAAAATAAATAAAATAAAATTTAAAAAAAATAGATATGATTAAGTAAAAAGAAATTAAACATATGATTAAATTAATAATACACAAAACAGAAATATTAAAATTAAACAAATAGTAATAATTTGAAAAAAGCAAATGAAGTGAATAGACACCCAGAAATTTACTCAAAAAAGTAAGAAAAAATATGGAAACTCTCAAGAGAAAAAAAAATCACCACAGATGTGAATAGGTTTGAAAGAGTAAGAGAATATTATCTCAATTGATTTTAAAGTGGAAAAGTGTAGGCTATTTGTTAAATATGGCCTAAAGTTGATTTTCTGTTTGTTTTTGTTATTCTTGCTGTTGTTATTGAAAAATATATTAATTAAAATGTCCATTAACGTTTTGAAAATAAATGTTACATTGGGACACATTTTACAGATAACAGAATTATACAAATATCATTAACAAAATGGAATGATATTCACATGAGGGAAGAAAATTATTAAGCAGAAATAAAAGCCTTCAGAACATATATAAATTTAGATTAAAAGTTGAAATATGGCAAATATGTCTTTGTATAGAGACTACTTGTGTAAATAATTGTGAAAGTATGGTGTATTTAATAATAATTTACACTTATTATTTACAGTGTGTATGTAATTTGTAGAAAATAATTTTATTTACTTCTTGTAACCACCCAAGAGGTAGGTGGCATTATAATCCCAGTTTTAAAATGATGGACACAGGTTCAGACCAGTTAAATAGATGATAAAAGATCACAACCAAGTGGCCTGCCTCTAAGCCTGGTTTTACTTAAGGTGCTACATTGGTTGGTGGAAATATGGTTGGTTATCAGTGATAGAAAACAATGTTAGAGCTCTATTTTGTGTCAATCATTTTTTTTCCAGACAGAATAAAATGTTTAATTGAAGGAAAAAATTTGAAAAGTTGTACAAAGTAAAAAAACAATTTTTAAAAATTTGGGCTCTGGTAAGCTTTCTTAAGTAAGACAAGACACCCAGATCCATGAAGTAAAAGAAAATAGTATATGACAAAACAATAATTTGATATTTTGAATGTCAAAGGCTGTACTGAATACTATCAAAAGTAAAAGACTTGGAAAACTATTTTCAAGTAAAAAGTAAAATGGCAAATACCCTCCTTATATATAGATTTTCTATATATTTAAAAGAAGCCTTTCAGTAAAACATTAATAAAAAGTGTGAACAAGTAAGTCAAAAAAGTGTGAATGTAACTTAGCACTAAACACTTTAAAATTTGCTCAGCCTTATTACTACTCAGAGAAATGAAAATAAGTCCAGTTGGATACCATCTTTCTCATCAATTTAAACAAATTTCAAAAGAAAAATTAAAACCACTACTGTGAGCACATAAGCACTTTCATACATTGCTGATGGGAACAAGCACCTTAGGGAAAGGGAAGTAGCAGTAGCCGGTGATTTTCAAAATACACACATCCTTTGCCATACACTCCTATTTTTTTTATTCTATCATATATTTAGAAGCATTCAGATATAAGTACCTGTACAGGAATGATTATTGCACCATTACATATATTGGCAAAAATCTGAAACAAATACTTCCATTAATATGAAAATAGCTATATAATTAATGGTATATTACAGAATTTTGTGCAACTATTAAAATGAGTATTTATGCATTTTGCCTAGGTGATGCCCATGGCAAACTGTTAAATGAAAAGTGAAGTTAGACTGTACTTAAAAAAGTACAAACGTATCTAATGTACAAATGTACATATATACACATACTTTCCACATCCTCAAAGGTTTTCTATATCTAATTTCTGGCTTATCTTAATCATATAGGCAATTAAGCTTCCAATTAACTGGTCAAATATATGAAGGTAGATATGGGGCTATGGAAGAGGAATGCAAAGCAGAAGAGGTAGGAAAGCAATCTAGGATAAATAATGTTAACTGATTCAATGTCAGGTCATTCTAACAGAGAAAAAGATCGGATAACTCACTCAGAGCATAAGAATTCTGATAATCTGAATTTTCTGATTAATTAAGGCTAGTGTGAGATTCCTTTTTGGCTATGACTGAGAGTTAAAAGTCACTGAGGAATGTATGCATTTCTCTTATTGTCTTATAAAAGTATAATGGAAAGCCATCAGTATTTGGTTGGTTCCTTAAGATCTTATAGTGCTACTGCTTATGTTTATAAACATCATTTTCCTACAAGATGTTACCTCTATAGATATGAGTGTGAAAGAATTTGGATTAAATACAATTTAACCCAATGGTATAACTAAGGATATCTTGGGTCTTGAATTTTTAGTAAGAGTCCAGACAGTTAAAATCTCAGAGTTGGGTGGTTGTCAATGTAGTTACATATCACAAGAGTAGAGCTTTAAAGAAATTAAAATATTTAGGCCTTGATCTCCTTCTCCTGAACCAGATAAAACTTAGATGTGTATAATTCTGGTAATGTATATTTATAATGTATGTTTTTCAAAAGTCTTCAGTGAGTCAGATATACTTCCTTTGTGAAGTAAAGCTCATCTCTTCAAGCACTTCCAATTTATAGGAAATTAGGTCCCAGAGGTGCTGAAAGTGAGGCAAGGACTGTTTTCTGACTCTCAATCCATTTAGTCATTTCAATAATTTATTCTTGGTATTTTGATTTCATTGAAGGTTTGGGTACCTAGGCTTTGAGATTTATGAATGAGTACATTGGTGCTATTTTCTAAATCAGTGGTGCTTTCAATATGTGGCATCTACACTTCCAGGCAAACATAAACATTTCCCTTCTGCTTCAACTCTAACCATTACACTCACTGTTAGCTGTTTTTTCTCTATCTTTCTCTGCCCCTCCCATCTGAGACCTCACACAAAATAATGCATAATCTCTTCCTCAATTCTCACATTCACATACCCCACTTTCTCTGGCTAGCTCCTGCTTCAGATCTCCAATTAAGTGTTACTTCCTGGAGGAGGCCTTCCCAGTTTCCTGGGTTAACTTAGGTCTCATGCCTTCCCATAGTAATTTCACCATCCCCTCATCATATTATACGTCAATGATGTAGAAGCTCATAAATCTGGATGCCTGTTCACAGTGACTTACGGGTTATTTTGTTGTTTACTAGTTGTCCTCTGCTCCTATATCAATCAACCAAATAATAAAAATCAGTAAAATATTTCCAAATACATTTCAGTATTATGTGGATATTCTAGCAAGTTTTCTCACATTAACAGAATAAGTAAATTGATGTGTATTAATTGACGACTAGGTATATTAGTATTAATTGATGACTAGGTATATTAGATGACTAACTGTGATTCCTAGGGATAGAGCACAGTCAAAAACCAAGGCAGAAAATTTACCTCTATTATGTGCCCCCTGATCAGCACAGCACAGACCTAATCTAACTTGCTAGGCTTCTGCAGAAATACTGCCCCATACATTCTTTGGGTCCCTACTCATTTGGACTATTTTAAATTTTTGGTACCTAAGCACACCTTTCACTTTTCTCCTACCTAACTTGTACTTATCCAGATCTGGTCTGGGATGACTGGGGTGTCTTCCTCACTCACACCCTTTCCACGTCCCACTCCTCGTTCCCTACCTCTGTCTATCAATACCTTTGTTTGTCAATGTCAAGGACAGCACCTGGCCCTTATTCATCTGTATATATCTCAGTGCCCAATAGGATTATTGAAATGTAGGAAATTAACCCCTTTAAGTTATATTTCATATAGGTAGCATTCATTTTTTTTTTCCTGATTGCTTGCAATTTGCTAAATCAACAAAGTATTTTGTGGCTCTCTTTTCCTTCCTATGTTTTAAATTTGAATTTTCCTGAGGGCAGGAGAAATATCTTACTTATTTCTCCATTCTCCTGCATAACCTAGCACAGTGCCTTGCAGGTAGCAGCACTTCACTTGGTACTTAAATGCAACTATTTGGATAAGGAAAGATCATATTCCTTGGCAAATAATCCTCTCTTGAATATGTAAGAAATTAGTTCAGTTCATTAAAAGTGTGAGAAAAATAGGAATTCTATTTTGAAAACCATTGCATTCTCCCAAAGTACTAATGCCTGCTGGGGCCTGTGGAGTTAATGCTTCCAAAAAGGAATCCATTTCCTGGTTACTCAGCAGAGATGCAAGGAAAAAATATGTGTGCAATGACAGACAAGTGAAAAAATCCAAAGTAAGTAAGTATAATTCAATTTGAACAGTTATTTGTTTCACACACACACACACACACACACGAAGAATTGCCATGAGGTTCTTTAAACGTATAGATAATTTATTTGCATCTTGGCAAATACATTTTAGCTGCTGAGAAAAAAAATACCCCTACTATAGACAATATATGTTTTTGAAAAAGAGGCAAGAATTGTAATGATAATCGAGTGATGTTGAGAAAATGAATACATAATGCACCCAGAAATATTAAAGATGAAGCAAACAAAGCTCCCAGTTGAAGAAGTATGACTTGTTGGCTGTGTCTACATGAAACCAGAAATACCTGTTTGTATATGAAAAAAAAATCAACTAATTAAGTACATTGTTCTCAGGATGCTATAAAACTGGTTTAGTTTTGGTTGAAATGACCTTATTGACATCACGTAAACACAGACTAAATGTCATAAAAACGAATATGAACTAAATTTTTTTCAAGTTAGAAAATACGTGTGAAGGCATACAGTGTCAGATGATAATGATTAGGCTTCACCAATCAACAAAGTTACATCATAATCATTAGGCAATCAGGGATACATTTAAAATGAACAGATTATGGCAAATGCAAAGCACACTATCTGATAGTAAGGATGAACCATTTCACAGAAAGACTGTTACTTAAGGAAAATTTTTAAAAATTATCATGAAGTATTGATTTAAATAAAAATATATGAACAAAATAGTTATTTGATTGCTCTATAAGACTTGAAATTTTTAAAGTTATAACCCATGTACTATTCCTCTGCATAATGGTCAATTATTTAGGGCTCAACAGTGACCCAAATGGATTTTCCAATATTCTACTTCCATATCTTCTCTGGTAGTAGTGCTCTAAATTGTCTATCTCTGATGGTCTGAAATCATATTTACTACTTAATTTTGTAAAGATTAGCAAATAATACCTACAAAATAGTTAGGACTGATTATGTCCTAGTGGATGACCAAAAATTGACAAGTAGAACTCCGAAGTAAATATTACGTATAGATGCTTCTAAATTCTCTCAATTTATAATTTCATAAAAGCAGCCACAGAGTCTACTGTCATTGCCTCTTCTACTGTATAAGTTGGTTGGTTAAAAAAAAATCCTGGTTACTGACTTTTCAAAAATAATTTTTCTAAGATATAATAAACTATTTTTCTGTTCCTCACCAAAGTGCTAGAGAGTAGGTATAAAATAAAGTCAATGCTCAGAGGCAATAACCTGAGGTCAAGATTTAGATCTGTCTTTTATCAGCTTCATTGACTTTGGGAAAATTAGTAACTTCTTAACATTCAATTTGGGTTTTTTTAAATGTGACTAATAATTATTACTTTGCAGTGATATTGTAATTAAGATAAGTATAATTATCTAGAATTATACATTATCTAGAGTTGTTCCTGACACATGACAGGTGATTAAAAATGGATTTTTTCAATAGTATTAATAGATATTTTTTCAAGAAGTGTTGAATGAGTTTTGTCCCATATGACAACCACTGGTAGAGCTACCTGGGACCTTGCATTTGAAACAATGCTGATACAACATCTGACTCAGAGATTTGTATGGATTCATGAAGGGGTGTGCAACATGCATGCAACATATATTTTATTTTTCTTGAAAAAGTTGTTTGACTTGCTCAAGGTGCTACAGCACCACCTTCTCTTGGCTTTGGTTTTTGTAGACATTCTAGATGGAATAATATTTTTGTTGAGACAGACACATATTAATATAACTAGAAATGATGGACATATAAGAGATAATTGATATTGTACATTTGAAGACAGGTGAGTATATGTGACCATCAGTCAGACCTAAAATAAAACAATGCATCTGCTATAGATGGAGTTATTTGGAGCAAGTGATATTGCTATAAATCTTGGTAAAAGAAATGTATTTTTATAATTATTTATTTCTACAGTTATCTATTTCAAGAAATATTTGAAGCAATATTTTGATTTAAGTCAAGGAAATTGGCCAGACCCTGAAATGAGTTTACTTACTGGTAGTTGTACTCAGATGTGGATAAAAGTAAAATAAATAACATGTTTTTCTTTTACCTTTAGTTTTACAATTGGACTAGTTCATTCGTAATATGTAACTTCCTTAGCAGCTGTATGCTAATTTAGAATTTTTTCAACCAAGCATACATTTGATTCATAAAGATGAACTATGTAGTTATATCTTGAATATTCCCTGGAATGTCACATCTCTAGAGGCCTCCAGGATCATACACATAAGCTAAAGCCTCAATAGATTGACTTTTAGGATTTAGAAAAGAGATATTCTCATTATTCTTGAGGAATCTTCAGTTGTTCCTATACTTGAGAAATAAACCAAAATATTTAAAAAGCTATTCCTGTTTTTCTTAGCAGGGTATCACTCTCTCACATATTGTGCTTAATTGTAAATATGTGACACACATAAACTTAACCAGAATATGTAGTATTGTGCACCTAAGCTCCAATATTAGGTATCCAAACTTACTACCACTGTTTATAAATAAGTGTAAACTTCCAGCTCTCACTCTGGGGCAACAACTTGCAACAGTATGGACAGGTTTCTCTAACTCTAAAGGATTAGCGTGGCCTCTATTAAAGTGGAAGTGATAGAATTGTGACTATCATGATGGTTTAGAATCTCAGAGATCTCCATTAACAAAACAAATTTACTTTCATACACCAGCTTTTTAATGTGGGACTTTCACCAGGTGCACAGTGGTGGCAAGGACATTGATGCAAGCTGTGAGGGGACTGGAAAATGGAGAGATGTCTCAAAACAGATAGGGCTTTCACCAAGTACAAAGCATAATCCTGCTGATTGCTGGGAGGAGGAAAGAAGGGCAGAGATAAAATTGTAATATGTGTCAGGTCTTCACAGAGTGCACTGCAGAAGACTATTATAGAATGTACTTTCTGAGAAACAGAAAGATGAGGATAGGCTGGAAAGCAAAGGAAATTCCCCAGAAAGTCAAATTGGCTGTGAGGTAAAGGCAGGAGAGAGAGACAGAGAGACAGAGAGAGACAGACAGAGAGAAAGGGACAGAGAGAGGGAGAGACATAGAAATATCTTTGAGGTTTCAGAAAACTGCTAATTAGGTTGTAAAGCATAAATATTTCTGAAAATATCACCAGTGCTCACAACCCAAGACCTGATAAAGGAAAAGTCCTAATACCACCTTTAAAGTATTTGAACCAGAGATGAACTGAATCTACTGAATGGCACAATAAATCCAAGACTGAGCTCAACCACAGATAAAAGTGACTCAATCGCTTTTATTAGCAGCCTGACAGAGCAAGAGGCATGCTTTTTTCTAGGGGAAAATTTCACCCACTTTACTTTATACTCCTTTTTAAGTGTAAAGATGAATTTTGGCAAATATGTATCTTTTGAGATACACAAAGAAGTAGGAAAAAACGACCCATAATCAAAAGCAAAAATAGCCAATAAAGTCTGATCCATAGATGGCCCACATGTTAGAATTATCAGGAAAAAAAGAGTATAAAATAACTATGATAAGTATATTGAAATACCTAGTTAACTAATAAATGAACAGATGGATAATTTCAAAAGAGAAGAATAAACAATAGAAAAGACTTCAGTAGAAATATCAGAATTAAAAAATATAATCTCAGAAATTGAGTTCACTTGATGAACTAAACTTCATACTGGACCCAGAAGAAGAAAAGATGTGAACTTTGAAGACAGATTAATACAAATAATCTAAACTAAAACATACATACATACAAAAAAATCATCTAAATCACATGTTCTTATATATGTGTAATGAGGATCCAAGAAAAGGAGAGTAATGCAGAAGAAATATTTAAAGATATAATGGCGGAAAAGTTTCCATAATTAAAAAAAATATTAATCCAAAAACTTGAATAACACAATGCAAGATAAATACAAAGAAGGTCTCACAGGCACATCATAGTCAAAATACTGAAAATCAGAAAAGAACGAAAAAAATTAAAAAGCAGTTAGAGAAAAAAGGGACATTAGACACCCTATCATCATTGTCATCATCATGATGATGATCATCAGCATAAGGAGAAGAAGAGAAAAAGAAGAGGAAGGAGGGGGAGGAGGAGGGAGGAGGAGAATTAGAAGAAAATAAAAGGAAGAATTAAAACTGATTTTTCATCAGAAATAATGAAGACCAGAAGATAATGGAATGATTATCTTTAAAGTCATGAAAGAAAAAATAATTCAATCCAGAAGTGTGTATCCAGCAAAAATACTTCTCAAAATTAAGACAAAATACAATTATATTTAAAAAGACAAAGGCAGGACTTCCCTTGTGGAGCAGTGGTTAAGACTCCATGCTCTCAATGCAGGGAGCCCGAGTTTGATTCCTGGTCAGGGAACTAGATCCCACATGCATGCTGAAACTAAGAGTTTGCATGCCACAACTAAGGAGACCATGTGCCAAAACTAAGAAGCTGGAGAGCTGCAACTAAGGAGCCCGCCTGCTGCAACTAAGACCCAGTGCAACCAAATAAATAAATAAATATTTGAAAAAAAAAGACAAAGGTTAAATGTTTTTCTCTCTAGGAAACCTTCATTATAAGAAATGCTAAAGAGATAAAGAGAGTCTCTTTGGAGGAATGAAGAGTACCAAAGAAGATAAATATGTGTGGCAGTATAAAATAACTTGAAAAATCTGCTTTATTTCTTTAAAGACTACTGGCAATTTAAAGTGGATATAATAACATTTTATAAGGTTATTTGCAGAAGTAAAATATATGACAGTAAATGGAATAGTATGATTGAAAATTTCTTACATTATGAAGTAATAAAATACTATTTGAAGTTAGACTGTGATAAGCTAAAGATGTATATGGTAATCTTAAGGACAATAATAAAATAACACAAAGAGACATATTTAAAAGGTCAATACATGAGATAAGAAAAAAACACCTTGATTAATACAAAAGAAGGCAGGAAATGAGAAAATGAACAACCAAAAACTATGAACAAATAGGAAACAAATAGCAAGATGCAATACTTAAACTCAATAATACCAATAATTACATTAAATAGAGAGATCAAGAATGTTAATCAGGTAAAAAAGCAACACCCACTATATACTATTTATAGGAAATGTTCTTTAAATATAAAGATACATGCTGGATTAAGTACAAGCATGGAAAATATCTACCATAAAAATGGCAAGAATAAGAAGCAGGTGAGGCTATGTTTATATCAGAGAAAGTAGTCTTCAAGAAAAGGAGTATTGTTGGAGAATGAGAAGGAATATTTCATTAAAAAAGGTCAATTTCTCAGGTGGCATTATAATCCTAAATGTGTATGCACCTTATAAGAGACTGTAAAAATACATGTTGGAAAATTTAACAGAATAAAGGGAGGAACAGATAAATTGACAATCCTAGTGGCAGATTGTAACACACCTCTTGATTAAGTAGACAAAATCAAGTACATATATAAAAGATTTGAACCACAATATCAAACAACTTGCTCTAAAAAAAATTCATAGAACCCTACAACCTGACAACTATAGAATATACATTCATTTCAAGTACACATGGAACATTTACCAAGATGAACAAGCTGGACCATTAAAGAAGTCTTAGCAAATTTCAAAGGCTTGAAATCAGGCAGAGTATGTTTTCTAATAACCCCATAATAATTAGGAATTACTAAGAATGTTATCTAGAAAATATCAAAATATTTGAAAATTAATAAACACACTTCATTTGTCATGAACTAAGAAAAAATCACAAGGAAAATTAGACAATGTTTTGCACTGAATGAAGATTAAAATACAAAGTATGAAAATTTGTTGGATGATGTTAAAGTAGATGTCAGTCAGGTTGAGCTAGTATAACAAAGTACCATAGACTAGACTGCTTACAAACAGCAAACATTTGTTCCTTACAGTTCTGGAAGCAGACAAACCCAAGATCAAGGCTTTGTCTTTTTGCTGTGTCTTGCAGGATCTCTCTGGGGTCTTTTCTGTAAGAATATTAACCCATTTATGAGGGCTCCACACTCATGACCTAATCACTTCCCCAAAGCCCTGCCTCTTATTACCATCACACTGAGGATATTTAGGGTTTCAACAGGTGAACTTTGAAACATTCAGTCTGTAACAGTAGTTTTACAGGGAGAACTATAATTTTAAAAGTCTATGGAAGAAAAGAAGAAATCTTTTAAATAAAAAATTCTAAGCTGCTACCTTAAGAAGCTACAGGGAAAAAAATTACATTAATTCCAAAGTAAATAGAAGGAAAAAATAAGTATAAATGTAGAAATCAGTAAAATGGAAAACACATAAAAAATAGATTAAAAGATCAAAAAAGTAAAATAAAATGGAAAATATTAAGATTGTTATAGTCTTGTGAGATAAATCAAATAATAAAAAGAAAAAGCACAAATAGCAATATCAAGAATAAAAAAGATGACATTATTACAGATTTCACAGATGTTAGAAGAAAAAAGATATAAAGGACAACCTATTGCAATATATTGAATACCAAGGAGAAATAGAAAAGTTTCTTGTTAAAGAAACTGGATTTTTAATAAAATTTTACTACTGAAAAAAACAACCCCTCTGGTCCCAGGTGGTGTGGGCAGTCAATTAATCCTATCAAAGATTAAAGAGAGGAAATAACATAGATTTTACACAAATTCTTTCAAGATCTGAAGGAGAAAGAAAAAACATTTTCTGATTCATTTTAAGAGCCACAATGATGCTAATACCAAAACCAGATAATGACATTATAAGAACAAAACAGCAGCAAATAGATCAATATCCCTCATGAACACTGCTACAAAAATTCTGCATAAAACTTAGTAAATTAAGTCCATCGATATATAAGAAGGATGATACAAGTATACTTTCCCAGGATAGAAAGGTTGGTTTAACATTCAGAAACCAATCATGTAAATCATCTCTTTATAGAATAAAGAGGGAAAATATATGATTAATCCATAAATGCAGAAAAAGGGATAAAATTCAGCACCCATTCATTTCAATGGTCTTTTAACAAACTATGAATAGACAGTATCTTCTTATATTTTATTAAAAAGCACCTATGAAAAAATATCTATAGATAATATCATACTTAATGTTGAACCATTGTATGCATTCCCTCTAAGATCACAAATAGGGCAAGAACAGACTCCAGAAATAAAAATCACATATATACAGTCAATTGATTTTTGACAAAGTGGTCAATACAATTCAATGAGAAAAGCAGTCTTTTCAACAAATGCTATGGGAACAATTGGATATCCATGTGGAGTAAAGTGAACTTTGACTTCTATTTCACTTGATAGGCAAAATTTAATATGAGATGAATAATAGATGAATCATAGCTAAAGTCATAATATTTCTATAAGAAAATGTAGCACAGAGAATTTTTACAACTGTAGCTTAAATGAAGATTTCTTATATAGGGCAAGAAAACCCACTATCCTTAATAGAAGACACAAATAACTTAAAATTCATCAAAATTGAATATATCTCTTCATAAGAAGGCACAATGACAAAAATAAACAGGCAGCCCACAGACTGGGAGAAAATACTCTATTCTCTGTACATATATCTGACAAAGGTTTTGCATCCAGAATATATAAAAACCTGTATAAATTAAAAATAGAAAAGCAAATAATCCAACTAAAATAGGAAAAATATTTGAGCAGATACTTCCCAAATAAATATATAAAAATGACCAATAAACACATGAAAAGACACTGCACATCATTATTCACCAGAGAGATGTCAATTCACTAGGAGATAACTGTTCACACCTACACAAATGCTTAAAATAAAGGATTCATATAGTACCAAGTATTGATGAGGATGTGGAGCAACTGGAACTTTCATACTTTGAAGGGAGTGTAAAACGGTGCAGTTGCTCTGGATAAACATATGGTAGTTTGTTATGAAGTTAAGGATAAACCAACTCTATAATCTAGCATTTCACTCCTTTATATTTACTCTTCAAAATGAAATGTCCATAAAAAAGCTTGTAAATGTATGTTCATATAAACCTTATTCACAATAATCTCAAACTGGAAACATACCAAATGGCCATCAGTGAGAGTATGGTTTAACAAATTGTAGCATGGAGTGTATGTATTTTCTAATTGAAAATCTAAAGATTTTAGTCTTTACTTCTATACAAATGACTGCTAAAATGTGCCTTCAGCATCAGGCCTTAAAATACATGATTTCCTTTTTTTCAGTCATTCAACAATATATTTATTTATTATTTACTACAGGATAGACATTAGTCTTATTACTATATTTGGAAACATATAAATAAGATTCTTACTCACATGGAGATAATATTAACTGAGGAAGTAGCATTCATAAAAACCACAGTAATTTTACATTAATTAAAGGTGTTGTAAATAAAACAAAAAAGAAGAAATATGAGGAAGTATGATGATGAGAATGGATATGTGGCAAGAGCAGGAATTAATTACCTACATAGGATAGAGGAGGCGAACTCTATAAAGACTGAAATATTTGCCCTGATACCTGGTACAAAGATCTCCTAAAAAACAGGAAGTGAAAATATTCTATTAAGTTAAGAGATAATTTGATCATCAGGGATATCAATGGGGATTACAGTTGACTTTTTTTCCCAAAATAAACCTTAATATTGTCATTATATAATCTTTTCAATAATAAGTTACTAATTAAATCCAGTCTAAAGAGCATGCAGCAAATACATTTTGCCCAGTTTCAATTCTGTATTTTGAGATTATTAGGTAATAAACTTGTAATCAAGTAGGTATCCTAAAAGAATTTGAAAGAATTGGAGATGTAGCTATATAGATGTATATTTGATAAATAGCAAATTTTACATATTTAAATAGACAAACTGAAATACTTTCCAAGAGAATCTGAATAATTTAGTCTTAAGCAGGCTAGGTAGTGTCATGTAAACTTGTTTATAGTATTCATTTTCCCAGAAAAAGAAGTTTCTAGAATTCTAACAACATGATAAAGAAGAAAACCTGTTACAACCCTCCAAATGAGCAAAGATTTAAATTATTATACATTTTATCTATGACAAGATCGTTCTAGAGAAAAACACCAACCCATAGACACAGAACTACTAGTTAAGATTGAAATGACTTCTAAGACTTCCAGATTTTAAAAATCTAGACTAAATAACTCTAATGCCTCCGTAAGAGTAAATATTTAGTCCTGAACATCTACCTCTCTGGGATCATTTTGGCATACCCTTTGGTTAATTAATTCAGATGGTTCATACTTATACATAGAATTGGGCTACAGAAGACACAGTTCCTTCTGGTCACACTTTGTTTAATTTCACCAGTGACCAGCAACTGTACACCTCATTGTTAGCTCAGACACAAACCATTTTCTTTCCATTCTCTCCTTGTTATTTCCTCACATATTCTGAATTTAGAAACTTCAGTATACCAAGTCCATTTCTGAGGCTTTAGGCAGCAGGCTATTACTGAAAAGCCTGTAGAAATCAAAGAATAGCCAATTGCCTTTTTATGCCCGTTTGATTCTGATGCATGTCTTTATTCCTATTCTTAAAAGCCAACCTAAAGATCTCTATGCAAAGTTCCTCTGTAAACATGAGCGACTCCTGAGGCTTTTTTGTTGGTGCTTTGCAAATCAATGTAGTGCTTCTGAGTCAAGGAAATCCCTGAATGTAACTATTTTATAAACTTGTAAATTGTAGAAGGAGGGCTTAGAATCCCTTTCTCCTGCTCTGAAATCATGTTGTGGGTTGTATGTGTTATGAAGCATTGAAGTAATGAGATCTCAAACCTCCAGTGACTTTTTCATCTTTTAATCAGATGGCTTAGTAATTATAGGTGTATTTTCAGATTTACTTATCTTTTTATTGCAATTTTGCACTTCAGGAATAACATCATTTTTATTCTATTTTAGTAAAATTTTATAAAACTAAATTAAATACTGCCATTTACACTAGTGGAGTCATTCAGAATTACACTTGTTTATTCACTTTTATCAGAAAACCTCTAAAAAATTTACTGTCTCAAAGATCAATATGCTTCCAGTAGGGCTCCAACCAAATTATTTATCCATTCTGTTGGTGAGTTAATAAAGAATATGAATGAAAAAAAGAGCTTTGTGGTCTCAGGCAGACTAGAAAAAACTAAATCAAATTCCCAAAGGATCTGTGGAGAGCAAAGAATATTTTCCCAAGGTGTATTGCGAATGTGACATGATCTGATCCTCCATCCCACATTCCATTCCCTTGACTCTTGTGAAGAAAAACCACATATAGCACTATGCTTTCTGAAGATCAGAATAAAAACGATAAAAAAGTCAGCCAGAGCATGCAGAAAAAAATAAGTCATCTAAATTTAAATTTTAAAAGAATGACAGGTAGCATGAACACATAGTCCAATGCAAAACACAGAAAAAAGTACTAATAAAGATGCTAATCATGTAAATACATCCATTTCCCTTTATTTTTCATGTAATTTGTTCAAAGTAGTGTTTTTGGTCTCATTTCTTAATGTGCTTTTTCTAAATTTCCAGTTTTCTTAACTTCAAGTTATATATGCTTCCCTTGACTTATTTTCCATGGTCCCTCAACATGCACACATGCATGCAGAAACACGCACATGGAGTCTTCTCTGGATAGGCCGTTGTCTTCACCCTCTCCAAAAGGTTTGTACTCTAGCTACATTCTTTTGCACTGTCTTCTAATTCTCCAAATACTATTGTTCCTTGGAGACTTCACTAAGGTTCTCATACAGTATAAAACTCTCCAACTCTCTAATTTTTTAAGAATCTTTTGTTAGTATTTTCTAAAGTTGTCAGGCTGCTTGAAACCTACTGTCAAGAAGAGGTGACTGAGAAGATGAAATTGGGTGAGTAGTCCCAGGAACACTGGTGAAGCCAGAACTGGGAGTCAGAAAGCCAAAATAGATTAAAGACAAACAAGCATCTAAACCAGCCACAGAAGTATGGGAAAAAACCCCACAAAGGACCCCAGCAAAGTGCAGCTGCACTGCTTGTTGCTGGTGCTTCTTGCTGTTGTTTTCAGTTTCCATGTTCAGATGTTTCAGCCCCCCAGAGCGTGAAAAGGTGCTGAAAAACTCATGTTATATTACTCTGACCTTCATTAGTCTCTTTTTCCCCTTAACACTCTTAGAAATCATTGCATGGTTAGAATAGAAAATTGTGTATGTCTTAGATAATATAATTACCTATTAAAAATATTATATCTGTATAAGACCTTAGAGATAATATAGTGCAAGACTTTTCAACTTTTTCTTTTCTTTTGTTTTGGACTCCTTTGGAAGTCTGGTGAACCCTGTGGACCATTTTTGAAAATAATTTTTTTACATGCATAAAGTATAATACATGGGATTACAAAGAAAACAACAGTATTGAAATACAACTGTTAAAATATTTTAATACACCTAATTTGTGATATAGTAATATATGTTTTATGCATTAACATACCATATAAAGAAAATGGAATAACATTATCTCAAAATATTTTCAGGTATCTGCAATATCTATAATATGATATGAAAATATCTGTGACTGATTCTGAAGCAGGAGATAGATGGGCCCCAGGCTGAGCAGGCAGAGTTTGTCCTCTGTGGACAGATACTCCAAAATAGCAGGAGGGAGGAGGAACTAAGCCCTGCCTAGATAAGAGACCACATATTTCTCATTCTCGAGGTCAAGAAGACCTTCCCAACTACACATGTGCAGAAAGGTTCCTTGGAGGTCAAAGGGAGGGGACATCACCTCATAGTAAGTGATGTCAACCTACCCATAGGCCTCTTCGATGGAATCCATCTTGGCTAAGAGATGAGCACACACACGTGAGATAAACCTGAGATAAACCAAATACGGACTCAAAACCAGGCAAAGCAAGATGACTGGCCAAAGGAAACCTGGAAGAAATGCCCCAATAAGTGATTCAAACTACCACAAGGGAGTGACTCTCCCTCTGAGTCCACCGTGTGTCTATCTACACGTACTCTGCTTCCTCCTAATAAACACTTTACTTGTTTCACTACTTTCCATCTCTGTGTGGAAATGCCACTGGTCCTTGGTGGTCTAGTGGCTAGGATTCAGCACTCTCGCTACCAAGGCCTGACTTCAGTCTCTGGCTGGGAACCGAAATCCTGCTTTAAGCCACTGCAGGGTGAGGGCATCCGAGATCAATTCCTCATCGTGTCAGATTCAGAGGTGCCACTAATAATTCTATGATTATCTGTCTACACTGGTAATGGAAGGACATACAAGATTTCTATTAGGAGCTGGTGAATAAGAAGATTTTTTTCTCCCATTCAAACTCACAGGCCCTCTGAATTCTATTCACAGACCCCCCTGAGAGTTGGTGGATCCCAGATTTAGCAACCCAATCTAGAGAAAGTTTTCTTTTATGTGTGAAGAAATGATGGAGGGGGAACAGCAGCTTGCCCAACATCATAAATATTAGTGCAAAGCATTGGAATTAACAGAAATCACATCTACTCCCACCAAGGCCAGGGTTCTTAATACCACACTCTGCTAATTCATAAGCTTTCATTTTAAGATCGTCACAAATGTTAGTGTGTAAACTGGAGGCAAATCTTCATAAATCCTCAGAAAGTAACCTGTAAATGGAGGATTTATTACATTGTGCTCACCTCTGTCTTGTAAATAACTACCTTACATCAGAATGATCTGTATATCAATCTATCACCTCAAATAGCCAGTAAAGTCTTGTAGAAAAGTCACCGTGAGATATTTATCTCATTATCCCTGGATGTTTGTATAAGACTTTGTGTGTCTATTGGAGCTGAATATAATTTACTAACTTGTTTATTTATTAAGCCAGTGTCCTTCATAGTTTGCTTTTGTTTCCTGGGGCATTTTCTTGTTTCCTCACTGAACTGAAAGCTCCTGGTGACGGACAACAGTGCTTAGCACAATGCCATGTACACTTAATAAAGATTTCTACAGAGAAAAATATTTTTGAGAAGGGCTGATAATATAATTATTCAGATAAATGAAAATCTATATTTTAAATGTTTCTCAAAATACTATAGAAAAATAAATTAATATGAAAATTTCTATTAATGATCAGCTTTACATATTTTATATGTTTAATGCATAATTAAAATATAATATTTTAAAACTCTTATATTGAATGTATTGGTTTGGAAAGGTCAATACTTTTAATTATTCTCCAAACAGATAACCTAGACAAAGAGCATTTGCCAGTCTCACCCTTGCCAGAGAATCTACGACTGTGTTTCAAAGGATGGTATTCCAGAAATAAAAGTACATTGCATCTTGGGATATTTAAGAAATAAATTTAATTTGAATTTTCCACCAACCATATTTTCTCACTTCTGCTATATTTGGATGTCATCTAATTTCACAGAAGTTTATTTTCATTACAATCTTAGGGGAATTAGCTTCTTCGCAAGTATGATTACCTATTCTGTTGTGGTGAGTGGTTTTATATGTTACTATCCTGTTGTTAGCCATCTGAGTTGATTCCCTCAGATCGTGCTCTTATTATCTCAAGTCAGGTTGAGATCCAAAAATAATGCACAAAGATAACAACACCGGGACTTCCCTGGTGGCGCAGTGGTTAAGAATCCGCCTGCCAATGCAGGGGACACGGGTTTGAGCCCTGGTCCAGGAAGATCCCACATGCCGTGGAGCAGCTAAGCCCGTGCACCACAACTACTGAGCCTGCGCTCTAGAGCCCGAGTGCCACAACTACTGAAGCCTGCATGCCTAGAGCCCGTGCTCTGCAATGAGAGAAGCCACCACAGTGAGAAGCCCATGCACCGCAACAAAGAGTAGCCCCCGCTCGCCACAACTAGAGAAAGTCTGCGTGCAGCAATGAAGACCCAACGCAGCCAAAAATAAATAAATAAATTTATAAAAAAAAAAAAAAAAGAAAAAGATAACAACACCTGCACCATTAACATGGATAACATGTTCTAATCCTACTAAAAACTTTCCTTAACAATTTTTAATACATTTTCTAAGTAATTTTTTAAAATTTAATTTCCATTTGAGACATGACAGTAATTGGAATTTATAAATGATCAGATAGTCTTCGCCTGTTTTTCTGTCTTGCTGGTTGTCTTTTAAAATGAAGATTTCATTATCTCATTATACTAATTAATTTATTTAACATCCAAGTCCATGGATTTTACTATATTTGATGGTGGAAGTCATATTTTATTAAAATTCTTATTTATATTATTTTTAGTTGAATTTAAAATTGGCAAATTTCAAATGTAATACCAACTTTTGAAAGCAAAGGGTCATGAGATACTGATATGAGGGTATTTGATGTAATTTTGAATTGTTCTAATGACTTAACAGTTAGGATGATACTTTTAAATTTTCACTGTGTTACAGAATTTTTTTAGTTGGTGGAGAATAGGAACTATTACTATTCCACTATTAGTTTTATCTCCTTCCTCCCTTTTCTTTTTCTTTCTTTCTCTCGTTCTCTTTCATTCTTTCATTATTTCCTTCTCCTTCTATCAAACATTCACAACATAGTAATAATAATAATGATAATAAATTCACATAATTATTTTCAAATGTTACCTCATTACATTCATATAATAATCTTGTATAGTAAGTATTCTTTTTATCTTTTTTTAAAAGAAATATTCCAGAGGATAATTACCTTTCCTTATTCACTCATCACCGATTCTTTTACATTAATGAAAAGCTTGGTCACTTAAAACTAAATTGCTTGACTTTCAAATGTTATTTGATCTTTAAATAAAGCAACTAGTCATTAGGATAATAAATATTTTAAATGTATACTCTGACAATAATCTCATCATAATTCACATCCTGATATTTTGTTAATTACTGTAGAAGGCAGAGCGACACCATTATGCTATTATGATACCCATATGTTGCAGGAGAAGTGAAACTGGGGTAATTCAATGAACAGTGATTGGATTTGCCGACATAATTTCCCTATACACATTAGGCAAGAAACATGCCGTCAAGTTAAAATTGAATTGCATAATGTCACAAACTCTTACATGCTAGAACCACCCCTTTCCCTATCTTATTATCCTGCTGTTAGCCATCTGAGTTGACTCCCTCAAATCCTTTTTTTTTTTTTAATCTTTCCCTCAATAGTTTTAAAGGGAAAATGATCTCTCAGTCAGACTCAGAAGTGGAGGGGAATTACTAATCTACTGCAAATTAAAAAGCTGAAAAAAATCTAATTTGTTTGTTACATAAATATTATTTTCAACCTTTTACCCCAACCTCCCTTTTGAACAAAAGTTCACACCTTCCTTTAATGCTCTTTAAAATTCAAAATGTACTACTTATTGGTAAAGAGAAATCAAGGCATTGATGATTTTAGAATATTTGTTTTCAAAATACATGTATATCTATTGCAATACTAAATCAGAAGGTCAAGCGGCGCATCTTACTACCAGACTAAAAATTACTATCATAGGTAGATACCTAAATTGACTTCAAACAAACTTACTTTACATTGAATTTGAACATTATATTTCATTACAATATTTATTTATTCAACAAGTGTTTACGGATAATTGACTATGTGCTCTACAATTTCCTAGGTGCTAGGGGTACAACAATCAACAACACAGACAACTCTATCCAGGTTACTCAGAGCTTATATTCCAATGAGTAAAATACATATCAGAAAATGAAAAGTGCTGAAGAAAAATTAAGCAGAGTACTGAGTAAAGTGATGTTAATTAGCAGGGTACAATTTTAAATAAGGTGGTCAAGGATTATTGTGAAAGTGACTTTTGAGCAGAAACTTAGCAAGGTGAGTGAGCACTTGAGGAACTGCCTACTAAGCAGAGGAAACAGCAAGGGAAATGGCCTTGAGGCAAAAGCACGCTCACTTAGGACGGCGTGGCTGGAGCAGAGTGTGCATGGTGGAAATAGTAAAAAAATGAGTCCAAACAACTGTAAGGTGAGAAAGTGACCTTGTGGAGTGTCATAAGGACTGATTTTTCTCTAAGATGATGTCAACTACAAATTGGCACTTGCCATTGGCACTTGCCATCTACCTCTACAAGGATTAAATCATGAGCTACTGCAGCTGCTGACTTTCAACACCCCCTGAAAGGAGTTCAGGGTGGAGAGCAGAAAAGAGGCACTCCATGCTCTGGGAAAAACTGGCAGAACAGGTCTTCAGATAGTTAGATATTTTCAGGAGACTATTTTATGAGACCAATTCTTATATCTTCTCATATTTACAAAAGCACTAAAATCCTTCATGGTGACATTTGTGCCTCATGACTAGCAGTAACCTTCACGAGACCAGCAGAAACCTGCAAAAAATATGTGCTTGATTGCATGTACTCCCCCTTCACCAAAATCACATATGTACTGACCTTCCCCCCTACCTCTTTGGAGTGGTTTCTCAGCGCTCTCTGAGATGCTGTCTCCTGGGTTATAGTTCTCATTTTGCTCCAAATAAAACTTAACTGACAACTCTCACACTGTGCATTTTTTTAAGTTGGAAATGGGAAGCGTATGTGGTATGTATGGAGGAAAGAAAGTGAACAGACAGAAGCAGGGAGACTAGTTAAGCGGCTGTTCCAATAATACACAAGAAATATAAAAGTGGTTTTTCCTAAGGTGGTAGTAGTTGAGGTGCTGTGAAGCAGATTTTGGGTAGACTTCGAACATGAACAGGATTTACCTATAGATTGCCTATTGACTATGAATTGGATGTGGGGTACGCAAAAAAGGGTATGGAACAACTGGAGAAATGAAGTTGCCATTTGTTAGGAAGACTATGGGAGTAGCAGGATTTCGGGGGAGTATTAAGAATTTGGTCTAGGGCAAGCGAAGTTTGAGATGACAATTAGGTATCAAATAGAGATGTCAATTAGAGAGGTGGATAACTGTGTCTGGAATTCAAATAACAGGTCCAAGCTGGACATATAAGTTTGGAAGTCATCTGCATACAGTCATGAGACTAGATGAAATCACTAAGCAAAGGAATGTAGACAGAGAAGAGAGGAGGATCATGAGCTGAACTTTGAAGACTCTAAGCCTTTAGAGTTTGAAGAAGTGAGGAAAAACAAGGAAAGGGGGTTAAAAAGGAGTGGTAAGGAAGGAACCAGGACTGCGGTGACCTGGAAGCTGAGAGAAGACATTTCAAGCAGAATGAACAGCTGTGTTTGTTAGGTCAGATAACAGGATCGGTTTGCCAAGTTATAGGACTACGGGTTTTACCGATGTGGAGATGAGCAGTTTGATAGAGTGTTAGGTATGAGTTTATCAGGAGGCGAGATTTTGGAGATAAAAATATAAATAACTATAAAGGAATATTGCTGTTAAAGGAAACAAGGAATGGAATGGTAGTGGAAAAAGGATGTGTAGTCAAGAGAATTTATTAAGATACCACAGCAAATTTATATGCTTACAGGAGTAGTCCAATAAAGAAGGTAACAATTATGATGAAGGACGGAGATAAGAGAATCACCTGAATGATGTCCTTGAGTAGGCAAGAAGGAGAAGGATGTTCAGGTGGAAGAATGACCTTAGATAGGAGAACATACATTTCATGTAAAGTATATATTGTATTATACTGGTGACTAATGCTTGTTTAAAACCAACTTCATGAACATTTAAGTTTTCATATTCCAAAGAACTAGGTCTCATAAAAATCATATAGAAATGTGTATTTTTATTTTCCCTATTTTATAGATATGAAAACCATAGGTAAAATGAAGCCAGTACAGTCACAAAATATGCTGCAAAAGTTGAATTCAAATCTTCTAATACTTCTTGGGGATTTTAATTAGAAATGGACTGAGATCAGCCCACAATCCAGATTATATAGAGCCCTCTGATCACTCTAGGGGTGATATTGCTTCCAAATTTAGGTGTACATCACAATCACTTCGAAGATTTCATCTTGCTTTATTTTAGAAAAGAATCTCTTTTCTAAACTTTTGGATATTCTCATTCAGTGGATTTGGGGAGGAAATGGAACATCTATGCTTTAAAGTAAAGCATCACAGTTGTTTCCAGTGTGGCTTCACTGCAGAGTCAAACCTATAGACTGTATCAAATGGTTTTCTACATATAGATGTCCTCTGCAAGCTGGATATATTTTCCACCATGAAGAAAGATGAAATTATGAAAAGTTAGAATGTAGTTTTTATGATAAAAGACCTCTGGCAGATTCTCTCTGCTGGATATATTTTCCACCATGAAGAAAGATAAATTATGAAAAGTTAGAATGTAGTTTTTATGATAAAAGACCTTCGGCAGATTCTCTCTGCTAATTAATAATGTTAGATACATGAATTTGCTTTTTATAAAGATTGGGGGAATTAATTTGGTGTTAAAGAGAGAGTAGTAAGACCTAATTCAAATGTTCATTTTTAGTTCTGTCTGGTACTCCCTAAATGGTGAGGAGGTATATCAAGGGCTGAATCAGGGGTTGCAAGGAAGCCTGGTCCCAATTTTAACCATAATTATCTTGCTTTCAAGAGTCCTGTTTAATATTTCACTTTAAAGAATTTTTATATTTTATTAAAATATTTTAAAATGGGTGAAATTATATGGTATGTGAATTATATTTCATTAAAGCTATTTTTTTTAAAAAAATGATTTCTTAAAAAGACTGAATTAGACAGATGGTATTCATCCAGGATTCAAGACCCCAAATACTCAGATGCTCAGCTTTCTAATATCACTACTGTCTCCCTCTAGAACAGTTTTGTCAAACAACACCAATTAATAAAAAGATGCTCACCAATTAGTCTCATATTCATTGACACAATGCTCTAGACAAGTAGTACCATCCTATGGAGACTCCATCAAAATAAATCTATTTTGACACTTTTGTCCTAGGGTAACTGGAGGGACTTAACATGTACAGAGATGAAACTAAGCAGAAGCAATCCTTATTACTAACTTGAGCCTAACCCCTAAAGTCTTCAGACTCTTCTGATAAGCTGGACTAGATACGAGTAACTTTAAGAATTATTTGCATAGAGTAGACAGATATAATTCTTAGAACAATATTAAACTTCTTTGGCCCTTTCTGCCACTAAAACCACACTTATTCTGGCTATTTCAATTTTACAACTCTGACTGATAAGTTAGTAACAGATTTAATTAAAAATTTAAAGAAACATTTTGTGTTAGCATAGGTTCTCTGATAAGCAGAAACCAAGATGGAATTAAATACCAATAAATTTATTATGGAAAATACCTTGTGAAGAATAAAAGGGGGAAGGAGCCAGGAGAGGCTGAGAGAGCCATCAGACCACCTTATAAGTCTGACCCAGAGTGAAAGAGAAAGAGAAGGAAGGGGAGAAGTTTTCATGCAAGCATCTTAGATTACAGTGCAGTTCTAAGAAAATTTTGGCAAGGCCACTTTGCCATATTTGAGCCAAAGTCTCCCAGTAAAGAAGACCAACTCCCCCAGAAGCAGACCTGCATTAGCATCTCTACCTGGCTCAGTCTTTGTCTGAGAGCAGCCATGGGGAATGTGGCCTCTATACAAACATTGCAATAGGTTTTAGAGGTTCCTGATGGAGCCCTCGATCAATTACCCTTTTTGCAATTGGAGATCTGAGAGGCACACTCTCATGACTACCACACATTTATATTCTAAAGATGTATACTTGCATGTCTGAGTTCGTGTTATTTACTAATCCATTGTTGCTGACTTCAGGTTAAAACTTTGCTATCAATAACTGTAGAGGCTGGAGATTACCCCAAATTCAACTTCAAGAACTGGACCAGAGAACCCGATATTCCCTTTTTTTCATACTATCACTTAAACACATTTTAATGTCTAAGTTTTCTGTTTCTTCCTGTCATTTCTAGAGTCAAAACCATAGGGGAAATAGAATTTACTCCTGTTTCTATGTAAAAGGAAGGCACTTTTCCCAAAAGGCAACATTAAGAAAGACTGAGAAGGTGCCAGTCCTGAGGCTGTGTGACCTGAGCTGTTCTTCACACAGTACTGATTCCTCTCATTCCTCAACCTCACCAGCTAATGGAATATGCTCCTCCAAAGGGCAAGACTGATTCATGGAATGACTTCATAGACAAATGTACAAGGAGTAAAGCAGTTCTCTTAGGGTGATGAAATGAATTCTTTATGCTCTGTCTGTGAAGGGATTGGTGTTTACTCCCAGTTATCTCTGTGCTTTGACTTCAGTTTAAAATTACCAGCTGTCTGCCTTCCTATGGAAGAGATTTGATTATATTGAAAAGGGATGAGAAATATTCCTGAAGTTACATTCCTCTGCTCTAATCACAAACCTGGGCTGGTTCTGGAGACATAAAGATAAATATGCATGATCTCAATTGTCAGGCTCACAAACTCTTTAGTGATTTAGAGAATTTGTATTCTGGAAGGTAGATAAGTGTAATGTTAGAAATCTTGAGATTTTTGTTTTAGTCTTAGTTCTCTGTGACTGAGAAAATCATTCAGACACTTTGAATCAGAGGTTTCTTATCTGAGCTGGCTGTACTAGCAGACCAATGCAAATGATACTTCCAGGAATTGTACAATACAACAGCCCTACATCGTAGTTACTCTCCCACCTTTCACATTCTATTATTTTAATCAGTCACATAGAAAAATCTCAGAGAGGAATTTCTATGACAGTGTTCAGCTGAGTATCGGTGTGCATGTGTGTGCTTATGTACACACACATATATATATACATATATATGTTATGCATATATATGTTATACATATATATTATAGTGGGATTATTTTAGGAGTGAAGAAATAACCTCAAATTATAGTGGAAGGATTTTTTAAATGGTTTGTGGGAATGGAAATGAAGCAGGGAGTTTTAGAACCAGGAGACATCTTAGTTCAGATTTTTTTTAAAAAAATCTGTTTTGGGTCTACCTCCACCATAATTAGCTGTGATGTTTATTTTAAAGACAGATTCCTGAGCCTCGGTACAGACCTTCTAATAAAGACTCCTTTGATATGGAACCCAAGAATCTTAATTTTTAACAAAGCCTCTGGATGGCTTTTTTACACATGAATGTTTGAGGATGGTTCATCTAATCCAAATCTTCTTTTTTATAGATGAAGAAACTGAGGCTCAGAAGCAATAATATACATTTATGGAGTCAAATTGATCAAAATGATCCAAATAGCTAGTATTTGAATTCCAATTGAAATAGTCATATCATTCAGTCATTCATTTATTCATTCCTTTAACAAAAATTTATTATTTACTCAGGTACAATGCTAAGTATTTATATTATCTAATAGTTAAAACTCTCTGTATTATAATAGCTTAGAAGTTATAATTGTAGGCAGATTTAGCAGAGGATCCCTGGAAGAAGAGAACTAGGTAGGCACAGCTTTCTTGACAAAAGAGAAGCCATTTTAGGCTTAAGTTATCTTGTGATCTAAGCCTGGCCACAGTGTTAGACCTTGCAGAAGAAGAGGCCTCAGTGGCTAATGATTTTAAAGAAACAAAAAAGTGAGAACAAAACAGATATTACCAGGCCAGGGAAATTGTTTAACCATATCAGAGACAAACTGCTGTAAAGACCCCCAATTCTGTTTCAAAGGTAAAGATTAGCCTGAAGCACATTCTTGAGCTGTTTAGAATCCAAACCTCCTTGAGCACTCAACCACCAGACTAACTAGAGGGTAAGGAATGATGCTGTTGACCTTTGCTGACCCTTGTGACTTCAATCAACTAGAGCCTGAACTCTGTCAACCTTTGCCCCAATTCCATGCTGCATTCTCCTTTGCTCAAGCCGTTTCATGAATATTCACACACCCTTAGCTTAAAATTTCCCCAATTTCAGAGAGATACTGCCTTGGGAAATATTCCTGGAGTGCTGTGATGGAGACTGCAATGGGGGTGGTAAAAGAATTTACAGGGCCAGAAGTGAGAGTAGAAAGCGAGATTTACTGAGTACCCTGCAAGGGAGCAGTGGCCTAGACCAGGAGGGGGGGGTCTGTGCTGGGGGAGAGAAACCGGGCTTCTTTTATGGTCCCTTCTGGTCACCCTTGGGTTAATCTTCCACCCATATGGTGGTTAGGTCTACGTGTGTCCTAGCTCTACCTTCTTGGAATGCCAACTGCTTGTGGCTGCTGGTAATTTCCATTGGGGGCAGGGTGTTATCGTCTTATCTTGAAAGGACCTCCCCAGCCTAAGATGGCTGTTCTATTGTTAAGTTCCACATTCCCTTTACTTGCTGCACTTAATAAAATCCTTCCTTCTCCCACTTGGTTGTGTCTTTTGGCTTGACATCCACCAAGAGGTGAACCCAGTTTTTGGGTAACATAATTACTTCTCAGGAGACTGAGGCTAAGTTCTTTAAATAGTTTGCCTATGTTCTGACCCCTAGAAAGCTGATGGTTTTAGGTTTAAATCTTATGTCCCGTCTGGAGGGTAAGCACCCTCATGAGAGCTCTCCAAGGGTTTATATGGTCTCAATATTTCTTCTCTGGTGCTTTCTTCTAATGTGGACAACACTGAGCATATGGTCTTTGGGTATCTACCCTGTACTTTCTTCACCCTGTGAATATTTCTGCCTTTGATATAATTTACCTTCTCCTCTCTACACAGCTTCCCCAGTCTGATTTCTGGATGATTGAAATTGCTCCCCTCACAAAACAAAAAACAAACAAACAAAAAACTTATGCTCCTTAACCCCAACTTGTGTTTCCTCCAGAGGCAGAAATGGACTAAAATGTTTTGTGTGCCTGTGGTATAGCAAGAAGTTTTTCATATGTTATATCATTTAATCTTTTCCTCATTGAAGTAGATAGTATATATTTCTCACCTTACAAAATGAGAAACTGAGACTCAGAAGTTTAAAGGAACAGGACCAAGATCACAAAAGCCTAGGCATTAGACTTAACAGCTTTCAACAAGTAATTTAATATGTTTTTAGACCCAAAGACTATGACTAGCTACTTGAAACTTCCGTAGGTTTAAGTATGAAGATCTAAACTTCTGAAAGAGTGTCAACTCAGACCCTCAGCTTCTGACTCCTGAATTGCATGTGTAACTAGCAAGGCTGGAGTCCAACCCACTGTGCTGGAAGTTGCCGCCAGCCTGTCAGCAGAGTTATCAATGGCTATGTGTTTCAATCAAGCAGTGAAATGAAGAGTAAACGAATGTGGTTATTTTCCCATATTTCAGTCTGCTGCCTAGGAATACTGTCAGCTGGGACCATGCATTATGCTAATGTTATTACAGCATTGTCTTCTTTGCATTCCAACGGGGACTGCTTTTGTTCTCACAAACTGTACCTCACTGAAATCTGGAAGTACCTGGTCTACATATTCACTGTCACTCTTGGCTTCCTCAGGGACCATTTCAAAGTACTAGAGGATGGTAAGCAAATTAGTTATTTGATTTCAATGAACCAAGGTCAACATAACATCTGTTTTCTTCAACTTTGCTATCACTTTTATTTCTGCAGCGTTTGCTTGGGCCTGTGATTCATTCTGTCATCTAAGAGCATATTCAATGACCTGGAGCCACTTATCTTTCCTGGCAGGGTTCTTTCAAGTTGTTTTCTTGCCACAGCCTGGCCAGCAAACTATGATGGAGTAACCAATGAAAATTCCTCAAATTCTGCTGTTTGCAAACTATACAAATGTCCTTTCCTTCCAGCAAATTGAGCAGTAGCATTTAACAAAGTGGATGTAAACATTTTTGCGGTCAGTATGGGAAAAGGAGGAAAAAAGTTCTTGGTCACCCACTTCCATATCAAGTAACCCTAAGGCAATGCATTCATTAGTCAAATATCTTATAGAACAAAGAATTTACTAAACAAATATTTTAGGTATCTTTTTACTTATTTTTGAAATCTGTTCTTTAAGAACTAGGAAACTTAGAAGAATCTTTCAAGATCTGCAATCACCATTGTCCCCCAAAGTCATCTGCTTTCAAATGCAAATTTCTTTTGGCCAAAATGGCAGATCACATGGTGGGTAGATAAGACTGGATTGAATCAGGTTGATGTTGTAAAGTGTTAGGAGCAATCTCAATCTAAAGGGTAAGTACAAGTATGATCCTGAAGGAGAACCAAAGTCAAATGAAAGGAGAGGTATCAGGTTCAAGAGGTGAATGTGGGGGTGGAGTCACAATGGCGGAGTACAAGATGTGGAGTTTGTGTCTCTTCATAATTAGGGCAACTGCTAGGCTCTGGTGGGGGTCCTCGGACTCCTAAGGGGATGGGAGGACTCCCCATGTGACCAGGTGGAACATGGGAGGGAAGAAAAGAGAAAAGTGGAGGAGGAATGGAATCAGTGCCCCTGATGGGGGGGCTGGGGAAAGGAAGAGGTTCCCATGCTCAGAGGGGCCCACCCATGGCGAGGAAATCAGCAGGTATGGAGAGGGACTTTTGGGGGATTGGGGGATCAGAGGGGACCGCAGACAGCAACTCCCCTGCCTGCTCAGGCCCTGGTAAGCCTACTGGGGTCCTGGGCCTTAACCACCACCCCCTAGGGATCCCTCACAGTGAAGGGATCAGCAGGAACAGAGAGGGGCCTTAGGGGATCAGGGGATTGGAGAGGAACGCAGCCAGCGTCTCCCCTACCTGCTCAGGCCCCAGGGAGCCTGCTGAGTTGCTGGGCCTGAACCCAAAACTGTAGGGTCCCCTCACAATCACGTGGGTCTTAGGCCTGAGCCCCGCCCCAGCCAGGACCTCCTCCAGCTGCATAGGTCCTGGAAGACCTGAGTACTGCCCCCCACAAGGCCTCTGCGGGCCATGCAGGTCCTGGCCATGAATCCCACCTCCACCAAAGCCTCCTCTGGCTGCACAGGTCCAGGCGGGCCAAGCGCTGCCCCCCTCCAAGGCCTCCTCTGGCCATGCCGGCCCCTGTGGGCATGGCTGTAGAGGCCTGTGCCCCAGCTGGCCTGTCCGGGCATGTGTGAGAGGAACAGACACTGGTGAGAGGAAAAGAGGGGCTGACACAGAGGGTCCAGAGACCTACCAAGAGGTCTTGGAGGCCTACTGGGGAAGTGGGGGTAAGCTATAGCTCACTGTGGGGGCAAGGACACAGACAGAGGTGGCACCAGGGAATTTTTAATTTTATTTTTATTCTTATTTTTTTATTATTTTTTTCTTTATTTAATTTTAATTTTAATTTAATTTTTTTTTTGCTGTTGTGGTTCTGTTTTTGTTTTGTTGTTGTTGTTTCATTTTTATAGTTATTGTCTCTAATATATTTTTTTATTGTCACATTGTGTGGTTTGCAGGGTCTTGGTTCCCAGGCCAGGGATCAGACGTGAGCTCCTGTGGTGGGAACACTGAGTCCAGGCCACTGGACTAACAGAGAACTTCAGGTGCCAGGGAATATTAATCTGTGTGAGGTCTCCTGGAGGTCCTCATTTTGGCACCAACACCTGGATCCATCGATCTGCCTGCAAATTCCAGTGCTGGATGCCGCAGGCCAAGCAACCAGCAAGACAGGAACACAGCCCCAAACATAAAAAAAAAAAAAAAAAAAAAAAATGAGCTAAAAAAAAATATGTTACAGATGAAGGAGCAAGGTAAAAACCTACAAGATGAAATGAATGAAGAGGAAATACACAACCTACCTGAAAAAGAATTCAGAGTAATGATAGTAAAGATGATCCAAAATCTCGAAAATAGAATGGACACAAGGACATAGAAGAACTTAAGAACAAATAAACAGTGATGAACAACACAATAACTGAAATTAAAAATACACTACAAGGAATCAATAGCAGAATAAATGAGACAGAAGAATGAATAAGTGAGCTGGAAGATAGAATGGTGGAAGTAATTGCCACAGAGCAGAATAAACAAAAATGAATGAAAAGAAATGAGGACAGTCTCAGAGACCTCTGGGACAACATTAAATGCACCAACATTCAAATTATAGGTGTCCAAGAAGAAGAAGAGAAAGAGAAAGTGTCTGAGAAAATATTTGAAGAGAATATAGTCGAAAACTTCCCTAACATGGGAAAGGAAATAGCCACCCAAGTCCAGGAAGTGCAGAGAGTCCCATACAGGATAAACCCAAGGAGAAACACGCCAAGACATATATTAATCACACTAACAAAAATTAAATTCAAAGAAAAAATACTAAAAGCATCGAGGGAAAAGCAAAAAATACCATACAAGGGAATCCTTATAAGGTTATCAGCTGATTATTCAGCAGAACCTCTGCAGGCCAGAAGGGAGTGGCAAGATATATTTAAAATAATGAAAGGGAAAAACCTACAACCAAGATTACTCTACCCAGCAAGGATCTCATTCAGATTCAAGGGAGAAAACAAAAACTTTACAGACAAGTGAAAGCTAAGAGAATTCAGTACCACCAAACCAGCTTTACAACAAATGCTAAAGGAACTACTCTAGGCAGGAAACACAAGAGAAGAAAAAGACCTACAAAAACAAACCCGAAACAATAAAGAAAATGGTATTAGGGACATACATATCGATAATTATCTTAAATGTAAACAGATTAAATGCTCCAACCAAAAGACATAGATTGGCTGAATGGATACAAAAACAAGACCCGTATATATATACTGTCTACAAGAGACCCACTTCAGACCTAGGGACACATACAGACTGAAAGTGAGGGGATGGAAAAAGATACTCCATGCAAATGGAAATCAAAAGAAAGCTGGAGTAGCAGTACTCATATCAGATAAAATAGACTTTAAAATAAACACTGTTACAAGAGACAAGGAAGGACACTACATAATCATCAAGGGATCAATCCAAGAAGAAGACATAAAAATTGTAAATATTTTTGCACACAACATTGGGGCACCTCAATACATAAGGCAAGTGCTAAGAACCATAAAAGGGGAAATTGACAGTAACACAATAATAGTGGGGGACTTAACACCCCACTTACTCCAATGGACAGATCATCCAGACAGAAATAAATAAGGAAACACTAGCTTTAAATGACACAATAGACCAGATAGACTTAATTGATATTTATAGGACATTCCATCCGAAAGCAGCAGAATACAGTTTCTTCTCAAGTGCACATGGAACATCCTCCAGGATAGATCACATCTTGGGTCACAAATCACGCCTCGATAAATTTAAGAAAATTGAAATCTTATCGAGCATCTTTTCTGACCAAAACACTATGAGATTAGAAGTCAATTACAGGAAAAAAAACTATAAAAAACACATACACATGGAGGCTAAACAATACACTGTTAAATAAGCAAGAGATCACTGAAGAAATCAAAGAGGAAATCAAAAAATATATAGAAACAAATAACAAAGAAAACACGATAAGCCAGAACTTATGGGATGCAGCAAAAGAAGTCCTAAGAGGGAGGTTCATAGCAATTCAATCCCACTTCAAGAAACAAGAAAAATCTCAAATAAACAACCTAAACCTACACCTAAAGCAACTAGAGAAAGAAGAACAAACAAAACCCAAAGTTAGTAGAAGAAAAGAAATCATAGAAATCAGAGCAGAAATAAATGAAATAGAAATAAAGAAAAAAATAGCAAAAATCAATGAAAATAAAAGGTGGTTTTTTGAGAAGATAAACAAAATTAATAAACCTTTAGCCAGAGTCATCAAGAAAAAAAGGGAGAAGATTCAAATCAATAAAATTAAAAATGAGAAAGGAGAAATTACAACTGACACTGCAGAAATACAAAGGATCATAAGAGACTACTAGAAGCAGCTATATGCCAATAAAATGGACAACCTGAAAGAAATGGACAAATTCTTAGAAAGGTACAATCTCCCAAGACTGAACCAGGAAGAAATAGAAAATGTAAACAGATCAATCACAAGCAATGAAATTGAAACTGCAATTAAAAATCTTCCAACAAACAAAAGTCCAGGACCAGATGG
Organism: Balaenoptera musculus; assembly: GCF_009873245.2. Taxonomy (NCBI): domain Eukaryota; kingdom Metazoa; phylum Chordata; class Mammalia; order Artiodactyla; family Balaenopteridae; genus Balaenoptera; species Balaenoptera musculus. The sequence goes on from NC_045797.1 coordinate 46,555,458, forward strand.
CTTCACAGGCGAATTCTATCAAACATTTAGAGAAGAGCTAACACCCATCCTTCTCAAACTCTTCCAAAACCTTGCAGAGGAAGGAACACTCCCAAGCTCATTCTACGAGGTCACCATCACCCTGATACCAAAACCAAACAAATATATCACAAAAATAGAAAATTACAGGCTAATATCACTGATGAACATACATGCAAAAATCCTCAACAAAATACTGGCAAACAGAATCTAACAACACATTAACAGGATCATACATATGATCAAGTGAGATTTAGCACAGGGATGAAAGGCTTCTTCAATATACAAAAATCAATGTGATATACCATATTAACAAATTAAAGAATAAAAACTATATGATCATCTCAATAGATGCAGAGAAAGCTTCTGACAAAATTCAACACCAACTTATGATAAAAACTCTCCAGAAAAGTGGGCATAGAGGGAACCTACCTCAACATAATAAAGGTCATATACGACAAACCCACAGCAAACATCATTCTCAATGGTGAAAAACTGAAAGCATTTCCTCTACGATCAGGAATAAGACAAGGATGTCCACTCTCACCACTATTATTCAACATAGTTTTGGAAGTCCTAGCCGCAGCAATCAGAGAAGAAAAAGAAATAAAAGGAATCCAAATTGGAAAAGAGGAAGTAAAACTGTCACTGTTTGCAAATGACATGATACTACATATAGAAAATCCTAAAGATGCCACCAGAAAACTACTAGAGCTAATCAATGAATTTGGTAAAGTTGCAGGATACAAAATTAATGCACAGAAATCTCTTGCATTCCTATACACTAACAACGAAAGATCAGAAAGAGAAATTAAGGAATCAATTCCATTCACCACTGCAACAAAAATAATAAAATACCTAGGAATAAACCTACCTAAAGAGTTAAAAGACCTGTACTAAGGAAAGTATAAGACACTGATGAAAGAAATCAAAGATGACACAAACCCATGGAGAGATATACCACGTTCTTGGATTGGAAGACTCAATATTGTGGAAATGACTATACTATCAATCTAGTATAGCCTACAGATTCAATATAATCCCTATCAAATTACCACTGACATTTTTCACAGAACTAGAACAAAAAATTTTACAATTTGTATGGAAACACAAAAGATCCGAATAGCCAAAGCAAACTTGAGAAAGAAAAACGGAGCTGGAGGAATCAGGCTCCCTGACTTCAGACTATACTACAACGCTACAGTAATCAAGACAGTATGGTACTGGCACAAAAACAGAAATAAAGATCGATGGAACAGGATAGAAAGCCCAGAGATAAATGCACACACATATGGTCACCTTATCTTTGATAAAGGAGGCAAGAACATACAATGGAGAAAAGACAGCCTTTTCAATAAGTGGTGCTGGGAAAACTGGACAGCTACATATGAAAGACTGAAATTAGAACACTCCCTAACACCATACACCATACACCATACACAAAAACAAACTCAAAATAGATTAAAGACCTAAATGTGAGACCGGACACTGTAAAACTCTTAGAGGAAAACATAGGAAGAACACTGTTTGACATAAATCATAGGAAGTTCTCTTTTGACCCACCTCCTAGAGTAATGAAAATAAAAATTTAAAAAAACAGATGGGACCTAATTAAACTTAAATGCTTTTGCATGGCAAAAAATACCATAAGCAAGACGAAAACACAACCATCCGAATGGGAAAAAATATTTGCAAATGAAGCAACTGACAAGGGATTAATCTCCAAAATATACAAACAGCTCATGCAGCCTAATATCAAAACAAACAACCCAATGAAAAAATGAGCAGAAGACCTAAATAGACATTTCTCCAAAGAACACATACAGATGGCCATTAGGCATATGAAAAGAGGCTCAACATCACTAATTATTAGAGAAATACAAATCAAAACTACAATGAGGTATCACCTCACAGCAGTCAGAATGAATGGCCATCATCAAAAAATCTACAAACAATTAATGCTAGAGAGGTTATGGAGAAAAGGGAACCCTCTTGCACTGTTGGTGGGAATGTAAACTGCTACAGCCACTATGGAGAACAGTATGGAGACTCCTTAAAAAACTAAAAATAGAACTACCATACGACCCAGGAATCCCACTACTGGGCATATACCCAGAGAAAACCATAATTCAAAAAGGCACATGCACTCCAATGTTCATTGCAGCACTATTTACAATAGCCAGGATATGGAAGCAACCTAAATGTCCACTGACAGATGAATGGATAAAGAAGATGTTGTACATATATACAATGGAATATTACTCAGCCATAAAAAGGAATGAAATTGGGTCATTTGTAGAGACGTGGATGGACCTATAGTCTGTCATACAGAGTGAAGTAAGTCAGAAAGAGAAAAACAAATATCGTATATTAATGCATATATGTGGAATCTAGAAAAATGGTACAGATGAACATATTTGTAGGGCACAAATATTCAGACGTAGAGAACGGGTGTGTGGACACGTGGTGGGGGGCATGGGATGAATTGGGAGGTTGAGACTGACATATATACACTACCATGTGTAAAACAGATAGCTAGTGGGAACCTGCTGTACAGTGCAGGGAGCTCACCTTGGTGCTCTGTGGTGACCTAGATGGGTGGGATGGGGGAGGGGAGGGAGGTCCAAGAGGGAGGGGGTATATGTATACATATAGCTGATTCACTTCGTTGTACAGAAGAAACTAGCACAACATTGTAAAGCAACTATATCTGAATTAAAAAGAAAAAAAAAAAAGAGGTGAATGTAGAAAAATAAAGCCAAATGATCAAGAGCAACAATGTGGAACAGACTGGAAAGTGGAGTTTATTTTTGCAGCCATTCTTTGATCCTCTATTTTCAATATCTTTGCCTCCCGCATAGAATATCTCATCATTTTCTGTCAGTTCCACTCTGTGCCATGGCTCAAATAACACTGTTTTCCTCCAGCTGACCTGCAATACCTGTCAGTCTAAGCCATAGAAGACGACCACTTAAGACCTTAACTTGTTTTTTAGCTTCTTATATTAAATCATTTGATAAGTCTATACAGAACTTATACTCAGCTGTATATTTAAAAAGTAAATCAGATCATTTTTCTATTCTGCTTGAAACTTTCCAGTAGTTGTTAATTGCCCTTCTATGGCTTGTAAGGTCTTACTTCTATCTGTATGATTTTACTTCTCTCTTCCCCTCTTCATTTTTTTTATATTTCATTCCTCACTCTCCGACTTCATTGTATGTGAGCCACACCTGACATTTTCTCTTCCTCAAATATGCCCTTCCCAACACAATATCTTTGCATTTGTTCATTACTTTGCAGTTCTTTTATCAGCTCTTCAAATGACTGACATTAGCACCTTTCTTCAGCTTTCTAATCAAATATTAGCTTTTCAAAAAGCCCTCTCTGGCCAGCCTTTCACAATAAGCTCCTAACACTCACACTTTATTCTCTACCACTTAAGTTACTTCCTTATATCATTCATCTCAACCTGCAATGTGATGGATTCTATAGATTGGTCCACTCATCCACCATTATACCCTCCCTCTAGGTTGCCTTCCTATACCACAGAGACTGGTAAGCTAAAAATCTATACTTCCTGGACTCCTTTACACTAGAATTCTAGATGAAACTAAGGGTTATGTGACATTTGGAAAGTAGAAGTAAGGCACAGGCTATACCTTCTTGCTGCTTTTGTTGACAAGCAAGGTTGTAGAGTTGAGAATGCCAAGACACTACTGAAAAGACTGAACTTTTGTTTCAGTGTATATACTCTTTAGTATCATGAATGTTAGAAGCAATAGTAGTGCAAAACTAGCTTCTTGAGTTTAGCTGAGCAACACTGGAGTGCTCTTGAACATAAGAGTACCAGTGGCTGGCCTCTGACTTTCATTTATTCGGCCTTTCAACCTTTTTTGTTTTGCATTTCTCTATGAAATCTCTGTCTCAAACCTCTTCTGACTAAAGCACCTGGAGTGTTTTCCTTAACTGCACTGAACTCTAATCAATTATTTATTTGTTTGTTTGCTATTTACTTTTTCTCTGCCCTTACTAGAATGTAAGCTCAAAGAGGACAAGGACATGTTATTCAGCACTGTACCACTATTTAACACTGAAGCAATTCTTGGCACAGAGTAAGGGCTAATGAATATTGATGGAACCCTTGAGTGAATTAAGTTAATATAAAACCAAATTTAACTTGTTCAACAAATAGGTTAAAAGTATTTAGACTATAATATTTTTGGTGCTGATCTTCTTTGTGTATTTATTTTGGACTTACGTGGCTTTAGGGAAAGAAACTACGTTAGAAACCAGGATTATGACACCCATGTTTTTGCTTTTCAGGGTACATAAATGTTAACAGTTTCTATTGAATAGGTTTTCATTTAAGTGTCAACGAATCCCAGTGAAAAAATATGAGAGCTGGATTAGAAGCTTTCATCCATAGCAATAGCTTTCAATGAATTTATTGCTTTTCTGACAATCTGCGTATTCATCCTGGTGAATAAAATCCTATTTTCATAACTTGTATTTTGCATGAGGAATCTGGAAATAGCATACATATTGGCTGTGCTTCAAGCTTCTCAGTTGCTCTGGCTCAGGCATATAGCCCTTCTTCACTTCCAAATCTGCTTTCCTCTCCTCTCCTCTCCTCTTCTCTTTTCTCCTTTTTTTTTGAATATGCATTAATATCACACAACAGGCTGATGAACGCAGCTTACAATATCATCATTCACAGAAATGAGTCAGCAACTTTATGCCATAAGGGAGCTTTAGATGTTTTGAAATACTTAACTTCAGATGGAAAGAGCCCCTCCAATCAAATTGGAATTGCTGTTTATGTTACTCTTCTCTCTGACCTGCAATACTTAATCAGGTCACAAAGTCCCCTTATCCTCTTTCTTCTTCTGCGTATTTAAAACTGCTGCAGTGCCTATCACTAATGGGTAGACTCTATGGGGTTCGGAGCTCCTGCTGTTAATGGATGCAGTTTAAAAGGTTCTGTTTTCTTAACTGTTTCTTTCCTTTTTTAAAAGTAATATGTAACTTTCTAATTTCTACATAGATAATACACATTTTTCACTAGTTCCCCTCCAAAAAATTATAGATAAAGAAAAACCTACCATGTTAGACTATTCCAAAAGCTGCTTAAAAAGGGAAAACAAACCACTTTTCTTCTTCCTAAGGCAATTTTGGGAGCTCTGAAGCAAAGAGCAGCTTTAGCCAATAAAAACTGATTCTCTCAAGTGCAGCAGGAAAATGTGACTCATTGCAGCAGAGGAGGGAGCTAGAAGCCGGAGGACTGATGTTGCCTGCTTCCATTGGGTTTCATGAGTTCATGCAGTGCTCTTGTGATGAGCCACATTCAGTGTGCAAACAGCTGAAGAGGCACGTGAGTGTGCATGTTGATGAGTGTAACCACTCACCGTTCACCAACCACAGCCTGCTCCTTCAGATCTTCTTTTATGTTGAGAGAAGAGAGAACACAAGAATATGTGTTTAGGAGTTCTCTTTTTATTTATGTGGGAAGAAATAGAGAAGGGAAATTGGCTGGGGGATTGAAATAAACCAACAAACCAAAGAAGAGCTAAAGGAGAGCAAAAGAGAAATGGGCAGAACTTGAGGAAGAACATTTTTCAAACACTGATGAAATTTTCTCCCTATGTTCTTTGTTCAAAGAAACAAAGCAAGCGGGCTAATTTGGCATTGCAGGCAAGGAAGGAGAAGTAGAAGAAACAAGAAGTGGGTTCTGCTGGTATATCTAACTCTTAATACAGAGTACCATAAAGAATGATTTTTATCAATTCTGTTCATTTCCTTCCTCCCTTCCTTTCCTCTCTCCCTTCTTTCCTTCCTTTCTTTTTTTCAATTACTGGACTGCGTTCTAGAAAGTATATGGCCTAGCCCTCTGCCTCTGCATATAAAGATTCAAACACCTCTTAAAAAATTAAATGACCTCCTAAAGATAGCATTACCATTTCCTATAAAAGTTGGAAATATAACTCAGACTCCCTAACTTCCATTCCAGTGCTCATTTCTCTATACCATCCAATATTATTATTATTATCATTATGAATAGCAGTTATCTTTATGGAACTCAAGCATCCTTGAGCATTAACTGTAACAATATTTTCCTAAAATTTAACATTGTGTAAAAGGCATGCTTGATTTTGATAAAACATGTTGTAAAGAAACTTTTAAATTTAAAGTATTTAAAGTTTTTAAATTTAAGTTTTTAAATTAAAATTAAACTTAAATTTTGAATTAAAGTATTTAAAGTATAAATTTAAATTAAGTATTAAATTGCAATGAAATATTACAAAGTTATATTTTCTGTTGTCAGGAACTCAGAGTTAGCCCATATGTAACCAAGATCAAACAACAAGTTCTTAATCATTTGAATTAAAATCCATTCCATGTCTGATATTTCTGAAGTGCAAAAGGAAGGAGAGAACTACTGTGACCTTTTAAATTTCCTGCTAAGAGGCCATGACTAGTTCCAATAACTGAGGTTTTTGGTAACATTGAAGGATATGGTAGATTTCAGACATAAAGAATGAAGAATGTGGCAATAAAAGGAAGTGCCTTGTATCATGCTACTGGAGATCTTTATGTAGTTACAAAAATTTTGCTAGAAAATAATGACTAATCTCTAAAAAAATTAGGTGATTAAAGTGGCATATGAAAGCAATGATCTTGGTATCTCAGGTCAAAAAATATTTCCACTTGAAATATGCAAATAACTGAAAATGAATTTTGTTAAGGAAAAATTCAATCCAAAAATGTGAGTTAATATCCAATACTTCAATTTATATGGCGTAACCCTAACAAGAAACATCTCAACATTTTTAAAAATTCATAAAAATTGATAAATGTATCAAAAAGAAATGCCAGGAAAGATATTCAAAAATCATGTAATCCAGACCCTTAATTTGGTAAGATAGAGAGTAAAATATATCACAAAGATGTTAATTGACTTAATTTCTGAAAATAATTGTTTTCAAAAGTCAAGCTAGAAACCAAGGCACCTGTTTTCTCAACAATATTAGTTACCAAACAGTAGGAAGAATAATTCTGGAGAGTCACAGATTTATTGCAAGTGGTCTGTTGATCCATACATACAATAAGCTTTGTCTATAGGCCTGGATAATTAGCTTTATTTAAATATATACTATATTTCATAATAGATAATTAGTGTAATTAACGCCAAAGCATTTTGACTTAACAGTAGTTTTTCTCATACTTTTAAAGTCCATTAAGAATCAGTACATTTCCCAATCCAACTATTATTATTATTGGATGTCTATTATTATTATTATTATTATTATTATTATTATTATTATTATTATTATTTGGATGTCTATTATTATTTGGATGTCTCTCAATATTTTTGATATTTAAAAGGGCCCTCATATTTGTGAATACTGAGAAATATGTTCTACCCCATGAATGATTTATCCCTAACAAGTCAGAATTTAATGTTAAAATTTATTGCTGAATAATATTCCATTCTATATATATATCACATTTTATTTATCCATTTATCCATTTCCATCAGTTGATGATGATTTGGGTTGCTTCCACTTTTTCCCTGTTATGAACATGTTGCTTCGAAAATTTGTGTACCGGTCTATGTGTGGACATATGTTTTCATTTCTCTTGGGTATGTATCTAGGAGAGGAATTGCTGCGTCACATTGGACTTATGTTTAATCTTTTGAGGAACTGCAAAATTATTTTCCAAAACAGCTGTACTACATTGCATTTCTACCACCATTATATTAGGTTTTCAATTTCTCTACATCTTTGCCAGTACTTATCATTACCTGTCTTTTTGATTATAACCATCCTAGTGGGTATGAAGTGGTGTCTTATTGCAATTTTGATTCACATTACCCTAATGGCTAATGATGTTGAGGATCTTTTTGTGTTCTTATTGGCTGTTTGTATATATTCTTTGGATATATATTCTTTGATCTTTAAAGTCCATTCCATCTCAAATATTACATTCTACATGAAGTCTTTCTAATTCTGCTGGCCAGTTGTGATTTCATTTTCCTCTGACTCAGAATTCCTGTATGAAACTTAGTTAATTTAATTAATGATCACTTCTGATGTGTAAGATACTATGCTAAGAGTAATTAGAAATATGAATGTGATCAGATATTGATATATGGTCCCAGTAAAGAGTACAGCCACATCAAGGAGATAAAATATTTGCATTCTGGTCACCTTGCATGCTTTTGTTTTTCCTTTCTGATTTGTGAAATCAACAGCACTAAATTGCTATTTTATGGCCTAGTGACATAAACAAAGTCAACAAATATTGGCAGACCTAACTCCAGTCCCAGCCTAAATTATGTCTAACTTTGCAATGATCTTAAACTCAAGTAACAAATCTCATCAATCGAAAATATTGCGGGTTTATTTTTTGCCTTAAATCTTTAAATTTGCAAGTGAAATTTAAAAATTTTCTTAAAACAAGTTAACTCAAACCACCTGACCTCTTCCTTTCTAATGTACAAAATCATACATAAAACTCTAGAAGAGGCTTACCTCAAAGTTGCCTCATCCATTTCTTACGAAAAATGCAAATCCCTGGAAATTGAATTTCATTTGAGTATCATATTCATCCTTCATACTCAAGCTTTATATAAAAATGCCACTTTTCTATATGGACTTTCTCTGCATTTGTAAGGCAGTTGATTGATCCCTCTTTCTGCTCTTACTGTATCATGCTTTAGCTCCATAACGGCAATCATCATTTTGAAATGTGGTTAGCTATTTAAGCCTAACTCCCTCCATAAACCGTAAACTTGTTAATGCTGTAGACTATGCTGGATTTCTCTGTGTATTCAGATTCTAGCTCATATCGTTTCTGTTGTAAAATCAATTTGATCAGATGTTATGAATTTTAGATAATTCAGTGAGCATTATTGAATGTCTATTACTGATAGAAAGCAGGTGTTTTCTGGTATTTGTAAAATATTTTTATAGAATCTAGAAAAGCGACTATTGCAAGCATTTTAAGGTTAATTTTGCTTTATCTTATGCTTTCTCACAAAAAGGAATGTTATTTTGATTATTTAATATGCAGTATCTTAGTTCTTTTACATTGGTTAAATTAAAATAATACCTTTTTTACCATTAACAATTATATGTGAGGTTTTATTAAATAAATTATTTTCATTGCTCACTTTTAAAGAATTATTTAAAATTAACTATTATCTCATTTATAAATTGTCACTGCAGAAAAAAATATTAAGGAGCCAAACTTAGAACAAATGTGAGTGTGTGTGTATATATATGTAAATACACATACATATATATATATTTATAATGTTTAGTGCAGATCAACATAACCTTGTAGAGATAGATACAGTTTCTGAGAAAACATATATTTTAATAGAGTGTACAGAATTTTCTCTATAATAGAGAAAAATCTGTGGAATAATATTTTTTGTAATTTCTAGTCATTTATTTTTTGCCAGAGTTTGATAGCTTCCTAAAATAACCTTTTTAGAAAACAAAGTGTCCAATTTAAAATGATATTTGTAGTGGATAAGAATTGAAAAGTCCAAAGGACAGCATTTAAATCTCTTTATCACTGCTACAGCTTGAACCAAAATGAATGCCCAGTTCTATAGGAAATTTGTTTCAAGCCTATGATAGATAGATAAGTCATTTAACCACTGAAAGACTCTTTCCTTGACCAAACTTTAGTCAGACTCCTCTGAATTCTCTTCCCAACTTGACCCTGACTTTGGACCCTGTGATTATCTTTATTTGTCCAATTTTAGCAAGAATTCTTCTACGTTGGTTTATACAGAATCCCCCATCCTTCATATCTGATCATTTTCTATATCTAACTGGGTTCCTCATGTTCCACTATCCCCAGGCAATGTTTGATCATTACCTGGCCTGCCTTCAGCTAGAATCCAGTTAGGTCAGTTTAGCCAGAATTCCCCATTACCTCTGATGTTTCCTCTTAGTAATTTTCATCCACTGACCCCCTACCCTAATCCTGGGCTATAAATTCCCAATTTTACTTGTTGTATTCAGAGTTGAACCTGATCTGTCTCCCCTGCTACAAAATCCTTTGTAGTAGTCCCCCGGAATAAAGCCTGCCTTACCAACTTTAACAAGTGTCATAAGTTTTTTATTTAACATCACTCTAGGCTTCAGTTTTTTGGGTTTTTTTTAATCTTTAAAAGTAGGGAGCAAATGATTTTTTAAATGCCCTTCCAGATATAACATGTGTAATTTTTGTGTTAACTTTTAAATCACTTTATAGGGAAGACCTTGGTAGGTATTTTCCCCTGTTAGATTTAAAAAGAGGAAATAATATCTAGTCTGCTCTATTTTTACATATTGTTCTTTATGCTTTCAACAATGCTATTAAACAGTGATAATATTGTATTACAGATGAAAATGGAGAAATCATCAAATTAAAAAAGAAAAACCCTATGTTCCAAACCACACAGCTAGTAAATAATTCAATCAAGATTTAACCCCAAGGCTCTTTCAGTTTCCATAACTCACTATGTATACCTATTGCAAGTTATCTTTAAGTTCTATTAAAAACCTGCAGTGCTTAAGTTTAATATAAATGTTTAATATATGATATATTTGGCTCTAGATTATCTAGGGCATCTTCCTCATCCCCCTTTCCCCTAACCATAATCTCAAACCTAAGTTTACTTTTAGCAAAATATATGTAAGATTTACCCCAGAGTCATATTCTAAATTGCTCCCCTATTGTCATATCAGGAATGCTCTTTTGGACCTACATTAGGTGAAAATATATTGATATATTGAGAAAATAAAGTTGTTTTGACACAATTAGAGGTGCCAAGATGGAAGAAGCAATTGTTAGGGAACCTTAAAGTGTTACATTCCATTGGCTCTTTTTACATGTAATTTCATAAAGCAGCATTTCATTCAACCAGTGATAAAAAAATTACATTATGAATGCCAAAGTAATGACTGCATTCCACCACCCTGTGTTATTTAAGTCTGTTAATTGCTTTATTTTGAATCCCTGTGGTTTGGTTAATTGAGGTAATCAAAGTTCTTTGAAAATCTTCTTACTCTTGCCAAACTTGGCTTTTGATGAGTCACTTTGAAGCGGCTTGGGTGCCACTGTGAAACCTCAAGAAATATCGTCCTAGCTCACCACTTGTCTCTGTATTGGAAGGCTCTGGAACTTCTAAGATCCAGGGGCTAAATCTTATTTGGATGTTTCCCAGGAGAATCCTGGAATCAGAGTACAATGATGTGGTTTAACATTATGCAAAACTAAACTCTTCAAAACTACCTCTCAAGACATTCTGAATATCATTGTGCAATACTGATAGCCAATTCTAGCATGCTTATATTCCAGACTATCTGGGAATTCAAGCAACAAAAGACATACACTTCACAAAAAGATTGTCTTGAAAAAAACAGTTATTTCACCAAACATGAATCTAAGGGTTGCTGTAAAGGGATTTTGCCGATGTAATTATTGTCCCTAATTAGTTGACTTTAAGTTAATCAAAATGAAGATTATCCTGGGTACAACTGATGTAATCCGGTCAGTCCTTAAAAGAAATCAGGGAGATTCTAAGCAGCAGTAATTTTCCTTCTTCTTACCTTGTAGAATCAAACAACTGTATTGTATACTGCCAATGGAGGCAGCCCATGTTGCAAGTATCCTCTAGGAGCAGAGTGCAGTCCCAGACTGACAGCCAGCAAGTAAATGGGGATGTCAGTCCTAGGTTTGCAAAGACCTGAATTCTGACAACAACCAGTGATCTTGGAAGAGAACTTCATATGACATCAGAGCTTAGCTATCATCTTGATTTAGCCTGGTGAGATGTTAAGCAGCGAAACCATAAGGATTGTACCCAGACTTACGGAAGCAATGAGATAATAAATTTGTGTTGTTTTAAGCCATTAAGTTTGTGATCATTTGTTTGATAGCAATAGAAAACAAATATACGTGTATAGTGAAAAAAAATAGAAGACAAGTCGAATACAGAATATAGAATACAAATAGAGTATAAAATGTAAAGATAGATTCACTCCTACCTAGAATCTTCAGTGATTGTTTGTAATTAATTCCTTTCCTTTCAAATTTGTTAGTAAGAAAATGATGGTGTTACCTAATTTTATATTTGCCTTTCAAATTGTATTTAGAATGTATGCGCACATTTTCATTAATATCAACTTTTTATTTGGCTCAAGCTGTGAAGCTATTTTTACCACCTCTTTTCTTATGATATGTACATGTGTTTTCTTTTTTCTAATTAGATACAAATATGTTGGACATTTCTGATAATGTGCTGAAATATGTTGTTCACATTTCTGTCTTGGAGAATTTAGAAACATTAATTTTCACATATCAATCATTGATTTTAAAAGGTAATTGGGGGACTTCCCTGGTGGCGCAGCGGTTAAGAATCCGCCTGCCAATGCAGGGGACATGGGTTCGAGCTCTGGTCCGGGAAGATCCCACATGCCGCAGAGCAACTAAGCCCGTGCGCCACAACTACTGAGCCTGTGCTCTAGAGCCCGCGAGCCACAACTACTGATCCCACGTACCACAACTACTGAAGCCCGCATGCCTAGAGCCTGTGCTCTGCAACGAGAAAAGCCACCACAATGAGAAGCCCTCACACCGCAATGAAGAGTAGCCCCTGCTTGCTGCAACTAGAGAAAAGCCCGCGCGCAGCAACAAAGACCCAACGAGCCGAAAAAAAAAAAAAAAAAAGGTAATTGGTTTATTAATGTCTCTTGCTCACCTTCTATGAGTAGTTTATGAAATCCAAGCTATATTTAAAAGTAAAATAATGTTTATTACTTTTTCTAAACATCTTACATGTATCACAGGTATACTGTAGAGATTTTGAAAACTTTAGAAAATAAAAGTTATTTGGGACTGGAAAATATAATTTATCTGAAAATATGACTAATAACATGGCTGATTATTATATGCCTTTAAACTCTTCTACCTGTGTGTGTATCGCTCTACGTTTAAATATTGCAATCAATTCTGTATGCTTTTGTGTCTGCTCTTCTACCTAAATTCATAAATATTTTACATGTTATTTTTATTCTCCAACATCATACTACATAGAGATATAGTTGTAGTTGTGGTAATTACAAATATTCTTTAAAGAAAAGTGAAAAAACACAAATGAACCTAAAGAAAATAGAATTTTTAAATTGTGTATAATATTATCACCCTGGAATGCTTTTAAATATAAAAATGGAATCATATCTCTCATACTTGGTATATTTGTTTCTTATTAACACTGCTACAAACTTGGTGGCTTGAAACAACAGCAAATTTATCTTTACAATTTTACAGGTCTAAAGTCCAAAATGGGTTTCACTGGGCCCAAATGTTGATGAGACTGCATTCTTCTGGGGGACTTTTGGTGAAAATTAGTTTTCTTTCCTTTCTCAGCTTCTATCGGCTTCTGGTATTCCTTGGTTTGTGGCTCCCTTCCATCTTCAAAGTCAGCCATGTAGCATTTTCAGATGTTTCTCTGACTCAGACACTGACACTTCTGCCAAGCTCGTTCATTTATAAGAGCCCTTGTGAATACTTTGAGTACAGCTGGATAATCCAGGACAATCTCCTCATATCAAGGTCAGCTGATTGGCAACTTAATTCTATCTGCAACCTTAATTCCACATTGTCATGTAACATAACACATACATAGGTTATGAAGGTTAGGACATGGACATTTTGAAGGGCCATTATTCTATATATTACTCTTGATATTTGCTTTTCACATAGTACCATGTATTCCCATACCTATATACATTCATATTTATCAATCTTCTTAGTGATTTCATAGATTCTTTTACATGGATGCACCAATTTTTTTTTCACCAGGTAATCTCTTGGCACTTGGTGTATTTAATTTGTTTCCTAGTTTTCACTTATATAAATGAATAATAGTCATTTAATAATTTATTTAGATATCTTTTTATCATCCATGTGCAACAGTCAAAAATAATTTGTTGTAGAAAAATTGTTCAATTTCTACATATGAAAAGCATTAGAAGTCAATGTTCAATAGACGTTCTTGAATCAGAACGTCTGGATTCAAATCCCTGTCTCATCAATTACTGTCTGTTTGATCTTAGACAAGTCACAGAATCATTATGAGTCAGTCTCCCCATTTGCAATAACATCTACCATTAAGATTGTTATGAGATTTGAACATACTGATTCTGTATAATGCTTAGAAGACTGTCTGGCCTGTACTACATAATAATCATTGGAACGGTGGTCTAAGTGCTTGGCTAGGTGTTAGATATGCAACCATGAACAAAACATCACAAGCCTTGCCTTTCAGAAGCATAAAATCTACTGGCCCGTGCATATTTGGTAACAAGTATTTATATTCAAATGATAAATTCCTAAGCACAGAATTGCTAAATAAAATGGTACTATAAATTTAGTGCTTTTTGGTAAATATTATAAAGCATTTAATTATATGGTTTCTCTAGTATAAATCATTTGGTTTTCCCTTATGATTTCATCAGCTAGAACTTATAATGTTACATGGTTGTACATGCCGGCATTGCAGTGTTGGCTCAGATTTTAATTAGAATGATATAGTGTGGCCTGGTTTTGAAATTGTGTTGGCAGTTGATTTGGAAACAAACAATTTTCTTCATTTATGGTAATAAAACCCTTGACAGGATTTTAAATTATATAATTTATTATTCAAAAATGTACATCAAATTTTACTGAATTTGTATTTGGCATCTACTGAGAGATTTTTATAGATTTTTTCCTCCCTAACGGTCTATGAATATAGCAGACATTAAAATACATCCTAATATGTAATCATTTAGAAAAACACTTACTTGTGTCATAGTCTTATCTCTGTGTTTTCCTAGAAAACAATGCACACTTTGCAATATTTTGTTGGATGATGCAATGCCAATGTAGACTCAAAGAAAACACAAAACGAGGCAGGGAAGGAGGGGAAGCAAATACAAGGAGGTATGTTTCTGAGTGGCTTCACCTTAGTAATAAGTGAGGCAACTTTTTAGTTTTGCAAGGCATCTTCAGAAGCCTAATGGATTATGGCATCCATGAGAAATAAAAGGGAAAGAATATATCCCCCACTCCTTCCTGTCATCCCTATCTCATTTCTAAAGTCCACTCTAAAGGGACTTAGGTCACATGCACATTCATGTTTCCAGGTCTGTCCTCTTCAGGTAGCCACTGACGTAAGATAGGTTCTCTGGGTGGCAATGTTCCCAGTGCACAGATGCAGTATGTACCCTCTTTATTGGATAGCACCACACAGCCTGTGAGGATCCCTCACCTATAATTGTGGCCTGAGAAGCCATGGAGTGATCTGTGTTTAGGAAACAAGCTTGGCGAGTGTGTGTGTGTATGTGTGTGTGTGTGTGTGTGTGTGCGCACGCACACGCGTGTTCATGGTGGTGGGGGGTGGTGGGGAGAGTGATCACATGATTTCATTAAAGATTGACCAGTACAATTATGTGGTGTTAGTCCTTAAATATATGTTAGATGCTTTATAGAAAATTTTGCTTTAATGTACTTTCCAAGCTCTATATTTTTATTTTATTTTAATTGGTATGCATGAATATTTTAAACATCATATACTTCTTTTGTATTGTTTGTTTTCACCAAATATGAGAGTTTTGAAGGGTTTATAATATTTTTAAATCTATCCACTGTGGTATCTGACATACTGTTTTTTTAAGCAATGCTATTTTTCATAATTCTTTGGTCATTTAAAAGAAATTTGAGGAGGCAGCTGCTAGGTTAGTAGGCTGAATTTAATATATGGAAATAAAAGTACCTCTTAAAATCAGTGCAAAGTTTGTGCTCAAAATTGTATTTTTTTTAGTTTGTATTCTAAGTAATATTTCATTTTCTATTATAGTATATCATGAATTTTAGTGGAAGCAGGGAATACAAAGATGGTTTAATGTAATTTTCCACATTAATTAATCAGAGAAGGAAAATCATATGACCATTTCAATAGATATAGGAAGGTTATCTCATCAAATTCTACACCATTTATTATGTTTAAAAAAGGCGCTTAGTCAACTAGGGAATTTAATTAACCTGCTTAAGGATATCTACCAAAAAAAAGACAAAATAATATTCATAATGAGGAAAATTTGGAGCTATTTACTTTTAAATACAAAATTAATAAGAACCCTAATGCCACTGCTGAGGTGGGATGTAGACACACATCAATATAGCGTGGCCATAAAGTAAGGTTTCTTAAAGGAAAGGCACAGCAGAAAGGGTGGTAAGGTGGATTAATAAATATTCTCTGGCCATTCTGAGGATAGGAGTGTCAGGCAGGGTGCATTTCTGTAATAAACCTAATTTATGTTTCACTTTATGGATGTTTGGGAAGCTAGGTGACCCAATTTGGGGATGTTATATCTAGAGTGGGTTTACATTTCCTTCTGTTAGATATCAGAGGTTCCCCCCAACTAAGGCTGGGACCACTTCCTTTGAAGAACTCAGTTAAAATGCCAGAGTCTCAGGTTAACCTTGCCCCCCTTTGCTGCTAAACCTAACTACGGTAAGTGCTCTTATTGGTGTATGCAGTTTTCATATAATTTTTTTGAGGAGGGCTAGGACAAATTCTTGAATATTTTCCTTATTTTTCATTGAAGCCCACCAGTGCATTTTGTAGTGAGATGTTCCCTCATAGTAACTGGCTCTTTTTTGTTTCTTTTTTTTTTAACATTTTAATATGGGAAATTTCAAATATATACAAAAGAAAACAGAATAATATAGTAAATCTCATGCAGTTATCACCCAGCTTCTGTAATTAACTCAGAGCCAATCTTTGTTTATCTATATACAATCCATTTTCCCCACCCTGAATTATTTCAAATAATGCCAGATATCTATCTCATTGGCTATCTCATTGGGTCAGGGGTTTTCAGCCTATGTTCTAGCATGATATATACAGTAGATGATTTTCAAATGCATAATACACTCTACATACGTGACCACTTATAGACCCTACTATGGGTCCTGTCATATAAATATTTTTAAATGAATAGTTGATGCATACAGTTATGCACAATTCTAAGATGATTAGCCCAAAATCTATGCTCATCTCTCCCACTTGGGAAACATATTGAAAGGCAAGTAAATGACAGCAGTGTTACAGGAATAATCTTTAATCAGATCCAATATACAACAAAAAAGCACATCATTTTTTACGATACACATGTTATTATGTATAAAAGTATACATAACATTGCATAAAGTATAATATGGTGGGTTTATTTAATAGGCTGAATTAAAATAATAAAGCAGTAAGATCAGAAAACAGCTTTCTTATTCTATTCTCTGCCCTCAAACCTGTTCTTTTGTATCTCCCTTACCAATCATTTTGAAACATTTCTGGCAGACCTCACAGCTTCCCAAGCACTTAAAACTTATAACAACTATTATTTTTAGGTAATAAAAAGACCAGGCTAGTGATCATCCCTCTTCCACTTACTTGAGAACCATAGGGAGGGGACAAGTGGTCTTTGGCCTTTTCTTTCCATCTCTATGCTCAATCTCTTCTCTTTCTGTCTTTCCCCAACCATTCAAAACTACCCAGTGTCCGGGGTTCAGGGAAGGGAGAAAGGATGAGACTTAGCTAATATTTGTACTTTTCACCTTTGGTCAAATGTCCTGCTTCATGACAGCATCCCAATGCTGACTCATTTTGGGGGAACATTATGGTTTTGTTTTTCGGAGATGTCAGGAGGTACCTCCACACTGTAAAATTATTTGACATAGGTAAAAAACCGAAGTGGAATTGAACTTGATTCTACAGCTACTCCCTCTCTCCCTTGCCCTGCTATTGTGCCTGGATTGTCTCCTGTCTCTAGACTTTTCCAGTTGAGAGGCTAATATCGACCTCAAACTTCTCAAACTCCAAAAGATTGCAGTCAAGGTTTTAAAGGATTGTATCACCCACTATCTGGATATCAGCACAGTGTGGTTGAGAATTTTCTGAGTGCCATCGAATGCAGCTGGAGAAGAGGAAGGAGGCTCCCCTAATCTCTTTCAGTGGATGTCTTGGGCACCCCTCTTATATGGCATAGGTGAGAGTCCCTTTTTTTCTTACTCAAAAGAGGATGGGAGAGGAAACTAACAGTGCTCTCCAGGCCTGCACATTTCTTCTAAACGTCCACCTTCTCTAATAAAGTGTCAGTTCTCTATTAAATAGTGTGGAACAGAGATAAGGGGATAGATCAGCTTAGCTATCTAATAACGTGAAGCAGTTGTCTTTTGAATATGAAATTTCATATCCATCATTGCTACTAACTTTGGGGTTGAGAGACAATAGGAATAATCCCTTCCACTTAATGTTGTAATTATTAAACAGTTTGCAATTTTCCTCACAAACGATCTTGGTCTGACTGTGACACAGCACCTTAGACTATCATTTCTTTAATACAGAGAACAAATAATTACCAGAAACTGAGTACTTCCTAGGTGTTGGTACTATGTTAACCACTTTTACAGATCATCTCATATAGTCTTCAAAATAATATTATGAAGTAGACGTAATAGTTATTGTATTTATCACCCTTTAATAAAGTCCTTTTAGAGCACATAAATTGCTTACTATTGCAGTTAGCCAGTAGCTAAACTAAGATGTGGACTCAAGAATGTTTGAATAGTGCATCTGTCATCTTAAAAACCATAGCACACTGTGAATGGCTTTTGGCTATATGACATGTCTTGGAATGAGGTCTTGTGTGTTTGTTGTGCTTTAGGAGTTCTTAATCTATTCATCTATTCACTCTTGTGGGAATAAAATTATTTTCCAATCTCTTGGATTTTTAAAGTTTTAAAAGTATATATTTCTTTTCAGGAGGAAGCTAACAGATTTTATAACACATGTGGTGAAAAATTACTTATATACTTTTCATTTCTAGCATTGTTTCTTTCTCTAAGTTTAGACTCCTATTCCAAAAGAGTGGAAGAGTTGGGATGCTTGTATGATTCTTATCACATCTTCAACAATAAACATCTATTTGGCAATGCTTGTGTGTAAGACAGTATACTAATTATTAGAACTACCAGAACATAAATAAATTTATGACATGATCTCTGGCCTCATGGAGTTTACAGTCTAGTTTAAAATGACATGAAACTTATATAAAAAGAAAAGGTAAAAAATATAAGGTAGCCTACAATAAGTTTCTACAATTAAGGCAATAAATGCTTTAAAAATTCAAGAGCTGAATTTAATTTGTATGGGCTGTTCAGTCAGGAAAATTTTCTTAATTAGCATTCTTATTATTGGTTACTATATAAACAAATAATGCTCATGAGAGGAGAAAGGCATTTCAGACAAAGAAGAGACTGAAGTACTAAATACAGGGCCAGGCTTGCACAGATAATGTTTGAAGAAAGTCTTGCCTAGTCCCTGTTGTAAAGCAGTGGAGAAGAATTTGGAGAATTGGGTTAGCGCCTACGTTTTAAAGGTCTTAAATAACTTCTTAACATGTGGAATAACTCAAGGATCATTAGTATGAGAAGAATATATGTAATAACATTAGACTAGGAGTGGGGTGGGAGGAAAGAAACTGAAGGAGAAAAATAACAGGAAGCTATTTATGGAAAAGAAAATTGTAGGAATCTAAACTTCCTGTTTGTATCATTGACAAGCTTATCCTTATTTATATTCATGTTACTGTTTTTCTCCTAAGGCAGAACATGCTGGTGATTCCGAACACACAAGAGAGCCAGACTGCCTGGTTTGAATTTTAGTTTTCTCATCTGCAACCTAGTCATAAAAACAGTACTATCTCATTAGGTTATTTTGAGGATTAAATGAGTTAATATGTGTTATTAACTAATAATAATTATGTGTTAAGCATCTAGAAGAGTGATTAACTCCAAGTAAATATCATTCAGCATTAGCTATCATTATTATCATTCCTCAAGTAATCTTTCAAAGCTTTGAAAGCATATAGCAGATAGTGAAAGACTTGAGATTTTCCTGCTATCGTCCCACTTCAGGGACTTCCAATTTTGACTAGAGCAAGTTACTCAAGGTCTGTAATCCTGAAATTTCTTCTCCATTAAAAGGGAATAGTAGTTACTTATCTTACGTAACTGTCACCATATACGCTTTGGACAACTTCCCATTTCCCTTTCCCTCAGCCTCTGGCAACCACCATTCTAGTCTCTGCTTCTATGAGTTTGATTACTTTAGAGTAATGGCAGGATTTACTTCTTTTTTAAGGTTGAATAATATTCCATTGCATGTATATAACATCTGCTATTCAACATAGTGCCCATAGTTATGATACTTTCTTGTGCACTTAAAAGTTTGTTGAGGGTAGATCTAACGTTAAGTATTCTTAACACAACATATACACATACACATAAAACAATACAGAACAGAACAAAACAGAAAAAAGCAAAATGGAACTCCAAAAGGGCCAAGGAAACTTTTGGAGTGATGGATATGCCTATTACCTTGCTGGTGGTGCTGCTTTCATGGGTGTGTATATGCGTATGTGTGTGTGTGTGTGTGTGTGTGTGTGTGTGCAAACTCATCAAATTGTATACTTTACATATGTGCAATTTTTTGTATATCAATTATACCTCAATAAAGCTGTTAGTGGAGGAATAGTAAAATTACTGTGTATACCGGAGAAAATCTGTAAGGTAAGTAATATATCAGTGAGACCTGATGCATGATAGGTCCTCAATCATTGTCAAGTTTTTATTTCTGTATCTGTTGAGGTTCAGTCAGGAAAACAGAAAGCACAGCAGTTACTGTAGCAGAGAAAATGTTAATATAAATATATATTTAGTCAGGTATTGAAAACTACAAATGAAAAAAAAAAGAAACTGAATTTTTACAGAAATTGTAAGTTCTGTACAGAAAGCAGCTACTCATCCCTAAGGTGGGGGAAACAAAGGAAAGCAGCTAAGATTGGCCTAGCCCTCTGAGGAGGGGGTGTTTCCCTGCTGGTGCATGAGGAACTAGGAGAATGACTCAAACAGAGCTGGGACTCAGACCTCAGAGGAAAGAGTTGTAGGTTTTTGGATGCTTCTGCCTCTAAAGGCATGTGATGCACTGGTAGTAGAAATGACAGAGAAACTAAAAGCTAACTGCAGCAACTGGAACCAATTGTGTTTGCCAGGAGGAAGAACCATGGAAGGGGTGGTGGAAACAAGAGGAAACTAACAAAAATGAGCAAACCCCATATCTTTAACCCTTCTCCAGTAATCCAGTCTCTCTCTAGCACCCTCTATTGGCAGAATTTAAAATGGAGCCAGTTGGTAAAGGAGACATTTGGTTTGCTGTCCCTACACTAGTATCAAAGGGGACTATAGATGGGTGGGTTTGAAGTTGAGAAAGAGTAATTTAATAATTCCCACATACTTTTTTTCTCTTGATCTGCTAGTTCATCATGTGATAGCTGTATAAGTAAAAAACCAAATATATATGTCAGTGTGTGTGTACATATGTGTGTGTTATGAAAATGTTTGGAGTCATAGGTTTTACAATGTAGTAAATACATTTTTTTTAATGTGCAATGTAATAAATACTTTTGAGGGAGTACAACATTCTGGAATTTATATATTTTTACAATTTGACAAGGATTTCATCAGTTTGAAAAATGATCGAAGCAAACTCAATTTCTCTTGTACGCTCATACAAAGCGATTCAATTATTTTCATTTTTTTTTAGGAACAAAATACTTTTTGTTTAACAACGTTATTGTTAAAATTAATATGAAAATCTAATGATTACCATATAGTCAAAAGGTCACTGGACAGAGACAAAGGTAAAAGGGAGAGATTAAAAGTTAAAAGAACTGGGTTTTGGGGACTTCCCTGGTGGCACAGTGGTTAAGAATCCACCTGCCTTACCCTTCCCCCTCCCTGTGTCCTCAAGTCCATTCTCTACGTCTGTGTCTTTATTCCTGTCCTGCCCCTAGGTTCATCAGAACCATTTTTTTTTTTAGATTCCATATATATGTTAGCATACGGTATTTGTTTTTCTCTTTCTGACTTACTTCACTCTGTATGACAGACTCTAGGTCCATCCACCTCATTACAAATAACTCAATTTCGTTTCTTTTTATGGCTGAGTAATATTCCATTGTATATATGTGCCACATCTTATATGTATACATATAGCTGATTCATTTTGTTATACAGCAGAAACTAACACAACATTGTAAAGCAATTATACTCCAATAAAGATGTTAAAAAAAAAGAGTCCGCCTGCCAATGGAGGGGACATGGGTTTGATCCCTGGTCTGGGAAGATCCCATATGTCGCAGAGCAACTAAGCCTGTGCACCGCAACTACTGATCCTGTGCTCTAGAGCCCACGAGCCACAACTACTGAAGCCCATGTGCCTAGAGCCCGTGCTCCGCAACAAGGGAAGCCACCAATGAGAAGCCCTCGCACCACAATGAAGAGTAGCCTCAGCTTGCCACAACTAGAGAAAGTCGGTGCACAGAAATGGAGACCCAATGGAGCCAAAAATAAATTAATATTTAGAACTGGGTTTTGATCAAATTTTTGCTAAATGTAGTGAATATGGAATGTGTATTAATCACTTTTTCAGGTCCTGTTTTTTCAGCTGTTATATGACTTAGCTAGAGAAGATGATCCTTAAAGCCTTCTTTGGTCCTAATATTCTATGTACATCTCCCATAAAACAAAGAAGAAGGGTTTATTTGTTAATTAATTAATTATAATTTGAAATAAGGATTTCAGGCAGTCATTTCTGGGTCTTGGAAAGTTGGTGAATAACATAGCTATATTGTTCTGAAAAGTTCACTTTTGATATTTTTAGCTTCTTATTCATACCTATATTCATCTTTCAAGCTACTTGATGGTGTCATGGCATATTTTCATTTTCCCTTCTGAATTGGCCACAAATGAGTAACTAGAATGGCTACAAGATGAATAGCTAGAATGACTACAGATGAATCACTGGAGTGACTACTGTAGCCATTCTCTGGCTTTAATGAAGGTATTTAAAATTATTCCTAAAGGTCAGACACATGTCAAGACCAAAATTAAGTAATATCTGCTGCTAACCTGTTATTTTATGGTCTATTCTTTTTACATATTTCTTTAAATATCACCTTAAAGAATAAACAGAAAAGTTTTCTTATCAAGGACTAAATAAAACACTCAAAAATTAATGTTAAAAGTTGTTTTGGGTAGAAATAGACACAGGCAGCAATTCCAACTGAAATAATTTCACAGTTTTTCTAAATCTGTTGTTAAGCTACAGGAGCAGATCCACATTTCTCCTCAATTTTATTTATTTATTTTTATTGAATTATAACTGGCATGCAATATTATATTAGTTTTAAGTATACAAAATAGTGATTTGATAATTTTATACATTACAATATGATCACCATGATGTCAATTACCATCTGTCATATACAGTTATTACAATATTATTGATTATATTCCCTGTGCTGTACAATACATTCCCATGAGTTACTTATTTTATAGGTGGAAGCTTGTACCTCTTAATCGCCATCACCTATTTTCCCATCCACCCACCCTCACCCCCTGTTAACCACCAGTTTGTTCTCTGTATCTATGAGTCTGTTTCTGTTTTGTTTTGTTTATTCATTTGTTTTGTTTTTTTAGATTCCACATATAAGTGAGATCATATAGTATTTGTCTTTCTCTGACTTATTTCACTTAGCATAATAACTTCTAGATCTACTCATGTTGTCACAAATGGCAAAATTTCATTTTTTTTATGGGTGAGTAATATTCCATTGTATATAAATACCACATCTTTATCCATTCATCTGTCAGTGGACACTTAGGTTGCTCTCATATCTTGACTATTGTGATAGTGCTGCAATGACTCTTAGTTTTATCTTGTTGGTAATAAGACAATCAATCCCACTGATAAGAAGACATTTAATCCCATACACTGTGATTAAATCCAAAACGTTTATGTGAATTTATATTAAACTTATACATTTATAAGTCACCTGCACTGCAGTGTCTTATTTATAACATATTTTGTGTTGTTTTCTTTGCCTGTATATCTAGAATTATTCAAGAAGTACACAAGACACATTTAATACCTAAAACAGTTGAAACTAAATATCCTTTACTTTTACATTAATGCAATTACCTATCCTTTTGTTTAGAGGAAATGAGCTGTGGTCACTTATGATCTGTAAGTCACTTATCATTTGCATTTTCCACTTCTTCCTGGATGATTATCTGCTTTTAAATGATATCTACTGCTTTGAAATCCTCTGTGTATTCTAGTTTTCTTTTCTTCTAGTCTTTTAGTACATATTCAGTTGTTTTAGTAAGAGAGAGAAAAAGTAATCACAAGCTATGACTGATGAAAATGTCACCTACTGAACCACTTACACAAACAGTATTTATATACTTTCTACATATACAATAGATGGAGTTTAGGAGAAACACATGATGGAACAAGGAAATGGTGATGGCGTAAAAGATGTACTCTGTGAAAGGTTTGTGAACAAATGGGTTTTCAAACTCATCTACATGTCAATAAAATATATAAAAAAAAGAATGTTTTGGACAAATGAAAAGCTCTAAGCAATAAAAAAGCATACATAACAATCAGCAAGAAAATTAAATATGCTTCCTCAAGACCACAAGTTCCTGCTTTCTAATTTTAATTTTATTTAAATTTGTTTTACCACTCTCAGTAAACATTTCATCCAAAAGCTATTGCAATTTTTTAAGAAGTTCAAAATATTTCCTTATGGCCAAAAATACTGAGAAAATGCTCCTAGTTTTGTTAACCATGTTTTTATACTTGCCATATTGGTAAAGAGGGAGAGGAGGAAAAAAATAAATAAATACATAATGTTGCTGCTAGGTACCTGTGTTAGTCAAGGTAAACTAATTTTTATAACAATTTGAAACCTCTTAAATGTTTTATGGCTAGTCTACTTAGGAGAGGATTCAGCAACTAAGGCTGTTTCTTCTAATGACTCTGTTGTTCTGTACGGCCACTGGACTTTTGACCTCTATTAAAGAAACATGTGAAGAAAGAATGAGGAAAGTCTTATTGGGAAATATTATGGTCCAGGTCTGGAGATGATGTTTATCACTCTGCCCATATTCCATTGGCCAGACAGTTGGGATATAAATTTTAACCATCTGTCCAGTTCCTATGTTGATTCCACTAAATCTCAGTATTGGTAGGTAAATATTTCCAGAAATTTTTCTTAATGAGAAAACTAAATCTTGAGAACATGTTTATGGTAACCAGTTCTTCCTGTTTTGCCTGAGACTTTACTGGTTTTAAAACTGAAGGTTCTGCATCCCAGGTACACCATCCTGTCCTGGGTAAATCAGGAGGGCTGGTCACTCTGCACACCAGGAAATTCTAGTGCCTGGATGTCAAGAGATTGAGCTTGTTTCTGGGTCCACTACAAAAATGCTATGTCTGTCCTTGTGAAATTCACTTAACCCTTCTGGGTGTTAGTTTCGAATTTAGGATAAAACATTTCTTCCATTTCTAACATCATGATTCTACAGGTGGTTGGGCATTCACAGGGGAAGGAAAGTAGCTAAATGCCCCGACCCTAAATATCCACAAATTAAAACAGAAACAAGTCTTGCCTTATTCACAACAGGGAATGTTGTAAATCAACTGTAACTGCTTTACACTTGGGCAGTACAAGCCTGCTATTCCTCCCCACTGGACTACATGAGTATGTCTACAAATTCGTCCTCAAGGAATAGTGTGTGGTCTAGTCAACTGACAAGAAAACTGATCAAAGTTCCAAAACACTTGGAAAAAAGACAGAAAACCATCATATTTGAAAAGGATACAGAAATTTACTTAGAATCGTCTCTGAGATAACTTTTGAATTAGAGTGTTTAAGTTTGCTATTGTGTAAGAGGACAAGGTATTTTTGTAATTTCTCTGACCTTCTCTGCATCATTATACCTCCAAATAAGATTCTTTAATAATGGCCTCAATGATACTTCAAGCTTCTGATTTCTCCCACAGTGAAGTATAGGAGCTTGAAAATATTCAACAACTTTTGACCTAAAGAATCCTGCAGTTTCTTACAGTTTTGCCTATAACATGGCCCTGTCACCACATGAGCAAAGCACGAATGTAGAATCTAAAGAATGTGTGAAACAAGATCATTTCTGATTTCTACTCCCAGCAGAAAATTTGTAGATGCTGCCTCCTGTGTGAAGTAATGAGTTCCTGTGTGAAGCATAATTTGCATCATGTTTTTCCAGTGTGACTGAAACAAGAGAAACCTGTAAGGGCCAAAACGCATAAAATAAATAAAACTGTGTGATCTGAAACTATAATGAAAATACACTAACAGGAAGAGTTATGCTGAGGACAGGTGATGTTATTGGTGCAAAGTAGGGTAAACAAAATTTAGAATAAACTGATAACTTGGAAGGGTGTTAGAGTGGTCAAAACTCCAACTTGTTCCTAGAAGAATCAAACTAAAATTTTCTTTGAGGATAGCATACCTCAATTTAGACACCCAGGTTTTCAACAGATTAAGAAATAAGATAAAGAAAAAGAAATTCAAAATCAAAAATCACTAAAACAAAAGGGGCAAATCAATGTTAGTGAGAATTATTAGTAATAAAAACAAAGGAGTTAGATATGCAAGCACGTCAGATAACAGAAATATGAGCCACAGAGTTAATTTAGACTATCTATGCAATAACTGCTAATACTTGGCACTCTTCTAAGTACATCACATATATTGACTAAGCCCGTTTTACAGGAGAAACTGATTAATCTGCCACCTTTTGAGAGACTTCAAGTCACATACCTCCATTACTTATAGGAAATACAGTAGACACTTTTGGATCTCCACACAATTACAATGTACCCTCAACAACCTTTGATTTCAACTGGAGTGGCCTGATGCCAGGCACGCTGAAAGTGTCTGCCTTCAAGATCCAAACAGCTGTGTCTTCTTGTCTGCTTTAGGATTTTCTCTAAATCAATGAGATTATTGTTGTAATTCAACTTGACTGTAGGTGCAACCCAAAAGTTCAACAGAGGTAACATGCCCAGAGCTAAGTCTCAAACATTGGGGAATATAAGGCAGTGGATAAATTATTCAGCTTCCCATACTGGGGAGGGCGAGCATTCGGAGGTAGATTCTACACAGTTCCCCAGGGGGTCCCCAGTGTGACTGAGCTTCAGTTATCCTCTGTGGGCAACAGCTTAATAAAGGATCCATACTGAATTTGAGATATTTATTATTCATTCAAGTGGAAATGTCAAATAGACTAATGACTATACAAATATAGAGAGAGGCTTTGGCTGAAACTTTCTGTAAATTTGAGAATTTGTTACTCTTTATTTCTCTATTTTGCTATTGAGGAATTTATGTTGTGCTCAGACTCTTGCTACTCAAAGTGTGGTCCAGCAGCATCAGCATTACCTAGAAAGTCATTAGAAAGGTATAATCTCCACCCCAACCCATCTACTGAATAAGAATTTGGATTTTTACAATATCCTCAGGTGTGTATTTTATACATTTAAGTTTGCAAAATGCTGCTCTATACCTTCACTGTCCAATATGGCAGACAATAGTCACATGTGCTTTTTGAGATGTGCTATGAGTGTAAAATACACACCAGATTTCAAAGACTTAGTATGAAAAAAAGTATATATTATAATGTCTCATTAGTGATTTTTATATTGACTTTATATTGATTACATGATAATATTTTGTATGTATGGGGCTAATAAATATATTACTAAAATTAATTTCCTCTCTTCTTACTTAGTAAATGTGGCTACTATAAAATTTGAAATAATATATGTAGCTCACATAATATTTATATTGGAAACTATCTTTCTAAGCCATGAAAGGCCGTGGAAATTAACATTAAGGAACTTATATTCTTTCTTCCCCTGTTTGTATGTGATTTGAACATGTTTTCTTGGGGAAAATATACACTACAAATTGTCTTTGAATTTCATTTATCAGACTTTTGTTCAACTAACATTGTGATGCACCAAATATCTGATAAGCATCTAACATGATCCAGGCACTGTGCTCTCAGAGAGTTAGTGAAGAAAGTAAACAAGGACCCTTTTTTGAAGTAATTTGTAGTCTACTATGTTAAGACAACAACTAACAAATCATGGTAAAGTGTAATGAGGAAAGAAAGCAGGGTTTGGGTTTGGAAACAGTTGACAGTAACATTTCTCAGGGTAATGTTACCATTGTAGATGGGTTCATAGCAGAGGAAATAGTTGCTTACAATGAACTTTTAGGTAGCAAGAATGAGAATGGGAGGAGGCAGAGGTATTCTCTCTGTGTTAACTGAAATCTTAATATAAAAATATCTCCTGCTCTCTCTGCTAGTAGAAACAGCAGTCTTGCTACATACCACATAGGTATTAAACGTGATAATTTTTGTGTATAAAGAGAATAGAAATGATTTCTTGAGTTTTACTCCTTTGATCTTGGTGGATTCTTTCAAACTAGCATTTTCTCAGGAAATACAAGTTCTATAGTTCATCTGCTTTGGAAGTCTAATGCCTTCAATCATTCACCTACTGGTCTTCAACTCATTAGTGGCTCCAGTGTTGTGCACTAACCTAACTCACAGTGTGAATCATTTTTGGTGCATTAGACAGAAGCATTTACAGAACTTTCTGAGGTTAGTATATTCCTTACACACAATTTGATAGTTTCTAGAGTATGATATTTTAAAAATATTTTAAAGGTAAGCCTCAATTTGGGATGAGGAGCTGATTTATTTCTGTTGTGATTAGATCACACATATCAGACTTTAGTGAGGAAATCCACACTGTCTGTCATTTAGACCCTATTTTGCAAAAAGACTTAGACAAAAAATACAAACCCTCCTAGAACAGATCCTCTGTGCCTTTAACCATCATACTGGTGAAGCTATACCTCTTTCTATTGGTAAGGGAACACCTTTGTAAGGAAACTTGAAACTTGAAAAACAATTGGTTTATGGAACATATGCATTTAAACCGTTTCATTCATTCAGTTCCTTAAACTGTGGTAGGTTATTAGAGAACAATTCTTAGGTTATTTTCCTCCTACTAGACAATAAATTGCTAAGAGTTCATTAACAAATGGTAGGGAAAAAGCAAGGGATTCAGAAAATATGTAGAAAATCTTAAAACAAATGTTTTTTCATTCTGGAATAAATAACAGTCATGTCTCAGATCAGTAATTGGACAAAAGGAGCCTAGAATCAAGTTACTAAAAGCATTTAGAATCTTCAGGAAGAAAAAAAAAACCAAAACTGGTGGTTACCATCCAGGATTAAATGCTAAGGAAATTTAGAAAATCTCTAGGAAAACATGTCCCTGCAAATGAATTTATGTAAGTGTATGAAATAAAGCTGGTTTTGCCACTTTGATTAGCTTATAGAAAATATAGAGTCAAAATCTGTGCTTAGACATATTTATCTGCTCCTCTTAAGTCTGGGAGAATTTTTTTCTCTCTGTTCCTGTTCAAAAAGGTCCATTTGTTTTTAATCCTAATTGTCCTGTTTTACAGATTAACTTTCAAGCTGCCTCAGTGGAAGTGTGGGACATTTTATTTAAAACAAACAAAAAAAGAACTCAGGAAATAAAGTGTCTCTGACTCCTGGCTCCTGATAAGATGGAAAAGAAAGGAGCACAGGAATCTGGCTCCTTTCCCAGAGCTTAATCCTGTAGATGCCACAAAAGCAAGAGGGAAGTTGACAGATCTCAGAACATTAAAACCCAGAGACGCAGAAGGTGGAAGGTTCCTGGTCCTGGGTTAGAAGAGAGCCAGAGGCACCAATGGGGAACTAAGAAAAGAAGAGCATAATTGCTGTTCCTTTTTTTCTCTTCCCCAAATTGCCTCAGGGTATCTCTGTTTACTTGTTCCATCTCAGACAAGATCAAAAAACAAAATAATCAGTGAAGGAAATAGGAGGATGAACTGGAGGATTACACAACTGACTGTGCTGGAGGGCAAATAAGAAAAGATAGGGGTAGAGGGACCAGCCTCAGATTTCAAAACTTCTGTCCATTACCTCCTCTGCTCTCAGTCATCTAGTTTATCAGAAGGCAGAGAAGAAATCCTTGGGTGTGAGCAGTGTCTGGAGCAGAAATACAGAAACTCTCCTGATTGAGTATGGGTTGAGGGCAGGAAAATGAGTTTATTGGTAACTCAGGTTGTAAGGAAAGAGCATTTCCATCTTGAGGCACATTCCCCAGACTCACTTCCTAAATTCACCTTGGAAGCTATAATTAAGAGTCTGGATGATACATTTTTCCTGGGTCAATGCATTCCCAGCTAATGCAGCTGCTGTTTCCCAAAAAGCTATGTACTCACAGGATAAATTAGAAATTCAAAGAATATGAAATGTAAAAATAAATAACTAATAATAAGGAAAGAAAGATAAGGAAAGGAAAGAACAAAAAAAAAAAATTAATTGAACAGACCTCCCCTGCCAAATCAAAATAAAGCATTATAATTAACCCCAGGCTGATAGGTAAGAATGATGGAACAGTGAAGCAGAAGCAGTCATAAGAATGAACCAAATGAAGATTACCTGAAAATTTAAATAGACTAAGAGCCAAGAGATCAAATGAATAATGAAACACTAACTTATGCTTACAAAAGATATCAATAAAATAATTCTAGGCCCAGGTGTTTTTACAGGTGAGTCTTTCCAAAGTTTCTAAAAATAGGTAATTCCTTTCTCTTACACATTGTTACAGAAAAGAGATATAGTTATTTAGGGTTCTCCAGAGAAGCAGAGCCAAAAGGATGTGTGTATATACAAAAAGAGATTTATTAAAAAGAAATAGTTCACATGATTATGAAGGCTGGCAAGTCCAAAATCTGCCTTATGGGCTGGCCAGATGGAGATCCAGGAGAACTGATGGTGCAGATGAAGTTCAAAGGCAGTTTTCTGGAGAATTTCATTTTGCTCCTCAGAATTGGAAGGGGGTGTCTTTTTTGTTATATTCAGACCTTCAAATGATTGGCTGAGGCCCACCTACATTATGGAGGGCAATAATAATCCAAGGTTCACCAATTTAAATGTTAATCTCATCCAAAAGCACCCTCCAAGTTGACACATAAATTTAATCATCACAACAGAAAAAAGTTCAACATACATGCATCTAATTTAAAAAGCATGTTTGAAATTCAGACTTCTAACTAGATGAGGATAGCAGGGGAATAGAAAAGCAGAGGCTCTTTTCATTTATGATAATAGATGTGAAATTTCAAGTAAACTATTAGCTTTGAGTGGTATTAAGAATGTTTAAGGTGAGTTTAAATTAGAAAAATACCAGAGTTACATCTTTATTCTAAAACAAATAATTACCATTAGAGGCAAAAATATTTCACATGCTGAAGAAAAATTTTGCACACATAAAAGCAGGTGCCAAGAATGTAAGTCATCCTATCGAACATAAAGATTACATTGTTGGTGTTTTGTTGACATCTACACATTGAAAGAATTTTGACAATTGAATAGAAGGAATTCACACACCTAATAAATAGTTTTGTTTTTGTTTTACATTGATATAGAGCAAGGAATCTCCCTTTGGGTGATTAATCAGCTACTCTAAGATCTTTCTTCAGGTTTTAGTTTATTTTTAATCAAATCTGGGTAAAAGGAGACAAATAGATTTCTTATTGAATATAATTTTTTTTTTACAAAAGTATATGTTTACTCCTATGCTATTTGACTCCAAAAGTGTATTAAAATTTATCAATCCCCATATGTTTATCCCTAGAATGCAAGCATGATTTAATGTCTTGTTGAACAATAATCAGTATGGAGGCTACAGAAAACAAAGAATATTAGGGGACTTAGGACTGCAAATTGGGAGGACCACAGATTTGGGTAAACACTGAGAATGTTCTGGGAAAGAGACAGAGTCAGGAGCTTATATAGGCAAAAGCCACAAGGTTGTTCATGAATTGTTTGATCCTGATGCAAGAAAGAAGAAATATTTGTCCTTAAGGGCTAGGTTTGTCATGAGTTATTCTAGGGCAAGGTCCAATAAGTATCTTGAGTTTCTGGAAATTGTGCAGATGTTCTGGATGTCTATGTTAAGACAAAAAGTGGTCAAAGTTAAGAGTCCATCGGGGTTGAGACATGCATAAGTCACACTTCCTCAGTGGCCTTCTGGCTCCATTTTAGAGAGAGGTCTTTTAGCCAATACCACCTTCATTTTGATTTTCCTTTCACAGTCTTAAAATATAGTGAAATAATTTGCACAAAAGTTGTATAAAGGAGGAAAATCATATATTTTTTCAACTAAAAAAGAAAAAAATTCAATAAATCTCAAACATCAACTCATGATGGAGGAAAAATCATTTAAAAGTAAGCAACTTGCTTATTTATTAAATTTATCTACCAGAAATGAGTGTTTGTGTGTGTGTGTGTGTGTGTACATCATATGAACTACAAGCCTTATACTTAAGAGGAAAAAAAATTAATGCAGGTATAACTCTAAGGAAAAAAGATGTACATATTATCACTATTTCTCATCATATACTGAAAATCCTAGCCTAAGTAATAAGTCAGAGCGAAAAAAGAAATAGTAGGAGTATAGGATCCAATGATAGAGTCAAGACTGTCTTCACTCACAAAGATATAAATCACTACATACACAGCCCTATAAATTCAACAGCTACTAAGATTAAATTTCAAAATCAACAGTGTTCTAAGAGTTTTACTTCTCATATGGCCGATTACCTCCTATCAATCCAACTTTCCCTGACAACTGAAAACAGCTGAAAAAAAATAAAAAATATAAAAGCTACTAGGAAGCACGAGGGAATGACCAATAACAGGCAGATATTGACTGGGAGGAGGAAAGTTGACACTTTGAAGAAGGAAAAGCCACGTGTGAATTTCCTATGTTTACAGCTTTTAGTCTAAGGACAGGCTGTCTAATTCCATTAGAAAATGTGCTGGTTTGAAGACTCAAAGTCCTGGGATGTGGAAACTACAGCAACTAGAAACTGAGGCAAACAAATTCAAGGAAAGGGAGAGCCAGAAAGGAAAATATCAATTGTTGCCTGTAAATTCTGCCCAAACTATTGACTAAGACATGAACTGCAAATACATGGGGAAGCATCTAAACAGCCCAAGTAAGCTAAAAAAACTAAACTGTTTTGAGCTGTTCCCCACCATGGGTCTGTAGAGTTCATCCAAGTTATGTCTCTGTTAAAAAAGCAAAACAAAAGAAAAATAAAATACTCTTTAGAAGAACATAATAGAATTCAGACTTTCTAAAACATATTATTTCATAATGTACAGATTGCAATCCAAAATTTCCCAACATATGTAAAACAGGAAAACTGAGTATTCACAAGAGAAAGGCAATCAATGAAGACCAACTCCAAGATGACTCAGATACTGGAATTAATGGACTAAGATTTTAAAGCAACTAGTATAACTATACTCAATGAGGTAAGAAAAAATACAGTCATAATAAATGAAAAATAGCAAAACCTCAACAGAGGAATACAAAATACATGAAAGAACCAAATGGAAATCTAGAACTAAAAATATGCCATATCTAAATAAAATATTAACTCTATGGATCTAACAATAAAATGGAGACACCAGAAGAAAGAGTCAGTGAACCTGATGATTAACCAATAGTAAGTATGCAATCTAAAAAACAAAGGAGGGGACTGATTTCTGGTTTCAGCTCCAACATGTAAAGAGGTTGGAAGTCATCAGTTCTGTCCTCCCAAAAAAAAAAAAAAAAAAAAAGCAGAGAAACCTGAAAATCAATGATTTAAGTGAAATGGACCAATTGCTGAAAATACTTCCACAAGGAGTAATAAATAATCTGAATAGGTATATACCTATTAAAGAAATTGAGTGAATAATTAATAAACTTCTCAAAAAGGAAGCATTATGATCAAATGGCTTCAATGGTGAGTACCAACAAACGTTTAAGGAAGACATTGAAATGAATTATAATTTTCTATAATCTCTTCCAGAAAACAGAAGCAGAGGGAGGGCTTACTAACTCAACTGAATGAGGCAAGCATTATTACTAATATCAAAACCAGATAAAGACAAGACAATACAAGAAGGGTATACATTACAGAACCAATATCTTCCATGAACAGAGATGCAAAAATCCTCAACAGAAATTAGCAAATCAAATCCCCAAATTTATAAAAATAATAATACAACATAACCAAGTGAATTTATTCCAATAATGCAAAAGCAGTTTCAACATTAAAAAAAATCACATAATGTAATCTATCACATCAATAGGCTAAAAAGGAATAATCATACCAATATGTGAAAAAATGCACTTCACAACATCCAATGACTCCTCATGATAATCTCTCAGCAACATTAGGAATGGTGGGGACCTTTCTCAACTTAATAAATAATGTCTACAAAAACCTACAATTTATACCATACATAATGATGAGAAACTGGATGTTTTTCTAAGATCTAGAACATGGCAGGATATGCCCTCTTATCACTCATATTCAGTATCACACTGGAAGTCCTAGCTAGTGCAATAAAACAATAAAAGGAAATAAAGGATATACATATGGAGAAAGTAAATAAAGCTGTCTTTGTTCATACATGACATGATTCTCTATGTAAAAAATCACAAATAATCAACAAAAATTTTCCTGGAACTAGTAAGTGGTTGTAGCAAGGTTGCAGCATACAAGGTTAATATAGAGAATTCAATTGCTTCCTACATATCAGCAGTTAAAAATCAGAAATTGAAATAAAAAACACATCTGCAACCAAAAGTGAAATACTAAGATATAAATATGTCACAAAATATGTACAGGATCTATTTGAGGAAATTTATAAAACTCTAGTTAAATAAATCAAAGAAGATCTAAATAAATGGAGAAATAGACCATGTAAATGGATAGGAAAACTCAATATTGTTCAGGTTCAATTTTTCCCAAGTGACCTATGGATTCAATGCAATCCCAGCCAAAATCCCTGGAAGTTATTTTGTGAAAATCAACAAACTGATTCTGAAGTTTATATGGAAAGGCACAAGACCCAGATTAGACAAAATAAAATTGAAGAGAAACAATGAGGTGGACAAATGACGCTATCTGACTTTAAGATTACTGTAAAGATTCAGTAATTAAGATAACATGGTATTTGCAAAATAATAGACAAATAGATTTACTGGAACAGGAGAAATAGCTATTTGTGTAATAGGCTCACATAAATATTGCCAACTGATTTTTGACAAAGGAGCAAGGGTGATACAGCAGAGAAATGACAGACATTTCAACAAAAGGTGCTGGAACAACTGGGCATTCATATGCAAAAAAGTTGTTTTAGACACAGATCTGACACCTTCCACAAAGATTAACTGAAAATGAATGATAGACCTAAATGTAAAACTCAAAACTATATAACATCTAGAAGGTATGAGATAGAAGATATGAAGATATTCTCTGTTAAGAGAATGGAAAGACAAGCCACAGACTGGAAGAAAATGTTTGCAAGATAAAGGACTTGTATCCAAAATATAAAAATAATTCTTAAAACTCAACAATAAGAAAAACAACTCAATCAAAAAATGGGCAAGTGATTGAACAGAGACCTCACAAAGAAGATATGCAAATGGAAAATAAGCATATGAATAAATTCTCAACATTTACCCTATTGTATTTTTATTATAATCATATATCATTAGGGAATTACAAATTAAAACAATGTGATAGCACTACCATACTTATTAAAATGGCTATAAAATCCAAAAAATTCACAATACTAAATGCTGGTGAGGGTAGAGGGTACAGGAG
Organism: Balaenoptera musculus; assembly: GCF_009873245.2. Lineage (NCBI taxonomy): Eukaryota > Metazoa > Chordata > Mammalia > Artiodactyla > Balaenopteridae > Balaenoptera > Balaenoptera musculus. The sequence goes on from NC_045797.1 coordinate 46,591,283, forward strand.
CAACAGGGATTCTTGTTCTTTGCTGGTGGGAATGCAAATCATGCAGCCACTTTAAAAGAGAGCTTCATAATTTCTTGCAAAGATAAATATACAACACACTCTTACCTTGCAACCTAGGAATCATGCTCCTAGTATTTACTCAATTGAATTGAAAACTTATGCCTGTTTTTCATAAACAAAAATGTTTCTAACAGCTTATTTATAAAGCTGTAAGAAAACCAAGATATTTTCAACAGGTGAATACGTAGAGTATATACATAAATGGACTATCAATCAGCAATAAAAAGAAATGATCTATCAAGCCATGGAAAAGGACTAGGATAACCTTCAATGGATATTCTGAGTTGAAAGAAGTCAATGTGAAAAGGCTACATATTGTGTGAGTCCAACTACATGGACAATCTGGGAAAGGCAAACTATAGAGAAAATTATAGAACCAGTGGTTTTGGGGATTTGCTGGAGGTAGAGGAGGCCTTGAATAGGTGAAGTACAGGGAATTTTTAGGGTGGTAAAACCATTCCGTATGTATGTAATTGTGGATACATGACAACATGCTCTTGTCAAAACCCAGAGAACTGTCCAACATAAAGTGATCCTTAATGTCAACTATTATTAATAATTATATCAATGGTGGTTCATCAAATGCAAAACTGTACCACACTAATTGCAATATGTTAATAATAGGGGAAACTGTGAAGAGGGATATATGAAAATGCTGGACTATTTTGTCAATATTTCTATAAGTCTAAAACTGTTCTAAAAATAAAATCTATTAATTTAAAAAAGGAGAAAGATTGAAAAAGTTAAGAAGTTTGGGGAGCTGTAGGACAAATAAAAGAGATAAAACTAACTGATGTTCAGGGTACATACTCTGAGGGGAGTATAAACTGGCAAAGCCACACAGTGAAAATTTATGAAGCACTGGAAATATTCTGCACCTTTTTTGGGTGGTTACAGGAGTATGTACATATACATATGTATATGTGTATATAATCATAAGATATACATTTAAGATTGGTATACCTTATATACCTTACTATATATATACTAGTGGGGGGGGGAGACAGAGAGGGAAAAAGAGAGAAATTGGTATTGGAGTATAATTATTTTATGAACTAGACCTAGAAATGGAAAATAGGAGTTATCATTAACATAACTGTTCACCAGAGATTCAATTTGATTTTTTCTTAAAAGTAGGTCAAATTTCTCCATGATAAGTAAGTTTGGAGATTTTTTTTTCTAATTTCCTTTAGAGGGATTTTGTATTATAGCAGGTTTTTCACTGTTTATTAAATGCCAGGTGGATTTCTATGTGTTTGGCTATATACTGAGTGTGAGGTATGGAAAGAAAATGCCAAGGAAACAAAAAAGAAAACCTAAGAAAACTAGAAAATTTTAATATAACAAAACTTATAAGTTGTGGGTTAGGCTATGTTTTAAACATTTCATATAAATTTGTTTGATTTTGCTAAAAATCAGCATGTGGCTTTTTCGAACTATTCTCATAGCATTAGGAATATTAAATAATGCCACTTAAAATCGCAGAAACAATTCAAACGTCTTTACATAAATTGATTGAGACATGTGAGAGATCTACTCAGAAAACTACAATATGTTTTTGAAGAAAATTAAAGAACACCTAAATAAGCCAGCTTATACTATGCTGATGTACTGGGACATCAATATTGTAAAGATACCAAATCTCATCAATTGATCTATGGAAAAGTACAATCTCAATAAAAATTTCTGAAGATTTTTCTACTGATAATGATAAATTGTTATGGAAACTGATAAGTTGTTTCCAAAGTTTATATGGAAATAGAAAGAGCCAAGCACAGTCAGGGCAATTTTAAAGAAGAATAACAAAGCTTGACATACTGCTAGGTATCAAGACCTATTGTAAAGCTATAGGAATAGAAGAGTTTACTATTGGTACAAGATAGACAAATTGACCCTTGGAACAGAGTAGATTACAGACAGTAAACCCAATTCATGTATGTTCACTTGAATTATTCTGAAAAAATGAAATTAAAGGGCACCTTTCAATATACAGTCCTGCATCAATAGAAAGCCGTAAAGGAAAAAAACAGCTTATCTGAACTCCTACTTCACATCATACACAAAAAATAAATTCCAGATGGATTTCAGATCTAAATGTGAAAGAAGCAACAAGAAAGTTTTAACAAGAAGGGATAAAAGATCTTTGTGAATTTGAAACTAAGGAAAAATTTCTTAAACCAGTATACAAACAAGTAGCATACATGCTGGAAAAAAAAGAAAAGAAAAAACTGGAAATTATTAAAATGAAGGACTTCTTCCATCTAAAGATTTCATTAATAGAATAAAAAGGTAAGCTGCAGAGTGAAAGAAGATATTTATAATACATATATTTGTCAAAAAAGTATATAGAATTTGTAATCCTATTTTAATGTCTATATAAAGAATTAAAGTTATCCTATAAATCTATAAATCAATGAAAGAAAAAAAAATCTAGTGGAAGAAGTGGACAAAAGATTTCAAAATAACACTTCACCAATTTAGAGTATATAGCATAGAAAGAGATACTTCCCACTGCCAACTACATATTTATACTAAAGGTTTAAGGATGCTTTAAAGCCCCTGATCATCTGGCACCATTTTTTCTCTTTTTCTTTTTTTTTTAATTGAAGTATAATTGATTTATAAAACTTTGTGCTAATTTCTGCCTTGATACAGCAAAATGACTCAGTTATACACATATATACATTCTTTTTTTATATTCTTTCCATTATGGTTTTATCCCAGGAGATTGGATATAGTTCATGCTAGTCCCCTGTGCTTGCAGTAGGACCTTGCTGTTTATCCATTCTAAATGTAATAGTTTGCACCTACTAACCCCAAACTCCCAGTCCATCTCTCTCTCTCCCTCTCTCCTTGGCAACCACAGGTCTGTTCTCTATGTCTGTGAGTGTGAGTCTATTTCTGTTTTGTAGATAGGTTCACTTGTGCCATATTTTAGATTCCACATATAAGTGATATATGGTGTTGTCTTCCTCTTTCTTACTTAACTTAGTAAGATGATTTCTAATTGCATCTATGTTGCTGCAAATGGCACCATTTTAAAATAAAACTTTAGAGTGTTTCTCCTATACAAATAAAATAGTTTGCTGTTAGTTTTCCTGGTTCCCTGCTTAGTATGACTCTTTTATTTTCCCCTTGTCTGTTTTCCTTACCTCTTTCCCTTCCTCACTGCATACAATATTTTTTAATAAGAGAACAGTATTCATAAAGCAATTTCTATACATCTCATGTGATGTTCATACTTGAGTAGTTACTCTTTTTTCATCTTCATTGTGCAGTCTCGAGGAACCAGAACATTATTTGCCCCAGACCTTGCAGAAAGTAAGGGGAAAAATCCAGTTCCTCTCGACTCTAAGAACCTTGCAATGCTGATGTCCCTGCCCTGCTGTAAATCATAACAGTGCTATGCATTTACAGTAATAACAGCATTCACATATTTAAACACTTTGCATACATTATCTCTTTAATTTTCATGAGACCTAAGTAGTGAGTACAAACATTATCCCCTTACAAGTACAAAGAAACAAAAGAAGATCTCTTTCTCTTATATAGTGTGTGGTGTATATATATACAGACACACATGCATGCATATATCTGTATCTCTCTGTATATATAAACATATATGCATACCTCGAAAATATTGTGGTTTGGCTCAAACCACCACTATAAATCAAGTATCACAATAAAGTGAGTCATTAATTTTAGGTTTCCCAGTGTATACACAAGTTATGTTTATACTATACTGTAATCTATTAAGTGTGGAAACAGCATTTTGTCTAAGAAAACAATGTACATACCTTAATTAAAAATACTTCATTGCTAAAAATGCTGTCATCTGAGCCTTCAGTGAGTCATAATCTTTTTGCAGAGTAGTAACATCAAAGATCACTGACCACAGACACCATAACAAATATAATAATGAAAAAGTTTGAAATACTGTGAGAATTACCACAAGGTGACACAGAGACATGAGTGTGAATAATTGCTGTGGGAACATGGTGCCAGTAGACGTGCTTGGTGCAGGATTGCACAAACCATCAATCAGTAGAAAAAACAAAAACAACAAAAAAACCCCACAAAAAACCCCACAATATCTGCCAAGCACATAAAATGATATATGGCCTATGTATATATGTGTGAGAGAAAGAAAGAGGCAGAGACAGATCTCCTTCTCAAGTTAATTTTGTACTATGGCTCATATTATATTAAATAGCTCCTGAAACTTTGGAAAATATAGTTAAAAACAAATCTTCTGTCATCCCAGAAAACCTCTCCACAAAGGTAGATAAGAAAGAAAACAGTTTTATTATTAAGTAAGCATTAAAACAGAATGTGATGTAGATCACAGGCAATCTGCTAAAGAGATTGCAGAGACAGAAGTCTCACCCTTTTATAACTAAGCAGCTACAACCCACATGTTCTCAAGATAAACAACAACTAGTCTTCAAGTAAAAGGACTTGACAGCAACATTTGTCACACATAGTTCATCCTAAAATCACTTGATAATTGGAGTGCTCATCTATGTTAGTTAACTGGCTTTATTAAAAGGAAAAATGAACTTCTCATATTGTTATGACAGGAGATCATATTGCAACTTGGAACAAGAGGCCCACTGAAGTTAGGCTCCTACCCACTCACAGAAACTGGGAGATAAGGGCACTATCTTTCTCCAAGATGACATTTCAAAGAGGTTGTCCCCAAGTTCTTGAGAAAGATATCCTGGGTCTTAAAGCTGGCAAGAAGTTTAGTTTGCCTTTCAAAAAATTTACATATATTTCAAAAAAACAGAGAAAGAACTTATAATTACAAGTTTTCTAAAGTAAATGCTCTAAGGAAGGTTGGGGGGCTGGAATCTCTCTTTTTTTCTTTTTAAATTGTATTTAGCCTTACATTGTCTGTATTCTATATTATGTAATTTACTGGAGACTGTATACCTGCTGGCACAAATTGTTTAATTTACATCTTCTGTCCCAACTAGACTACATCTTTTTTTTTGCAAAGTAGACATGCATTACTAAATTAATGTTTTGATGAATTTTATTGAGAGTTATGGGAAACTAGACAGAGAAGAGCTGAGAGATTTCCATCCTTGAAATATCAAAGTATGTAAAAAGCCAGCTAGAGTGAAACAGTTTCCTAACTGTGGAGGTAGGGGTCATTGGGGTAGGTTGGAAAGTATTTTTAAGGTCAAGAAAATATCTGAATATAGGAGAGAAAAGGCAAAACTAAAGAATGTATTACACAGCGAGTATATGCAAAGATTGAATAAGAGTAGCAAGTAATCATGATGAAAAAGTATTAGCCAAACAATTTACTGAAATGTATCTTTGTGAAGAACAGAAAATGCATAAGATGGAGAGAAAGAAGAAATTATGAGCCTCTTTGTTATTTGGAAATGACTTAAAATAAGTCACATTAAGTAGAAAATCACCCTAATCCTGAAATCCATGGAAATCTACTTTAAATTTCCAAGGAACAGATATCTTTGAAGATTCAAAACAACAGGTTTCAAGACTGCATTCTATACATTCCAAGGTGTATGAGGTAGTGCATATCCTTCAATAAGAATATAATTGTAATACTCCCATTTACAGGTGTTTCATAAAAATACTCAAACTGGAGCATTAATAATCTTTGAAAACCAACTACTTGCTTGTTACTTGTTCCTGATTTGTATTTCTATTTCCCTTCAGATATGTTATTCCTGAGGTATAAGAAAATGGAAATACAAATGAGATGTGGGCAGATATATTTTGGGGAACTTTTGGATGATGCCAGCCAAGGTTTTAAATACATTAACATCCATCCTATTGTTTGATGACATAAGGTAGAAACTAAATTGTGTTAATAAGTGAAACTATAATAGGACATTTTTTTCTTTTTAATTTTAGTTGGCAGTTTGATAGGTACAGATTTCTGTTTCTGCAGTCCTTGAAGGAATATAATGCTAATGAAAATATGAAACTCTAGAAATGTTACCGAGACATTCTACAGCAGTTAGAACAAATTCTACAGAAGCTGAAGAAAACTGGGCAACCAGGACAGATCAAGAAAGAGCATAAACACATATTAAATGCTGCAGCTTAATGCTCTACGTTTAGTTATTTATTTTTAGTTCAGACTATGGCCAGAAGAAGGGGTTTTCAGCCTGTACAGAATCAGGGTAAAAATTACCTCTTCTTATTGCCCCTTGATGAATAATACATTTTATTAAATAGTAATTTAAATAGGTTATTGATGACAATTAGATATACAATGGTTTTTAAATATTAGGAAGTAAAAGAAATTAGTCCACCCTCAAAACCATAAAATGAAACAGATATAACTGTTAAAATGAAAAAAAAGAAGTTGCTGGTAATTATTGAATCACTTTTTATCTAGTCCATAACAAATCTTCTTAATCGCTGGTATGTAAGCTCTAAACACTAAACATTTTTGACAAAGAGATATATGGCAAAGTCAAAGATAGGCAATGCGGCAATACAAAATTAAAATGAGAAAGGACTCAAGGAATTAAAGAATGTAGAAAGAACAGAAGATTAAACAGTATAGCATTATCTATTTTAAACGAAGCACAATGTTTAACTAAAAAAAAAAAGAGAAATCAAATCCATCTTCTCCAGTGTAGGATGATAAAGCAGACCAAGAAATGTTTGTAAAGATAAGATTGGCCTTGAAAAGACTAGAGGAGTGCTCAAGGGGGATTTCTCACATTCTGACACTGATCAGCATACAAATAGCTAAACTAGCTAAGAATGGGGGACTTTCACATCCAAAGAATGAATTGTCTCCACGCAGAAATGTATAAATGAGCAAAAAAGATGGCTTTAGGACATGAACCAATGAAATCCCAACAGCCTTATTCTTAGTGAGGAAAACAGACATGTGTTGCCCTTTCATGCCTGAATTACAATTCCATGGAAATTTTAAATGCTCTCTCAGTCCAAAAATATTTGAAAGACAGTTTATAAATGCTTACTGCCTCAGTTCAAACATTTCATGCAAAATCCTCAGGACTTGAAACTCCCTTTATGTTTAAGGCCTACTTACCTTTGATCATGGTAATTTGGGGAAGACTAGTGCTTTTTAAAAATCATTAAATCAGCTCCCGTTCTCTCAGACTCCATGTCAAATACTATAATGAATACAGCAAAATAAAAAAGACTTTAGGAATATTTTATGCTTCTATTTTAAGATAAGATAAGATTAATTGTAGCCTAGTTTTATATAAACTTGAGTTAAATAGAGATCATTATAAAGTCTGGGTCAACTCTCATACACTAATCTCCCATTTTTATACCTCACATCAAAGATGTACTACAAAAGGCAAAATACACAAACTCAAATGAGAAATTGGTTGTATTTCTTTCTAAATCACAAATAAGAATTATTTGGGAGTGATATGCTTTGCTCAATACCTATATTTCTCAGCTCCCTTGCAGATAGATGTGGCCTTAGTTGATGCTACTAGGAAGGGTGTTTAAGCAGCTATTATTTGTGTTTTTTCTCACATTTCAGGAAATTCAATTCCTAACTGATTATGACACCATAGAGCAATGGGTTGGCAAAATATGGTCAAGGGCCATATCTGGCCAGGCACCTATTTTCTGAATGACGTAACACTACAGCGCAATCCTACCCAATTTGCTTTCAAGTCATAATGGCAAGAGTTCACTGAGACCATATGGCCACAAAGCCTAAATTATTACTCTCTTCTCTTTTAAACAAAAAAAAATGTTTCTGACCCCTGCTCTAGAGAACGTCTCACACATAAACAAAGGAGAAATGTTTAGGATCACAAAGGGTTTGCAGTTGTTATTTCTTACCCTCTCTTCGTCTTGACCAACTTTAGTCAGGCTTCCCTCTTTCCTCTAGGTTCCTGAACTCTGCATGCTCTTAAGTAAGAGAAAGCACTGAAAAAAGTAGAATCTGCCCCTCCTCTCAGCTTCTCCTGGGAATCAACTGATCACAGCAAGACCCTTCCCTTGGTATACTCACTGGTCACTTCCTTTTGCTTGTCCAGCTTCCCCTTAAAAGATTCTGTACATCTGTGCTTGCCCTTCCTTTACCCTATAAACCGAAAAGCCTTTTCTGTTTGATTGTGAGGTGAGTGCAGATTTCTGAGATTGGAGCATTCTCCCTATTGCAGGAGTATTTCTTCTGAATAAAACCTCTCTCTCTTCTGAATAAAACCTCTTCTGAATAAAACCTCTCTCTAAATACAGGTTTGTTTTTAATTTGACAGTTTCTAGTGCCATGACATGGATGGAGTACTGACCACTGCACACACCCTGAGGTCTTTACCCTGGTATTCACGCTGGCTTCTCAAACCCTTGTGTCCTTCTTAGCTGGGGAAATCTGGATCCACGGTGGTGAGTCATAACTTGTAATCCAGTGCTCCAGACACTTTTTTGAATTAGCATAATTGGGAGTTGCTTTAATTCTATTAAACTGACTTCTTCCAGTTCTTTCCTATTTGAGCAGGACTTTTCAAGGCTCTTTTTTTTTTTTAACTTTTTATTTTATATAGTGGAGTACAGTTGATTAACAATATTGTGATAGTTTCAGGTGTACAGCAAAGTGATTCAGTTATACATATACATGTATCTATTCTTTTTCAAATTCTTTTCCCATTTAGGTTGTTACATAATATTGAGCAGAGTTCTCTGTGCTATACAGTAGGTCCTTGGTCGTTATCCATTTTAAATATAGGAGTGTGTACATGTCAATCACAAACTCCCTATCACTTCCCTCCACCCTTCCCCCCCGGTAACCATAAGTTCGTTCTCTAAGTCTGTGAGTCTGTTTCAATTTTGTAAATATGTTCATTTGTATAATTTCTTTTTAGATTCCACACATAAGCGATATCATATGGTATTTCTCTTTCTCTGTCTGACTTACTTCAGTCAGTGTGACAATCTCTAGGCCCATCCATGTTGCTGCAAATGGCATTATTTCATTCTTTTTAATGGCTGAGTAACATTCCATTGCATATAGGTACCACAACTTCACTCTGTATGACAGACTCTAGGTCCATCCACCTCACAAATAACTCAATTTCGTTTCTTTTTATGGCTGAGTAACATTCCATTGTATATATGTGCCACATCTTCTTTATCCATTCATCTGTCAATGGACACTTAGGTTGCTTCCATGTCCTGGCTATTGTAAATAGAGCTGCAATGAACATTGTGGTACATGACTCTTTTTGAATTATGGTTTTCTCAGGGTATATGCCCAGTAGTGGGATTGCTGCGTCGTATGGTAGTTCTATTTTTAGTTTTTTAAGGAACCTCCATACTGTTCTCTATAGTGGCTATACCAATTCACATTCCCACCAACAGTGTAGGAGGGTTCCCTTCTTTCTACACCCTCTCCAGCATTTATTGTTTGTGGATTTTTTGATGATAGCCATTTTGAATGGTGTGAGGTATATCTCATTGTATTTTTGATTTGCATTTCTCTAATAGTTAGAGATGTTGAACATCTTTTCATGTGCCTCTTGGCCATCTGTATGTCTTCTTTGGAGAAACATGAATTTAGGTCTTCTGTCCATTTTTTGATTGGATTGTATTTTTGTTGTTGAGTTGTATGAGCTGTTTGTATATTTTGGACATTAAGTCCTTGTCGGTTGCATCGTTTGCAAATATTTTGTCCCATTCTGTATGTTGTCTTTTCATTTTGTTTATGGTTCCTTTGCTGTGCAAAAGCTTTTGAGTTTAATTAGGTCCCATTTATTTATTTTTGTTTTTATTTCCATTACTCTGGGAGACAGATCAAAAAAGATATTGCTGCAATTAATTTCAGAGAGTGTTCTGCGTATGCTTTCTTCTAAAAGTTTTATAGTGTCCGGTCTCATACTTAGGTCTTTAATCCATTTTGAGCATATTTTTGTGTATGGTGTTTGTTAGAGAATGTTCTAATTTCATTTTTTTTTACATGTAGCTGTCCAGTTTTTCAAGCACCACTTATTGAAGAGACTGTCTTTCCCCCATTGTATAGTCTTGCCTCCTTTGTTGTAGATTTATTGACCACAGGTGAGTGGGTTTATTTCTGGGCTTTCTATCCTGTTCCATTGATCTATATTTCTATTTTTGTGTCAGTACCTTACTGTTTTGATGGCTATAGCTTTGTAGTATAGTCTGAAATCTGGGAACGTGATTCCCCCAGCTCCAATTTTCCTTCTCAAGAGTGCTTTGGCTATTCGGGGTCTTTTGTGTCTCCATACAAATTTTAAGATTTTTTTTGTTCTAATTCTGTGAAAAATGCTATTGGTAATTTATTGATATTGCATTGAATCTGCAGACTGCCTGGGTAATATAGGCATTTTGACAATATTGATTCTTCCAATCCAAGAAACATGGTATATATTTCCATCTTTTTGCGTTGTCTTTGATTTCTTTCATCAGTGTCTTATAGCTTTTGGATTACAGGACTTTTGTCTCCTGAGGTAAGTTTATTCCTAGGTATTTTATTCTTTTTGATGAGATGGTATATGGGATTGTTTCTTGAATTTCTCTTTCTGATCTTTCATTGTTAGTGTATAGAAATGCAACAGATTTCTGTATATTAATTTTGTATCCTGCAACTTTACCAAATTCATTGATTAGCTCTAATATTTTATGATAGCATCTTCAGTATTTTCTACGTATAGTCTCATGTCATCCACAAACAGTGACAGTTTAAATTCTTCTTTACCAATTTGGGTTCCTTTTATTTCTTTTTCTTCTCTGATTGCAGTGGCTAGGACTTCCAAAACTATGTTGAATAATAGTGGTGAGAGTGGACAACCTTGTCTTGTTCCTGATCTTAGAAGAAATGCTTTCAGCAATTCACCATTGAGTATGATGTTAGCTGTAGGTTTGTCATATATGGCCTTTATTACGTTGAGGTATATTCCCTCTATGCCCACTTTCTGGAGAGTTTTTATCATAAATGGGTGCTGAATTTTGTCAAAAGGTTTTTCTGCATCTATTGAGATGATCATATGGTTTTTATTCTTCAATTTGTTAATATGGTGTATCACACTGATTGATTTGCAAATGTTGAAAAATCCTTGCATTCCTGGGATAAATCGCACTTCATCATGGTGTATAATCCTTTTAATGTACTGCTGGATTCAGATTGCTAGTATTTTGTTGACGATTTTTGCACCTATGTTCATCAGTGTTATTGGCCTGTAATTTTCTTTTATCTTCTATCTTTGTCTGGTTGTGGTATCAGGGTAATGGTGGCCTCATAGATTGAGTTTGGGAGTTTTCCCTCCTCTGCAATTTTCTGGAACAGATTCAGAAAGATAGGTGTTAGCTCCTCTCTAAATGTTTGATAGAATTCACCTGTGAAGCCATCAGGTTCTGGACTTTTGTTTGTTGGGAGTTTTTTGATCACCGTTTCAGTTTCAGTGCTTGTGACTGGTCTATTCATATTTTCTATTTCTTCCTGGTTCAGCCTTGGGAGATTGTATCTTTCTAAGAATTTGTCCATTTCATCCAGGTTGTCCATTTTATTGGCATACAGTTGCTTGTAGTAGTCTCTTATGATCCTTTGTATTTCTGTGGTGTCAGCTGTAACTTCTCCATTTTCATTTCTGATTTTATTGATTTGAGTCCTCTCTCTTTTTCTCCTGATGAGTCAGGCTAAAGGTTTATCAATTTTGTTTATCTGTTCAAGAACCAGGTATTAGTTTCATTGATCTTCGCTATTGTTTTCTTTGTCTCTATTTCATTTATTTCTGCTATGATATTTATGATTTTTCCTTCTACTAACTTTAGGTTTTGTTTGTTCTTCTTTCTCTAGTTGCTTTAGGTGTAAGGTTAGGTTATTTGAGATTTTTCTGTTTCCTGAGGTAAGATTGTATTGCTATAAACTTCCCTCTTAGAACTGATTTTGCTGCATCCTATAGTTTTTGGATCATTGTGCTTTCATTTTCATTTGTCTCTAGGTATTTTTTGATTTCCTCTTTGATTTCTTCAGTGATCCATTGGTTGTTTAGTAGCATATTGTTTAGCCTCCACTTGTTTGTGTTTCTTAGTTTTTTTTCCTGTAGTTAATTTCTAATTTCATAATGTTGTAGTTGGAAAAGATGTTTGACATATTTCCATTTTCTTAAATTTACCTAGGCTCACTTTGTGGCCCAGCATGTGGCCAATCCTGGAGACTGTTCCATGTGCACTTGAGAAGAATGTGTATTCTGCTGCTTGTGGACGGAATGTCTATAAATATCAACTGTCCCTCTGGTCTCATGTGTCATTTAAGGCTTGTGTTTCCTTATTAATTTTTCTGTCTGGATAATCTGTCCATTAGTGTAAGTTGGGTGTTAAAGTCTCCCACTATTATTGTGTTACTATATAGTTCCCCTTTTACAGCTGCCAGCATTTGCCTTATATATTGAGGTGTTCCTATGTTGGGTGCATATATATTTACAATTGTTACATCTTCTCGTTGAATTGATCCCTTGATCATTATGTAGTGACCCTCCTTGTCTCTTGTAACAGTCTTTGTTTTAAAGTCTATTTTGTCTGGTATGAGTATTGCTACTCCAGCTTTCTTTTGATTTCCATTTGCATGGAATATTTTTTCCATCCCCTCACTTTCGGTCTGTATGTGTCCCTAGGTCTGAAGTGGTCTCTTGCAGACAGCATATATACGGGTCTTGTTTTTGTATACGTTCAGCCAGTCTTTGTCTTTTGGTTGGAGCATTTAATCCATTTACATTTAAGGTAATTATTGATATGTATGTTCCTATTACCATTTTCTTAATTGTTTTGGGTTTGTTTTTGCATTTCTTTTTTCTTCCCTTCCTCTTTTATTCTCTTCTCTTGCAGTTTGATGACCACCTTTAGTGTTGTGTTTGGGTTGCTTTTTCTTTTTCGTGTGTGTATCTATTGTAGTTTTGGGGTTTGCTGTTCCCATGAGGTTTCGATATAGCAGTCTCTCTCTCTCTCTCTCTCTCTCTCTCTATATATATATATATATATACAATGTTGTTTTAAGTAGCTGGTTTCTTTCTCTCCTAGAGGAGTTCCTTTAGCATTTGTTGCAAAGCTGGTCTGGTGGTGCTGAATTCTGTTCGTTTTGTTTGTCTGTAAAGCTTTTCTCATTCAAATCTGAAAGAGAGCCTTGCTGGGCAGAGTATTCTTGGTTGTAGATTCTTCCCTTTCATCACTTTAAATATATGGTGCCACTCCCTTCTGACCTGCAGAGTTTCTGTTGAGAAATCAGCTGATAACCTTATGGGAGGTCCCTTGTATGCTATTTGCCATTTTTCTCTTGTTGCTTTTAATATTTTTTCTTTGTGCTTAATTTTTGTCAATTTGATTAGTATGTGTCTCAGCATGTTCCTCCTTGGGTTTATACTGCCTGGGGTTCTCTGTGCTTCCTGGACTTGGGTGACTGTTTCCTTTCCCATGTTAGGGAAGTTTTCAGTTATTATCTCCTCAAATATTTTCTCAGGTCCTTTTTCTCTCTCTTCTCCTTCTGGGACCCCTATAATGTGAATGTTGATGCATTTAATATTGTCCCAGAGGTCTCATAGACTGTCTTCATTTCTTTTCATTCTTTTTTCTTTACTGTGTTCCACAGCAGTGATTTCCACCATCTGTTTTCCAGCTCACTTATCCATTCTTCTGCCTCAGTTATTCTGCTATCAATTCCTTCTAGTGTATTTTCTTATTTCAGTTATTGTATTGTTCATCTTTGTCTGTTTGTTCTTTAGTTCTAGGTCTTTGTTAAACATTTCTTGCATCTTCTCGATCCTTGCTCCATTCTTTTTCTAAGATCCTGGATCATCTTCACTATCATTATTCTGAATTCTTTTTCCAGAGGTTGCCTATCTCCACTTGAATTAGTTGTTTTCCTGGGGTTTTATCTTGTTCCTTCGTCTGTGACATAATTCTCTACCATTTCATTTTATCTAACTTTCTCTGATTGTGGTTTTTGTTCCACAGGCTGCAGGATTGTAGTTCTTCTTGCTTCTGCTATCTGCCCTCTCTTTTCATGGCTGTTTTTTGTTTTAGTGAGAATCTTACTGGGTAGAAATCTTCTTGGTTCTTTTTGAGTGAGCAACTTGACTCTCCAGAGGGAAGTTTTCAGCTGTTTTGTGATGCTTCTCTGTTCTTCCTGATTCTTTGCTCAGGGACTAAACAGAGTGAATCTTTCAGCTCCCCAAGAAAGACTGCATGAGGGACCCTTTTGACTCACAAATGGGGATTATGCGTAAAACTGATTTGTTATTACTTGCCTCATTTCTCTAACTGATCCTGCTACCCCATATATAACTCAATCTACTGAGATTGAGGATAGATTAACTCTAGCTAACTATCTGCTTCACCACTGTGGCACTAATATTGCCCAATACCTTCAAAAATGGTAGGGTTTTACTAAGGATAACTTGGAGTTGCAATGCCACTTTGGGGCTTGGGAACCTCCCTGATTTAGTCCACCTTTAGGGAGCTGTTGAATCCTGGATGTCTAGAATATGCTCTAAACAATGGTCTGCTTTCTTTTTTTTTGGTATGATGAAGCCAAAAACTACCCTCACAATCAAATCTCAAACAAGGCCTTCAATAATGTCAATTTATCTTATTGAAAGCTGCACTACTCAATCTCTTGAAGATCACCTGTTCTGCTATTCCTTTTACCTCCAACTCTTAGACAGCCTTGTCCTCAACATTTCCACTCTTTTCCCTTCTGCTCTTCCAAATTTGTTCCAGTGTCTCCCGTAATGTTGTTTTTGTCTGACTTGGTTTATCTCTATCCCTGGACCCCACCCTTGCCTTGCCAGCTTCTCAATTCCCTATAGTGTCCTGCGACTTTAGCCCTACTTCTCCAATGTTAAGACTCCAAGGACAAGAAACTATTGGGACCAAATTACTTCCTCCCCAGCAGATTATTTTTTTAGCATTTGTCTCAATCTGACCTGTATGTACAATGAAGAATTTCGCCTGATCATGTAGAAATAGAGAGAAAATTCCTACACTGTTGAGGTCAGTCTTAGGGGCACACGCTAGGGACTCTCAGATCTCTGCCAATTGGCTTTTAGATTCTGGAGACACCTCCTTATGGTCTGAAAATCGAAATCAGTCAAACTTAAAGAGGATTTTACAAAGAAATTAAAATACCCCTGAGGCCTATAACAAAAATAAGGAATGGGAGAAAAGCTCTTAGCTTCTTAGGAAATATCTAGACACCTTATTTAGGTCTAACTCTAGATAACCACAGGAAATCTGCTTTGCTTCTCAGCTTTATTAACAGACTCCATGCAGAACTGTGAGAGGCTATTCAAAAACATCACATTAACTGGCAAAATGTCCCTTTCTCTGAATTCCAAGCTTTAACACAGCATCATGATAATATACAGGCATACCTCATTTTATTGTGCTTATCAGATATTGTATATTTTAGAAATTGAAGGTTTGTGGCAACACTGCTTCGAGCAAGTTTATTGATGCCATTTTTCCAACAGCAGTTGCTCACTTTGTGTTTCTGTGTCACATTTTGGTAATTCTCGTGGTATTTCAAACTTTTTAATTATTATTTTATTTGTTATGGT
The DNA here is from genome assembly GCF_009873245.2 of Balaenoptera musculus. NCBI lineage: Eukaryota > Metazoa > Chordata > Mammalia > Artiodactyla > Balaenopteridae > Balaenoptera > Balaenoptera musculus. The sequence goes on from NC_045797.1 coordinate 46,606,894, forward strand.
GATCTGTGATCAGTGATCTTTGATGTTACTATTGTAATTGTTTTGGGGTGCCAGGAACCACACCCATATAAGACAGCAAACTTAATCTATAAATGTCACGTATGTTCTGACTGCTCCACTGACCGGCTGTTCCCCTGTCTCTCTCCCTCTCCTTGGGCCTCCTTATTCCCTGAGACACAATGATACTGAAATTAGGCCAGTTAATAATCCTCAGTGGCCTCTAAGTAATGGAGTGAAAGGAAGAGTCGCATGTCTCTCACTTTAAATCAAAAGCTAGAAATGATTAAGCTTAGTGAGGAGGACATGTCTAAAGCCAAAATAGGCCAAAAGCTAGGCCTCTTGCACCAATAGTTACCCAAGTTGTGAATGCAAAGGAAAAGTTATTGAAGGTAATTAAAAATGCTACTCCAGTAAACACATGGATGATAAGAAAGTGAAACAACTTATTGCTGATATAGAGAAAATTTTAGTGGTCTGGACAGAAGATCAAACCAGCTGCAACATTCCCTTAAGCCAAAGCCTAATCTACAGCAAGGCTGAGTGAGGTGAGGAAGCAAGAGAAGAAAATTTTGAAGCTTGGTTCATGAGGTTAAGGAAAGGAGCCATCTCCAAAAGGTAAAAGTGCAAGGTGAAGCAGCAAGTGCTGATATAGAAGCTGCAGCAAGTTATCCATAAGAACTAGCTAAGAAAATTAATGAAGGTGGCTACACTAAACAACAGATTTTCAATGTAGAAGAAACAGCCTTCTATTTGAAGAAGATGCCATCTAGGACTTTCATAGCTAGAGAGGAGAAGTCAATGCCTGTCTTCAAAGTTTCAAAGGACAAGCTGATTCTCTGGTTAGGGGCTAAGGAAGCTGATGACTTTAAGTTGAAGCTCATTTACCATTCCAAGAATCCTACAACACTTAGAATTTTGCTAAATCTACTCTGCCTGTGTCTATAAATGGAACAACAAACCTGGATGACAGCGCATCTGTTTATGACATGGTTTACTGAATATTTGAAGCCCACTGTGGAGACTTACTGCTCAGAAAAACAATTCTTTCAAAATATTCCTGCTTATTGATAATGCACTTGGTCACCCAAGAGCTCTGATAGAGATGTAAATGAGATTCATGTTGTTTTCATGCCTGCTAACACAACATCAATTCTGCAAACCATGGATCAAAGAGTAATTTTCAATATTGTCTTATTATTTAAGAAATACATATTTTAAGTCTCTAGCTGCCATAGACAGTGATTCATCTGATGATCAGGTTAATGTAAATTGAAAGTCTTCTGGAAAGGATTCATCATTCTAGATATCATTAAGAACATTTGTGACTCATGGGAAGAGGTTGAAATAGCAACATTAATAGGAGTTTGGAAGAAGTCGATTCCAACCCTCATGGATGACTTTGAGAGGTTTAAGACTTCAGTGGGGGAAGTAACTGCACATGTGGTGAAAACAGCAAGAGCACTTATCTCATGATAAAACTTTAACTGATGAGGAGTCATTCTTATGGATGAGCAAAGAAAATTGTTTCTTGAGATGGAAACTACTCCTGGTGAAGATGGTGTGAAGATTGTTAAAATAACAATGAAGAATTTAGATATTACTTAAACTTAGTTGATAAAGCAGTGGCAGGGTTTGAGAGGATTGACTCTTTCTTTTGAAAGAAATTCTAATGTGGGAAAAATACTGTCAAACAGTATTGCCTGCTACAGAGAAATCATTTGTGAAAGGAGGGGTCAATCAATGAGTCAAACTTCATTGTAGTCTTATTTTAAGAAATTGCCATGGCCACCCCAGCCTTTGTCAACCACCTTCCTGATCAGTCAATAGCCATCAACACTGAAGGGAGACCCGCCACCAGCAAAAAGATCATGACTTGCTGAAAGCTCAGATGATTGTTAGCATTTTTTAGAAATAAAGTGTTTTTTAATTAAGGTATATACATTTCTTTTTTAGACATAATGCTTTTGAACACTTAATAGACTACACTATAGTGTAAACATAACTTTCACATGCACTGGGAAACCAAATTTGTCTGACTTGCTTGATTGTGATATTTGCTTTATTGTGGTGATCTAAAACGAAATCTGCAATATCTCTGAGGTATGCCTGTACGGGCTAACAAAGCTAAGTGTATATAACACAGACTCATGACTCTCTAACTTAAAAAAACTTGAGGGAAATCATTCAAACGCCTTAGGGCCACCCTCAACTTCACCAAAGTATTTGGTAGAGATACTTGTGGCTATTGGGGAAAGGATACTAAAAGAACACCCCAGGACAAAAAGACAATAACTTCAGAGTCTCAGTGACTTCCCTCTGAGAGATCTGCTCTTGTCTGCCCTCAAATACTCTTAAATAGGTTAGAAGAAATAATAACTGCAGTCAATGGGCAATCCACCACCTTTCTGGTAGGCACTGGAGTCACCTGCTCCACATTTGACACCTCACAATTCTCCACCCTTATCCCTCAGAGTACACAAACAATCTCTGAGGTGCAGTTAGATAATTCACCACATGTTTTATCCCTTATGTCCTTTCTATATCTCTTGGGCCTCATGCTGCCCCACATAGCTTTTCATTAAGTTCCACCATTCAGTTCGTCTAACAGGCAGAGACTTGCATTCTAATTAGAATTTTAATATTTCATGTTCACCTCAGGTACTTACCCTTGAAGCCCAGGATTCCTCTCCCACTCATCTTCATTCTCTGACAGCCCTAATAGATAACCCCAGTTTTCTTGCCCCTTTTACAGTTCCCAAGCCATTCACGATTCCCACATTCAAGGCATGTTTACTTACATTCCTGACTCACTTGGGGCTATAGGAACAATAGACTTAGGCCATATCTGGGAGACAAAGTCCTTAAAGGTGGATGTAGACCTCACTATGTCCTCCCAAATACCATCCTGTCTTTCATCCTGTCCTCCAGTGCCGCTCATTTTATCACTGTTGGTTTATACTTCACTTTCTTCAGCATATCTTTTCATTCTAATTCCCAATACCTATTTACTTTTACATGGGAAAATCAACAATACACTTGAGCACCAAGGAATTACAGAAACCCCCACACATTTTTCCTGGACGTTAAGTGAAAATATAAAAGACTTGATCTTCCCTTGTAATTAAACCTTCATTCAATACGTAGATGACCACCTTCTTTGTTCTAAGACATTCAGCAAATCTCTACATGACATCCAATACTTATTAAAAGACTACTCTAAGCAGGGCCATAAGGTCTCAAGTGATAAAGTTCAGCTCTGCTGCCCCCAAGTCCACTATTTAAGTCATGATATTCCCTCTGAAAGAAAAACCTGATCCCCAGATCATATCAAGACCAGACTTAACAGCCTCCTATCTGAACCAAGAGACAACTTCAAGGCTTTCTGGAACTGACTGGCTATTGTAGAATGTGTATTCCTACCTTCTCTGCTAGAGCATCCCCTTTATATGGCATGACTAAAAAAACTTGTGTCTGAACCTCTAAAATGGGACTCGCCTACTATAACATCATTTGAATCCCTAAGTTCTCCCTTTGTTCCACCCCACTTAGGGCTTCCTGACTACTCTTTGCCATTCTTCCTATTTGTTCATAAAAGAGAAGAAAATGCCATAGGGGTCCTTTCTCAAAAACATAATGGAAATCAGAGGTTAATCAGATATTTTCCTCTTACCCGGCATCCTACAGCTCAAGTTTCCCCTCCTTGCTTGCTAGCAGTAGTGGCAACTGCACAATTAGTTCAAACCACAGCTGACCTTGTGCTAGGTCATACCCTGAACATTTTATGTCCCTTATGCAGTTTGGACCCTTCTCCTAACTGAAAATACCCAACACTTTTTGAACTCTCAGTTCACCTGTTATGAAATTCTTCAGCTTTTCCTTCCACATCACTATCCACCCATGTCAAAGTCTCAATCCTGCCACTTTCCTTCCTCTCTCAATGGAAGAATAACTGCATGATTCTATTATGGACACTCAAGCCTCAATCCTCTCCCATCTTGGCCTTTTAGAAGTCTTCCTTGCAAACCCAGACCTTACCCTCTTTGTTGATGGCTCCTATCTCTATATCTCAGAAGGAAATGTTCAGGCTGTATATGCCACTACAAATTTTCAAAATCCCAGAAAGTATAAGTCTTTATTTGGTGCAAAGTCAGTTCAGATCACTGAACTTGTGGCTCTCACAAGAGCTTCTTATCTTTGGTAAAGATAAGAAATTTAACATCTATAGGGACAGTAGATATATTTTGGGGATAGCACATGATTTTCATATGTCATGGAAAGCCAGAGGATTTAAGACAACAGCTTGGACACCAATGGAAAATGAAAAGCAGTTGTCTAACTTCTTAGATGCTTTATTATTGCCAAGGGAAATAACCATACTTAAGATAGAAGCGCACATCGGCTACAAAACCCCTGAAGCAAAAGTAAATTTACTCTTGATAGATATACTAAACTGTCATAAAGCTGTTACACCCTCACCACAATCAGATAAGATCCTAAATCTACTCTGATTACACCTGATCCTCTAGTTAAGGTACTTAAAACTTCCCAATTCAAAGCCTTTGAACATTAAAAGGCCAACTGGAAACAAGTTGAATGTCTTATCTAAGCGGCTGAACCTTGGAAACACTCAGATAGCCCCTTGGTCTTTCCTCAGTCCCTTACCTGAAATTCAGTTTCTGACCTTTATAAAATAACTCATCAAGGAAGGAAGAAACTAAATCAACTCCTCCATAAACACTGGTGGGGAAAGTTTACCCCTATCTGAAACAAGTGGTGGCTTCCTGTCCCACCTCTCAAAAATATAATCCTGATAAACCTGCAAAGGTGGGACAAGAAAAGGAACCTTTCCAGCAGGACCTTTTCTTTATTGGCAATTATATTTATTCAGTTCCCTAAATGTCATGGAAATTAATATATTATTATCATATCTATGTACTCTCACTGGCTTGAAGTTTTCCCTTATGAAAGTACCACTGCCACTACTGTTACTAAATGTTTGTTACAATAAGTATTCCCTGCATGGGGAATTCCACTGGCCCTTTCACCTGACCAAGGGACCCCTTTCTTTGGTAGTCCTCTAAGCAATCCAGTAAGTTCTTCCCTTATCCCCAAATGACACTAATTCTATCATTCCCAGTCATCTGGAATGATAGAGTTAATGGACTATTAAAATTAAAACGTACAAAACTGATGAAAGAACTCAATTTCCTACTGCTTAAGGTTTTATCTTTAGCCCTGATTGCTCTCTGAGCCTCTCTATATGGGTCACAGCAACTGACCCTATATGAAATAATAACTGAATGACCCATAACAATCCCCTATTCTGTATGGGCTCTTGAAAATTCTATCTTGGTCAATTCAAACATCCTAAAATATTGCAAGGGACTTATTATATCCACACTACTCATCAACAGAGTAAGGCTGCTATTCCTCCAGTTCTTCCATCCAAACCCCTCTTCATCCTAGAAATTAGGGACTTAGTTCTCTGGAGCTGATATCACGTGAAAATTAATTTTGAACCCTGTTGGAAGGAAGCTTATGTCATCCTCTTTACCATTAACACTGTTGTCAAACTCCAGGGGATATAAACCTGGATTCATATTCTCAACTGAAAAGGTATAAATGCTGCTCTGAATGGAAGTCCACTCCAAATGGAAACCTTAAACTGAGGCTTTCTCGAAAGTCCCCAGAAGCATACAGAGCCATGAAGTAGATAGCTTTAAGACAAACTGATGACACCATGAAGTCGTCAGTTTCCACCCCAGATGTCAGAACATGGCCTCCTAGGATTCTCTTAACTACTTTTAGTTCTCATTATTTTTCTTGTCCTCCTTGGCTTCATCCTTTTCTAACCTCTCCCACATCACTTTTGCTATTCCTATAACTCTCCACAATGAAAGCATAACTTTACATAATAAGATTTATATTGTACTATCTATTCCTCCTTCACCAGACCTATGACCTGTTCTCCCTTGAATAATTCCTCCATCCCTGCAAGGACCCCAGAATCCATGACATCTTTTTATTCAATTTATAGCACAATCTCACAACTCTACTTTTGATTGTTGGCATATACTCCTTTTCCTTTTTAAGCTTCTGGTTTCCCCTAAATTCCTATACTGGTGTCAGATTTAAAGTCATCCTTTGTGTTATCATTCAGTGGCCCTTTTGCTTTCTACTCTAGATTTCAAAAGGACCCTCCTTCAACTTAATACTTTTCAAAAAAGGCAATTTGTGCTTCCACTGTGACATAAGCAAAGGCCATTTCATGTACCTAAAACTATTTGCAATCAAACATACTTTGCCATCAATACAAATACATACACCATTACCATGGGAGGCAGGAGTACATGAATCTAATAGACTTAGATGATCCTAAACATAATTTTACCCAGTATGCTTGGGACTGTTATTCTGTAAGCACAAATCTAATCATTATCTTCTTCTTAATGGATGAGATAACATCTCTATCAAAAGAGCACCTATGAATTCCAGATGCAAACTCATGGGAAAATTATTTCACGAATTTGGATAGCCCTAATGAGGCATAGTGGTACCTATTGGTATCTACCTGCTAATTGAACGGGGATCCTGTTAACTAGCAAACCTAGTTAGTGTTTATCAAATTTTTAACCAGACTGCCTTTTCTTCTGATCTTAACCTCTAATTTTTTCTCATTCTATTACCTCTAAATTTTCCAGGCACCAGACAAGCCCAAAGGTCTACACTAACATGTTACAACTACAAACTTAGGCACATAATAGTAGCCCTAGAAGGAGGGTTCTTAAGAAGCCTTAGAAGAGGAGGTTAAAAGATTGAGAGTAAAACCTAAAAGACTTAACTACTGCAGCAGATCATATATGAACAACCTTTGTGCCTGAAGCTGTTGTTCAGTGGGCCACTTGGGAAATTTGACAAAACTCCTGAATTTTCCTTGCTCTACCCCAGAAAATATCCATAACTGTGGACAACATTACCAGAACTTTCAGTATCATTGCCAAAGAACTACAGAACTCCAGTTAGCAGTCCTGCACAATCAATCATCTGCACACAATTCTGGCTTTTTGAAGAGGCAAATGCAGAGTGCTTGGAAGACATGTTCATGTTTCTAGAGTCCTCTGATTTCTATGTCATCACCAAAAGTATTCAGACTGTAAACTGGGAAATTCTCAGATTCCCATTGTTATCCTCATTCTACTATCTGAATGAAGACGCTTTAGGCCTAATATCTTGGAATCTTCTCAACTGTCTCCCTCCAAACCTCATATTTTGGTTCTATTCACTTGTTCAACCTTTAATACTTATTTTTAAAATTTTCTTCTTATATATATACTTTTTTGTTAAATGCCTGATTTCTAAGACCCTCCAACAGCTGTCAGTCTGACAGCATACTCACTATAAGATACCCCTGGTCTTTCAGGGTCAATAGGAATGTGAAGGGCACCTTACCTCCAAAAACTATTTGGACCAACCTTAACCCTGCAATGACTCTTATTCCATTTCTAATAGTGTCTAGGCACATGCTTTTTCTCTTAAACAGTGAGGAAGACTGATCAAATGTTCACAATTGGCCATTTCTTGTCCTCAGCTTTGTCTTGACCAAACTTTAGTCAGGCTTGTCTCCTTCCTACAAGCCCCTGAGCACCATGTGCCCCAAGCATGTGCAAGCACTGAAATGTGGAATCTGCTCCCATTCTCAGATTCTCCTGGTATTCAACTGACAATAGTGAGGCCCTTTTCTTGTCAGATCCTACTGGTCATTTCTCCTTGCATGTTCAGCTTCCCCTAAAAGATTCTGCTTACTTCTGTTTTTTTCCATGTTTACCCTATAAAATGAATTTTTAAATTTGACTGAGATGCTTGCAGTTTTCTGAATTGGAGTGTTCTTCCTATGGTAACTGTTTTTCTCATGAATAAAACGCTTCTTAAGTTGGGATTTGTTTTTGTTTGACAGCACTATTCGTTACAACAATTTGTAATACCGAAACTAATCAATAAACAAAGAAACATGAAGATGGGGGGGCTTAAATATCTATAAACAAGAATGGGAAAATTCAACTGTGGTTTATTAATTCATAAAAAGGAATAATACTCAGGAGATAAAATGACTAAACTAGAGCTAATCAATTCTAAAGCAACACTGCTTAAATACATACTGTTAAGTGGGGGTGGGGGAAGATAGCACAGTATAATGCAATTTATTCAAACCTTAAAATTGCCAAAATATTCTATATTTTATTGTTTTTATACGATTTATGCAATGTACTCATGCAGTAAAAGTATAAATATACTTTTAGGCACGAACTCTATCTGAAGAGAAGGGGAAAGGAATGTTTGGGCAGGGAGATAAAGTAAGTATAAATTGTACTGGTAAATCTTTCATTTCTGTAAGAATAAAATACAAATACAGCACAATGTCAACTTGTTTAAAATCTGGTTGACAGACACATAGGAATTTATTATGTTATTCTTTGTATGTTATTCTTTGTATACAAAGAATACTTGTGTATTTCAAGTATTTCATAATAAATCAAACAAACATGGAAGGAAACTCTAGAACACCAAGGACTATTGACAAGTAAAAAGTTATCTCTGAACCAGTGTTTCCTAGCAAATGCAAATATAAGGACTTTACCAGTAAGTCTTGCCCTGTGACATGAGAGGGGATCCACAGAAGAAGTCCTAGTCCCTTGTAGTCAATTCTGTTTCAGCCTAGGCTAATTTTCCCTAACGACTAATTTTTGAGTCGTTTATTAAAGGCAGAAATTATACAGGTATGGTTATTTCCAATAACAACCTTTTTATTTTATTGAAACATAAAAATCAAGCACAAATTATTTTTATTCAAATAATGATTTAAGAAGGGCATATTTGTATTTTTTATTTATTTTGGTCCCTTATTTAAAATAAGGGATTTTGCTAATGGAGAATAGAAAATAGTCACAGACCTTTAATTCTGTCTGCTTTTACTGGGCAGGAAAAATCAACGCATGGTACAGGAGGGCAGTTCCCTTTAAAGTTTTTGATCATATACCCTTCAAAAGAATATTTTAAAACTATGTATCTTCTAAAACATTTTGAATTTGCATACATTTGTTTTAGAAAATCATAACCTTAAATAGATGCTGAGATGTGTTTTTTGGAGTCAGTTAACCCTGTGGTTGCCTGATGTTTGCTTTTATGCCTTTCAGTACATGCAGAGGAATTTCAAAAGAATTAAAGTTATTCCAAAGACTTTGGTTTGTTTTGTTTTACATTAGGAAAAAAAGTATGTTTTTTAATTTTTGTCATCATGAGTGTAAAGAAGTGGATGTAGCTTTTTCCTTGTTAGAAAGCTAACCCCACAGCCATTATTTTTAGAATTTGTTTCATGAAATATCTTGGCACTTGTTGGAAACAGAATTTACTGAAGTAAGAAATAGGATATTGTATATCAGATGTAATTAGACGATAGAACTCATGGAAGTGTGCAAAAAGAAAAAAAAATTCCCTGTGAGTGAAAGCATTCACATTTTATACATGTTGTAAAAAGGCAATGCTTCGCACTTCCATGATACTTTACTTTGGGGAGTCAAATGAAAGAGGTTGCAACTGTTTAAAAAAAAAAAAAAGACTGTGCAAAGACACAGTTCTATTAAGCAAATTTAGAAATGCAAATTTGGCCTGAAATGCACTCAATCCTTAGCTATGCCAGTCACTAAATAAGTATGTGAACATGGGTAAATTACTTAACTTCTCTAATCCTCCACTTCTCAGGTTGGTGAAAAATAAAGGCAGTAATAAATATATTATATATTATATTTATATTATAATATATAATATATTTATACACAGTATAAAGGCAGTAATAAGGGCAGTCGTATATTTTATAAATGTGAGGTGCTGGTGTTAGCCTACTGGCATCTAAATTGTGGAAAACTTTATTTTTGTTTATCTGATAGATAATAGGATATTATTATTTCCCTAGGAAGAATAATTTTAACATGAAACAATGGATGTGCATATTTTTTGGTAAATAATTTTGATAATACATGTCTCACCTGAAATACTATGTATATCCATAAACACAATTATTACAGGAGTCAACGGTACATGAGTATATGTGCTCTTGGAGCGAGACAGTGTTAGGAAGAGAAAACACTAAAAAACAAAGTAAGATAAAACCAAGCCAAACAAACAACAAACTAACAGAATTAATGTTTGAACCACATAAATTTATCTAGGTTTATTTTTCTCAGGATTCCTGGTTAACAAAAACAACAAAATGACTTGGACGGGGGGAACAGTACCAATAAATCAACAAAAGAGAAATAGGCTACTGAGTACCTAAGAAATCTGTCAAAAATGCTTTTATTATATCCATAGAAAATGTACTATTTATTGTTCATCAGCTTCTCAACCTTAAAAACTTAGCAAGTACAAACTAAACAGAAGAGTCTTTCCAGTGATTGAAGGTAGCTTGAGCAACAAAAAGAAAAACTAGAAATTGATGGAAAAGGAGAAGACAAAAATTATAAATTTGAAAATAAAATGTAATTTTTTTAAACTAAAAAATATCTGAGGCCAGATACTATATAATACAATCCACCAAAGAGCATTAAAAAATAGCATATGAATTTAATAGCGATGATCTCAGATTACCAAGTAAATTCAAAAATATATTTACTGTTCTCAATTTTGAAAGTAATTTTTAGAGAGATTTCAATGCAAACTATAGTAGAACACCAGAATAACAATTATAACATTACACATTTGGATATAATTGGTTTGGCTGGAATTCTCCACGCAGCCCTCGTCTAAATACTTGGGTTGAGGGTGTTGGTTGAGGGTTGGTGGGTACAATGTGGAGAGGGAGGGGAGGTGAGACCAGGAGGGTAAACAGCATGCAATACAGCCTCAGTAAATAGAGCGGGGAACTGGATTTCCTTGCCTCCACTATTCTCTAGGTTTTATATCTCTACATGAGGCCAGTATTTGGATTGGAAATCAACAAGTTTCAAGAAGATTTCAAAAGGATTGACACTACTCTCCTTTAAGTCTCAGCCAGCCAGAAAACTCAGAATCATCCCATTGACATTTAATTCAAAACAGAAAACCACTACTAGGAAACTCCAAACTGCAGGCAGTACTGCAATTTAAGTAGCTCAGCCAAATGCCTAGAACTCCCAGTCAGCTACTTGCACAAGTTTCACTAGTACCTTTCTCTAACCTTGCAATAATGTGACCCCACGTTTAAGTTTTGCACTTTGTGAGCCCTAATTGTCATTTGTAATAGATGTATTTTTGCCCCATGCCGTAGTCCCTCAGGTCAATTCTCATTTTACCTGCAACTGTGTTGAATAATTTCCACCCTGGAGAAAATATTCCACCTTAAAAGCTTGCCAAGTCTCTCCAATTTTTTTTGCCTCAAAGTTTTTCCAAAACCATGAGCTCTTGCTCAAATTCATGCAGGGCAATCTAGACAGGAGATTTAATACAATGGGGGGTGTGGGTAGGTGGAAGGGATAGGAAATTGTGAGGCATTCCGGGGTAAAATTGGGTGTATAAATGTCTCAGCATTTTGAGACATTCATAGTGGTTCTCTAGTGGGATTGAATCCCAGTTGTCCAAATAAGTAACTAGCTCTTTAATGATATTTTATTTTCTCTTATTTCTTCCTTGCTTTACTCTCCAATTCTCTCACTCCTGCTGCCAGGTATCACCTGCTTAAATAAACTACCTGCTCCCAAGTCTTTGTTTCAGATTCTGATTTGAGGGGAACCCAAACTAAGACACTGTGATAGCAGTTTCACTGTCTGTTTTTGGTATTGTATGTTTCACTGTATGTTTTTAATACTTGAAAGTTTAGCACTAATCAACTATAAAATTCTATGTCTGATTACACACTAATTTTACATTACAAAAAGCAAAACAAAACAGCAGGGTGGTTACAGAGAGACTGGCAGGGACCCTAAGATGTTAAAGAGGTTTCAATATGGCCTCATATGCTCTGTGTGGCCTGCTTTTCTGATCTTACTGTTTATATCTATCTCCCTTGTTTACTGTATCCTATATTATCTGTACACCTTCTTCTCTGGGGCTTTTCACTTGCTGTTCTTTTTTTCAGGAACATTATGACTCCATCATTCAAGTGTCTGCTCTTTGACACTCCTTGGGAGAAGCGTTCCTTGACTAGCCTATCGAAAGAGTCCAACTCTGTTCCTGTATATCCCCTTGCCCTACTTAATTTTCCTTCATACTCCTTAGCACTACCTGACATTTTGTTATATATTTTTGTATGTTTATTGTACCACACTTTCCTATACTATAAGCCTTCCAGGAGAACACATTAATAACACTCTGAAGGACGATAATATCATTCAAAATCTCTAAAATTTTGGCATGCAATGTCTGGCAATCAATAAGAAATTACCAGGTAAGTTTCTCAGAATATAGTCAGGAGACATAAACTACATAATAAATTTGAATGTTTAATAATTAAAGAATTAAGAACTATAACAGGGGATTAGCATAATAGGAGATTATCTACCAAATTACAAAGAGAACACTAAAGAACACAAGAAGAGCAGTTATTGGGAGCAGCCACTAACCCTAGGACTAAGACAGAACACCAAACAAAATAGCAAATCTGGAAAAGGGGTCCTGCCTCTGAGGGTTGGCATCTAGACCTCATTGAAGAAAGTAAGGTTATAGCCAATAGAATGGCAGGAAATTCTGTGAAGGATCTGTGCTTGTGGAACTTTCTGGGATGGAATCCACCTTCTGGGACAGTGAGGGATGCCGCACATGGGGAGCTGTTGTGCTGTGGAAGTCACCCTCTGGGCTGCAAGGGAAAGCTGTCAACAAGGAAGTGGTACAAAGAGAACTTAAAACTCATTGGGGTGGTACATTAAGATGCTATCATTTAGAATGCTGGCAGAAGTTGTCATGGGGAGCTGCTGCGCACTGCTGACTTGCCACACATAGTAAGTTAAGAGAGAGCACGCACAGGAAGCAAGAAGAAGACAGCCTTTCTCTTCCAGGTCCATTGAAAGTTCTTTGCTTTCAAGAGCTGAAACAAAGGCTAACTTTACTCCAGCTGATGGGAGAAAATTCCAGTATTACAAGCACAACAATTAAGAGTGAATTTGGTACCTAAAGGTTATATATTTGTTAAATGTTACAGTCCATCCCTTTGGCTACTTACTTTCATATGCACCCTTCTACTACATTTGAATTTCTGTATAACAAGAAAACCACTCGGTTTTCCAATAAGAAGATACAGCTACCTTTTGCACAAGTGAAGAAGTTCTTAAACTTTCCCCCAAATGCATAATCCCAACAGTTACTGTACCCACACCTTTAGTTATAGTACTACTAAATATTCTGTTACCTGTATGTTAAATTGTAAAGCTAATGGTCAACAGCTTTATTTAGAATTACAATGGAAATAAGACAAAAATAGCATATACAAAGAAGCACATATATACTATAAGCAAAGAGAAAAAAGACAAAGCTATTGCAGTCCTCATTTCTTTAATTGGTCAAAAGAGAATAGTTGATAATTTAGAGATTCCTTCCTCTACTACCTATTCCCTATTTTCCCCAATCTTATGCAGGATCTCAGTTGAGGTTCTTTACCTGGTTGAACGTGCCAACGAAAAATTATCACTTGCCATCTGGTTCTATAAAAATAAAGTCATTAGCCACTGCAGTCACTAACCTTCAACATACCCTGAAAGGAGTTGGGGTGGAGATCCGGAATGAGGCACTCTGTGCTCTGGGAAAAACTGGCAGAACAGGCCTTCAGGATAGTTAGATATTTTCAGGAGAAGATTCTATGAGCCCAAATTCTTGCATCTTCTCATATTTAGAAAAGCACTGAAATTGTTAAAGGATACATCTGCTCCTCACGACTTGCAGCAAGCCTCTGCCAACATGTGTGCTTGACTGCATGTACCACCCCCCCGTCACTAAAATCATATATAATACTGACCTTCCCGTTACCTCTTCAGAGCAGGTCCTCAGAGCTATCTGAGAGGCTGTCTCCCAGGCTATAGTCCTCCTTGTGCCCCAAAGAAAACTTAACTCACAACTCTCAGGTTGTGCATTTTTTTCAGTTGACAAATGACTCAAAACTTTATTCCCAAAGTTCCTGCATTCTTAAACTGTTATGCCTTCTTTTTTCAGTTGTAGTTTTCTCTTAACCTGTACTATTGAGCATATAAATACTAAGAAGGACTCTAGTGAATTATTTGGATCGTGGACATTGTTTTCCTTGTCACCATTACATAGCAGCAATCTGATTTTCCCTTTGTAATTGGGAACAACCTCTTCAACCAGCAGAGAAACCCTCTGTCCTGCCTGTTGTTTCAGTGGCACAAGGATCCAAAATGGTTAGATATCAGTCAGATTTCCCAATACCATGAAGACATCCCTTATTTTCAATAGTCAAATTATTCCCTCCTTTGGCACTGAGACCTCCAAACCAGCAAAATTTAAGATTCTTATTATAGGAAATAAACATTCTGACATTATGTTATTGAGTATAACAGCGAGAAGAGCCACTCCCACTTCATGATTCCCAGAACCATGTACTCTGGCTATGGGGAGACAGCATGGCATAATGGTCTTTGATTCAAAGCATATGCTGGATCCTATAAGACAGAACTCTATCCTTTCAGGGTGTTGTCTCCCAATTGGTGCTATAAAGGAGACATCAGTAAGCCTTTTCACTTTTCAATGAGTCCAACTGCTTTCAAGCAATGTGACATGTTTTAAGGTTAGTTCTACTGACATTAGCCCGTTGTTATATCTTATTTGATAAAATAAGTTCCTTGATCAGAAGCAATGCTATGTGGAATGCCATGATGGTTTACAAGGCATTCTCTGAGATTCTGGAAAGCAGTGTTGCCAGAACATTTACAGTAAGGTAACGAAAATCCATATCCAGAAAATGTACCTATTCTAGTATGAAAAATTATCTTCCCAATCCATGATGAAATGTTGTCAAATTGCCACAAGGTGACTGGCTTTTACATCCAGGCAATGATGACATATTTAGGGCTCAGTGCTCATCTCAACTCTTGGAAAATTAGGCACTCAGCAGTATCATTATCCAGGCTATTCTTGGTAAAAGAAAATACAATATTGTTTGCCCATAAACAGCCTCTAGTCCTGCCAATGTAGATCTTTGTTCAGAGGATTACTGAGCAAACGCTGGGATGGCAGGGGAAATAGTCTGGCTGACATCCAACAGAGTGTGCCACTTTGTCCAACTGATTATGGGGAGCCCACCCTAAAGGGGACACTTTTTGCTGAAAATTAACATGAGACACAAGTTCCTTCACAGTCTGTGCCCATTCTGAGAGGTCCATTCATACCTCTTCCCAGTATTTCTTCATCACTAATTTTTCAATCCTGTTTTTTTCCAGACTTTGACCATCCAGCAAACCAGTTAGTGACTCCCCATGAATTAGTGTAGATTCATGCCTCCAGCTATCTCTTACTCAGACAAAGTGGACAACCAAATGTAAATGTACTGTTTGAAGTTTTTCCCATTAGGAGAAGTTTTTTTACCACATTTCTTAAGTAAGGATTATCTCTGAGTAGGGCTGTGGTGTCTTATTACCACATTTTGGTAATATTTGTATGTCATATTAAAGCCGTCTCTTAACCAGGCTTGAGTTTTTTTTGTTTTTGTTTTTCCTCAGTCAACTAGTCTTAAGTAATACCCTATGTTCCCAAAATCCATGGACATAGATTGAAGGATATGAGACAATACCAAAAGAGTTGATATCAAAAAGTGTCTGAGCTACCTTCTATGCATATCGGTTATACCATCTGGACCTGCCCAGTCTGTTCTTACTCATAGAGAACTGTGCTATTATTCTCCTATTGTGCAAGCACAATATAACATTCTTATTCACCAAGGACACTTTAAGTATCATTGAATCAGCTGGATCATAAGTCCCAAGCAGCAGAGTGGTTTGAAGTACAGCCTGAACTTGTTGCAGAGTCTCCTCTTGCTCTGGTCCTCACTTGAAACTGGCAACCATTTGACACTTTGTGGATCTAAGTAGCATACTCAAATGTGGTACATGTTGTCTCCAAAATCCCCCCAAAATAAAACTATCAAGTTTTTTGCCAGTTATTGTGGTAAGAGGTATAAGGAGCAGCTGTTTGTCTTTTATCATGTAAGGAATATCTTTACATGCTCTAGACTACTAAACCTTCAGATGGGAGACAGTGATGTGAGATTGTGGAAAATTTCACTGAGATGAGGGTCCTCTAACTTTTTGTAAGGTTTCTCACTCACCTTCTAATCTGTACATGTCTTAGTAAGGTATTTAAAACGCTCGCTACTTCCTGCTCATCAGATCCAATCAATATAATATTCTCAATGTAGAAGACCAGTGTCATGTTTTATGGGATGTCAAAATCATTAAGACCTCTGCAGACTATATTATGGTATAGAACAGAGGAATTGACAGTCTGTGGCAAGACTGAAGGCCTCATCTTGTTCAGGTCAGGTGATAGCAAACTGTTTTTGGCGGTCCTTACAAAATAGTATGGGGGAAAAGAGATGATTTATTCAGTAAAGGTAGTACATCTTAAAGAGTAGCTACAATTGGAGTCACTATCTGATTAAGTCTGTAATAATCCACAGTTATTCTCTAAGATCTATCCAACACCTGTAAAGGCCAAACTGGTAAGTTAAACGGGGGATAGGATAGGCATCTCCTCCAGGTTATGTTACCACAGAGTTTTGAACAAAAGAAAGCTACTTTCCTCAGAAAACAAAGTACTTTCACTGGTAAGAGAGGATCAAAGTGATCTGAGGGTTGAAGGTTGTTTCAGGGTTTCAGGATCCCTCTATTTCTGAATCAATGTCCTAACCTTCACACAGGAAACTCTGAATTCAACTGACTATGTAATTCAACAACCTGTACAATTAAATTTTATGTTTGATTTTTCAACAGTATTAGCCTGGCGGGCAGAAGAAATAAAAGATTAATTTAGGGTTAATCTCCACTTGACAGACAGTTTTTGAAACTTAAAATTAAAGGACCCAATCTTCTTACCTTCTTTCTGTAAGTCATCCTGTGCACTGGGTTGATGCCTCCCACACATAGTCCTTGTAGTCAGCACTACTGCCCTAAAGGTCAAGTGTGGCATCCGATTGGGTTCCCAAGAAACTTGCTTCAGTGGGCATTTCAGTACAATTAACCATAGTTAATAGCTTGATCATTTGTAGTGTCACTTTATGTCATTTGTGACTAGCAACACATTTCCAATTGGCAAGAATTTCAGAACTATGCTCAAGCCAATGTCATGATCAAACCAATCCTCAAATCCCATTCCTAGTACTAATTCTATATTAGGGGCCAACTGGGAGACAGAATCTAGAGAACAATTTGAACAGGGAAATATTATTATAAAGAATTATTAATAATAACAGGGATCGTAGTAATGGAATATTAGCTGCCAAGGGTTAAAGAGAATTCTAAAGGAAACGGGATATCATATATAAAGAGAAGTCATTACCCTTAGGGTTGGAGCAGAGCACACATTTAAGGACATCTGAAAGAGTACTCCCCACCTCCAGGCCTCCTGAGAAAGGGTACAATTATGATGTACTAGATGGTAAAGACGTTGAGTTGCAGCACAGGTGGAAATCTCTAGGAACCCATCCTCTGGGTGTTTGGGGAAACCAACCACATAATGGTTCTGTGCTGTTGGAAGCGGGTGGGAATCTACCCTCTGTCGTGCCAGACAAAGCCTCCAGCAGGGAGATGCTGTACCTGGAATCTACTGGTAACTATTGAGGAGCTGAAAGGAGTTATCTATGGGGAAGTGGCAAGCATGAAAGTCACTGAATCGTCCATTATTACTAATACCTTGGGAAGATTCTCTCTGGGATTTGGGGGCATGCTGCCCACGGGGAGGTGACATACACTGATGGCTGCTACTCGCTGCAGGAACCTATCAAAAGAGTACACAGAAGAACCAGCAAGAAGTATCCCTTCCCTTCCGAGTATCCCTCCAGTGTCCTCTACCTACAAAGCTTAAAATTATGCCTCTGGCAAAGAAGAAATTTTTCAGTATCACAAGCAGAACAATGAAGGGTATATTTGGAGCTGAGAAGCAATATACTGATAACTAACACACTAGGCATTAGGAGAAACAGGACCAAATGCCCCAAAGCCAAAAGAAAAATAGAAGCATAAACTAACTAATGGTGATACAGATGATTTGGC
Organism: Balaenoptera musculus; assembly: GCF_009873245.2. Classification (NCBI taxonomy): domain Eukaryota; kingdom Metazoa; phylum Chordata; class Mammalia; order Artiodactyla; family Balaenopteridae; genus Balaenoptera; species Balaenoptera musculus. Next base: position 46,625,133 of record NC_045797.1, read on the forward strand.
ATTGGCAGATTAGAATTTTATGATTATTATGTACAAAAAAAATAAAGGAAACATTGACAATGTTAAGAAAGTGTCAGGATCTATAAGAAATCAAATGAATATTCTACAACTGAAAAATATAATAATTAGAACTAATTTTATTAAAAATATAAGAACACAAAATTAATAATTCAATTTATGGGGTTAATAACAATTATTAAAAAGCATATAATTAGGAAACTTGAAACTAAGCCAGTAGGAAATATTCCAATTGAAACGCAAAGAAGGAATAAATAAAGAATGGAAAAGCCAGTAAGGCCTATATGGTGTGACATGGTGAAAAAATTAACACATATTTAATAGAAGTCTCCAAAGGAGAAGAACAAAAGAGAGAAAAAAAAAATTGAAGAAATATTGGTTCTGCTTGACTTATCTGGAATGGGTGTTTCTAGCTTCAAATGATCTCTCTTGAATTCTAGAAACTGTCCTTTGACAGAAGACCAGGATGTGTTAATTTTCCCCACCACAGTTAACTTAAGAGGACATGCAGAATTTTAGAATGTGAAGAACAAAAGTTGAATAGGTTGAGATTTAGAAGATTGAAATGATTGGAAAGCTGTTCTCCAGGACTTAGAGTGCCACTAAAACAATTTAATCTAATACCATTGTAATTATATCCTAAAGGGATTGTTTTGGAGGTTTGTGTTTGCTTTTCTGTCCTGTGGAGTGACCATCAGTATAAAAGCTTTCATATAAATTAGTTGAGTAAACAATCAATCTTGCAAAGTGGCTATTCCCAGTACCTTGAATGATGACTAATGATTTCATAATTATCCTGGGAGAAATGAAGACTTTACTGAGTACATAAAAGCTTACAAAGTTGAGATTAGTTCCTAGTATTTGCCTTTATACTAGGTAAAGTTAGGAGATGAAACCCAGAAGGCACCAGCAGCACATATAACTCCTTATTGAACAAATCTATTTCCTGTTATTTTTCCTGAAGATTTCATCTCATAAAGCTTCTAACATAGTAAAAAGTGTAATTCTTGGATTACAGATCTTCTTTGAATTTAAGTAAATGCTGATTCACAGATAGTCCATAATATATTATTTACTTGGGGTTTAAGCAAAAGATAAATTATACAATTGCCTATATATCTCAGGAGAGTTAGTCTTTGATTCAGTCTCTGAAATTATTAATGTGAATAGAATATAGCAAAATACAACTCAAAAGATATGAAATTGTTTACAAATAACTTGAAATATAATTTCAACTTTTCTGGTTGCTGTCCATTAAGTAAGGGAAAGGAAGAAATTGCCACTCAATATTTGAAATAAAACTGTGTATTTCTTACTCAGAAATGGAGAGTTGTGCTTATAAGACACAGTATCGCTGGGACTTCCCTGTTGGTCCAGTGGTAAAGAATCCACCTTACAATGCAGGGGGCGTGGGTTCAATCCCTGGTCGGGGAGCTAGGATCCCACATATGGCAGGGCAGCTGAGCCCATGTGCCACAGCTACTGAGCTCGCACGCCTCAACTAGAGAGTCTATGCTATGTGTCACAGACTACAGAGTCCATGCGCCCTGGAGCCTATGTGCCACAACTAGAAAGAAGCCTGCGTGCCACAGGGAAGAGCCCTTGCATAGCAATGAAAGACCCTGCATGCCTAAACGAAGATCCCATGTGCCACAACTAAGACCTGATGCAGCCAAAAATAATAAAATAAAATAAATAAATCTTTAAAAAAAAAAGACAGTATCTCTGAACAAAGTACGCTGCTGATCTTAGACATGGGTTTTAGGAAACGCATATATGAGAAATTGGTGGGCTAATCAGAAGCAAGAGTGTTTAGAAATAGGATGACCTTTGGCCTCAGTTACAGGATTGTGGCTGCCACCAATTGGTTGACCTTCAGAGTGTGGGACAGTCTAATTGTAGGATAGTCGAAGTTCTCATTGGTTAGGAGGATTTTTAAATCAATTTTGGAAGTTCATTTCTATTAAGGCTAAATTATAATCAGCATTTCTGTAGGAGAATAGAAACATTTTTATTTTCAAGTATTAAAAACAAAACAAAATATATCTTTAAAATAATTAGAAATGCAGCCTTTTCTATCTCCACTGTCTAATATACTAAATGATAAAAGTAAAAAAGGAAAAGAAATTGCAAGTTTGTCATACAAAAAGGGAGCTAGTAAACAAATCTGTGTGGGACTGCAGTAAATAGTCATGCTTCAATGATCTCTTTATAGTTAATCCTGTTGTGGGTTAACTGCAATAATTTTAAATTAATTTAAAGAAAGAAAAAAATTAAGTAGCTGCCTTTTTGCAGAGAATGAAGAAAAAGCTAAACAAATATTTATTTTAACTATTTTTGCAATAATGAACTGCCCACCATCATACTTTTTGGCTTCCATTACAATATGCCATATTCTCCTATTAATACCTAAGACCAGTTGTACACAGCATCCAAAAACCACAATTAGAAATTTAGTTCACTGTGTGATGAACAAATAACTTATTCAAAGTTTGTGCAATATTTTAGCAAGAGGCCAAACTTTTATTGTCCTTTAGAGATCACTTATTTCAATCCAATTAATATGAATATAGAAAACTAGGTATTTCCCATCTAATTATCATCAAAACTTAACTGTTGTGCTAAAGAGAGTTGAAGAATGTTATTGTGTTGGAAAAGAGAATGGAACTAGATTTACTGAACCCCTGTTATTTTTCTAGGTGCTGTTCTATGTAATCAGCTTGTTTTCTCATGTTATCTATTTAATTTTCACAGTAGCTGCCATATTTTCTTTATGAAAAACATCACACATAAATACACAAATAAGCCTTACTGTTAGACAATTTTGTAGATGAACAATCTATGCCTCAGAAAGATTTGATAAATTTCTCTGGTTAAAAAATAAATTGGGGGAGCAAGGACTCAAATCCAGCCCTGCCTAACATGTAAGCCCATGGGAGCTCTATGATGAAATAAAATTAAAACTCATTGCCTCTTTCCCATTGCAAATTAATCTTAATCTTGGTGAATTATTCTATGTTGTGAATATCAAGAATGTTTAACTATGGAACTTGTAATTTCTGTTACCTAGGCTATATATGATTTTGTGGGAGAAACAACTGCATTTGCCAAATGGGTTATGTGGATTGACACTTTTCAGCAATATTATTTATGGAATTTCCCACTGCCCTGCAAATTGAGCCATATACCATGCACACTAAAGTGCTTGTCTTGGAGGAACTCAAGTAGGACAGCTCTAATAGTCTATTTTGTTTTTTAAAGTGTGGTCGTTCAGCTTATTGGAAGGTACATGATAGAACAATGCTTCCCCCTTTTCAGTAAATGATGCCACATTTCTTGTTGTTTTCCAATTTTCTAGCTCTCTGTAGTGCTCCATGACTTTCCAGCAACAATTGTGACTGTACTGGGTAGTTTATTAGTCAATTCCTTCAACATCCAGGGATCCATTTTATTTGGTCCTGCTGGTTTATGTATGTTCGCATTTTTTAAAAAGTATTCCCTGGTGAGTTTTAGTCAGCAGTCATTTTTTCACTTCTTTCCAATTCTGTAAACTTCATTTTCTTTATCAGCGTTGTTTTCTTTGTTTGTTATACTATCTCCAGTTTTTAGTCTCTTCTTGTTTCCTGTGAATCATGGGCTTTAAAAAAAATTAGCTAATTTTCTCATCTCTTCAGAGTAACTGTTCATTTCTCTACTTTTTTCCCCCTTGCTACTGGAATCTATGTTTTCTGATATCACACTGAATTGTATCATTGTAAGTGCCTCTTTGCCCTTATCCCAGATTCTACCCCATTTATTCCCTGTCTCTATGTGGTCTTACTATTTAAGCACATCAGAGTCTGCCACTCTGATCACTAGGATATGGATACTCCAGTTCATAAATTTTATATTTAAGTTCTCTATTAAATTGCTTGATGGAATACTATCCATAGTAGAAAAAAAGACAAATGTGGTATATAGTACACACACACACAGACACACACACACATATGTAATTAACACAGGGTGATATAAATCATGAAAGAGCTTTATGTTGCCCATCGTAAGTCCAAGATTCAGATGCCTAAGTTTATACTTCTTGAATAATGGCTCCTACATATTAATTGTGTTTCAGCTTTGTATTCAGACTCTTTCACATATATCCTGTTTAGCAAAAGGAGAACAGCTACTAGTAGTGAAAGAACAGAACCAGAGATATGCAAGTTTCTTATGGAGCTGTGTTTCTGACCTCATATATTGGTAATTACTCTTCCATTTAAAAAATTCTTTTTGGGAACCAGCCAAAGTGAATTCCAGTTGTGATTCACACAAGTGTTGGGCATTCCTTTCAGGTTCCAGAGAAGTTTATAGCTGCCTTTATAAAGTCAAATGTCTTCCCACAATCCCTACTTAGCTCCTAATCTGTACCTTCTTTCTCCACATGAAGATGCTATAAAATTTGCACTTGAGAATACAGAATAGTATTCTTCCTGTGTTTCTTTTTATGTGTTTTATCAGTCTTGATGGGTCCAAAGTCTTGCTGAGACACTTAATACTGAATTCACTGAATACAATGGAATAAATTACATATATATTAGCTATGGACTCAAATAAGACATCATGGTAGAGCACTTGTTGGTAGAGAACAATTCAATATGGGATACTGATTCTTATTGGCTAAGAGCTACAGTACAGTCTATAGGGCCAGCTGTTGCTTACTAGGAATGTAAGAATGTAAATCAAAGCACAGGGAAATTATACATATTGGTATTGTCCTTTAGTGGCATGTATGTGTATATACATTTAATCATACATATTCTCTTTCTCTGTCTCTGTTTCTCATATATAGTATGCATGACATTTGATGAATGTACTTAAATGTTATCTTGTAAGTACTTTAGAGATAAATAGGATTTCATGCACATGTAAAATATGGAGGGTTTTAAAATATGAAATGTGTATCTTTGTTCACAAATTCAACTAATATTTATTGGGTGCCTAACCTATACCATTTGAATCACATATATTCTCTCTCTTAATAATTATGTTTATATTGTGAATGTGATCATATCATCAGGGCATATAGCAGAATAAAATGGAAGAAGACAAGATCTTAGTGCTGTTCTTGTATGAGTCACTCTCAGGAAAAGTAAAAGATAAATAGAGTTGCACGTTGAGAAAAAGAGAGAGCATCAGTTCTTAAAGTCCAAAATCACAAATGTGAGTTCCCAAATAAGGGAGAAATAGAATAGAAAAAAAATTATCAAATATATAATACAAATTAATGATCCAAAGTTAAAGAACAATTGACATTCCCAACATATAACCAGACAGTAATGAAAAAGGCCATACCTAGACATCTCATTTTCAAAACCAAAACTTCTAGAGTATAAAGTTAAAAAAAATGTGTATCAACAATCAAACATGACAAATGAAATAAATAAACCAAAATACAATCTACAAAAGGAAAAGAATCAATCCAGCACCAAACGTATCACCAGCAACACCTGATACTAAAAGCCAATAGATTAATTCCTTCAAAGTACTATTGGAAACATTAAACATTAATATCTATACCTAAGTAAAAATTTCACTCAAATATTAAGATATAATAAATATACTTTAAAATGTGCAACAACTCTGAATATCTCAAACAAATTAAAAAAAATTATTTCTGTTTATATTTCTTCAGCATGATTTTTCCTTGATATTAATCACATTCCTCAATTTAAAGTGCATCATAATCATGTATATTTTTATTTTTTATGTGTTTGATGGCTGATTTTGGATACACTTTAACCCCACTGCAATCCTGTTTTCTCTTAACATTGTAGATTTAAATACACCCACTCTTATGTTTTAAATATGCCCCTTTTTCATAAATGAGGCCCTAATCCAACAGGACTCTTATTCTTATAAGAAGAAGAAGAGACACCAAGAGTGTGTGTGTACTGAGGAAAGCCCATGTAAGGGAACAGTGAGAAGGTGGCTGTCTGCAACCTAGGAAGAAAGGCCTCACCAGAAACCAACATTATCAGCACCTTGATCTTGGACTTCCAGCCTCCAGAACTGTGAGAAAATAAATTTCTGTTGTTTAAGCCACTCAGTCTGTAGTTTTCTGTTATGACAGTCTGGGTAGACTAATACACTATGCAATATTTATACTACATATAGTTGACAAGAGACTTGTATCCAAAACATGAAAATAATTCTTACAAGTCAAAAAGTGAAAGACTAACAATCTCATTTAAAATGGTTAAAATGCTTAGACACCTCATACAAGAAAATATTCAAGTAACCAATAGGTATGTGAAATGATACTCAGCATATTTAGCTATCAGGAAAGTTGAAATTAAAAACACTGTTACAGCCCTTCACATTCTCTAGAATGGCTAAAATTAAAGTCTGCCAATACTAAATATTGCCCAGTATGTGGAACAACTGGGACTCTCACATACTGCAAGTGGAATTATAAAATGATGCAACATTTTGTGTAATAGTTTGGCAATATCTATTAAAGTAAGCTCAACATACAAGTAATTTCTTACCTACCAATTCTATTCATAGGTATATGTCTCTGCCACCAAAGAACACATACAAGAATGTTCATAACAACTGTTGGGGAAGAAGAATCTATCCTTCTAGATTCTTCCGGCTGGTCTAAGAATTAAATTGACATGAGATAGATTAACAGGAGAAAATCAAACAAAAGTTTAATAACATGTATACATGGGAGAGACCCAGGAGAACTGAGTAACTCACCAAAATGGGCAAAGCCCTCACCTTAAATACCATCTTCAGCTAAAGACAAAGAGAGGATGTTGAGAGGGGGGAGATGCAGTTATGGGAGGTCACAGGAAAAAACAGTAAAGGAGGGTAAGGTTGTTAGGCAGATTTAATGTCTTCTCCATTGATTAAGAGTTTCTAGAGATTTGGCCATTCTCCTCTTCTTGGTACAGGGAGGGAGACACCCTTACAAATGGAGATTTCCCTTATAAATGTAAATGTTTCTTACCAAAGCATAACCTCTACTTGGTTTTCAGAGTTTTTCCATGCCTGCTGTTTCTTAGAAAATAACCAGCTTAAGATAATTAATATGCCAAAGAGACGTACTTTCGTAACTGAGCAGAACCCTATGAAGTCTTCCCAGAATAGATCCCCACCCATGTCTTCTGCCTGCCTTTTGTCTATAGAAGAACTTTGGTCAAAGAATAAATTTAATCAGAGAAGTGAGAAAATACATAAAGGAAAAAGTCAAGCAAGACAAAATAATAATACTTTAGCCATTAAACAAAGTCAAGGACCTTTAGTTCTTCCTCAAGGACCATAGATAATATTCTGAGCCGTGTCCTTTGAGCTGTTTTGCAGATACTGAAACACCCACCAGGTGGAAGAAGTTAACTGTATGCTTCCCACAAGCATGTAGACCCCAGACTGGTTGGAACCAGAAGGTTGATGATGCTGACTCTCAGTTACCTCAACACCAACCAATCAGAAGAATGTCCACGAGCTGATCACACCCCACAAACTGCTTCCCTCACCCTGTCTTGGTAAATCTTTCCCTGAAAGCCTTCGGAGAGTTTGGGTCTTTTAAGCACTAGCTGCCCTGGACTCCTTGTTTGGGGCCCTGCAATAAAGCTATTCTGTTCTACTTCACCCAAAACTCTGTCTCCAAGATGCAATTCAGCATTGGTGCACAGAGGCCAGGTTTTGGCATCATTTTGGGGTGGCAAATTCTGCTCCCCTACACTTTATTCATAATAAGCAAAGACTAGAAAGAACTTAAAATGTTCAACAAGGGAACAGATACATTCCTCAAGAAGAGAAAAGTGTCTTCAACTTAATAAAGGGGAATCCAAAAGAAAATATCTATATTTAATGAAACTAGAAATAAGGTTTATACACTGCATAGAGTTATTAAAGTACATGGTATTATAATATTTAATTGTAGTGAACTATCATGTTGAAGAGAATGAAGCTGGCAATCATATAGGTGACTAAGAATGTAAGAATATATGACAAATCCCCATTTGTCATAATAGGAGTGGATTATATAATATCTAAAATATGTTAATCAATGATCTTAGTAAAACATCATTTAGAGATGTGGAGGTCCCTATTTCAATTCATGGGGAGTGGGGGGGGCTCCCGTTACCAACAAGCAATTGTCAGACACCAGCACGAGCACGGTGTTCAAGAATTCAACTCAATTCTGACACTACATACCCAAAAATAGCAACAGATTCCACAGGTTAAGAGTTTGATCCTGCACTATTGCCCTCCATCCCAGCTCCACCCCCGCCCCAACTTCAGACACCAGTCACAAGCCTAAGTTGTCACCTGTGCTTCTGACCAATTGGCTACAGATTGAAGGTTCCAACGACCCCCTGTAACTTGGGATGCAATTGCAAGCCCAGGTTATTACCTGTACTTCTGACCAATTGGCTATAGGTCAGAGGTCCCCATGACTTCCCCCTTGGGTTTGATTAATTTGCTAGAGCGGCTCAGAGAACTCAGAGAAACATTTTAATTACTAGATTATTGGTTTAATACAAAGGATTTAACTCAGAGACAACCAGATGCGAGAGATACACGGGGCAAAATATGGGGAAAGGGCATAGAGCTTCCACCCCATCTCTAGGCAAGCCACTCTCCCAGTACCTCCCTGTGTTCAGCAATCCATAAGCTCTCTGAATCCCTTCCTTTTAGAGGTTTTTAAGGAGGTTTCATTACATAGGTATGATTGATTAACTCATTGGCCATTGGTGATTGATTCAACCTCTAGCTCCCTCTCCCCTCCCCAGAGGTCAGTGGGGTGGGACTGAAAGCTGCAACTAAACCGTCTAATCACTGGTAACCAGCCCCCATCCTTAGGTGCTTTCCAAAAGTCACCTCATTAACATAAAAAAGACACCTTTATTTCTCTCTTCACGTAGTTTTAATAGCTCTGTGCCAGAAAGAAGACAGACCAAACATATATTTCTTATTGTAAATCACAGTATCAAAGCTAGAAGAATAAATCACAGTATCAAAGCTAGAAGAATTTAACAGAGATAAAAGATTAAAATTTGATCCCATTTTGGAACAGAACAGGGAATGCAAAAACAAAACAAACCAAAACAAAAAAAGGTTTGTTTTAATTGTGAGCCCTTCTGTATTATTAAATATTTTTAATGATGCACATGTTTTATTTTGATTATTAAAAAGCTATTTATATAGTTGCTTGCCAACCATTCTTGCACATAAATAGCATAAATGGTAAAATCTATTTGGTAGGCAACTTAGCAATAACGAAATTGTTTGAATTAAAACACAGATACTCTCTGACCCAGCCATTCCATTAATAGAAATTCAGCATACAGATAGTTTTTCATGAAAGCACAAAGATATAAGTATGAATATTCACTGCAGTGTTGCAGTAAAAGACAAATATCCTTCAACAGAAACTCATTAAGTGATTTTGCTACACCCATGCATTGGATTATTCTTTTTTATTTTAATCTCTCTGTACCTTTTTGAAGTATTTCAAGATTTATTGTTATTACATTAAGTGAGTAAAGATGCAGAACATTATTAAAGTATGGTCTAATTGTACACAAAATAAGTATGTTATGAACATACATATGTATATACACAGCACTTACATGCAAAAGCATTTTGGGGGAGGGGAATTGAGAAGTAATTGTTAACTGTACTTCAGAGAATGACACTGTGGCAAGGGTGGTGAGATAGAGAAATTTTGTGTGGGAGAGAGGGGGTTCCCTCTGTAGTGTTCAAATTACTACCCTGAAAATGAATTATGTTTCCTAGCAAACAACAGTTAAAAACAACTTAAGAATAGCTTTATTCATCTTTGTATTTTTGAACTGTGTAACTCAATTCTTTGTTTGTAGTGGGTGCTCAGTAATGGCTGATTATATGAATTCCAAATGAAACATGCCAGCAGAGAGTCATGTGACCAAAATGGAGTCGCCTACACTTAGGCTGAATAATTCAGCAGCAATTTCCTGTCTAAAACATCCTTTCACTAGGTAGTAGTTAACCAACATTAAGCGCCTTAAGAACTAATTGAAAGGATGGCCGGTCCTTGTTAGAGAGTATGTACCTGTGAATTTCATTGTAATTAGCCTTAATGAGGCTATTACTTCCCTGTGTCCACAGTGTCATATTATTGGTGAAAGGACACCAAGGCTGTTGTAGTTCTGCTCGATTTGAATCAAGATTACTCTTTTCTAGGTAGAAATTTCATTAAGGTCAGAAACATAATGGGAATGGACATAAAAGGCAAGGAGAGAGTCTTTTTTTGTTTCTCCTCAACTTTTTTTTTTTCCTTAAATACCCATTGTGGCCTTTTCACTCTACGAAATGCGGCCATTTCATTCCTCACGAAATGAGGTCAGATCACCCCTCTTACCTATTAAACCCTGGGTTATAGTATAACTCCTAAACCCATTACCTTTACCTACTGCAGAAACAAAACTGAGATATTTGTTGCAGCTCTAAATAGCAGTAAGGTAGTGGTTAAGAGCATAAGCCTTGTTCACAGTTTGATGATCTGGTTTTGAATGTTAGCTCCATCAATTACCAGCCGAAAAATTTCAGGCAAGGTATTTAACCTCTCAGAGCCTTCATTTACTCATTTGTGTAATGCTGAAAATAGGCCAATAGAGCTATGGTAACAAACAGAGTTTTTAGAAAGGTATCTTCACAGGGTTTTAAGATAGTGGTTATATATAAAATGCAATCAGACGTAAAAAAGGAGTACCTTTTTTCAGTAGGAAAATACATTTGTAGCTTCTCCTAGGCAAGTGGTATCTCAAAATTTAAAAAAAAAAGTAGGGTTGGCAGATGATGGTCTTTCTTAGGAGAGTCACCATATATTCTAGTGGTTATTATTCTATAATAAGCTTAGAAATTGAGAAATAATAAGCTTGGAAAAGGTATTGAAGACCTTAAGTGGACTCCTCAGGTTTGGTGTACTATATCCTCTTCCATGTGCCAGGCAAGTATGTACATACCCTGAGAATCCATAAGAGCAAAAAATGGGCTTTAAACTGCCAAGCAACAGAGAAATAAAAATTCTGGTGACCAAAACTTCTTGGGAAGCTTACCTCCAAAGCATCAGTTATGTGATCTCACACCTTGATTCCAAATAGAAGATAAAAACTTTGTTTCTGATTGTTGTATTGCTTGCTTGATTGGTACACTCAAAAAATGTTTACTGAGCACTTACCCTATGCCAAATCCTCAATCATAAAGAAAACATGTGATCCCTGCCGTCATGCAGCTCTCAGTCTACAGGGAGAAAGGGACAATAAACAGGTAAACACACAAATAAATCTACAAAGACTAATTGTAGCACATGACACGAGCTCAAAAATCAGAGCTCAACGGCAAAGAGAATGACAACTATGGTGAGGTGCATTGTTATCTATGTAGAGAAGGTTTTACATAAAATTATTCTGAACTGAGCTCAATTTATTTATTCTCTCTATATTCATTATGAATTAGAAATGCCTTAAATTGTTAAAAATTGCCCAAGCCATATAGTTTTGCAATCATTCATTTCATTAAAAAAATGAGTACTTTTCAACCCAATTTTTCAAATTCTTACTTTTTTATAACTACTAAATTAAAATTCAGTGCACTAAAAACCCTCAACTTTCTCTCATTGTAAACCATTGAAGTTCCATCTGTCACTATAGAGTATCATTGATTTCATTTTAAATCCTCATATAGTGACTACATGCAAAAATCTTCTTTTGGCTAATAACACTTAAAAATTGAAAGCAAAAGATAGAAGTAGTGATTTAAAACTACTAATTTATTTGTTTTTCCAAGAAATTTTGTTCTTTGATTCTTTACTGGCAAGCAAGCAAGAAAACAACAACAAAACCTAGGTCTAAGGAATTGATATGACAAATCTAATTGTTGATCAGAACCCCCTACCCTGTAAAAGATGGCAAGTTGCAGCTGTTTTAGAATCCTTCAGCTGGTCCATTACTTGCTGGTACATCAAGCCCTAAATTATTGATTTTCTTTGCTAAGGTCTTTAATAGTGCTGCCCCATGCTTTTTAAAAGACTTATCTTAAAAAGAACAAAGAAGTGAAGGCCAAATGAAAAGCAACAGGCTACTGGATTATAACTTTGATCTTTTCCTACAATTAGCTCTATTTGTCCTAGGAAGCTCAATGAATCATTTGACTATGTACTGAAGAATTACTGTTCCCACCTCCTCCTTCCTTCCTCTGTCATATTGATAATTTGAAGAATTTAATCTCTTCTATTTTCTTGTTTTGAGCATTCATTCCTTTCTCCACCCAAAATCTGAGGTAAAATTAGGCAGAATGGGGTTCTTAATCATCCAGCACCCCCTCCTCATAAAAACCACAGACATGGTTGTTTTCTTGCCTGTTCCTTTGTAGTTGTCTGTGATTCATGGGTTGGCACTTTTGATGGTTTCTATCCAAGTCTGTCATTTCCATTCATTTCAGAGTTAAAGCTTGTAAAAGTAAATCGTTTTGTTACCAGAAGAATCTTGAAGGCTTTTGAAAGACTTCAAAAGTAGCCAAATCCATTTGAGTAATCAGTTGCTCTAACTTCCAAGGTTAAAGCCCCATTTCTCACAGGCACAACTTTGAATGCTACAGCAGAACACACAGGGCCTGACAAGTAGCAAGTGACTGATTTTAGCCTTGGTTGGTTTTCTATATGGAGCTTTACAATTCTCATAAAGTATATAAAAATAAACCAAAATAAGCTTCCCAGAGCAACAATAAAAATTAAACTGTTTTTAATAAAACCACACAGCTACTGACACTTTCCATCTGTACTATATTAATAATATACAAATGGAAACTTTCTGGAACCTCAAATTAGTGATATGCAGAAGGTGAACAGGTATTTTCAATCCCATGCAACCTCAAAGCTATATTACCATTGTTATGATATATATTATTATGTTTTACCATCCACCCATACCTGAGAGACTAGGGGCTAAAGTGATATAGAAGGCAGCTATATTTATGATTTTATGATTGTAGTGAAAATCTGAAGTTATTCCATCATGAAGCACTTACAAAGGTAAATACTTAAAAAAAATAAGTTATGGATCTTCTTTCTGTTTTATATACTGTTTATTTACTTCAGTTGTCTATAGATTCTGTAAACTTTATATGTGTATATGTAATAGTATTTTTATTTAGGCCATATTTTACTATAGAGAAATTTTATATTTTGAATAGATAGTTCACGTAAAAATCAAAGCAATATAAAATGGTACACAAGGAGAAGGCTTGTTCTAATCTGTCTTATTCTATCACACTCACTCCCTACATAACCATTTTTAGTTTCTTGTGTATTTTCTCAGTGTTTCTTTATGTAAATTCTAAGAAATACTATATATTCTCTTCCCCCTTTTCTTATATACTGTCCTAAAACTTTTTTTAAAATTTAAGAATACATTCTAGAGATAATTTACTATCAAGACAGAGAGGGTTTCCTCATTTTTTAAAATGCTGCATAATTTTGACGTGTAGTAGTACCCTAAATTTTAGCTTGCTTTCAAACTCTAGAAAATGCAAGGTTGCTACACTGAAAAAGATGCCAGATGATTAAACTTATATATTTGTTATTTTGCACATGTTCAGGTATATCTATAGAATAGATTCCCCAAAGCGGGACTGCAAAATCAAAGGGTGATGCAGTTGTAATTTCAAGAGATGTTGCCAAATTTTCCTGCAGAGGAGTTGTTTCATCTTCACATTCTTGCCAACAGGTTATGAGAGTACGTTTTCTCCATTGTCCTATCAACAGATTGTGTGGTCAACCTTTTGGATTTTTGCATTTCTCTTATTTGAAGAGAAGTTAAACACCTTTTCATCTGCTGAAGAACAATTTATATATATATATTTTTTCTTGTGGACTATGTATATACTTTGTTCTTTTATATAATGAGCTATTGGTCTTTATCTTATTGATTTCGTGGGAATATATATATATCTATATATATGAATAGTAATCCTTTTTTCTGTGATATAAAAAGTTTTCAGTCTTATATTCTTATTTTGATTTTGCAGTGATAGTTTTTGCTATGCAGAAGTTTTTTTTTTTTTTTTTAATGTACTTATGGTTTATTTGTTAGATTGTAATTTTGTGGTTTCTAGGTTTTGGGTCATGATCCTTCCCTACTGCAAGGTTATAAAATGATTCACTCATATTTTCCTCAAGCACATGCATGGTGTTATTTTTTTACACTTAAATCTTTTATTAATTTGCAGTTTATCTATTTCTTGAGATATGGATCTAAATTTTTAACCCAGTTGACCTCGGATCATTTATTCACAAATCCATATTAACATTACTAATGTAAGATATTGCCTTTCTTAAATACAAAATTTCATATTCATCTGGGCTATTCCCAGTCTTTCTCCTCTGTTCTTTTGGTCTATATATGTATTTATTCATCTTTACCACACTGTTTTAATTATTGTGATTTATTTTTCAGAGTCTTCCTGAATATTCTTGCTTGTTTATTTTTTCCATAAGTACTTTAGAATTTGCGTAACAATTTTAGAAGCCAGCCTTCTGTTTAAATCTAATTATTAAATCATTGCTATTTATATTGTGGATTTTCTTATTCTTCAAGAGTCAGGCTTTTATTTTCCTGGACGCTTTTCAGAATTTACAGATTTGGTGACTAAGACATTAACCTCTAGCTGTGTGCTCTTTTTTACTTTTTATTTTTATTTTTTTTAACATCTTTATTGGAGTATAATTGCTTTACAATGGTGTGTTAGTTTCTGCTTTATAACAAAGTGAATCAGTTATACATATACATATGTCCCCATATCTCTTCCCTCTTGAGTCTCCCTCCCTCTCACCCTCCTTATCCCACCCCTCTAGGTGGTCACAAAGCACCAAGCTGATCTCCCTGTGCTATGCGGCTGCTTCCCATTAGCTATCTATTTTACGTTTGGTAGTGTATATATGTCCATGCCACTCTCTCACTTTGTCCCAGCTTACCCTTCCCCCTCCCCGTATCCTCAAGTCCATTCTCTAGTAGGTCTAAGTGTCCATCAACAGATGAATGGATAAAGAAGATGTGGCACATATATACAATGGAATATTACTCAGCCATAAAAAGAAACGAAATTGAGTTATTTGTAGTGAGGTGGATGGACCTAGAATCTGTCATACAGAGTGAAGTAAGTCAGAAAGAGAAAAACAAATGCCATATGCTAACACATATATATGGAATCTTAAAAAAAAAAAAAAGGTCATGAAGAACCTAGGGGCAAGACGGGAATAGAGACACAGACCGTTTTTACTTTTGAAAGTAACTTTGTCTCTGTCCTTCTGAACATGTGACTTGGCAGTTAAAAATCTTCAGTTACTCTCCACAGTATTTGGAGTCCAAACTACCTAACCTATCATACAAAGACCTCCAAAGCTCTCTAGCCTCTGTACATACCATCCCCCCTCTACCCATAGGGATTTATTTGCGATTCTGAAACAGTACGTTATCTCTTATAACAGGATATTGGCAAAACACACCATATCCCATTATTCTTCAAGAGTCTGTCTCTAGCTCTTTTTGGAGCCCTCAGCCAAGGCATCAGCTCTTCTGTAAAGGTTTTCTTACTCACTGACTGATCCAGGTACTCCTCATCTGTGCTCCCTCAGCTTCCAGAGTACATCTCTTATATAGCTCTCATCAAACTTTGATGCAAATGATTATTTTAAAAGCCTTCGCCATGTTTCTCAAGTATATGATTTTGTCTTAATATATGCACATTCTCATGAGACAAGCATTGTAGATGTAAAATAGAAATCACTGAATGCCTGTTGAGTTAATTAGTTAATGTAGTATAATTCTTGCAATAGGTGAGACATGGTTTTAATTTGCCTTTAATTAGCAGCTCAAACATCAAACTCACCTAAATTTTACAATATTGATGATAGACCTGAGATAGCACCCAAGATCCTTGGCAGGGAGCTTAGTTTCTTTCCATCACTACATGATAGGATGTTCATGCAAATCTTCCACCAAGACTGAGTGTGGATGGATCAACGGAAGTACGTGTCAACACATGGTATGAAGAGTAACCCTGGGTTATGTGTACAGACTTACTGAGTGCTGTTAGTTTTAAAACCATTTGCCACATGTATGATTATAAGTTGCCTGATAATTTTCACGGATTATAAAGGGATAGCCATATATAATATAAGATCATGTGGTTAATAATGCCTAAGTATGTAACTAAAGATTAAATTTCCTTCGGAGAAGTATAAATTCCTTTTAGCAGGTTAAACAAAGTTACCTCTAGCAGTAAATTCAAGAAAGGCTAAGATTGTTTGTGTAATAGTAGTAGGGAAAGGTTAAGTATGACATCTAAGTCATAAAGCATAAAGGAAAAGTATGATAGACTTGACTGCATGAAGTAAAATGCTGTATATCAAAAACAACATGATCTTGCCTTGTAATCTAGAGGGAAAATACTTATAAAATATGACAAAAGGTCAATATATTTGTATAAGTAACTCACATATCAATATGAAAATTATTTTAAAATTTATACTGATATAGGACTTTTAAAAATTTATACTGGCATAGGACATTTCCAGATAACTTAAATGACTAAATTGCACCAGTAATCAAAGAAACATACATAAAAGAAAAATTCATGTGCATTGTAGTAGGGTTAAATATACACACATAATACAAAGAAAAGACAGCTTCCTTCTTCCTTATAACTGATTTAGTTTTTTCACAATCCTCCAATTCTCTGAGTGGTGGGAAAATGCTAACTTTACAATTAATAATATTGTCACTTTTTTTTCTGTTGTAAACTGTCTTAAGTCTTAGCAAAAGTATGACTGCTTCTTCTTCCTGGAATTCTTTCTTCTGTAGCCTTTTCTCACTTAAACTGATTAATCCATCCTTCTATTCATCCTGCAGATGTTGGCTTGACTGTCAGTTTTTCAGGGAAACATATCTTGTCCTTTAACTAGGTAAAGTCTCTCTGTTAAATGTTCTTATACAGTCTTACTCTGTTTTCATAGTACATATTAAAGTGTAATCAGTTGATTAATCACCTATCCCCTGTTAAGACTCTGTTTCCATCCACACGGCTGAGACTTTGTCTATTTTCTTATTTTAAATTAAACCCATTTTCTCTAGTGCTCAGCACGTGCCTTGGCACAAGATTGACATCCATTAAGCATTATTTAAATGAGCAAATAAACAAGAGTCCTTGAGCAGTAGAAGCATAAGATGGTATAAAATCTTTGAAGATAAAAGTGCGTATACCCTATGACATACCACGCATTCATAGTAATTTACTCTGAGCTGTACAAATATAAATGTAATTTTAACAATCATTATCTATAATAGTGCAAATCAGAAACAATATAAATGTCCAACAACAGGGAATTGATAAAATAAATTACTTTAATGGAACACTTTATAAAATACACTTTCAAATGGTATAAAGGTATAGTTTTAGAAGTGGGAAAATAATCACTATAAAGTACTGAATGAAGAAAAGCAGATTTTGTACATGATGCTTTGATTTTTTTTTAAAAGAAAGACACACAGAGGCATACATACACAAATGTGTACAAATACTTTCAAAGCCATAATGTGAGTTTTATGTCTAGAGAATTTCTTCCTTTTGTGCCTTTTTATGTTTATTTCCTGAATTGAACATGTATTCCTTTTTTAAACAATATTTTTATGTTGAAAAGGGAAAATGAAAAATAATACTAGGTCTGATCATGGGAAAGTTATTATGTCGTTTAAATTGTACTACCCTTTAAAACCTGGTAAGTCAGTATTGTATGATAAAAATAGCCAGGAAAAATCTGACATAATAGGAGAAAAAAAGAGTCACTGTGTTTCAGAATCACTGCATTTAGTATAGCTAGCTAAAGTTTTAGAATCATATCTTCTTTTTCTATCTGAGGCAACAAATTTATAGAAAATAACCTAATGGATTCAAAAGGTAAATACATTTTCAAAAAGCTTCCTCTAATACAAAGGTTACATCAGGCAATGGTTTACTACTAGACAAACTGGGCTTTGTGTCAAGGCTGGATTAAAAGAATTTGGAGTTTAACTTTCTTGTCCCAGCTCAGTAGTGGCCATGAGTAGCTGGCAAAGATCAGGAGGATAAGTGAGCATCAGCTCATTCGTCCTGATGCAAACATCTTATTATGGACAGGGCAGAGTTGAGAGCCAAGGGTGGCCCAACCCTTCTTGAGTCAGTCACTCTTCTTGCTGAAGTCCTCTTCTCTACTGCCCGCCACAATGGAGGACTGCTACTCTGACGTTCATGCCAGAAACCGCAACCCTGAAGTGTAGCAGGGAAGGCATGTGGTTCACCTGCAGGTGTCTGACTACAGGATGTCTTCATAATTCATTGAAAATCAAGGTGCATATCCAAGTTGAGCAAATCTACTATATATGTCACCTCAATCTATTTTTAGATTTATGATGGTAGGAAATAGAAGCAAAATTAAAATTTGCTATTTTGTTATATCTGTGAATCAAGAAAATAGGGTGAAGGGAAGGGAAGAAAATCAGTGTTTTGAGAGACGTTGGAGAGAAATTCAGAAATTTTGGGCTAGAAGTTACCTCTTGTATAAACTGTCTACGTGATTTTGGGTTCATCACCTAAGTGGGCTTGGTCTCATTTTCCTTTTAAGTAAATAATGGATTATATAATATCTAATGTCTCTTTCATTTTCTAAACCTTATAACACTGTTTAATTTGTGAATGTATTAATCACCTTTTTAATAAAATGTATTCATGGATAAATTGCGCTACCATTTTTGTCAATGATTCTAATCTTAAAGGAAAGAAAATCTCTCAAACTCTAATTTTAGCAACATTTTATTTGTAGTGAATATAATGAACAAGCACAATTTGTTCATTTATTTAATTTTTATCTTTGTGGAATAAACCAGCACTGATCATCAAATTCTTAACTCTGAAAAGAAAATGTTGTGGAATTGATTGTGATACTAGAGATGAATAAGAAGAATTGAAAGAATGGTGATTGTCAGGGGCTAGGGACTGGGTGAAACAGGGGAGATATTGGTCAAAGGGTACAAATTTTTCATTTATAAGATGAATAAGTTCTGGGGATCTAACATACAGCATGGTGATTATAGTTAACAATACAGGCATACCTCATTTTATTTATTGTGCTTTGCAGATATTGTGTTTTTTACAAATTGAAGGTATGTGGTAACCCTGTAACATGCAAGGCTAGTGGTATCATTTTTCCAACAGCATTTGCTCACTTTGTGTCTCTGTGTCATATTTTGATAGTTTTTGTGACATTTCAAACTTTTTCATTATAATTATATTTGTTATGGTGATCTGTGATCAGGGATCTATGAAGTGATCTACTGTAATTGTTTTGGGGTGCCATGAACTGTGCCCAAATCAAACAACAAACAATTGATAAATATTGTTTATGTTCTGATTGCTCCACTGACTGGACTTTCCCCAGTCTCTCTTCCTCTCCTCAGGCCTCCCTATCCTCTCAGACACAGTAATATTGAAGTTAGGCCAATTAATAATCCTACAATGGCTTCTAAGTGTTCAAGTGAAAGGAAGAGGCAATTGATGTGGCAAACTTCATTGTTGTCTTATTTTAAGAAGGTGCCACAGCAACCCCAGCCTTCAGCAGCCAGCACCCTGATCAGTCTGCAGCCATTAGCAGTGAGGCAAGACCCTCCACCAACAAAAAGATTATGACTTGCTGAAGGCTCAGGTGATGATTAGATTTTCAGTAATAAACTATTTTTAATTAAGGTATATACTTTGTTTTTTTAGACAAAATGCTATTACACACTTAACAGACTATAGTATAGTGGAAACATAACTTTCCTATGCACTGGGAAACCAAAAAATTTGTGTGACTAGTTTTATTGCAGTGGTCTGGATCCAAACCCACGATATCTCTGAGGTATGCCTGTACTGTACTGTACATTTGAAATTTGCTAAAAGAGTAAATGGTAAGTGTTCTCACCACACACAAGCAAAAATGGTAATTATGTGAGGTGAAGTATATGTTAATTAACTTGATTGTGGTAATCCTTTCACACTATAAACATACATATTAAATAATCACATTCTACACCATTAAAAAAGTCATGTTGTACAACCTAAATTTATACAATTTTTGTCAGTCATACTGCAATAAAGTAGAAAAAACAAAAAAGAAAATCCAAGATCTGAAGACACTTTTAATTTCAGGTTTATGATCTCATCAGCTTGTAAATCACAAAAGTGAAATCCATCTCTGAAATAACTGAAGCAAAATAAATTAATCCTTATATCTATTATATAATTATCTAGAAGAAGGGAGAGCACACAACAGTATAGACTGTCTTATACTCTGAAAGATCATAGAAAACAAGTTGGCCTCAGAAACCAAGGGGAAAGACAAGGGGGACCAATAATGAGCACATTGGTTCAATTGCCATCTTAACCACAGTCAGCAATCTTTTGTCTTATTCTGTTATGACCTATTAGTCCTCATAAAGTCTGATATTAAAATAATGAGTGATAACCTCTGCTTGAAGGGACTGTCAACTAAAAGTTAAAACTACTTTCCTACCTAAGCCTAGATTTCTCTCAAATGTCTGGCCCTGAGGCAGCATCATTTGGAGCAAAGGACACAAACATATGAATTGGAAAGTCCTGAATTCAAATAACAATGCTGGTGTTTTGTCAGACAACTAATCTAAAACAGCTTCCTCTATGAAATTGGGGTAATCCCACTATACAGAATTGCTGAATAAATACGCAATATATTATTTCAGGCACTTAATATTTCCTTATTAATTTTAGTTCTTTTCTTTATCAATCTCATTATATAGCTAGATGATGATGATAAATGTAGAGATCGATGACAGAGATATACAGATAGCTAGCTAGCTAGCTAGATAGATAGGCAGGAGACCTAAATAGCCCCCATAGTGCAGTACTAAAGAGAGCAGAGGCAGAACACTTTACCTGGAGCATATGTAAAGCCAAGATTCGCCATCTAGTATATGCTCAGTTTCAAGAATTTTCAAGGGCTCTCATCACTAGAGGCTATTTTAAATGTTTGATATGTGAGCAGAGGTACACGAAGGCAGAGATTTCTTCTACTTCAAGTAGAAAAGCTAGTATTCTCAGAGATGAGTGCTCTATTTAGAAATGTTGAGGCCAGGTGCCTCCTTGGTGACACTGTTGGCCTTCTTGTCCCTTCTGCTTAGCATCTCACTTGGCCCAACTGCCTTGAAGTTAAGCAACTGGGAGGAAGCCACGACTTGCTTATAATGTGAGGGTGTAGATGCATATGAGGTGTGCTGTTTTGGATACTCTAGGTAACTTCCCTCCTGGCAATGGATTTCTGTTGTAATTCATCATTGCCCCTTTGCCTTATATTCCTGCCTAATAAAATGGATTTCCGTTCCATAAACCCAGAAAGTCTTCCAAGAGTAGAAATGAATGAATCACTATGGTTTTCTAACCAATGGACTTGCAAAACTTTGAGGGCAGTTCTGGAAAAATTTTGGTTCAAGGACTATGGCAGCAGAAAGGATGCCTCTGTTTCCTACATTGTGTATGCCTTACTGGTATGAATTAATGGTAAGTTTGGGGCCACATTCTAGGTAGGTGACAGATTTATTTCAGTGCAGACACTGTAGTCTGAAGCTTGCCTCTATGTTAGTAAACATCAGTCACCAGCTAAAGATAAGTGAATTGTCATTAGCTTCCTCAATATGAATTACAGATAATATCTGAATCATGTTTTAAAGTGAGGTTCACATAATATAGAGAAAAGGAAACGCTTTCAGGAATATGATTCAAGTTGGGACCCAACAAATCTGTGTGCTCCAAATCAACCAACCTATTCTCAGCCTCCCTGTCACCATTGCCAAGAGTGAAAACAGGTTGCCAGAACCCTATGTCATCATAGAAAGAAACTACTCTCTTTCCCAACCCTCCAGTACTCATAGGTTTGCCACCATTATCTGTATCATCAGGATTAATAATTTTACGTCCTTTATCCTCATGTAGATCAATCACCTTAAAAAATCTTACACATTTAAGATTAATCTAATTCTTAGATTCTAGTGCTTATTAAGTTCAATGGGGGCAACATTTACCCCCTACCTTGTCCTGTTTTCTCTGCATCCCCTTATCACTCGGGCTGCTTTATTTTTCTCCAGAGCAATTTACTATGTAGTTTTCTATTTGTTTTTCTGTTTTCCCCACTAAAATGTAAGTTCCATTTTAAAAAAGAGGTTTTGGCTATCTTGTTCACTGCTGTTCCCCAAGCACATAGAACTTGGCATAGAGTAGATAATTAATAAATATTTTTGAATATATGCATGAATGGAGTTACTAAAACTGTAAATGATATTAATAATATATATTTAGCAAGTATTTATGAGTACTTAATATACTATGTATAAATTATAAAAGATATTAAAACTTGCTATATAATGTCTAACATAAACATCCCAAGATAACAAATAAACTAAGATTTATCTTTCCAATGAATCAAGGATCTACAACATTAATTATAAGTTCTGAATGTTGGAGAGCCTACTGTTTTCCAGTTCCAATGAAGTATTAAATAAGTTCCTATACTCAAGTATTTCAAAACACTGTTCAGCAAATGAGGCTTGTACATAGATAAAATGCAAAGTGGGAAATGTAGTCCAAAGAGAGCTACAGATAAAATTACTTGACTGTATTAAGGTAATTATGATTTGGTGGTCAAAAACACTGCAGAATTCAGCAGCAAATACTTTCTCTTAGTGTGTTATGATTGAATAATTGAATATTCAGTTTTATATTTTAAACCTCATAGTCTTAGGTACTTTCAAACTAATAGAATCCAGAAATTATACTTGGTGACAGCTTATATCAGTGCCTCTCAAAATTTAATGACATATACACAGTACTATACTTAACTAACACAACATTGTAAATCAACTATAGTCCAATATAAAATAAAAATTAAAAGAAATTAATGTGCATTTGAATCAACTGAAGATCCTGTTACAATGCAGATTCTTTTTTTTTTTTACATCTTTATTGGAGTATAATGGCTTTACAATGTTGTGTTAGTTTCTGCTGTATAACAAGGTGAATCAGCTATACGTATACATATATTTTCATATCCCCTACCTCTCGCATCTCCCTCTCACCCTCCTTATCCCACCCCTCTAGGTGGTCACAAAGCGCTGAGCTGATCTCCCTGTGCTATGTGGCTGCTTCCCACTAGCTATCTATTTTATATTTGGTAGTGCATATATGTCCATGCCACTCTCTCACTTTGTCCCAGCTTACCCTTCCCCCTCTCCACGTCCTCAAGTCCATTCTCTACGTCTGCGTCTTTATTCCTGTCCTACAATGCAGACTCTTATTTGCAGTAGATCTGAGGTAGGACCTGAAACTCTGCATTTCTAATGAACTGTCAGGTGTTGCTGGTAAAGTTGCCAAACCATGAGCTAAACGTTGACAGCAATGTCCTAAACACCGCCATAGTCATTAAACAATGATCATTACAGCAACTGAAATTTTAAAAAATGAGCCAAAGAGGAAGTCAATTGAATTTGATTTTATACTTTGAAAACTGACACCTAAAACATGCATCAATACATTTTCACTAGTATCGCTATCAAGCAGAAATTTCAGTGTGCTGTGCAGAAAGCTCTAACTGTGACTTAGGATGAAAACATATTAAGATTATAAATCTTGCCTGCTATAGTGCTTCCTTATATATTCATTCTCTTGAAATAATGCTTGTGAGGTACCCACAGGGTTCTATTGCAGCACCAGGTACTATGTAAAAGAGAATTTAACAGAACCACTTATTTCTCCTTCAAGATCTAGCCAACCAGCCCTCACCCAAGATATCCAGTTGTAAAACCTGATAATATTTTTATATGACCCGAAGGTCATTTTGAACATCCTTAAGGTCTTATTAGGAATTAAGAAAGTTTTTCAAATTTTTCTGAGTTCTTTGTGAAACCTCATTTTCAATTTGATCTTTTACCAAATGCCTGCTAGTGAAGTCACTGAAGATTGAAATTTTGCAAGAGAAGATAAAATTGCTCTTCTAAGTGTTAGAATAAGTAAATGCAAATTTAAAGAAAGGTATGCTTTATTTCATTTACAACAGATATTGTGCACCCAGACCAGAAACAAAAGGTAAATGCAGCTATGGTTTAGGACAATTAACTCTCTCTCACACAAACCCACCTTTCTGACAGAAGTCTCAAGTATGCACTTGGTCACCATATATTATGAAATGTGCTAAAAACTGAAAATAAATATACGACTTCTTACACAGGTAACTTAATCTACGTGGGGTCTCAGAAGGAAACCACAGAATATTTCATATATATATTGAAATTTATAATATATTATATATATTAAATAATCTATATATTAAAATTTCATATACATTCATATATGTAAGTTAGAGGAGGTGATATGTAAGCTGGGAAAGTAACATCTAATAAGAGTTTTCATGGATAAATACTTCTAGAGGGAATGCATAATCTCTGCTGAAACTTACAGGTTCAAAAGAACTGGGCATATATGGGGAAATAATAAGTACTTTGCTGCAGTTGGAGAAAACTGCATATGGATGGAGAAGGGGAAGCAGGAGATGCTGAACAGAGAATTTTGTTACAGAATTTTGAACAGTTACAGAGAATCTTGTGTGCCTTATTTGTTAGGGCGCTGAGAATTTATCTTATAGCAAAAGAAGAATCATTAAACATGCCCTTATAAATACTGTTTTCTAGAAAGCTAACGTTAGTAGAGGTATAGAGGATGGACTAGTCGGAGAATGTCTTGAGGTCAGCTATCATCTACGAGCTTATTGGCCAGAAGAAAGAAAGATGCTGAAAGCCCAAACCAATGAATTAGCAGTGGGAATAGAGAGGAAGCAAAGAGCATTTGTGTGTGTGTGTGTGTGTGTGTGTGTGTGTGTGTGTGTGTGTGTATTGTACCTCTGTGTGGATGGATGGATGGATATATACATATATATATGGTTTATTGAGTAATTAGATGCATGGTACCTCATAGGGTTATCTATAAATACTAAAAATTTGTGAATGGCGATGTGCTCCTAATATAAGGTACTGATGAAAAATTTTAATATACATATGAATCAGTAAGAAAATCTCTACTTACATGATGTAATTTTGAGTGTGTCTTGTCAGAAAAATAATACATTTTTTCATTAGGATTTTGGGAGAGATTTGTTATGAATATGTCCTTGTCTTCCATATCTTTATGGAATCCTCTAAGATATGAAGAGTGTCAGAATACACCACCCCAAAATACATCACTTTGGCCTCAGGATTATTTTGAGCTAAAGATACTAAAAAAACAGCACATGCAAGAAGGGCATTTTAACATCCTTTTTTCTTCCTGAAAATGGGAGATTAAAACTTCATGTGAAAGGTGCCTTCCCTGTACCAGGAGAAAAGAAACATTCTTCGATGGAGAGTCAAAGCCAAGAGTTCTCTGTACAAACAGAGCTTGTTGAAATAATTCTTATCTTTCTTTTGCCTCTGCATATAGTTTAGTTAATTTTCCACAATTGTGTCTCTTTGTTCAACCCAGTATAATAGCATGTAGGTTTTGCCATTTCTCTGGGGCTGCACCCCATATGAGGGTTCCCATATCACGTAAAACACATAAATTTGTATGCTTTTCTCCTATTAATTTGTCTTATGTAAGTTTAATTCTCAGGTACAACCAAAACACCCTGAGAGGGTAAAGGCAAAAATTTACCTTTCCTACAGCTATGTCAGCAAAATTTGGGAACTCTTCATATAGAGTAAAAAGCAGTATTAGAATACATATTACCATAGTGTACTGTAACTTTGGATGCATTTTCTTACCTCTCCTACTTTCAATATTACGTAAATGAAATTAATATCAGGGTGTGATTTCTCCATGAGTTCCATCTGTTTCATAGCTAAGGACCATGAGATCACTTGGTGTAATATATTACCTCAAATATGTATGCTTTTAATCATAAATAAATCTGGATAAGAGAATTAGGCTTGTCCAGCACAACTAAATCCAACTATGAAAAGTGACACAACATGTTATGTTGGTTTAATAGTGGCATATTTATATAGAAAAGTGATCACATTAATTTATGGATATCACTACTCCTGGGGAATGCTTAAATCACTCAAGGGTAGTGATAAGTGTGAGTAGAGGTGTAGCAAGGTCTCAGGGAAGAGAGATATGCCAAGTGCATGCTCTGATGCCTCCCAAGCCTTCTGTAGGGTTGCAAAGCTGATGAATGCAACATCCTGTGAGTGTGCACATACCCTCATGGCTCCACATCCAGTAAACACAGGTTGTTGCTGTGTCAACTTGTTTTGCTTTTCTTTTTACAGTTTGCTGGAAATGTAGATTAAAAGAGCAGATTGGTAAACTATTTTCGTTTTCTCTAATAAACCTAGGGTAGATTTGGATATAGTTATTGGGCTTTAAAATTCCACATTTTGGGGGCTTCCCTGGTGGCGCAGTGGTTGGGAATCTGCCTGCCAATGTAGGGGACACGGGTTCGAGCCCTGGTCTGGGAGGATCCCACATGCCGCGGAGCAACTAGGCCCGTGAGCCACAGCTACTGAGCCTGCGCGTCTGGAGCTTGTGCTCGGCAACAAAGAGAGCCCGCGACAGTGAGAGGCCCGTGCACCGTGATGAAGAGTGGCCCCCACTCGCCGCAACTAGAGAACACCTCGCACAGAAACCCAACTCGCACAGAAGACCCAATACAGCCAAAAATAAAATAAATAAATAAATATTTAAAATTCCACATTTTGCTCATTGTTGAAAGGTTTTTGAATAGAAAATACCTGCTAAATTCCAATGCAATAATTACATTCTTACTCTCAAATAACAACTGATATATTCCTTTTTTAAATGTGCAAAAGATCATGAGGTTTACATCTAAGATGATGAACTTACGCGAACTCCTGCTATCAGAGAAGATTTAAAGTTAATAGGTCATGTTAGAAATTGTCATATGAATTTCAAAACTGAGACAGAGAGAAAGAGAAACAGAAACAGAAAGAGAAAAAGAGACTTTGTTGAGAAAGAGAGTTGGGAAAGATAAAATTATTCCCCAAAATGACTTCTTACTGAAGAGTGAGGTTTAAAATTTTTTTGCAGAAAGTTCTCTTTGTGAATCTGACTGTGAGATTTTTAGCTCATTGATACTTTATAAATGCAAAGCAACTTGGATTTATCTCATTTTCTCATACAACAGGGGTAGTGCTATTCCATTTTCTAGTCCCATATGCAAAATAATGGCTCCTCTTGCATGCCTCAATAACTTTTGAATTTAAATTAAGTCATGAAGGTAAGAGGGGAGGAAAAAAATGTTAACTTTTTCAATGTTTATTACCTGAACTTTCAAATTACTTGAAGAAAATCACAAACTTCTCTAAAATTAAAGGTAGGCACAGCCCCCAAATCATATTTTTACCCATGCAATTCAGATACATAATTATATGGGAAGTAGTTATTTTTCCAATTACAATTTTTGTTATTCTTCTAGTGTTTAAATTCTGAGTGATCTTGCAGAAGAAGATCTGGTGATTTCTGTGGCCCTATACAAGATGATCTTGAGTATTGTGTTCATACTACCTGGCTGAGTCTAATAAAGTGAATTGTTACAGCCAAATTTTGTCTACCTAGCAAAATTGAAGGAAATAGCATTACCTGTAAGCTAGATAATTTTAATAGTGTAATCCCTTAATTGTCATCTTTACTATCCTAAACAGCCAGAATGAGATTCCTAAGTTATTGATTGCACTGATGGACACTTAACACCCTATTTCCTGAATTGTGATTCTCTTGGCTTTGTGCTTAGTTGTCTCTCCACTTTTCTCTCTCTCTCTTTCTGTGTGTGTGTGTGTGTGTGTGTGTGTGTTTGTGTGTTCTCTCTGGTTCTTTCTCACTCTCCTCCTTATTTTTGATCTTCTATTGAGTAAAAATTATAAGCATAGTGTTAGGAATAATTTACTTGCCAATCACATACATAACACTTGCTATGTGCCCCTATTCTAAGTGTTTTTTAAAAGAGTAATATATTTAATTCAGCATAATCCTTACAACAATTCTATGAAGTAGGGATTATTTTAATTGTCATTTTACAAATGAAGAAACTGAAGATCTAAGAAATTAATTAAAAGGCAATAGGTAGTGAGAGATTAGGAATGCAAATCAAGTACATCAGCTTTCAAGGCCATTGCCATTTTCATTATGCAATGTAACTTTTAAAATAAACTGATATCTTGGATTTATCTCATATAAACATATAAACAGGGTCATGAGTTATGTTGTAGACAGTTCCCTAAGGGAATAATTCTAAGTCACTATTTAATTAAACCAGTAACTCTACTAGCTTGTTAACCATTGTTTGTTGATTTATTCTGAAAACTACCATTTATTTCTACTCCTTTAATTGCAGATTTTGACAAATTTGGTGATGGCTATTTCTACTTTTACCTTTTTTTGAGTATAAAGTATCATGGACACCAACACGTAGTAGGTATTTGACAAAGATTTCTACAGGATTGGGTGTGCCTTTGGAGCAGGGGTGGGAGATGATAGCTTCATCTCTCTATCTAGTGCCATGTTTAGACATGGGGGAGTCACAGTAAACATAAATCATATTAATCAATGAAATATTTTTTAAACTATTGACAGTTTGTTTTCTATGTTATTATCCATTATTTATTTATCAACACATTTTATACTTATTATGAATCTAAATCATTTTATTCTCATCCTAGAGTGCTCACATTATTAAGAGACATTCAAATCATCAGCAAAATCTATACTGATAAGTTTTCCTTCCACTAAGAAACATTAAAATGGTTATTGTATTTGATTTTTTATTCTAATGGCAACCAAGAAAAAAATGAAAATTTTCTTCTAAGTTAACAAAACATATTAAGCCATTGAGAGCTGTACTTAAATTTGGGAGAAATACTTTACTGTTAAATTTGAATATTTGTGCAAAAGCAAAATGTTACACTACTCCACATTTTTCCTAATAATAGATTTACTTGTATCTGTGAAAAGTATGTGCAAGATGAAGATATGGTGACTGAACTGACAAGAATTAGGGGACACACTCCAAATGCAAAGAAATGAAAGGAGCTCTGGACAGGGAGCAAGAAGACCTGTGTTCTCAGTTCTACCACTAATTAGTAGTTTGCTATTTAAGTCATTTTATTCTTTTCCACCTGAATATCATTTTTTTTTTTAACAGTGAGAGGTCAATGACACAAATTCTCTTAAAAATGTATTCAGGGGGGCTTCCCTGGTGGCGCAGTGGTTGAGAATCTGCTTGTCAATGCAGGGGACACGGGTTCGAGGCCTGGTCTGGGAAGATCCCACATGCCACGGAGCAACTAGGCCCGTGAGCCAAAATTACTGAGCCTGCGCATCTGGAGCCTGTGCTCCGCAACAAGAGAGGCCGTGATGATGAGAGGCCCGTGCACTGCGATGAAGAGTGGCCCCCACTTGCCACTGGAGAAAGCCCTCGCACAGAAAACGAAGACCCAACACAGCCATAAATAAATAAATAAATAAATTAATTAATTAATTAATTAAATTAAATAAAAAACCCCAACCTTAGGAAGGAACAGTTAGCACAGGGTCAGAGAAATGGGAACCTGATTTAAATGGAGCATAAAGCAAAGTCAGTTTAAAAAAAAAAAAAATGTATTCAGTTCTATCAGTAGTGCTTTGAGATACTTTGGAATTAGGTTTGGAGTGTGTGCAAAATTGTGTTACTTATTTCAGTCCCTGAGAAAATCTATTCCATAATATCTGGTCACACAAAAGATCAATTTAGTCATTGCATGAGCTTGTGTTATTTGCCTAGAGATTCTGGCCTTTCAACAAACTTAAGCTGGAGGGTTGAACAAATGACTTGATTTCACAGAATCTCACAGTTTCCTTAACTACAAATTGGGGAGATTAATGTTTACCTACTTGCTAAAGTATTATGTGGATTAGTTAACAGAGGAAGAGCATACATTTTGGAGTCCCACAGTTTCTATTCTTTCTTCTTGATCTCTTGTTTTAGATAATTTCTATCTTGAATAAGCTTTATTTCTTATCTGCCAAGACTGCTTATTTCAGAGTCTTTTATTTATTGCTTTAATACTTTAGAAGGTCCAACTTACTCAATGAATAGCTAACACCCTCATCCTCCTGCTGTTTTATTACTTTAGAAATGGAAATTTATTAACATGCTTTAATATTAATTCGGAATACCTCTGATAGTTACCTCTTTTTAACTTTATTCCTTTTGTTGGTTAAAATAGGACTCAAAAAGAAATTACAGGAAACATTTGACTTTTTCCTTAGCCCTGTTATGAACACATGTGAAATGCCTGGCTAAGCTACTAATTAAAGTAAAATGAGCAATTAGAGCAATCATGTGTGTGTTTTGTTGATAGTCTGCTGTTGACAAAAGAACATCCAAGGTTAAGTAGATCCATAGTAAAGAGACAAAATAATCTAGTGTTTGAAACCACAGATAGGTTCTGTGATCATACAGAATGTCTTTCCAAACTGAACGTGTCCCTTTTTATCTGTACGACCTGGGTAAAGGTCTTTACTTTTCTAGGCAGGGCTCTTTGTATGCAATATTCAGATATTAATTTTCTACATATAGATGGTGGAAACATTAAATCAAATATCCTAAGAATTAAGAATAATGCTTAATGCATAGGAGATGCTGAATATTTTTTGGCAACTAGTATTATTATTGTTATTATTGTCACAGTTGCATTATTCCAAGAAATCCTCTATGATAAGACAATGATTTTGAGGCTGAAAATAATGCTTCTGTGTTTTTTGATATCAAATGGGCCTCCTAGGAAAGCTCAGCTTTGTCAATTATCTGGGTCTTGTGTGTAACAGTTTTAGTGTCTAGCCCAGTAGAGAGAGACAGAACCTCGAGTAGGATGCAGAACACTAACCACTCTAGACCTCCACCTGGATGTTGCTCTCAATAATTCAGAACATACTTTTCAGTCTATTTGTTCCCTACTGTGTTGTTTTGTATCCATGAATATTCTCTGACTTACCAGAAGTTGAGCATGGAAAACAAGGGAAAATATACATCACAACTTGCCATGTTTTCTTTACTTTTGTAAAGTCAGGAATAAAAATATTCTTTGTATGGTTAATGATGTATTCAAATACGTTATCATTAAATTAAAGGCAGACACTTTCAATTTAATATCAGGGAGACACATATATCTGACAGTTTGTAATGTGTCCTCTATAATGTGTAGAATAATGAAAAGCTCCAAAAGGTACCTAAATATTTTTGACAGACTGGTCATATATGAGATGTTTACAACTATTGTTTTAACATTTATTGTTCAGGACATATAATTTATCTTACACTCTGCTACGCTGTGCTGCATTATGTTGTATGTCATAGCACACTGATCTACACTGCTTTACTTACAATTCCAAAATTCAAAAAGGTCCAGAAACCAAAAATTTCTACATAATTATTCAACAGATTCATTTGATGGCAAACTTGAAAGATGTGAGGTTCTTGGTCCTTATTTTTCCTACTTGGTGTAGCTCTTCATATATTTCACTGCAGCGACATTATGGGGTTTGATTATGTAATAGATGCTATGGGGATATTATATAATACATAGTTATATGCACTGTATCACCTTTCTAAAATCTGAAGAATTCTGAATCCCTGTAACATACCTGGCCCTAAGTATACTAGATAAAGCATTAGGGACCTCTATCAAGGATCATACTATGATAACTAAACTTTAGAAGATTAAGTGAAATAAATAGCCAGTGTCATTAAAATGAGAAGAATTTCAAGGGCTAACTTCTCTGTTTACTTGTATGTCCTATGTTTCATGCCCTCAAAGTTCATCTGTTTTGAACAACAGAAGACTCAATTCTACTTGTGTAATTTTGTTAAAATGGCCAAAAATTGTCTATATTCATATAATTTCCTGATCACAAATAGTGTAAAGTTGCCTTTCCATAGTCAATATCATCTAACACTTCTCCAAGAAGCTTGTTAATCTTTCCATAAAACAAAAATGTCACTCTTCTTTCTCTCACGTGTCAAGATAAAGTCCAAAGGGTGCTGCTTACTGAAAAAAAGTTGAAACTACATTCCATCTCCCCCTGATGATTTGTCTTGCTCTTGCTTTATTGGGCACGTGGATACCCCATGTGCCAAAGGAAGTGATAGATAAAACTATGAATGATGTGTATAGACATCATATTTGTCATAAGCATTTATCATCATCTTATCAGGAGTAAAACAATATATATTCATTATATCAGTAATTTCTTTCCAAATAAACTGTGTTTGCAATGAGGACTGGTGTTGTAGCAGTTAATTTTAACCTTTCTGGTATCCAACCTTCTCTGACCTTTATTACTGAAATATGAGTCACCACTGAGCTATATTTGTTATGTGTTAATACAGCCCAGGAACTGGCATGAGCTTCTATAGCTGCTCATGGAGTAGGCTAGATTAGCCCAGACTTCAGTGGATGAATTGGAAGCTCTAGATGTAAGCTGAAAGCAAAAATAGGATGTGTCCAAAATAGGAAATTAGTTAAATACATAAATTATGGTAAACCCTTGTGATGTAGCAATGTACAATTGTTAAGAACTATAATACAAAACACAGTATATTTAAAGATGGAATATTCCCCCAAACCAGAAGCCCCATATGTGAGGTTCACAACCGCATTCTTCTTTTCCCTATCAGATATCACCACTTTTCAAGATATCTTGAAAAATGATGTTCCCCTACTTGCAAACTAACAAGTTATCCTGCTACAGTTTTGTGGATTCTTGAAGAAGACAAAAGATTATTAGGAAAGAAAAAGGTACTGTCTTACTATGACAGAGTAGGCAACATGAGCTTCATGTTCCCATTATCTCACCTTTCTTTCCGAGTCCCATAGAAGTGATGTGGATGCTGGAAAGAAGTTGCATGTGCAGTGGGTTTGCCTTTCAACCGAATAATTCTGAGCTCAGGAAACTACAGTACTTTGAGGGGATTGCTGGGAAACCTGCCCAACTTTTGCTTTAATGGGAAACATTATCTTTATTACTCTTGGTAGCAAACAAATCTGTCCTCTGCCCCAGAGGCAGCTACTATCTCTATCTTTCAAGGCTGACTACTATGCAAACCTCCTTGAAAACATTCCAGAATAAAAACCGTCAATGCTTCTGCTCAGAAGACATACAAAAACAAGTGAGACCTATAGAGACTGTCTTCTGACACCACTAAGTTAAATTTTTCTCAACAGTTGTCCCGCTTTATTTCTACTTTCTAAACCTAACTGATGGATCTCTAAACAATACATAGTTTCTTTCTTTTGAAATTCAAATTAATGGAACATTCAGTACTTTTTTTGTTATGCTGTTTTAAATCCACTTTAAATTTGAGACTTACCCATGTCAATATATGAAGCTATAGCCTATTCATTATCATTGCTGTATAATATTCCATTCTTTGAGTGTGTCAGAACTTATCCATTCCTTGCATTTATCCATTTGGCTTATTTTCAGTTTTTTGTTTATATGAAAATATTACCATAAACAGTCTTTTACAAGTCTCCTAGTACATGTATTCAAGAGTTTCTCTACAGCATTTTAATAGGAGAGGGTGTGTTAAAACCGTTTAGACATGCAATGAACATTACTAGATACTGCAGTAACTGTTTTCCCAAAGGGTTGAATTTTGAAAATATTTTTACTTTTTATTAATGTTCATTATTTGAACACCTACAATGGGTGGAGATTTCAGGTGCCTAGAATTTTTGCCAAAACATGGTATTCCTGCTCATTTCTTTTGCCCATATTCTATGATATTTTCTTATAGGTTCATCAGAATTCTTCACATTTTCTTGGTACTAATTAATGGTCAATAATATATTTGCAATTATAGTCCTCAGTTCATGGCTTGCCTTTTCATCCTCATTTTCTTTTCATCCTCATTTTCTTTTCTTTCACTTCATTCAGTATCTTTCAAGATCTTAAGTTTCTTATTTTACAGTAGTCAAATTTGACCATTGTATCTATATTTTACTGTGTGCTTAATAATCAATGTCTTATTAAGAAGTCCTATTATGGCATGAAAATAAATATAATTTCCAAATTTTACATTAATTTTAGTTTTCATAAAAATATATATTTATGTATATATAATATATATTCCTGCATATAACCTACTGCTTGTGTCTATTATTTTCCCATGGAAAGAACAGTAAGTCTATCAAGTACAACTGCCCCTATACATGTGAGTCTTTTAGTGGGCTCCCTTTGGTTACATTGATCTATTTGTTTTTTCCTATTCCATTAACAAAATTAATAACCATAGCTTATAATAATAATTTGCATTAA
Source organism: Balaenoptera musculus (assembly GCF_009873245.2). NCBI lineage: Eukaryota > Metazoa > Chordata > Mammalia > Artiodactyla > Balaenopteridae > Balaenoptera > Balaenoptera musculus. Next base: position 46,659,624 of record NC_045797.1, read on the forward strand.
GTAAGGCAAATATTTCCATCTGGTCCTGCTTCTTCAGGATGCTTTGTCTGTTTTGGCTTTCTTTTCCATACAGATTTTAGAATCGTCTTGTCAAGTCTCCTCACCTATCCACCCAAAAGCATATTAAGATTTCTATTCGAAGAGCATTGAATCTATAGGTTAATTTACGAAGAACAGAAGCATTTAGAATATGCTCCTTTGATTACTTGAACATAATATGTATCTTCATCAACATAGATTTTTCTCTTGCATATTTTAATAAAAATTGCAATAGTCTCTGTAAGAACTTGAACATATTTAGATTTATTTCTGGTTACTTTGTATTTTTGCTGCAATTTAAATCATATCTTTGAAGTTTCATCTTCTAAATGTTTGTTGTTGATGTATAGCATTGTAACTGAGTTTTATATATTGCTTTCATACCTATTAAACTGCTAGTTTTAACTGTTTACCTATAGTTTCTTTTGGATTTTCTACACACATATAATTTATGCTACATCTATGATAATGACAGTTTTTAAAATTCTTTGCTATTTTTTAATAGCTTTGTTTCTTATTTTCTTTTTATTAGACTGTCTTGGACATTCTGTATGGTATAGAATAGAATGGTATTAGTGGGCATCATCACCTTTTTCCTGAGTTTGAAGAAAATACTTCCAGCATTCACACTTTGTTCTTGTAATTTTAGCAGTTTTTTCATAAATAGCCCTTAGGTAGTTTAGAGAATTTTCTCCTTTTTATAGGTTGCTAAAAGTTTTATTTATGTTTATTTTTTATTTTTATTTTTGTCAAGAATGTAAGCTCCCAGATGGTAGGAATTTTCATTTATCTGTTTTGTTCATTGGTACATATCCAATGCTTGGAAGAGTGACTGGCATATTGTAAATGTTGAACTGGATGTTGAATTTTATACACTTTTTTCCTGCATTTATTTTGATAATCACATAAATCTTTACATTAATCTACCAGTATACTGAATTATATTATTATGTTTTCTAATGTTAAACCACCCTTGCACTTCTAAATTTTCCTATAGGGGAGCGGATGCTAGTAGGTATGGCAGATATAGCTTGGCTATACAAATTCTGTAGCAAAATACATTCTTTTTACCAAGAATGATATGGCTTCAAGCTGATACTATCATTTTAAGGTATAATGATATTTTCTCTTTTTTCCCTCAGTTTTTCAATGCTGAAAGGTAGAATATGGGGCAGTATGTTACTGTAAAAAAAATGAAAATGTATTCACTGTCTTCTCAATATTTAGTTTCCAAATCAGTGCATGAAATGATGGACTTATGGGGTAAAGTTTAAAACTGCAATTCTATCAATCAGTGCACTAGAACTAACTGTAACACACATCAGCTATGCAGAGAAAGTCAATGATATAGTTTGTCTTAAAGGGGGATGTATATTAAAGCACCTTAAAGTTATATCTTCAGCTCATCTTGTTCCCTATTAATAAAGTATTAGAAAAAATAAAAGGACCTAAATTTACTGTGCCCTATTAATAATTTTGCTGCATACTTTTTGCATTCCAAACCTGAGACTGTAAATGGTCTTGCTGTTGAGGTTTCTTTATTTCTTCTGATAAGCTATATGGCATTTCTTATGTCTAATCATTTCTTAGAACATTTACTGAGTTGTTTTCCCTTTGACTATTCCTGTGTCTGGTTATGTTCTTGCATTTATGAATAGAAACCAGATCTTTCCCTTGCTCTGTAACTCCTGGAGATAAAAGATGTATCAGAATGTAGCAATCCTTTAACTGCTTACATGGCAAAATATATATGTTACCCACATACACACAAATGGACTCTCTGACTTATTTCCCAGGCACTTTGATTATCAGGGAAGTGTTTCTAAATTCAATATTTACAAACTTAATTAGCTTTGCAGCAAATGAAATCTATGATATTATTATTGCTTACTGACTACTTTTATTTTAATAACAGATTCATACCAGCAGCACGTGTTTATTTAACTTAGCATTGGTTAATTATAGAAAGAAGAATAAAACTAGACGATACATGACATCATTTTTTCCTAAATGTTATATAAAAACTAATCTGTAGCAAATGCAAATGATCCTTGTATAATTTCTTTGGCCCTGATTAAAATTTGTGATGTGATTATTAATTTTTTTCTAATTATCATATATGTTTGACAGAAAGTCCTTCAGAGATACTACTATAAGTTCGGGCAATCCTAACCATGGACAGAATATCAAACTGGGTGATACATTTCTTTTACCAATTCATCACTTACATCACACTCTATGTCCTTTCCATGTTCTAATCCCTAAGTTTCACTGCTTCTCTCTGCCTGGACCTAGCTCTCCTGCTTCCCCATTTACCCTGGCAAAGCCTGCTTATGTCTCTTATTCATATTTGGATAAGGCTGATTGTATTTGATATCATTTTTCTTGGAGGTATTTGCATTTAGTAGAGACCTATGGCTTGTGTGCCCAATGTTTTCCCTTTTCAACAAAATGTTGGCTGTGCAAAAGTCTATTCAAGGTACATTCAGCTTTCTGTACTCCCTGGTCACCACTAACAGCTGGAAGGGTAAAGTGCAGAAAAAGCATCCTGTAAAAGCATTTTCAAGCTGAACTGCAATGACAGGAATGTTTCTGAGATACCTTGTTCGAAAGATGGGAAGACTGATGATGTAAGGCCTTTACAATATTTCACTGTCAGTTTCATTTGTAATGACACCAAGTATAATTTATTTGTCCCCTCTCTAGGAGCAACATCATTTAAGCAAAGTTTCTCTCACACTGGTAATCAGATATTTCTCCTGAACACTATTCTCAAGGGTGGTGATAGAGAATATGTAGTTGGCTCAGTAATATTGATTTGGGAAGGAGGTGGGGCAAAATGTTGATTGAGTCTTTTATACTTTTCCTTTGATATCCTCTCTCCTAAAACACCTTGCTTAAGATTCTATGAAGCCCTCCAATGACTCCAGCAATGGTCTAGAAAATAAAGTTAAATTTCTGTGCAAATTTCAATTGTCGGAGAGTTGCTGCCAATAGTGAAACCGAGCAGGACCCTGTGGGACCATCCCGGGGACAGACCCCAGGTGTTCCCCACCTCATGTTTGTGAGAAAGCTTTAGTGTCCTAGGCCTTCCCTGAGTTCCAAAGAGCAAATCCAATCAGAGAAGTGAGAAAATGCAGAAACAAAGGAAAACAGTCAAGCAAGACAAAATAATAGTAGTTTAGTCATAAAACAAAGTCAAGTACCTTTAGTTCCTACTCAAAGTCTACAGATAATATCCTGAGCCATATCCTTGAGTTGTTTTGCAGATACTAAAACAGCCACCAGGTGGAAGAAGTTAACTGCATGCTGACCACCAACACTTAGATCCCAGGCTGGCTGGAACCAGAAGGTTAATGATTGAACTTCCCAAAACATCACCCTGTTACCTCACCATCAACCAGTCAGAGAATTGTGCCCAAGCTGATCACACACCCTGCAAACCTCTCCCTTGCCCTGCCTTTAAAAACATTTCTGGAAAGCAAATGGGAAATTCCAGGTTTTTTGAGCATGAATGGCCTGTTCTCCATGCTTGGCCCCACGTTGGGTGCCTTGCAATAAACGCTGTACTTTCTTTCATCCCAACCCGGTGTCAGTAGATTGGCTTTGCTGCTTATTGGGTGAGCGGACCAAAGTTTGTTTTGGTAACTATAGTGCATCATAAGAAGTTTTCTGAGACTGCATTCACACTCTGCAAGAGTACTAGGATCAACAACTTATGTCCACCATGGGTGAAAGCAGGAGGTAGTTAATGTGACAAATTACTACTGGCTTTGCTGGATTATATTTGAATACCAGACAGAATTATAGCTTGGTGATCTGTTTGGGGGACATGGTCTTTGGTCTTTACTGCTAACAAATTATTGAGAAATTCCAATGGTTTTGAAACAAATTATTTCCTTTTTTTGTTTTTGCATTTTTTATTTGAAAGTTTTGCCCTGGTCACAGAATTTAATGAACTAAATAATTGTGGAAGTGCTCCTGGGAAATAAGAAATAAAAAGAGTGCATGGAGGTCAACTTGCTTTGTATTCAATTAAATAAATCTGGCAGAATCATAAAGTAAAAATATAAAATCAAATATCACTTTGTTATAACTCAGTATATCAGTGTAGGTCTATATACTTTCAAAGCACTTATCTATTATATGTTTAAATTTTTTCTTCCAGTTTTATTGAGTGTTAATTATATTTGTCATGTTATACATTACATATCCCTAGGGCTTATTTATCTTATAACTGGAAGTTTTTACCTTTTGACTTCCTTCATCCAATTCCCTCTCCCCCCATCCTCCATCTCTGGTAACCACAAATCTGATCTATTTTTCAGTGAGTTTATTTGTTTGTTTGTTTTTGAAATATAATTGACCTACAACACAATGTTAGTTCCTGTTATACTACATAGAGATTTGGTATTTCTATACATTTCAAAATGATCACCACTGTAAGTCTAGTTATGATATGTCACCATACAAAGATATTACATAGTTACTGACCATATTCCCCAAACTCTACATTTCATTTCCCTGTCTCATTTATTTTGCAACTGGAAGTTTGTACATCTTAATCTTCCCTCACTTGTTTCTTTCCTCCCCCCCCCCCACCCACTGCAACCACCTGTTTGTTCTCTGTTTCTGTTTTGTTATGTTTTTTCATTTGCTTTGTTTTTTAGATTCCACATATAAGTGAAATCATGCAGTATTTGTCTTTCTCTGTCTGACTTACTTCACTTAGCATAATACCCTAGGTCCATCCATGTTGTCGCAAAAGGCAATATTTCATTCTTTTTTATATGGTTGAGTAACATTCCATTGTGTGTGTGTGTGTGTGTGTGTGTATAATCTTCTTTATCCATCCATCTATTGATGGGCACTTGGGTTGCTTCCACATCTTGGCTATTGTAAGTAATGCTGCAATGAACATATGGGTACATATATATTTTCTAATTAGTATTCTTTTGTGTGTGAAATGTCTATTCAGATCTTCTGCCTGTTTTTAATTGGGTTGTTTGTTTTTTTGATATTGAGGTGTAGGAGTTCTCTGTATATTTTGGATATTAACCCCTTATCAGATATATCTTTTGCAAATATCTTCTCCCATTCAGTAGGTTGCCTTTTCATTTTGTTGATAATTTCCTTAGCTGTGCAAAAGTTTTTTAGTTTGATGTAGTCCCACTTGTTTACTTTTGCTTTTGTTGCCCTTGCCTGAAAAGACAGATCCAAAAAATATGACCAGTGACAAAGATCATACCACCTATGTTTTCTTCTAGAAGTTTTATGGTTTCAGATCTTACACTTAAGTCTTTAATCCATTTTCAATTTACTTTTGTGCATGGTGTGAGAGAGTAGTCCAGTTTGATTCTTTTGCATGCAGCTGTCCAGTTTCCCCAACACCATTTATTGAAGAGGTTGTCTTTTCCCATTGTATATTCTTGCTTCCTTTGTCATAGATTAACTGCCCATATAAGTGTGGATCCATTTCTGGGCTCTCTATTTTGTTCCATTGATCTATGTGTCTGTTTTTGAACCAGTACCATACTGTTTTGATGACTGTAGCATTGTTGTATAGTTTGAAATTTGGGAGCATGATACCTCCAGCTTTGTTCTTCTTTCTCATGATTGTTTCGACTATTTGGGGTCATTTGTGTTTCCTTATAAATTTTAGAATTATTTGCTCTAGTTCTGTAAAAAATGTCTTTGGTATTTTGGTTATCATTTGGTTACCATTACTAGATGTTTAAAATTTTTAATCCCAATAATGACCCCTTGAGATACAGAAGGGGAGTGCTAGTCTTCCTACTTTATGCATGAAACTGGATACACAGAAAATCAGTGATTGATCATAGACAAGAACTTAGGTATCCAACCTTAAAAAGTAATGATATTTCTGTTATACTACTTTAACTTCCATTAAATTATGTAAAGACAAGGTGGGATACCTAATGTGAGAGTTATTTACATGTCAAACACTCTAGCAGTAGCTATATAAGAATTATATCCTTTAATTCTTACTCTAACTCTCTGAGGTTGTTGATAATTATTGTTATTTTATGAACTTCATGAATAAGGGCACTAAGATTCGGAGTGGTTAATTAACTCATCCAATGAAAACAACTAGTATATGGCAAAGCTAGTGCCAAAGACTACTACTTTTCAGAGATATTATATAACCTTCCAACTGATCCCTGGTCATCCAACTTTACCACTTTCCTAAGCTGCTGGCTGTTTATGACCTCTCTTCTGACTTCTCTTTGCAGCTTCTCTCTGTCAAGTATTATCTATATGCTGGCATTGGCCACCAAGATAGTAATTATTCTTTATTAGTGGCTGAGGTGGTGCTTTGCCCATGAGTCACATCTTGTTTAAAATTCAGTGAGACTATAAATTTAAAATTGTAAATACCTCATCTAGGGTTTAAAAAAATTGAGTGGATTTTACATAATTAAGAACATTGTGGAATTTCAATCTCACTTACTATAAAATATATCTATAACTTAGAATTAAACAAGATTATACATTTAAAATATCAGACAAGATGCCAGGCACATAGTAGGTCTTTTCCCTTTCTTTTTATTCTCCACCTGCCTTTTAAGGGTTCTGAATAATAAGTTCTATGTATTGTTTGTTATTTGAGCTGTTTCTTTTTTCTTTTTTTTTTTTCCTCTAAACAAAGACAAAATCTAACATTTATCATATTCTCTAGTATGAGGTCATTGTATAAATTCTCTTAACAGTAAGTAATCTGATAAATTTGATCTTGAGATTCTTCCAAAAATACTTTTTAGAAAATGTGGAATGCTAGTGTTCTTTTCACAAAAATAGAAAATTTACATTTTTTGAAAACATTCAGTACAGCCATGATGGAAGGCACTTTTTAAAAGATATGAATCTTCTATTTGATTTACAATTCTAACTCAATCTTTGGATTGAGTTATGAGTCATTCCATTATGGTTCTGCAAATGTGACTGAAATTTTAATCTTGAGTAGCAATCTTGGAAAGCTTCTGAAGACCAGTTTTTGGCAACTCTTTAGTGAAAGCATTTCTCAGGGTTGCCCTTCATTTTGGAAATATAGCTTTGTTTTAACATGTTTACAAGTTTTTCAGATTTAAATGCCTTCCCAAACATACCTCTGTTTCCTTGATGCATTTCTGGATCAATTTAGCTCAACTGGTCACTGCTCCTAAATATACATTTAGCAATCTGTATTGCACATTGTACCACTTGGTTCTTTCTAATTACTCCATGAGAATTATCTCCTTTTCTAACTAGATGTATATGTTGTGGGTGTTCTATAAACCCTAGGGCTAAGCCTAGTATCAGAATTATTACAAGACACCTTGAAGTATTGATTTTATGGTAATTAATTGGAGTCATTGGGGAAAATTTCTATGCAAGGGGAAATTTTCCTCTCTAGTATATACCATTTAGCTCCAAATTGATCAAGAATAGCAAATCAGTTTGATCTTTTGTAACAATTTTATCAACTCTTGGTAAACTGTTATGTTGAAGAGTATTTAGAGACTTTATCAGGGTTCAGTAAGTAGTGCCATGATTAGTTACCAATCCCTTCCTTAAACCCAGGAGGTGGGGGTGAAGTAAAGTATGAAACACATAGACACCATTTCATTATTATTATGACCATTTCTTTTTTAGCTTCTGAGTTATTTTCATATTTTTCACACCAGTTTTTATACAGGGGAGTTATAATTATTAACTGAATGAATGAAATAATTAAAAAAAAAACAAATATAAGGAAGTTATTTCCAAGCAAATCATCAATGGTTAAATCTGAGTAAATACTATTCTTTTTTTTTCTGAGTAATTACTTTTTAAAAGTATGCATTCATTAAAGCCAGAATCAAATGCCAAGAATATAAGAAGCCATAGAGGTATGATTTAAATACTGATACCAGTTCTTCCCTTCTATCCATGAGGATGACAATACCATGCCTTTTGAGAAGCCACAGAGAATGATACCATCTTCTGTGCTTATTTCATAGTTTCTTTTATCCCAACAGGCTAATAAATTATTGAGACATTTCACACTTTTGTGTATAAAAAATCTGGGTCATTAACTCTTGAGAACTTACACTGTGTAACATGATTCCATCTCACTATGGGAGGGGCATTTACACATACATTCCCTTTTCTCTCTATTATCCACTAATTTACTTCCATTGAGAATCATTCCTCATTTTACTCAACATGGCTTAGACATCCCCAAGAATCATAGAAATCTTCTAGTAACCACAACTTTTTATATGCACAGGGAATTATTTTACCGGTTATCTTTCATCACTGACATGTTCTACTTTCTTCTGTTTTACATTCCGTCTCTCCCTCCCAAATGTTTAGACTTCAATGAGAATATAGACTACACTCTGGAGTTATTTTTATAATAATTAATGTCAAATGAATGGGAAATGCTCTACTATATATGTAGTTTCTCCCAAAGTGGATCGGGGTAAACAAGTTGATCTGGGAAACAGAAAAACTGTGGATCAGAATCTGGCTCATTATTTAGGATTCAACTTGATATCATTTCTTGCAAAAAGCATTTCTTGAACTTAATTTCTCCTGTGGTTGTACTATTTCCTGCTCTTCCATGCATTCATAAAACTGTATGCTTACCTGAATCAGCATATATCATATATTTTATGTTTATTAGCTTATAGTTAGCTCTGAGTGCAGGGGAAAATCTCATTTATTTTTGAATTCCCAGTATCTGTCATAGTACCTGGCATATAGTAGGGTCTGCCTTTGTGGTTACAGAAAAATGTAACCATGGGCAAATGAGAGATATTTTGATAGCACGTTAAGTAAACAAGTAGTAAATTTTTATATCACTGAAATAATTTTATTTCAAAATTCATGTTTGTTTTAACATTAGAATATATACCAATACTCTATAAACCAGTGCTTTCATTTTTATAACAATAATAAAATTTTTACAACCACAGAACTACTTTGCATTACTGGAATACTTTATAAAGCCCAAGTGTTTTACAGCCAGTGATATAGCACTCTAATTACAATGTTTTGAGGGGCAAATAACTTACTAATAATTCCTTACAGCTCAGCATCTGGCACAGAATATTGTAGTGAAGATATGCAAACTGTGTGAATCAACCACCTCTTCTAACAGACGAGACTATGAAACCCTAGAGAAGTGGCATGACCTGCTAAGGTGTTAGAGTAGGCTAATTATGGTGTCAAGGCCAAAACTCATGTTTCAAATATAAAGGATGGGGAGTTCCCTGGTGGCATAGTGGTTAAGAATCCACCTCCAAATGCAGGGGACACAGGTTCGAGCCCTGGTCCGGGAAGATCCCACATACCACAGAGCAATTAAGCCCCTGCGCCACAGCTACCAAGCCTGCGCTCTAGAGCCCACAAGCCACAACTACTGAGCCTGTGTGCCACAACTACTGAAGCCCACGCACCTAGAGCCCGGGCTGCAACAAGAGAAGCCACGGCAATGAGACGTCTGCGCACTGCAATGAAGAGTAGCCCCCACTCGCCACAACTAGAGATAGCCAGCGCGCACCAACGGAGACCCAACGCAGCCAAAAATAAATAAATTAATTAATTTAAAAAATATATAAAGGATGGGCCATGAATCTCCAATTGTCTGACGTGCTTCCACCTCTCTCTGAGGGAAGTGATTATAAGAAGAAGATCTGCATAAAGTAGAGTGGTCTAACACGGTGAAATCTACTATCCTGTTTACAACAGAATGTCCTGGAGAGTTCCCTATTAGCCAGAGGCAAGATTTGGTAAGCTAAGTAACTTTATGCCTATGAAATGGATTGCTTCACTACTGTTCTCAAGAGTGGGAAATCATGTTAACAGGTGACAAATTCACCTAACCCTGCTTTCTCTTATGCAGTGTGAACAGGAAATGTACATTGAGAGGATGACATGCAAAGAGGCATGGGTACTTGCTCCTCAATGAAACCATTCATTCAGCTCATATGAACTGATGACTTATGATGTGCCAAGCACTGTACCAGTGGCTGAGCAAAAACTGGCATGGTCCTAATACTCATAGATCCCACAGATTAGTTTTTTATTTTTATTTTTTATTTTTTATATTGAAGACAGATCTAGTTTTGTTTTTTTTTTTAAAGCAAGCATCTGCCTTTTAAAATATTTATTTATTTATTTATTTATTTTTATTTTTGGCTGTGTTGGGGCTTCGTTTCTGTGCGAGGGCTTTCTCTAGTTGTGGCGAGCGGGGGCCACTCTTCATCGCGGTGCGCGGGCCTCTCACTGTCACGGCCTCTCTTGTTGCGGAGCACAGGCTCCAGACGGGCAGGCTCAGTAGTTGTGGCTCACGGGCCTAGTTGCTCCGCGGCAGACCACGGCTCGAACCCGTATCCACTGCATTGGCAGGCAGATTCTCAACCACTGCACCATCAGGGAAGCCCCCGATCCCACAGATTATTAAGGAAAGTGAACATTATTCAAATTATCACAGGATTATAAACTTAAAGTTGTTTTAACTATATTGACAGAGAGGTTTATATTGCTTAGAAAGCATATTATACAGAGATATTGTCTTATCAAGGAGGTTAAGAAAGATTTCACTTTGTAAGTGAACTGAATTTGAAGAATGAACAATTAGTAAGTGTTAAGATGGGACAAATAACATTCCAGGTAGAAAGAATAAAATGTTCAAAGACTCCTGGGTGGAAGAGAGAGGCTATTTTAAGTGACTAAAAAATGGAATGTATGACTGGAGTGGTACGGAAGGGATGTTCCTGCTTCTAGACCTCTCAGAAGATGGAGCTAGAAAATATATGTATGTATACTGATCCATGCATACACATACATTTATGTTTATTTCTGTATCTAACTATATATGTATATTTCAAAATGTGTGTTCATACTAATACCTCAATTTCAATCAAACACCACAAGGTTCATCCTAGCTTCTCCACTCTCCTTATATGTAATTTCCTTCTCTGACACTGAGCGCCATTGCTGTCATTATTTACAATATGTTTACTTATTTCTTCAACCATAATATTTACTTAAAGTAGTTTCAGGATTGCTAATTCATATAGCTATGGGTAAAAAATAATGCTAACTAGAGTACAGTAATTATATATAGTTTTTTTGTTGTTTGCCTTACGATATGTAGGCAAAACATTGTTTTCCAAATTCACATAGGTTAGTTATTCTCTTCCTCACATTTTCAATGTGGTTGTATTAATCATTAGAAATAGATCTCTTTCTTACAGTTTCTATTCCATTTTTGATTCTCCCCTCACCCTTGTTATTTCCTTTTTAAATTTACATTTCAATCTTTGTGGCATACAGTGCTGTGGGTTTGGGGGAATTCACAGAGTCCTGTGTCCACCACCACAGTTGGGATTTAGAAAATTTCCATCATCTCAAAAGTTCCCTCGTGTTCACATTTATAGGCAATTCCTCTCCTCAACTCTAACAGAGGAGTGGTTGTAACCCAGGAAGAGTACATTGCAACCCTATGGCATAAGCTGAAGCTGCAATCCACAGGCAGAATTCTTTCTTAGGAAAGCTTCAACTCTGCTCCTAAGGCCTTTCAACTGACTCTGATGATGTCCTCTCTGATCACCAAGGATAATCTTCCCTTACTTAAAGACAACTGATTATGGACTTTAATCATATCTACATAATATCTTTACAACAACACCTAGATAGCACTTGATTGAATAACTGGAGTCTGTATCCTAGCCAAATTAAGGCATAAACCATCAGAGGTGGATTTTTATTTCAGGAAATTTAAAGCAAATGAAAGAGATGGGGCAGCAAATGTTTGCCTATGGAAATCTCCTCTCCTCTTCGTTCTTATTAATAAAAATAAAACAAAAAATATTATGTTTTCTCAGCATAGATTATAATTAGTGTGTCTATGTGGCAGAATTCAGACCAGTAAGCTATAAAAGATTTTATGAATTACTCCCTGATAGTACTAAGGAAGACAGACTTCTTTGACACACATATTTACTTGACCTCAGTTCTATATCCTTTCCACAGCCTGGACCTGGATATAATAGTTGGCTTTCTAGTATATTCTATATGCATAAGAGCTAAAAAGAGCATGGGTTTCTGATAAGTCATGAACATCAGTATCATTTTTGGACTACCTACTTTTGGACTTAACTTCACCTAGAGAATAAACCTTAATCTTATTTAAGTTACTGTTATTTTGGTTTTCAGTTACAAGGCTAAATGATGCTCACATATGCAAGTTTAAGCCACAGATATTTGTCTTTAAGCTAAAATTCTAATCATGTCCACCTAGCTAAACTTACTTCTCAAATAATGTGACACAAATCTTGAAATCATATCTAGCTTAAAATCTATTGGAATTTTACTTTTACTGTTTAAATAAAATATATTTAAAAAGTATAACCAAACAGCAGCATTCAAGAAAAAATAATTTGTATTTCAATAGAATTCTGAAAAAACTAACTGAAATATACAACTGAACCAAGATTGTATAGATTATTTTAAAGGTATAACTAATTGTTTTCATAGAATCAGAAATTTGGGTCACTGAGAAATTACAGTGTTCCTTTAGATTGATCACTTATGTACAGTTGAGGAAATTGCACCCTGAAAGATTCAATACTGGGTCCTATGCCACACAGATCATAAGCATCAGAATTAGATTTAGTGCACAGAGTTTAGAGTTATTTGAAGACAATTCTTTCCACTGTACCAGAAGTGATCAATTAGATAAAAATATTTAAAAAGTCAAAAAGATGATTCTCTTTTTCTTTTAGGGAGATTGACTTCTTCATGGAAACCCAAAGAAGTTCACTTAGCTCTAATAACTCTACTATATGCTTAAGCATGAAGTCTGCCATACAGGGATTAAAACTAAAGGTAATAATTCATGAATTACATGAGAAACAGACAAGAATCAGAAAAAAATAAATGATCTTGGATAATTATGACTTGTAATGACTTCAACAGTCAGGTCAATTTTTGTTTCTTTTAGGTAGATTTTTAAATAATTACCCACAGTTACATAATTATGCCTTTTTAATCTCTGTACTGAGCTCTTTTTGGTTCTATACCCACCAGGAATCACAGCATATTTAGAAGAAAGGCAATTCCCCATTTTGGAGGAATTCCTCCATTTGGGGGGAGCTGTAATGACTCTCTTGAAACAAGAAAACATATTAGTAAGTTAAGGTTGTAGTGCACCAAACAATTCCCCAAGGAGTAATAAACTGGTTAGGATAATTTAATGTTCTAGTTTTTGTGTCCATTTCATTTTTCATACACTTCAAACTACTCCAGTAAAAAAGGGAGGGTTGAATTATTGAATCAGAATGTTTTAATAACAACAGAAATAAGGTAGTCTAAGTTTCTCACAGATAGGAAATTACGATCTAAAAATGTAAAATGTCTTCTCAAGACACTGGAGGGAGAAAGAAAGAGAGAGAGAGAGAAGTGTGTGTGCACTAAAAAACATCCTGATGTCAGTATTCCTAGCTTAATTATTCTTCTATTAAACCACAGGACTCATGAATGGGTACTGTCAACCTACCTCCCTTATAATATATATCAAAATTTGTATAATGATATCTGTGCCTCAGAGAAACGTAAGAAAGAGAGTAGTTTGTGAAGTGAAATAATGATTTTACATGAACTCTATTTTATAGAAAACTCAAGTTGCATTTATATCCTTTAATTATCTTATGATACTCCCCAAATTCATTTCCTCAGAGTTGTGCTATTGGATTCAGTTTATGGCTATGGTTTAGAAAAAAGCTTTAATAGAATATTTCCATATGTGTTTTGGGAGTTTAGAAACATAGATATACTTGAAAACCATTTGGGTTTCCTAGTTTCAGTTATCTCTCAGTATTTTAATTCACTTGAAGATTGTCAAATTCTGATTGTCTTTCCCCAATTCTGAGTTTGGTTTTATCTTCTAACATTTTGGATTCAAATATTATTTTATCAGACAGGTCTATCAGTGTCCAATGGGATGAATGAGAATTCACTGAAAGAGAAGAAAGAAGACAGAAGGGATTCCCGAGACTGTTGAGATGCAATTTGAGACTGGTCTGATCTGCAGAAAGAATATTCTCTTTGTGGTTGATGCTACATAGATAGGACTTAGAAATCTTCAAGAAAAAGGCTTATGATTGACTAGCAATAGTTAGAAGAACACATTTTATTTTATGCAGCTATTTTCTCATGTTTGTCTCAGTTTTCATGGCAGTTATATATTTCCTGGGATTCATACATAACTTTCAACCCTGCTTTCTATTAAATAAGAGAAAACTTACCTATGAAAATTTTGCTTGCATTGAAAAATCACTTTGTTATTATACTTAGTTTAATTTTTTATAAAAGAAAAAAGTTGACTTGGTTTTACTACAAGGTTTTTGTAGAAGAGGTGCTAAATATTTTATATATAACAATATGCTTTTTATTTAAATAACATTATTGGGGAGGAGTCAAGATGGCAGAGGAGTAGGAGGAGGTGGAGTTCATCTTTCCCCACAGATGCATCACGAATACCTGTACAAATGGAACAATTCTCACAGAGCACTGACTGAACACTAGCACAGGGCCTCGGACACCTAAAAGGACATGAAAAATCCCCACATAACTGGGTAGAATAAAAGAAAGAAGATGGGAAAAGGAAGAGGATAGGAAGCGGGGCAGGACCTGTGCTCCTGGGGGCAGAGCTGAAGGAGAGGTTCCCGCAGCTGGGGAAGCCCCATCACCGGCAGAGACATCAGTTGGGACGGAAGGGGAGCTTCAGGGGCTATCAGAGGAGAGTGCAGCAACCGGTCTGTGGCAGGCAGGACAGAGTGAGACCTACACAGATGGTCCGTGCCACAGCCCTGCATGCCCCAGCCTGAGATGTGTGTCTGCTGGTGTGGACAGGGGCTGGGTGCTGAAACATGGGCTCTGGAGAGCAAACCTGGGGAGAAGACTGCTGTTGGCTGCAAGGAGACAGCGTAAGGGGATGGGAATAAGAAAATCCACAACTGAGCATGCTTGTGGAGGAAACCTGGACCACCATAGAAGCGAAGCACCATTGTTGAGTGATGCACAGGGGCAGGGCCACCATTTCGGCCTCTCTTCCCACACGCCAGCCCCTGCCTCCCCAGGCACTAGGAAGGGCTCCCGCTGGGGCTGACTCTCTCACACCTGCGGCTGCCGGCTCCCCTGTGCATCCATCCCCACCAGGACTCCCAGGACCCTGGCAGCCACCACCTCCTCCTCCATGCCCTGTCCCCGCTGCAGCGGGCACTCTTGCAACCCTGGCTGCTACTGCCTCCATGCCCCCTCCTCACCGGGGCAGATTCATGTGCTCTGGGGCAGCCTCGGAAGCAGACACCTGTGGGTGGCCCAAACGCAGAGGTGGGGCTGAAACCACAGCTGAGCCCCAGGGGCTGTGCAACTAAGGAAGAAAATCTCACCTCGCAGCTGCACCTACTGCAAATTGACACCCCTGCGACTGGCTTTGTAAACTCAGCACCTACAGAACATCTGATGGACAACGAGTGCTCCTGCAGCCAAGATGGGTCTAGCTTTAGAAGCTGTAGATTTTGCGGGCTCATACACACGGGGGTTGGGCCTGGCCAGAATCTGAGCTGCCCCCATAGTGCCCACAGCAGGTCCAGATCCATGATTACTGCACTCCTGGGACCTGATTTCAGTGGATCTACACTGGTGGCCTGGTGAAAACAATGTCTGAGACACCAGGGCCAACTGCTGGCATACCCACGGTTAAGGTGCCAACAAAAGTGTAATCTGAGAGCTCGCACAACAGGTGAAAGGTGACACAACAGAACACACCCACAGGCGAACAGCTCCAGAGGAGGAATACTCAGTGGTTTCCCTCCCAGTGGGAGTGCTCCAGTCCTGTCTACCTCAACCACAGATCAGAAACACAGCTAATAAAAAGATATGGGGGATATGGGGGCCTCTACTCTAACAACTAGTGAGCAGACTCCAACTCTGACAGGGCAGTGACAACCACAGAGCAAAAGGGAGGCCCTGCTCAATATCCAGGTCATGCTCTGGTCACCAAAACATCAGTCATACCTTCTTTCAAGGGGATAACAGCCAGCATACACTGAGGAAAGGGTGGCAGACATCTGTATGAAAAACAGCCCTTGCACCAAAAAATGTTAAACCCACGCAAGCTACACAGGGACATTCCCACATAAAAATAGCCCTCCAAGACTGTCTGAGGGTCTGGCATTGGAAGGAAGAACACCCAAAGCATTTAGCCTTGAAGTCCATTGGGGCTTGAGTGCAGGAGCTCCACAGGACTGTGGGAAACAAAGATTCCACTCTCAGAGGGAACACACAAGGTCTCACGTGCACTGAGACCAAGCACAAAGTAGTACCTCCTTAGGAACTTGGACTAGACCTACATAGGGGTCTTGAAGGGTCTCCTGGAGAGGCAAAGTTTGACTATAGCTCACTGTGGGGTCAAGGACACTGGTAGCAGAAGCCCCAGGTTATACTGATCAAAGTGAGCTCTCACAGAGGTCCACATTTCAGCACTAAGACCCAGTCCCACCCAACAAACTGCAGGCCCCAGTGCTGGAAAGCCTCAGGCCAAACAACCAACAAGAAAGGTACATAGCCTCTCCATCAGAAGACAAGCTGCATAAAGTCATACTGAGCAAACAGCCCCTCAAAACACACACATTGACATGACCCTGCCCATCAGAGGGACAAGACCCAGCTTCACCCACTAGAGGGAAGGCATCAACCCTCCTACCAGGAAGCCTACACAAGTCCCTGGACCAATCTCACCCACCAGAAAGCAGACACTAGAAGCAAGAGGGATTATGATCCTGCAACCTGTGGAAAGGAGACCACAAACACAGAAAGTTAGACAAAATTAGATGACAGAGAAATATGTTGCAAATGAAGGAAAAAGATAAAAACCCACAAGAACAACTATATGAAGAGGAGAGAGGCAACCCACCGGAAAAAGAATTCAGACTAATGATAGTAAAGATGATCCAAAATCTCAGAAAAAGAATGGAGGCACAGATTGAGAAGATGCAAGAAATATTTAACAAGGAGCTAGAAGATTTAAAGAACAAAAAACCAGCAATGAACAATACAATAACTAAAATGAAAAATACACTAGAAGGAATCAATAGCAGAATAACTAAGCCAGAAGGACGAATAAGTGAGCTAGAACACAGAGTGGTAGAAATCACTGCCACAGAATAGAATAAAGAAAAAAGAATAAAAACAAATGAGGACAGTCTCAGAGACATCTGGGACAACATTAAATGCACCAACATTCCCAGAAGGGGTCCCAGAAGGAGAATAGAAAAAGAAATGGCCTCAGAAAATATTTGAAGATATTATAGCTGAAAACGTCCTTAACATGAGAAAGAGAAACACTTGCTTAAGTCCAGGAAGTACAGAGAGTCCCATACAGGATGAACCCAAGAAGGAACATGTTGAGACACATATTAATGAAACTGACAAAAATTTAAGACAAAGAAAAAATATTAAAAGCAACAAGGGAAAAGCAACAACATACAAGGGAATCCCCATAAGGTTATCAGCTGATTTTTCAGAAGACACTCTGCAGGCCAGAAGACAGTGGCATGATATATTTCCAGGGACAAAAGGGAAAAACCTACAGCCAAGAATACTCTACCTAGCAAGGCTCTGATTCAGCTTCAACAGGGAAATCAAAAGTTTACAGACAAGCAAAAACTAAGAGAATTTAGCACCACCAAACCAGCTTTACAACAAATGCTAAAGGAATTTCTCTAGGCAGGAAAGAGACCAGCAACTGAAAACAATCTTGTACATATATAGACTGCTATATCAAAACCTCATGGGAACAGCAATCCCCAAAACTACAATAGATACACACACAAAAAAGAAAAAGTAACCCAAACACAACACTAAAAAGAAAAAGTAACCCAAACACAACACTAAAGAGGGTCACCAAACTGCAAAAGAATAAAACAGGTAGGGAAGAAAAAAGACTTACAAAAACAAACCCAAAAGAATTAAGAAAATGGTAATATGAACATACATATCAATAATTACCTTAAATGTGAATGGATTAAATGCTGCAACCAAAAGACAAAGGCTTGCTGAATGGATACAAAAACAAGACCCATATATATATGCAGTCTACAAGAGACCCACTTCAGACCTATGGACACATACAGACCGAAAGTGAGGGGGTGGAAAAAGATATTCCATGCAAATGGAAATCAAAAGAAAGCTGGAGTAGCAATACTCATATCAGATAAAATAGACTTTAAAATAAAGAATGTTACAAGAAACAAGGAAGGACACTACATAATGATCAGGGAATCAATCCAAGAAGAAGATATTACAATTGTAAATATATATGTACCCAACATACGAGCACCTCAATATACAAGGCAAATGCTAACAGCCATGAAAGGGCAAATCAACAGTAACACAATAATAGTGGAGGACTTTAACACCCCACCTACACCAATGGACAGATAATCCAGAGAGAAAATTAGTAAGGAAACCCAGGCCTTAAATGACACATTAGACCAGAGAGACTTAATCAATATCTATAGGACATTCCATCCCAAAGCAGCAGAATACACTTTCTTCTCAAGTGCACATGCAACATTCTCCAGGATAGATCACATCTTGGGCCACAAATTAAGCCTCAGTAAATTTAAGAAAATTGAAGTCATATCAAGCATCTTTCCAGACCATAACACTATGAGATTAGAAATCAATTACAGGCAAAAATAAACTGTAAAAAACACAGACACACTGTGTCTGTGGAGCACTGACGAAATCAAAGAGGAAGTCAAAAAATACCTAGAGACAAATGACAATGAAAACACGATGATCCAAAACCTATGGGATGCAGCAAAAGCAGTTTTAAGAGGAAAGTTTCTAGCAATACAATCTTCCCTCAAGAAACAATAAAAATCTCAAAAACAACCTAAACTTACACCTAAAGCAACTAGAGAAAGAAGAACAAACAAAACATAAAATTAGTAGAAGGAAAGAATTCATAAAGATCAGAGCAAAAATAAATGAAATAGAGATGAAGAAAACAGTAGAAAAAATCAATAAAACTAAAAGTTGGTTCTTTGAGAAGATAAACAAAATTGATAAACCTTTAGACAGACTCATCAAGAAAAAAAAGGAGAGGACTCAAATCAATAAAATTAGAAAAGAAAAAGAAGTTACAATTGACACCACAGAAATACAAAGGATCATAAGAGACTACTAAAAGCAAATGTACACCAATAAAATGAACAACCTAGAAGAAATGGACAAATTCTTAGAAAGGTACAATCTTAAAGACTGAATGAGGAAGAAATGAAAAATATGAACAGACCAATCACAAGTACTGAAATTGCAACTGTGATTAAAACTCTTCCAACAGGACTTCCCTGGTGGCGCAATGGTTAAGAATCCACTTGCCAATGCAGGGGACATGGGTTCAATCCTTGGTCCGTGAAGATCCCACATGCCGCAGAGCAACTAAACCCGTGCGCCACAACTACTGAGCCTGAGCTCTACAGCCCGTGAGCCACAACTACTGAGCCCATGCCCCACATGAAGCCCACACACCCTAGAGCCTGCATGCCGCAACTACTGAGCCCATGCGCCGCAACTACTGAAGCCCACGCACTCTAGAGCCCACATGCTGCAACTACTGAGCCTGCATGCTGCAGCTAATGAAGACCGTGTGCATACAGCCTGTGCCCCACAACAAGAGAAGCCACAGCTATGAGAAGCCCACGCACTGTAACGAAGAGTAGCACCTGCTTGCCGCAACTGGAGAAAGCCCACACACAGCAATGAAGACCCAACTCAGCCAAAAATTTAAAAAATAAAATAAATTTAAAAAAAAGAAAAACTCTTCAACAAACAAAAGTCCAGGACCAGATGGCTTCCCAGGCAAATCCTATCAAACATTTAGAGAAGAGTTAGTATCTACTCTTCTCAAGCTCTTCCAAAAAATTGCAGAGGAAGGAACACTCCCAAGCTCATTCTGAGGCCAACATTGCTCTGATACCAAAACCAGAAAAAGATACCACAAACAAAAGAAAATTACAGGCCAATATCACTGATAAACATAGATGCAAAAATCCTCAACTAAATACTAGCAAACGGAATCCAACAACACATTAAAAGGTTCATATACCATGATCAAGTGGGATTTATCCCAGGGATGCAAGGATTCTTCAATATATGCAAATCAATCAATGTGATACACCATATTAACAAATTGAAGAAGAAAAACCATATGATCATCTCCATATATGCAGAAAAAGCTTTTGACAAAATTCAACACCCATTTATGATAAAAACTCTCCAGAAAGTGGGCATAGACGGAACCTACCTCAACATAATAAAGGCCATATATGACAAACCCACAGCAAACATCATTCTCAATGGTGAAACACAGAAAGCATTTCCTCCAAGATCAGTAACAAGAAAAGGATGTCCACTCTCACCAGTATTATTCAACATAGTTTTGGAAGTCTTAGCCACAGCAATCAGGGAAGAAAAAGAAATAAAAGGAATACAAATTGGAAAAGAAGAAGTAAAACTGTCACTGTTTGCAGATGACATGATACTATACATAGAGAATCCTAAAAATGCCACCAGAAAACTACTAGAGCTAATAAATGAATTTAGTAAAGTTGCAGGATACAAAATTAATGCACAGAAATCTCTTGCATTCCTATACACTAATGATGAAAAATCTGAAAGAGAAATTAAGGAAACACTCCCATTTACCACTGCAACAAAAAGAATAAAATACCTAGGAATAAACCTACCTAGGGAGACAAAAGACCTGTATGCAGAAAACTATAAGACACTGATAAAAGAAATTAAATATGATACCAACAGATGGAGAGATATACCATGTTCTTGGACTGGAAGAATCAACATTGTGATAATGACTCTACTACCCAAAGCAATCTACAGATTCAATGCAATCCCTATCAAATCACCAATGGCATTTTTTTACAGAACTAGAACAAAAAATCTTAAAATTTGTTGGAGACACAAAAGACCCAGAATAGCCAAAGCAGTATTGAGGGAAAAAAACGGAGCTGGAGGAATCAGACTCCTTGACCTCAGATTATACTATAAAGCTACAGTAATCAAGACAATATGGTACTGGCACAAAAACAGAAACATAGATCAATGGAACAAGATAGAAAGCCCAGAGATAAACCCATGCACCTATGATAAACCCATGCACCTATGGTCAACTAATCTATGACAAAGGAGGCAAAGATATACAATGGAGAAAAGACAGTTTCTTCAATAAGGGGTGCTCAGAAAACTGGACAGCTACATGTAAAAGAATGAAATTAGAACACTCCCTAACACCATACACAAAAATAAACTCAAAATGGATTAGAGACCTAAATGTAAGACTGGACACTATAAAACTCGTAGAGGAAAACATACGAAGAACACTCTTTGATGTAAATCACAACAAGATCTGTTTTGATTCACCTCCTAGAATAATGGAAATAAAAACAAAAATAAACAAATGGGAACTAGTGAAACTTCAAAGCTTTTGTACAGCAAAGGAAACCATAAACAAGACGAAAAGACAACCCTCAGAATGGGAGAAAATATTTGCAAACGAATCAACGGACAAAGGATTCATCTCCAAAATATATAAACAGCTCATGCAGCTCAATATTAAAGAAACAAACAACCCAATCCAAAAATGGGCAGAAGACCTAAACAGACATTTCTCCAAAGAAGACATACAGATGGCCAAGAAGCACATGAAAACCAGCTCAACATCACTAATTATTAGAGAAATGAACATCAAAACTACAATGAGATATCACCTCACACCAGTTAGAATGGGCATCATCAGAAAATCAACAAACAACAAATGCTGGAGAGGGTGTGGAGAAAAGGGAACCCTCTTGCACTGTTGGTGGGAATGTAAATTGATGCAGCCACTATGGAGAACAGTATGGAGGTTCCTTAAAAAACTAAAAATTGAATTACCATATCATCCAGCAATCCCACTACTGGGCATATACCCAGAGAAAACCATAATTCAAAAAGACACATGCACCCCAATGTTCACTGCAGCACTATTTACAATAGCCAGGTCATGGAAGCAACCTAAATGCCCATCGACAGATGAATGGATAAAGAAGTTGTGGTACATATATACAATGGAATATTACCCAGCCATAAAAAGGAACAAAATTGGGTCATTTGTTGAGACGTGGATGGATCTAGAGACTGTCATACAGAGTGAAGTAAGTCAGAAAGAGAAAAGCAAATATCGTATATTAATGCATGTATGTGGAACCTAGAAAAATGGTGCAGATGAACCAGTTTGCAGGGCAGAAGAGGAGACAGAGATGTAGAGAACAAACGTATGGACACCAAGGAGGGAAAACCGCTGGGGGGTGGGGGGGGGGGAAGAAAAAGAGTTCCCCCAAGAAACAGCCTCAGTAAATTATACCATAGGAAAGTTCAGGGTTGGTAAGCCTCATATATCTTTTCCTAAATTTAAACAGATTTTTTACCGTTTACTCTTGGGCATACAAGCAAGAAACACAGAGTTGAAAACATGAATAAACATAAGGCGACTTGATGGAAACAGAGATTAAACAGACAAGCATATTTCTAAAATGAAAATTATTATTAATAGCCTCTGAAAGAAAAATAACAACATATTAAATAAAAAATGATTTTTTTTAAGAAAAAGGAGTATTAAAAATACTACAGCAGAATTAAGCAACTCATTAGAGACAAACAAGGTTAAAGAAAGTAGGGAAAGAAGAATATATTTGGGGAAAGATTACAAATAATGAGATAAGGCAATAAGTAGATAAGGCCCGGAGATCCAATGTCTAAATAATAGGAATTTTAAAAGAGGTAACAGAGGGCTTCCCTGGTGGCCCAGTGGTTAAGAATCCGCCTGCCAATGCAGGGGACATGGGTTTGAGCCCTGGTCCGGGAGGATCCCACATGCCGCGGAGCAGCTAAGCCCGTGTGCCACAACTACTGAGTCTGCGCTCTGGAGCCAATGAGCCACAACTACTGAAAGCCGCATACATAGAGCCCATGCTCCGCAACAGGAGAAGCCACCGCAGTGAGAAGCCTGCGCACCACAACAAAGAGTAGCCCCTGCTTGCTGCAACTGGGGAAAGCCTGCACGCAGCAACAAAGACCCAACACAGCCAAAAATAAATTTATAAAAAACAAAACTATCTGTTAAAAAAAAAAAGAGGTAACAGAGCAAATGCAAGGGACAAAGCAATACAAGAAATAACCTAAGAACTTTCCAGAACTAAAGAATGTGGATTTTTATTTTGAAAGGTGCCAGTGATTGCCTAGCACATTGTATGGAATAACCTTACCCCAAAGTATATCACTGTAAAATTTTAAAACACAGGGGATAAACAGAAAAACAAGCTTCCAGAAATAAAAGAATATGCAGGTGACATACATAGGCTTAGGAATAAGGATGATTTTGTATTTCTCAACATTACTACAGAACTTGGAGATCAATGGAGTAATACCTTCAAAAGTCTGAAGGATAATGATTTCCAATTTAGAATTTTGTACCAATCAAATGTGAAGTTAGAGTATAATTTTTTTTCAGAATGTATCAATAAAGTTACTTTTTTTCAGGAAGCTACTTGATGTTTTGCTCTACCAAAATGAGGAAGCAAACCATGTGAAAGCAAGACACCTTCATGGTATCATACAGAACACATACACGGCCCTAAAAAATTCTCTGTGCTCTACCTTCTAATTTCCCCAGCTTCACCCCAATCCCTGGCAACCGCTGATCTTTTTACTGTGTCCACAGTTTCGCCTTTCACATAATGTCATACAGTTGGTATCATGAGGTATGTAATGTTTTCAGGTTGGCTTCTTTTACTTAGTAACATGCATTTATGTTTCCTCCATGTCTTTTCATGGTTTGACAGCTCAATTCTTTTTAGCACTGAAAAGTATTCCATTGTCTGGATGGACCACAGTTTATTTACCCATTCACTTACTGAAGGACATCTTTTTTGCTTCCGAGTTTCAGCAAGTTTGAATAAATGTCCACGTGATCTGTGGTGAGGCCCCTTTTTCTTTTCTGTGTCTTCTCTCATGTTTTTTTAGTTTGCTTGACTAAAGTCTTCAATTTTATCAATCTTTTCAAATAATCTTGCAAAATAACCAAAAACTGATCTTTCAAATAACAGGTTTTGTTTACATTGATTTTTTTTTGTATTGATTTCCTGTTTTCAATTTTATTGATTTCTGTTCTAAGTCTTACTATTTCTTTTCTTTTGCTTACTTTGGATTTAATTTTCTCTGCTTCTTCTAGTTTCCTAATGTGGACACTTAGATTATTGATTTTAGACCTACTTTTCTGATATATACATTCAATGCTATAAATTTCTCTCTAAACACTGCTTTTGCTGCATCCCACAAATGCTGTGTTTTCATTCTAATCACAGATGTTTTAAATTCCCAGTCTGTTAATTACAGCATCCTTGCCATGTCTAGTTCTGACTCTTCAAACTGTGTTTTTTTCCTTTTGGTATGGCTTGTGATTTTTTTTTTCTTGATAGCTGGGCATGATATATCAGGTAAAAGGAACTGCTATAAATCAGCCTTAGTAACGTGGTGGTGAGATGTGGAGGGAGGAGAAGCTTTCTATAGTTCTATGACTAGTCTCAGTCTTTTAGTGAACCTACACTTCTGGACTGTGAATCACACAAAAGTTTCTCAATTTTTTTCTCCCCCCTTAGTTGGGACAGTATGTCTAGAATGGGCTGGAGTTGCGTATTTCCCTTTCCCCAGGTCAGTCAGGATCTTATCATACCCCAGCAGGAGTATTAGGCTCTTGCTAACTAGTTTCCCCTGGGGGCAGTCCCTGTTAAGAAGACCATAGTACAGTTGACCCTTGAACAATGATGGGGTTAGGGGTGTCAACTCTAAAATCCTGAAAATCCATACATAACTTTACAGTCAGCCCTCCATATCTGTGGTTCTGCAACCACAAATTCTACCAACTATGGATTGTGTAGTACTGTAGTATGCATTTATTGAAGGAAGTGCAAGATAAGTGGACCTGTGCAGTTCAAACCTGTGTTGTTGAAGGGTCAACTGTACTTTAAAGTGTTTCAAAATTATTCCTTTTTCCCTCTGCCTACCATAAGCAGGAGGGGATTTTTCTCTGATATTTACTATGGGAACCTGGTTAAGCTCCTGAATGTAAAACTGACAATGCTGTTTGGCTCCCCTTTATGGTTGCGTTCCCCCAGAATTTTTAAGTCAGAGTTGTCCACATTGAGCCTCCAGGAATTCCTCCATTACAATTCAGGTTTTCCTACCCTAGCATTGATTCCCTTAACAGTTTCTGCTTGTAAATCTGGGCTCCAGTAGCCCATACACAAACAATTTGCCCCGCGTTCTCTCATAGCAGATGCAAGAAGAGTTGGTGACTATTCAGTCTTTCAAGCTCCTTACATAGAGAAAAGGAAACACTATTGGGTAGTTTTTGATGTTTCTTTCTGCATTCCAATAGAGATTGCTTTGTTTAAAGCTTTCTTTCTTTACTGGAACCAATTTTAGTAAATATTTTGTTCTAGGAAATTATCTATTTCATCTAGTTTTCAAATATGAATGTTCAAAATGTCCCTTAGACATTATTTTCTCAAAATGTCCTTTATTTTCTCTATTTGTCACATTTTTCTTGTTATTTCTTCTTTTGTACAACATTATTTCCCTTTTTTCTTTAGGATTATGTTAATTAGGTTGCAATTATTATTTTGCTTTTATTACTAATTCTGGTTTAATCTTTACTGCCTTTCTTCTTTCCTTTTTCTTTTGGTTTGTCATTTATTTATTTTCTTCTGTAGTTTTTCAGTTCATCATTTGATTTATTTTTTCTGAAACTTTATTTTTATGTAGGTACATATTTGAGGCTATAAGTTTTCTGCTTTTCATTGTTTTAATAATATCCACAAGATACTGTATTTTCATAATCCATATTTTAAATAAATTCTGTAGTTTTAGTTTTATATTTTCCCTTGCAGATAAGTTTTTTTTTTTATGAAAGGTTTTCCTATTCCTCTAATATGATAGTAATTTTGAGTTTTATTTTGATTATAATAAATAAATAAATGTTGTTTACATTAATTCTACTTTGCAAAAGTTATTGGGAATTTTTTAAAAGGAAAACATGAAAATTCTTAGGAATATTCCAGGTATGTTTGAAAAGACTGTATATTCTCTAAATTTTAACATATGCTTAGAAGATCTACTTACTGATTATGCTGTTTAGTGCTTAAATATCTTTACTTATTCTTTATCCAATTGATCAATTTTGGACTGAAAGTGGTGTAAAACATTCTAGTCCTATCACTGTTTCTTGGTCTATTTCTCCTTCTACTTCCTGTATTCTCTGCTCTTTGAGGGTGCTTTTGGTGCAAAGATATAAAAAATTCTTATATTATCATTGTGATTTTAGTCTTTAGCATTATGAAATGTTCATCTTTTCTTTATAATATTTTTTTGCCTTAATTCTTCCTTGTGTGATGGATAGGGGATTACACTGGCTTGATATTATTCTCCCCATCTCTCTATTATTTCCATTTTTTAAAGTAAAATTTAAATAGCATAAAATTCACCTTAATTATTGTAGAGTTCTACTAATTTTAGTAAATGCATACTGTCATGCAACTGCCACCACAATCAAGATGTTGAACAATTTTATTACCTCTGAAATATTCCCTCATGTCTTTCTGTAATTCAACCATCCCATGACCTCTAGCTCTTAGAAACCACTGAGGTGATTTCTGATTATATATTTGCCTTTTTTGGAATGTCATAAAAGTGGAATCATCTGGTATGTAACCTATTGAGTCTGGCTTCTTTCATTTAGTACAGAGGTCAGCAAACATTTTCTGTAAAGGGCCAAATAGTAAATATTTTCAGCTGAATGAGAAATACGGTCTCTGTCGGTCTCTGTTACAACTACTAAAATCTATCAGTTTAGCTTGAAGCAGACTTAGACAATAGGCAAATGAATGGGGTGGCCAGATTCAGGTCCCAGCAGGATAGATCTAGCCTATGGATCATAATTTGCCAAATTCTGATGAGTATAATGCATTAAAAATCCATCCATGTTGTTGCGTATTTCAATGGTTTGTTATTTTTTATTGTGAGTAATAATCATTATATAGATGTACCAAAGTTTTCTTTTTTAATATCCACCAAATATATGGACATTTGGGTTTTCTAAGTTATTGGTGATGGTGAGTCAAGCCACAATAAACACTCTTATAGAGGTTTTAGGTCAGCATATTTTTATTTTCCTTGCATAAATACCTAGGATTGATGTTACTGAATCACATGGTAAGTAAATACTTAATAAGAAATTGTCAAATTATTTCTTTCTATATCATGTTGCATTCCTACCACCTTTGTATAAGATAACAAATAGTTCTGCAACCTTGTCAGCACTTGGAATGGTCAACTGTTCATATTTTTAGCAATCCTAGTCAATACTGTAGCGATATATTATTGTTGATTTTAATTTGCTTTACCTAATGCCTAATGATGTTGAGTCTCTGTCATATACTTATTTGCTGTTTATTTTTTTTTGAATTATCTGTCCAAAATATTTGACATTTTCATTGGGTTGCTTTCCTTTTCTAAGTTTTAAATGTTCTTTCATTATAATTTATAATATTCATTATCTTCCATTGTTTTGATTTTATTTTTCATATGCTCTTAAAATACATATGATAAATCTTTGATATCTTTTCTATCTCACTTTTTTCTTTTCCTTTTTTCCTCTTTGTTTTTCTTTTCTTGGTAGTATTTATTCTTTATTGAGAGCTCTCTATTGTGTTTTTCATTGAATTTATTCTCATTTGCTACTCTGATATATATATATATATATATTTAAATACATATTTATATATATTTATGTTATTT
The DNA here is from genome assembly GCF_009873245.2 of Balaenoptera musculus. Taxonomy (NCBI): domain Eukaryota; kingdom Metazoa; phylum Chordata; class Mammalia; order Artiodactyla; family Balaenopteridae; genus Balaenoptera; species Balaenoptera musculus. The sequence continues at coordinate 46,687,635 of NC_045797.1, forward strand.
TTGAGGTGAATTTATGTTCTACCTCAGTGTTTTTCCTAGGCTTAGTTAATTCTTATTTCCCATGTCAATTTTGTAGCACATTTGCATTCTGAGCTTTTTAATGTCTAAATCAAGGAATGTTTTAATACCTGCAAAAGTTTTTAAGGACATTAAATCAATCTAGGGCAGGGATTGGAAAACTATGGCCTGTGAGCCAATTTGGCTTACAACTTGTTTTGGGTTTTCTGTTTGTTTTTTATTGATGTTGTCGTTGTTGGCTTACAACCTGTTTTGGATCACCCATGAGCTTAGAATGTCTGTTACATGTTTGAAAGGTGGTAAAACAAAACAAAGAAGAATATTCTATAGCAGAGGTCCCCAATCCCTGGGCCATGGACTGGTACTGGTCTGTGTCCTCTTAGGAACTGGGCCTCACAGCAGGAGGTGAGCTGCAGGTGAGCGAAGCTCCATCTGTACTTACAGCCGCCCCCATCCCTTGCATTACCGCCTGACCTCTGCCTCCTGTCAGATCAGTGGCGGCATTAGATGCTCATAGGAGCATGAACCCTACTGTGAACTGTGCATGCGAGGGATCTAGGTTACGTGCTCCTTATGAGAATCTAATGCCTGATGATCTGAGGTGGAGGTGAGGTGGTGATGCTAGCACTGGGGAGCAGCTGCAAATACAGATTATCATTAGCAGAGAGGTTTGACTGCACAGAGACCATAATAAATCAACTGCTTGCAGACTCATATCAAAACCCTATCAGTGAACAGCAAGTGAAAATTAAGGTTCATCTCACAGAGTAGACTGGATATAAGCAACACACTTTGGGTGTCACTGTCTCCCATCAGACCCCAGATGGGACCATCTAGTTGCTGGAAAACAAGCTCAGGGCTCCCACTGATTCTGTGTTATGGTGAGTTGTAAAATTATTTCATTATATATTACAATGTAATAATAATAGAAATAAAGTGCACAATAAATGTAATGCGCTTGAATCATCCCAAACCATCCCCTCACCCCCAGTCCATGGAAAAATTTTCTTCCTTGAAACCGGTCCCTGGTGCCAAAAACGTTTGGGACCACTGTTCTATAGAGACTGTATGTGGCCCACAAAGTCTAAAATGTTTACTCTCCTACCTTTTATAAAAAAAGAGTTTGCTAGCCTCTGGCTTGCAATATTGTGTTATAGCTTTTCTCGGCATTATAGTTGAGTTTTGGCAGGTGAAATTTCAGTACCTTTACTTTTTTATCATTTATATTTTTAATTATAGTAGCTTTGTATGAATGCCATTTTGTGTTTATTAATTTATTCAAATTTTTAGTTCAAAAGTGTCCTCTGCTTTTAAGAATGTGAAATTTCTTTAATTGATGGCACTTTCGGCAGGGGTGTGGTGGTCGTAAGTCTTTTAACATTTAGTTCTTTTTTTCTTTCTGTAGGAATTTTAATATCCACCACTTGTTTACTCTTCTCCTTCAGTATCAAGTGTCCAGGGGCTGTTCTCCTTCCAAGTGACACTAAAAGCAGTGCCTTCCCAAAACTACAACTTTTTGTTCCATGGGCTTTCAAACCTCTCTCTTCTAGATTCCCCGGGAACCAAAGCTCTGATCCGGCATGCCTCTGTTATTAATATTCTTCATTCAGAGTTGCATTATCTAACATTTTCTCCATTTTAAGCTTTTACTGTTTTCTCATCATTTCCATGTATTCTATTTGATTTTGATCTGGCCTGGAATCCAGAGATGGTTATGATCATTCTGGAATATTTATTTGCTTCTTTACACAGATATTAATGTTCATCTCACATTTTCCATCTTCTTGTTATGATAGAGTTGTTGGCTGTGACTGGGTTTATTTGCTGTCCTTACTGGATTGTTTGTATTTCTTGAAGATACATGGAGAATTAGACTTTTGGTAGCTGCCATTGACATGGAGGAAACTGGGGCTTGCTTATTAATTTAAATAACTGGTTTTTATTTGTGAAACCTAAACACTTCTCTTTTAGAAGACACTCTTGTTCCAAACTACTTATTTTTCTTTGATAGTACATGTATGCGTGTGTGTTTATGTATGATTTTTAAGACACTGGCATAGTGTTTGAGAATAATTTAAGTTCTGTATTATTTGATAGGTGTAATTTTAATCCATTTCAAAGAAGATGTACTTTTCTATGCTTATATTTGCATATAAACTTGAATGCTAACTGGCTCTCTCTATCTGACTTCCTTTGCAGCCTTCATAGTTGACTTGAGAAATTATCAAGAAGGTGTTGTATTCCATTTTTCAATTATCTTTTTAAATATGCTGGACATTTTTTCCCTTTTTTCCATTCCTAGTTAGTTAACAGTGATCAATACCCTTCATTTTACTTATATTAATTTCCAGTGCCAGTTTCTATCACTCACAATTGAATTCCTTCTTCAATTTGTCCATGTATGTTGGCTACACTCAGAAGGTTATTATGGAGAGTTGCTTCAATTTTCAGTTTGAGTGTTGCAAAGTCAAGTATTGATATCACAGCACCATGCCTTTTCATAGTTAGACTTTGGTCCACTGGTTTTCTAAGTATTGAGATACTTTCTAAATTTAAGTGTTTTCACACACCTAACTGGTAGAAGAGATGATATTGAGAACTTTTTATAAAAGCCTTAAAAATGGGTAAAGAAGTTATAGATTAGACTGTTGTCCATTCATGAATTCTACCTGAAGAGCTACTA